>NC_058373.1:88989166-89618333 GCF_018350175.1 Felis catus | reverse complement strand
GAAAGACAGAGAGACGGCATGGGTGGGGGAGGAGAAGAGAGAGAGGGAGACACAGAATCCAAAGCAGGCTCCAGGCTCTGAGCAGTCAGCACAGAGCCTGACATGGGGCTCAAACCCACGAACCGAACCATGAGATCATGACCTGAGCCAAAGTCGGATATTTAACCGACACCCCCAGACACCCCCAGCTTTCTTGATACGGATGCCAAAGAGGAAGAAACTCAGTCCTTAATGATTGATTGAATGAAAGTGGCCCCACAGAAATGAATACTCATAAATAAATGTTTAATTTTTTGCACGAGAAAAATTTCAGGTTATATTTTTATACGTCTTTAGTTTTTCCCAACTAATACATTGATATGGTGAGTGCCATTTGTAAATTAGTACAACTTTCTGGTGAGTAATTTGTTAATATGTTTCATAATCAATACATAGGTATATTTATTTCTAATTTATTTTATGTAAAAGCAAAATATAGTCATTCTCTAAGGGCTGACATATAGATTGTTCACAACATAGCTCTTTACCTTGGATAATAAGTTGGAAACAACATAATTGTCCTAAATTTGACAATAATATCAAAATTATAATGTATCCATGTAAAATAATCTTCTGCAGCCAAGAAAACCATGTCTTGGAGCACTGAAGAATAACTCTTCAGTCATCAAACTGTAATAAATAAAAAGAAGATATAGCACTATGTATTATATATTTCATTTTTATAAGAAAAGAAGAGGGAAGGTCCATGAAAATTTCAAACATTAGTGTCAAGGTGGTGAGATTATGAATATGTGTACTTTATATATCTATATGGTGAACGCTTTTCTGTAAATAGTGTGATTCAAAATTTTCATTATTTTTTTGTACTATTTTAGTCAGTCCAAATTTAATGTCAATTGTAAGTACATATTGGCTTCCGTACACCAAACCATAATCATAACTTAAAACTAAAACTATTAGCTAAAATGTTTCCAGTAATAATATAAATATTCAAATGACCTGAATTGTGTATAAAGCATTATATTCTGGATACCTATTATCATCAATACATTCATGCTGATAATATTTACATATATAAAATAGAACAATGAACAGCATTTCCTTGACATGTGTTTAGAAACTATATTTTTTTAATATAAAAAAACAAAATCTTGAGAAACCACAGAGGGAAAATATGTTTTCTAAAATGCATCTTTTCAAAGCCCTTCTAAACTAATTCATAAAATATCAAAGAATACATTTAAGCCAGAGGAAAAAAATGCACAATGCATGTGGTTTTACCAAGATAAGACTTTCTAGCCCTGTGTGAAATATTGGTACAATGCAAACTGACTCTTCCTTTGGGCAAGTCATTATCTCTGTACTATTTCGTTTCCAAAATTATGTATTTTCCTCTTTGATTAGATTTTTAAAGAAAATTCTCAATAGTCAATAGACTTGCTTAAAGTTAGCAGTGCTTATCACATAGTAGCTCTTTAATATGTATTATATCAGTAAATATATAAATTAACGTCATCATAAAAAATTTAGCTAAATCTCCAAAATTAGTGAGAGATGTATTTTTCTACCTTGTAAGTAAAGCCATGTCATGTGCAATCATAATATTAAAATGTGCATAATTTTTAAAAATTTAATACATTTTAACTTCCACTAATATGGTTATAATTTCTATAATGCAAGAAAGATGTAATCAGAGACAGTTGTACAGATGGTAGACAATTTGACCACAGGCTAAAAGACCAGAGGGTAGAAGGAAAAATTAGCATTTAGAAATAAAGCAGTAGCGTGGTGACTGATAATCATAAACTTGGGAAAGTTCACAGCATTCCAGTAAGGGGAGAATATAAGTCCTTTGAAAGTAGGGACTCATGTCCTATGTCACTCTGCACTTCCAGTTTCTATGTCTGTGATCTTTACAGAGTAAATGTGATATAAATTTTTGTTAAACCAGTAAGTAAATGACATTGAACAATTACATAGTTCAAGCAAACAAATGAAAATCCTCCAAAGCAGAGAATGATTTGTAATCTCACCAACACTTCAAATCATTTTAGTTAAGTAGCACTTAAACTCAATTTTTATGTAGACTTCTTTATAAACTGAAAACCTGTAAACATTTCATATTTTTCTTTTCTCTCTAGCTTGAGAGATACTGATGTAGAGAAGCTTCACTTACAGTATAATAAAAGAATATTCAGTTTAAATGACTGTAACCATATTGTATTTCTTTTAGCTTACTTTTAAAAAAACAGAAGATCCTAACGAATCAGTGTCTATGTGTGTATTTTGAGTAAAAGCAAATAATGACATATGTATCTCATTTAATATAATTATGATTTTATAAGACACATTGATATTTATATCAAAATACCTATAAATCAGTGCAAACACATTGATACATGAAAGAAAAACAACAAAGAATTTGTGAATTGGGTCTTGGTCACAGATATGCTAGTATGAAATAGTATTTATATATTAGTTACATAAGTATAAAAAATATTTGCCCTCGAACAAAAATTCTTAGATATTTCTTCAACCAGATTAATAGTCCTTGGAGCTAGATAAGTGCCATGCAACTCTAAATCATTTATTTACAGTGTTGTTGACTAATACAAGTGCATGTTATTTTTTATTGGTGGAAACTTGATCTATATTAGAATTAAAGATGTGTGAAACTCAACTATAAATTTGATATGGAACTCCTCTTCTTAACCTAGCCAAAGTTTATCAGTCAAGGTAGAGGTTTTATGCAGACAACGGATATATGATATGTTCTTAAGTATACATATGCTGTTTATATAAAAAATAACAATCCTGTGTGATTTATGTATCTGCTACCTTCAAAAGTTGGTTACATGATAATGCAACTAAAACCAGCTAAAAGAGCAAAGGATAGCCAAAGACTTTTTTTTTATTCCTGATATCAAGGTTATTCCTGATATCAGGTTATTCCTGATATCAAGGTTTCTTGTTCAATCACTTTTTGCTTATATCAACTATTCTTTCCTCTCCATGTCAGCTTCCTCCTCCAACTGGCCTCCCTCAAAGAAACAAATGGTTTCAGTGGATCCAGACTTCAAGTTACATGTCACATCAAGAAAAAAAGAGATCTCAGGGTGCCTGGGTGGCTCAGACAGTTAAGCTTTCAACTCTTGGTTTCAGCGCAGGTCATGATTTCATGGTTTGTGAGTTCAAACTGGCAGCACAGAGCCTGCTTAGAACTCTCCCTTTGTCTCTGCCCCTCCCCTACACCCCTCCCCTGCTCCTGCTCTTCTCTCTCTCTCTCTCTCAAAATAAATAAAATTTTTAAAAAAGAAAGAATTCCTACAACTCTACAATGAAAAGACCAATAACCAAATTTTAAAATGGGCAAAATCTGAATAGCTATTCCTCCAAAGAATATACACAAAAATTTATACAAGCAGAAAATATTCGGGACACTTGGTGGCTCAGTTGGTTGAGGGACCAACTTTCTTTCCCCTCTCTCTGCCCTTGCCCACCTTGCGATCTCTTTCTCTCTCAAAAATTAAAATAAACATTAAAAAAATTAAATATAAAATGTTCTGAAAATAGATAGTGGTCATGGTTGTGCATCTTTGTGAATACACTAAATAAACACTGCTTTGTACTTGAAAAGTTGAATACTATGGTATTTAATTACATATTAATAAAAAAATTCTGGTCTTATTATTAGAAGATTATACAAATATTATCTTAACTTGGACTAAAATAAATCGTTAGCATTCCTTTATTATTTTCTTGTAGCAAGAGCTCTTATCATCTGATGTGAAATAGCTCATTACTAATATGTAGGACTGAATGGATATGAAAATCAACTAAGAGAAATAAGAGAAATAATAAGAGAAATAATTAGAAGCAAATTCATTATGAGTCCCTCTAAATTTAAATGAGTACACATATCTAATTGGTAAGCCTAGGCCATAGTAACATGTCTTAATGAGCGGTTGAGTTTAATCTTAGGAAGTCAGGTGGCCTTTTCCTGATGTATAGTGCATATTGTTTCACCTAACCAATGCTATTTATATTGATGCAGCATGATCCATTAACTATTAATTCTTTTGTCTCAGCAAAAATAATTCAGAGCAGTGCTTGAACGCTGGTTAATAAATGTAACCTAGGCCTCCGGAATAATATTAGTCTTTTTTTTTTTTTTTTTTACTTCTTCCAGGATAATAATAAATTCTGGTTGAATTTTTCTGGTTGCTTGTATTCTTGCTGTTGGAAGAGCAGCCCGAATTGTGCACATGAAAAAAGTTTCCTATCCCTCTAGGTAGTAATCCTGAGTACTCTGTGCGTACCTTAGTTTGGAGATTTCCAGGTGTAATTCCCAGGGAAACATGGTCCCCTGGAGAGGTAGGGATTTTTAACATATGGAAATCTCTAATAACTGTAGCATAAACACGAGGCAGGTTGCGTGTCATAGTAGTCAATTGAAAGTCTGCTTTCCACTTAAGAATTAATACCCTGGTGAGGAACATATTGTACAATTTTTCACATCAGGGATAAGCCAATTATCCATCCTCAAGATTAGTAGATTCTCTTAGTAGAAATGAATAATTTCTGAGAAGCAGGCTGGAGAATCTCTGAAAAGAACAGACTGGATACTGTGGTGAGAATAGCTCCTGTATCAGTGTTCTCCCTGGTGAGCTCAGCTATGTCCACAGGGTGGAATTCTTTATAC
Source organism: Felis catus (assembly GCF_018350175.1). Taxonomy (NCBI): domain Eukaryota; kingdom Metazoa; phylum Chordata; class Mammalia; order Carnivora; family Felidae; genus Felis; species Felis catus. The sequence goes on along the minus strand of NC_058373.1, from coordinate 89,613,631 downwards.
AGAAGCATTCTGGTGATTTGTGGTGAGGATCCAATTATTACAAGATTGAAAGTTGGAGTTAATATGTGAGAATAATTCAAGTACACACACACACACACAGAAATCTGTTGTATAGAATTTGCTCTCTATAGTATTTAATGAAGCATAAATTAGATGTTTATCAGGGGTTTAAGTGAGAGAAAACAGGTTCAACAACCATAAAGATTCAGAGAAATGCACAGATAAGTGCATATGATAGAGAAAGGCTCTCTTCATATGATAAAGGCTGAAAAACTATCTCGAAGCCCAGAGCCTGCTTCCGGTTCTGCGTTTCCCTCTCTCTCTGCCCCTCCCCTGTTTGTGCTGTCTGCCAAAAATAAATACATAAACATTTAGGAAGGAAGGAAGGAAGGAAGGAAGGAAGGAAGGAAGGAAGGAAGGAAGAAAGGAAGGAAGGAAGGAAGGAAGACCAAGGAATTTGTTTTTAATCAAAACTAAAAGCAAATGTTACAGAAGTGCATCAGTTTCGATTCTTATGGAAAGTCAAAAATAGAGATAGTATAAAATGGATAGAGTTGTTAAAAAATAAACTCTAATATGTTTTCCATGAAGAATTCCTGACCCAGCTTCACTTTAATGTTGGTACTACTTTAAATTTCGATGTTGTTTAATATGAATATGTCAAACAACAAAATGCATTTTTTTAACACGAAATTTATTGTAAAATTGGTTTCCATACAACACCCAGTGCTCATCCCAACAGGTGCTCTCCTCAATGCCCATCACCCACCCCCTCATCAACCCTCAGTTTTATTCTCAGTTTTTAAGAGTCTCTTATGGTTTGCCTCCCTCCCTCTCTAACTTTTTTTTTCCTTCCCCTCACCCATGGTCTTCTAAGTTTCTCAGAATCCTCATTCTCAGTCTTAGATGATTTTGAGCCCTTTTAATTATTTTGCTAGTTCAAAGTGAATTTATTCTCACTTTCTCTTAGGTTACTACTTTAAGAATTATTCTCTAATCTTTTTTTTAATGTTTATTTATTTATTTTGAGAGAAAGAGAAAGCATAGCATGTGCATGCAAGAGCAGGGAGGGGCAGAGAGAGAGGACGAAGAGAATCCCAAGCAGGCTCTGTGATGTCAGCACAGAACCCAATGCGGGACTTGATCAAGACCTTGACACTTTAATGAGGCTAGAGCTCACACTGCTTCCTATGTTAAAACCAATTACATACATTCTGCATATATATACTGTGGAATAACTCTTTCCACAGGTAATTATAGATCATATTCCCCCCTTCCTTAATTGCCCATTTAGCAAAATATCCAGATTCTTCTCAAAATTATAAAATACTTTTTTGGTCTTATCCATTTTCTCTGGTTGAATTCTATTTTATGGAGACAAAGCTCACAGGATGATCTCGGACTTCCAAACCCATAATAGTGAAAAATTAATTTTTGGTGTTTATATGCTACCCAAACTATGCTAATTGTTAGGTAGCCCAAAGTGACTAAAACATTTCACTAAAGATGATATCAGATGACAAATAAGCATACGAAAAGATGCCCCACATCACACATCATTAAGAAAATGCAAATTAAAATAAATTTGGGATACCACAACATACCCATTAAAATGGAACAATCTAAAGTACTGACAATGTCAAATGTTGACAAGAATGTGGAGCAACCACAATTCTTTTATTGCTGGCGTGAATGCAAAATGGTACACTTACTTTGGAAGACAGTTTGACGGTTTCTTAATACTGAACATACTCTTAGCATACAATCTAGCAATTGTCCACCCCTAGTTTTTATCCAAAGGGGTTGAAACTTATATCCCACAAAAGGCTGAGTATGGATGTTTACAGTAGCTTTATTCATTATTGTCAAAACTCAGAAGCAACCAAGATGTCATTCAGTACATGAATGGATAAACTATGGTACATCTAGACAATGGAGTATTATTCAATGCTGAAAAAAATGAGCTATCAAACCATGAAAAGATACAGAACCGTAAATGCATATTATTAAGTGATAGAAGCCTGTCTGAAAAGACTACACACTGTATGATTCCAACTATATAATATTTTGAAAAAGGCGAAACTGCAGACATTAAGATCAATGGTTGACAGGAGTTCAGGGAGGTGGGAGATGAATTAGTGGAACACACAAGAATTTTAAGGCATTGAAAATACTCTTATGACACTATAATAATGGATACATATTTTTATACAAACCCATAGAATGTCAAACATAAAAAGAAAACTCTAATGTAAACTATAGATAGGGGTGATTATGATGCATCCATGTAGATTGATCAGTTGTAACAAAAGTGGCACTCTGCTGGGGGGATATTGATAATGGGGGAGGTGGGGTCTGTGCATGTGTATCTATACCTATGCAGGCAATATATGGGAAATCTTTGTTCCTTCCTCTCAATTTTGCTGTAAATCCAAAACTTCTCTGAAAAAGTCTTTTTTTTTGTTTTTTTTTTAATTAAAAAATGTATTGGGGTCTAGTTGATATACCATGTTATACTAGTTTCAGGCATACAACATAATGACTCAGCAATTATATACACAATGAAATGCTCACCATGAAAAAAGTAGATATCATCTGTTATCACACAAAATCATCACACTATTTTTGACTGTTTTCCCTACACTGTATGTTTCATCCCTATGACTTATTTTATAAATGGAAATTTGAGTTTTTTTTAATTTTTTTAATGTTTATTCATTTTTTTTGAGACACAGAGATAGAGACAGAGCACGAGTGGGGCAGGGGCAGAGAGAGAGGGAGAAACAGAATCCAAAGCAGGCTCTAGGCTCTGAGCTGTCAGCACAGAGCCCAAAATGAGGGGCTCTGACCCACGAACTGCGAGATCATGACCTGAGCTGAAGTCAGACGCTTGACTGAATAAGCCACCCAGGTACCCCTATTTTGTAACTTGAAGTCTGTATCTCTTTATACTCTTCACTTATTTCACCCATCCCCCATCTCTTCCTTTCTGGCAACCACCAATTTGTTTTCTGTTTTTGTGGGTCTATTTCTGGTTTTGTTTGTTTATTCATTTGTTTTGTATTTTAGATTGCACATATAAGTGAAATCATATCGTATTTGACTTTTCCTGTCTAACTTATTTCACTTAGCATAATATCCTCTAGGTTCATCCATGTTGTCATGAATGGCAACATTTTATTTTTTATGGCTGAGTAACATTCCATTTTATATATACCATATATAAGTGTGTGTATATACATATACATGTATATGTATATGTATATATATATCTTCTTTATCCATTCAAAATAGTCTTTAAAAATAAGTTAAGATAGGGATAAATAAAGCAGTATGTGTAAAACATTTCCTTAATATTCCTCATGTTTAAACAGATCACTTTGATTTCTTATGTCTTCCAGTTTTATTTTTCTCTATCAAGATATTAGTAGTCACCATGATTTCCCCATCAACTATATTTAGAAATCAGTTTGAAGTCCAATATGCATAATTTTTAGTTACAAGATGAGTAAGACCTGAGGATCTAATGTACAGCATGGTAACTATAGTACTGCCATATAATATACCTGAAATTTGCTACCAGGGCAGATCTTCAGTATTCTCACCATGACCAACAACAAAAAATGTTATCTATGTGAGGGCATGGATGTGTTAAATCATTTTATAATGCATACCTCTATCAAATGTATACCTATATTATTGTATATACTTTAAAGATATTATCATTTTATGTCAGCTATACCTCAATAAAGCTGGGGAAAAAAAGAAATAGAAATAAAAGGAAGCATAATTATTTTCTAGAAGGTGAGGATTACTTTTGGTATGGACTATTCACAGATAAAAATGATAAGTGAAAAAAAACTAAAAGAAAGTAGCTGTGGCATCAACATCGTGATAGAGTGGTCAAAATTTTTAATTTTGAAAATTGAAATTTTCAGAATCTAAAAGTCATTGGTCTTACGTCAGAGACATAAATTCATGTTTGGAATATAAAAGAGAAAGATGCAGCTTAGTATGACTGTCAGGAAAGAGATAACTTTAAATATAAAAGGCCAAGGTGAGACCATTTAATGAATTGACAGGGATAATTGGGGCAGCAGGGGAGTCAGGGAAACGAGGCTGCTGGCACTGAAAGTAGTGTCATGGAACATTTTTTTCCAAAAAAAAGGAAGAAGATATCGAATTATTTGGATGTTAGATACAGCTGGGCAGTGATAGTGGGGGTACAGTAGGCGGGTTAGAGACAAATCAGATTTTTATTAGGAGACAGAATAGAGAAGAGGTACTTTGATTAGCAGAGACTGGGTCATGGAAGGGTTTGTACATCTTAATATTGGATTTCAATGTTAGTTTTAAGGCAACAGAGCCATACTAAAGGTTCGGCGACCTGCAGTAATATTATATAACTGCTTCTCAAAAGCTCACACTAGCTACAGCTCAGAGAATAAGTGGGAGGTGAGCAGGACTGGAGAATTTTCACCCCAGAAAACAAATATTTAATGTGAATATATATGTACCAATAATATTACATATAAACCCATTTTAATACAATTATATATATTTAAACAAAGGTAACAAGTACAGAAAATGCCAAACATTTTTATGTGCAACCTACCCAATCGTAGGAGTAAATTACTGAGAAATTCAAGTAGCTGAACTGCTACACTAAGCATAAATAGTGTTGAATAACATGCATAATGACATTAATGCTTTTTTACAACTGGTATATTTGTCTTCTCACCAAGATCCAGAACAATATAGAATCTTACACACTTACTTAAAAAGCAAGAAGAAAGCCACTGAGCAGGTTGAAAACAGACCAACTTGGTAATAGACACAGAAAGAAAGCTTTCCTTTTTTTTTTAAGTTTATTTACTTTTGAGAGACAGAGAGATAAAGCATGAATGGGGATGGAGCAGAGAGAGAGGGAGACACAGAATCTGAAGCAGATTCCAGGCTCTGAGCTATTACACAGAGCCCGACGCGGGGCTCAAACCCACGAATGGTGAGATCATGACCTAAGCCGAAGTCGGATGCCCAACCAACTAAGCTACCCAGGTGCCCCAAAAACTTTCTGTGGAGTACTATGCCTATAGCATAAGGATGTTTGTTCATTTGTTTTTTAGGCACATGAGGAAAGAAGTATACCTTTTTAAGATAAAAATGATCAAAGATATGACTTTAATATTACCCCATTATCATATTTAGAAACTTAACATTGTGAACTCTGAAAGATTTGATTATAAGAAGAAATTTAAATTTTTCATAAAAGAAAATATAGGTCAAATACAAACAACAAAAGTCACATAGAGCATCATAATTCTCATCAGTTAATTCTTAATAAAGATTTCAATTTTTTTGTCTAAACTTAGATGTCCAGTTAAACTCTCATAATCAAACATAAAGGTAGATTAAAGGACAGGTCATATTAGCAGATTTCAGTGAGTTTACTTGAGAATGAGCTTCAGAAAATCAAGGTGGCACCTAATAAAGATAAAGACAGGGACCAAGAAATGTTATGTCTAATCTCAAAAAAAAAAAAAAAAAAAAAAGCAGGTGGCGCCTGGGTGCCTCAGTTGGCTGGGCAACCGACTTTGGCTCAAGTCATGATCTTGCCATTCCTGAGTTCAAGCCCCACGTTGGCCTCTGTGCTGACAGCTTGAAGCCTGGAGCCTGTTTTGGATTCTGTGTCTCCCTCTCTCTCTACCCCTCCCCAACTCACGCTCAGTCTCTCTCTCAAAATAAATAAAAATATTTTTTTAAAAAAACAGAATTTCTGAAAACAATAGCTTCAGTGCACAGCTAGAGAAAAGTAATTAAAAATAAGAGAAAGATGAGAATAGAGCAATCTCAGACTGGATTTATTCAAGGCAAAAAATTCTACAGAGTAGACATTACACTAGAATAGCTACAACTACTTAAGGATGAAATTGCATAGCAAAAGAAAAAAATGAAAAGATAAATTGTTGTGTAGAAAGGAAATAGACTTGTAGGATTTCATTTGAAAATGCAATTATGCAATTTTGTTACATTGAATTATTGATCTGTGTTTTTACCACAATTTTAGAGTACACATTAACATACTATTATTGCTTTAGCAAGGTCAGAATGTGTTTCACCACCCTTTTACTTTGGACTTGGCCAAGTGATTTGCTTTGTTTAATGCGATGTTAGCAGATATAACAAAGAAAAATCTTTAAAACGTGCTTTCCTGTCTGAGGTTTTCCTCTCATATTTCCCCCTGCTTCAATGAGAAGAGCCTTCTTTAGACTGTCTTGCTATATTAGGATATGTGAAATGGGCCCAATATGAGCTTGAGACCTGGAGAAAACTGAGCCCACCTATGATCGATGGAACTCCAGTTAACATGTAGATGAGTGAGCGAGGAATAAATGCTTATTGTCTATTCCATTGATATTTTGTGTTTGCTTGCCATATATCATAACTGTCTGATACAACAGTGAACATTATATTCATATCAATATAAGGTAAATACTGTATATTCCTTTTTAGCCTTTAAAGCCAGCTTTTGGACAAAGATTTGTGTATCTATTCATAATCATAGAATGTTTATTAATGTTTTCCACCTTAATATCATAAGAGTACAGATGAGAGAAGCCAAGAAGTTGAGGGATGTAGACGTGAAGAAGACTATAGAAGAAACTTACAAATTGAAGTTAGTGTACTACAAATAGTAGAAAGTAAGTAGGTGTATATTAGTTCTTCCATATTTTTACAAGGTTATCAAAAGAAAAGATTGCAATAGATACTTGAAAATACAAATATAAAAATAATATAAATAAATATATATAAATACAAAAATATATAAATATATTGAAAATATAAACATATCCAAAAAATAGTATGTCGTGGAAACAGGGATAAACAATAAGGCTAATCTAGAAGTGAAAAGTTCATTATAAAGATATTTCCAAAAGGATTACAAAAGGAAATGCCTTTGTTATATGAGATAGGAGGTGATCCTAAAATAATGCCTCTCTTTGCAAGAATATGTCTTTGCAGACATAATGTGTCAAAGAGGTGGCTTACATGAAAGAGTATATGCAAGTTGAAAAATAAAAAGGAAGAAATGATCTCCAAAATCACTGATTCCTGGTTGTAAATTGTACCTCACTGACAGCTTTAAAAAAAAATGTTTATTTATTTTTTTGAGAGACAGAGAGAGACAGAGCACGAGTGTGGGAGGGGCAGAGAGAAAGGGCAACATAGAATCCAAAGCAGACTCCAGTCTCTGAGGTGTCAGCACAGAGTCTGACATGCGGTGGAACCCACAAACCGAGATCATGACATGAGCCGAAGTTGAATGCTTAACCAACTGAGCCACCCAGGTGCCCCTGTACCTCAGTGACAGCTTCTTAAAATTTACCTATCTTCCAACACTCATTCTTAACCCTATCTCGTAGATTTTCCAGGTTTTGTACAAAGACGTTGTTGGGATCTAGCTTTTTTTTCAATTAAAAAATAAAAAGCATTGGAGAAATAATTGAGACTTCACAATATGTGCAATAGTTTTTGAAAATTCTGTTTATCCATGAAGATGAAAAGCAAAACCAAAATACAATGAAAAATGAGAATGATATTTTACCCTCCTTTTTAATGTACCAAATTAGAGAGTACTAGTGGACAATAGAAAAAAAAACTTATTGATTTATCATGTCTTTATTGAACCCTTTCTCAGTCTAAATTCTGAGGTCATATACAACACAAGCTGTTTTTGAAGTAATTTTTATTTGAGTCAGACTAATGTTCAGCATCTTACCAGCACAGCTGTCATGGGTTAGGGTTCACACACACTTGAAGAAGTAGACAGCTGCTATGCTTATATTAGCATGCCACAGTTATATCAATTGCCATTCAAAACAACGTCGGGTAACTATTGATATTTTTCTACCAGCCTATTATCTTGAGTATCATAGGTGGCAAAATCATTATCAAAGTTCCATTATCTTTAATTACAACAAAGTAATTGGCATAGTGATCAAAAGAAACCTAAAGATCTCAAAGTTCCCAATACAGCAAAAAACAAACTATTACAATCTTTGCATAAAGGAAGAGCTATTTGATTAAAGAGCTTCTTTTGAATGATTACCAAATATAAACAGCCAGCTTATATTAGAGTAATTAAGAAAACTATGTCAGGAGAAAAGCATCATCTAGGCAGGAATGAGAGCTTCTATACAAAACTACATGCTGGGAATTGGTACTTTATTCTCACAATTTCAGGGGATAAACTCATCCTGTTCTCCTGATGTATATGAAAATTTGGAGGAAGAAAAAGATTGTTATCTCTAAACAAGATGTTATAAGTCAGGTCATTACCACTAGGATTAGTTGCTTGACTGGAACAGATTTATAAGCATTCCACAAATAATAACAAATAGTATGTAATTATTATATGAAACAAATATCTCTCTTCTGTATATATCTTTTATCTATTTTCTTCATTTGATATATCTTTAAAACAATATGATAATTTTGTAGATAATATAATTATATATGGCATGGCCTTTTAAAAAATATGATGCATATACTGAATCAAATAAGACTGATCAGACAAACCTGAGTTGAGGGACATTCTACAAATTAAATGCCTGTTTGTGTCAAAAATGCCAGAGTATTAAAAGACAAAGGAAAATTTAGGAAGTGCTCCAGACTGAAGAATACTAAAGAGACATGTTAACTAGATGCAACGCATGATTTCAAATTGGATTATGAACCTATAAAAACAAATATTAGAATTCTCAGCAATACTTTAACATCCCGGAATAGATAATAGAATTTTACCAGTGAAAATGTCCTGATTTGATGGTTGTACTGTTGTGATAAAAGGAAACATTGGTATTTTTAGGAAATACACACTAAAATAGTAACCTATAATTTGGTATCATACTTGCAACATGTTTCAAAAAATATTTTGTATGTATGTATGTATATATACATTTATATAGATAGGTAGGTGGGTAGGTAGATAGATATTTCTATAATAGTGGATTGATAGGGAATGATAAATTGAATGTGGTAAATGTAAAAAATTAGGAAATTTGAGAGCACATATATGATATACTCTTTTTGCACTCTTTTTTGCACTTACAACTTTTTGAAGGTTGAAAATATTTCACATTGAAAGGTTAAAAGAAAAGAATTATACTGGAGACCAAGAAAGCCCCTAAATTTATACATGTAAATAGAAAAAGAACGTGCTATTTTTTTAATGCTTATTTATTTTGAGAGAAAAAGAGAGAGAGAGACAGAGAGCGCACATGTGAGTGGGGGAGGGGCAGAGAAAGAGGGAGAGAGAAAATCCCAAGCTGGCTCCACACTGTCAGCACAGAGTCTAACATGGGGCTCCATCCCAGGACCCATGAGATCATAACCTGGGCTGAAGTCAAGAGTCAGATACTCAAACTACCGAGCTACCTAGCCCCCAGAACTTGCCAATTTTTAATCCGAGATGCCTATCCTGTTACCAACTCAGAGGTAAGGAAAAAGAAGAAAAAAAAAAACCAGTTATTTCCTGTTTCTTAGTTATAAAACTGACAATTTTTCCAAAGCCAGTGAATAGAAGGCTCATTTTTCCTTTCTTTTTCATCTTTCTTTCTTTCTCATAAAATATTAATTCAATAACCAATACAAGTTAGGTGATTTTAATAATACAAAGATATAAGCTAGAAGCAGACTATACACCAAGGGAAAAAAACTTACAAATCAATCCACAACACTGTATCATTTATTTCTGCTCTAATCTTTATTATTTCCCTTCTTCTCCTAGCTTAGGCTACATTTGTTGTTCTTTTTCTAGCATGGATATTATTAGAGAAATCTGAAGTGTGTGATTCACTGAGGTAAGTCATAGCAGTAACAGAACTTAACCCTGACTCTTAACTAGATTAACTCAATCCACTGCCTTAAGGTCTAATAAAAAGAAAAATGTGCCCTATTCACATATAAAAACCACTTACCTCAATGTCTACTGTCTTACACTAGATGTCTGACATTTAAAAAAAATACAAAGCATAAACAAAACAAAACAAAACAAAACAAAACAAAACAAAACAAAACAAAACAAAAAAAACCACACACACCAGGGCCCTGGGTGGCTCAGTCAGTTGAGCATCCAATTCTTGATTTCAGCTCAGGTCATGAACTCACCACTCATGGGATCGAGCCCCAAGTCTGGCTCTGTGCTGACCATGAGGATCATGTTTGGAATTCTCTCTCTCCCCTCTATCTGACCCTCCCCCGCTCACAGACTCTCTCTCAAACTTAAACACACACACACACACACACACACACACACCAAAAAAATTGCAGAAAAAACATGACACTCAATAGACAAAGCAATAAACAGACTCAAATATGACAAAGGGAATTTAAAATATCTAAAGTTAAGTTGCTTTTTAATGGAAAACGTGAACCACATGCAAGATCTGATGGGTGATTTCAGCAGAGAAATGGAAACTCTAAGGAATAATGTATTATAAATATCAAAACAAAGACAATTATAAAAATGAAGAATGTTTCCAACAGGCTCTTGAGGAAATTCAACACAGACAAGAAAATAATTAAATTTGAACATCACTCAGTAGAAATTATCCAAAAAGAAATATAAATGGAAACAAAAATAAAGCATAGGATAAAGATGACTTCCATAATTGTGGTATAAGGGATGCCACCAAAACACTTCTCAGTGAAAATACCCTAACTGATGAAACATTTAAAAAATGTTTTTAATTATTAAGAAGTTAAAACCTCTGGAAATTGTCCAAGGGACATAGAGCAAATAAAGAAATATTACTCAGGATGATCTACTAAATCTCAGTAAGAATATCAAGAGCCTGTAGCAGCTAAATCACAATCCATGGTCTCTTTAACATCCTCCAGCTCCATGTGATAGAAGCTCCACCAGGTAAATATGCCCAAGAAACAGGTGTTCCTCTTCGCTCAGCCCCCAGTTATTTGGGATATCTGATATCTTCTTAAGAAAGGCAAGTGGCCACCATTCCTCACCTACCAAATCTCCAGCTTCATGTTGCAGCAGGTAAAATGCAAGTGATGTGGTCAAGACACCAGGGTCTCCCTTTTTCCACTCAATATTGTCTTGTAAAATGAACATCGACCCCAGTTGTAGCAGACATGGAACACTTCATACTGAATGTGCTAAAGATTTTACTACATAAGCACATGATATACATAGACACACACACACACACACACATATAATCTCTATTCAAAATTGTTAAAAAAATGTTAATTATTTTTGAGAGAGTGAGAGTGACAGAGCACAGGCAGGGGAGGGGCAGAAAAAGAGGGAGACACAAAATCCGAAGCAGGATCCAGGGTCGGAGGTGTCAGCACAGAGTCCAACACAGGGCTCGAACTCACAGACCGAGAGATCATGACCTGAGCCGAAGTCAGATACTCAGCCTCCTAATGCCCCCAAATCTCTTCTTTGTGCATTCAACAGATGATGGACATTTGGACTCTTACCATAATTTGGCTCTTATTGATTATGCCGCTGTAAATGTTGGGGTACATATGCCCCTTCAAATCTGTATTTTTGTATCCTCTGGATAAATACCTAGTAATGCAATTGCTGGATCCTAGAGTAGTTCCATTTTTATGAGGAACCTCCATACTGTTTTCCAGAGTGACTGCACCAGTTTGCTTTCCTACCAACAGCGCAAGCGAATTCGCCTTCCTCTACATCCTTGCCAGCATCTGTTGTTTCCTGTGTTGTTAATTTTTGCCATTCTGACAGGTGTGAGGTGGTATCTCATTGTAGTTTTGATTTGTATTTCCCTGATGATGAGTGATGTTTGAGCATCTTTTTGTGTCTGTTAGCCATCTGGATATCTTCTTTGGAAAAAAAATGTCTATTCATCTTCTGTCCATTTTTTAACTGGATTATTTGCTTTTTGGTTCATGAGTTTCAAAAGTTCTTTATATATTTTGGATACTAACCCTTTACCATATATGTCATTTGCAAGTATCTCCAATTTCATAGGCTGCCTTTTAGTTTTGTTGATTGCTTCCTTCGCTGTGCAGAAACTCTTTAATTTGATGAGGTCCCAATAGTTCATTTTTGCTTTTGTTTCCCTTATCTCAGGAGACATATCTAGTAAGAAGTTGTTACAGGTGAGGTCAAAGAAGTTATTGCCTGTGTTCTCCTCTAGGATTTTGATGGTTTCCTGACTCACATTTAGGTCTTTCATTCATTTTGAATTTGTGTGTATGGTGTAAGAAAGTGATCCACTTTCATTTTTCTGCATGTTGCTGTCCAGTTTTTTCTACACCATTTGTTAAAGAGATTGTCTTTTATTCATTGGATATTTTTTCCTGCTGTGTCAAAGATTACTTGACCATAGGGTTGTGGGACAATTTCTGGGTTTTCTATTCTGTTCCACTGATCTATGTGTCTGTGTTTGTGACAGTACCATACTGTCTTGATTACAGCTTTGTAATATAGCTTGAACTCCAGAATTGTGATGCCTCCACTTTACCTTTCTATATCAAGATTGCTTTAACTATTTGGGGTCTTTTGTGGCTCAATAAAAATTTTAGGATTCTTTGTTCCACCTTTGTGTAAAATGCTGGTGGTATTTTAATGGATACTGCATTAAATATGTTGATTTCTTTGGGTGGTAGAAACCTTTTAACAATATTTTTTCTTCCAATCCATGAGCATGGAATGTTTTTACATTTCTTAGTGTCATCTGCCATTTTTTTCATCAGTGTTCTACAGTTATCAGAGTACAGATCTTTTACCTATTTGGTTAGGTTTATTCCTAGGTATCTTAGGTTTTATAGCACAATTGTAAATAGGATCAATTCCTTCATTACTCTTTCTGCTGTTTCATTATTGGTTTACAGAAATGCAACAGATTTTTGTACATTAATTTTGTATCCTGTGACTTTATTGAATTCACGTATCAATTCTGGTGATTTTTGATGGAGTCGTTTGGGTTTTCTATATAGAGTATTATGTTCGCGACAAATAGTGAAAGTTTGACTTCTTCCTTGCCAATTTGAATGTCTTTTATTTCTTTTTGTTGTCTAATTGCTGAGGATAGGACTTCCAGTTCTATGTTAAATAACAGTGGTAAAACTAACCCCTCTGTATTGTTCCTAACTGTAGGGGAAATACTCTCAGGTTTTCCCCATTAAGGTCATTAGCTATGGATCTTTCATATAAGGCCTTTATGATGTTAAGGTGTGTTCCATCTATCCCTACTTTGTTTATGGTTTTTATCAAGAATGGATGTTGTACTTTTCAAGTGCTTTTTCGGCATCTATTGAGAGGGTCATATAGTTCTTATCATTTCTTTTATTAATGTGGTGCATCATGTTGATTGATTTGTGAAAATTAAACCACACTTACAACCCAGGAATAAATCCCACTTGATTGTGGTGAATGATTCTTTAAATGCACTGCTGGTTTCAATTTGCTAGTATATTGCTGAGAATTTTTGCATCCATGTTCATCAGGGATATTGGCCAATCGATCTCTTTTTCAGTGAAGTCTTTGCCTGGTTTTGGAATCAGGGTAATGCTAGCCTCATAGAATATATTTGGAAGTTTTCCTTCAATTTCTTTTTTTGTTTTTGGAATAGTTTGACAATAGGTATTAACTCGTCTCTAAATGTTTGGCAGAACTCCCCTGAAAGCCATTGGTCCTGGACTTTTATTTGTTGAGAGATTTTTGATTACTGATTCAATTTATTTGCTGTTTTTTTGTCTGTTCAAGTTTTCTATTTCTTCCTAATTCACTTTTGGTAATTTATATGTTTCCAGGAATTTATCCATTCCTTCCAAATTGTCCAATTTGTCAGCATTTAATTTTTCATAATATTCTCTTATAGTTTTCTTTTTTTATTTCTGTGGTGTTGGTTGTTATTTATCCTCTCTCATTTGTGATTTTATTTATTTGGGTCTTTTTATTTTCTTTTTGATAAGTCATTTTTATTATTTCTTTCAAAGAACCAGCTCCTGGTTTCATTTATCTGTTCCACTGATTGTTTTTAGTTTCTGTATCATTTATTTCTGCTTTAATCTTTATTATTTCCCTTAATATGCCGGCTTAAGTGCTCACTAATTATTCTTTTTCTAGCTCCTTTAGGTGTGAGATTAGGTTGTTTATTTTAGATTTTTCTTGCTTCTTGATGAGGGCCTATATTGCTATAAACTTCCCTCTTATATCTGCTTTTGCTGCATCCCAAAGCTTGTGGGCCATCATGTTTTCATTTTCATTTGTTTCATGCATTTTGTAATTTCTTCTTGAATATCCTGGTTGACCCATTCATTCTTTTTACAAGGATGTTCTTTATCCTCTATGTATTTGTGGTCTTTCCAAATTTTTGCTTGTGATTGACTTCATATTTCATAGCATTGTGATCAGAAAAGATGCATAGTATTGTCTCAGTATTTTTGTACTTGCTGAGGCCTGAATGGAACCCAGTACGTGATCTATTCTTGACAATGTCCTATGTATACTTGAAAAGAATGTATATTCTGTTGCTTTAGGATGAAATGTCTTAAATATATCGGTTAGGTCCATCTAGTCCCGTGTATCATTCAAAGCCATTGTTTCTTTGTTAATTTTCTGCTTAGATGATCTGTCCATTGCTGTAAGTGGGGTGTTAATATTATTGCATTATTATTTATGAGTTCCTTTGTGTTTTTTATTAATTGTTTTATATACTTGGGTATTACCAAGTTGGGGCATATTTAAAAGTGTTAGAGTTACTTGCTGGATAATCCTCTTTATTATGATATAGTGCCCTTTTTATCTCCTGTTACAATCTTTGGTTTAAAATATAGTTTGTGTGGTATAAATTACTACAGCTCTCTTTTGGTGTCCATTTGCATGGTAAATGTTTCTCCATCCCCTCACTTTCAATCTACAGGTATCTTTAGGTCTAAAATTAATCTCTTGTAGGCAGCATATACATGGGTCTTGTTTTATATATATACATATGTATATGTACATACATATACATACATATGTTTTATATATATACATATGTATATGTATATACATATGTTATATGTATATATATAAAACAAGACCCATGTATATGCTGCCTACAAGAGATTAATTTTATATATACAAAATTTTATATATATAATATATAAATATAATATATATAATATATATATAATAATATATATATAATATATATATTATATATAAGACCCTGTGTCTTTTGATTGGAGCATTTAGTCCATTTACATTCAGAGTAATTATTGATAGATATGAATTTAGTGCCATTTTATTACTTGTTTTGTCATTTCTGGAGATTTTCTCTGTTCCTTTCTAGTCTTTGTCGCTTTTAGTTTTCTTTCCCCACTCAAAGAGTCCCCTTTAATATTTCCTGCAGGGCTGGTTTAATGGTCATGAACTCCTTTAGTTTTTGTTCATCTGGGAAACTCCTTATCTCTCCATTGTTCCGAATGATAGGCTTGCTAGATAGAGTATTCTTGGCAGAAGATTTTTCCCATTCAGCACATTCTAAATATCATTTCATTCCCTTCTGGCCTGCCAAGTTTCTGTGGAGAGATCTGCTGCTAACCTTAATGGTCTTCCCATGTAACTTAGGGACTTCTTTTCTCTTTCTGCTTTTAGAATTTTTTCTTTATCTCTGTATTTTGCAGATTTAACTACAATATGTCTTGGTGTTGGCCTGCTTTTGTTGATTTTGACGAAAGTTCTCTGTGCCTCCTGGACTTGGTTGTCTGTTTCCTTCCCCGGATTTGGGAAGTTTTCAGCTATAATTTTCTCAAATAAACCTTCCGCCCCCTTTTCTCTCTCTTCGTCTTCTGGGACTCCTATGCTACGAATGTCATTATGCTTGATGTAGTCACTGAGTTCCCTAACTCTACTTTCATAATCTAAGGTTTTTCTTTCCCTCTTTTAACCAGCTTCATTATTTTCTATAATTCTATATTTTATACTACTTATTTGTTCCTCTGTTCCTTCTATCTCTGTAGTCATTACATACAGTTTGTTTGAATCTCGATTATTGAACTTTTCATTTTGGCTTGACTAGTTTTCAGGTCTTTCATCTGTGCAGTAAGGGACTGCTTGGTGTCTTCCATGCTTTCTAAAGACCAACCAGTATCCTTGTGATTTTTGCTTTAAATTCTGCAACAGGCATATTATTTATATTTGTTTCGCTTAGATCCCTGGCCCGTGTCCTCTTCTTGTTCTTTCTTTTGGAATGAATTCTTCCATCTTGGTATTTTGTCTAGGTCTCTGTCTTCCCACATGTGTTAGGGAAGCCTATTATGTTTTCTGCTCCTGAGAGTAATGTCTTTATGAAGAAGAGGTCAGATAATGTCCAGGGATTGGCATTTCAGGAAGCATTGCTGCTGTGTGCTGTGCGCACTCTGCTGCTGTGTTATGGCTACTCTATCCCTCAGGTCAGTCCTCTGCAGAATTTCTCCTTGCCTGCAGTGAGGAGTATTTGGATCTTGGCCAAAATGTGGTGAGTTTTAACTAGACGTGTTCTGGTTTGCTTGCTAAAAAAGACCTGAGGCTATTTGCACTAGAATTGAAGATCTGCAGCCCTCTATCATTAGTAGACATGGTGTGTGCAGGGTTTGTGCTGATCTTCCGGGGAAGGGGCCTACCGTACTGGTTGTTAGGCACACTTGCCCTAGAAAAGCACTATCGGTGGAGCACAGAGGGAGGGATTTGGTGTAAGCAGTTTAGGCAGCCAGTGTTGCCACTGTGTTGTTTATTGAAGTTGGTTTATGCTGAGGGGCATGGAAGGAAATGGTGCTGACTCGCTCCTTTGTCCCTGGAGAGGGGATTCCACGCCTGTTGCTGTCGGGGAAGCATTCTCAATGGAGTGAACTTCACCACATGTGTCACAGGCCTTTTTCAGATTGCTTATTTCACATTGTCTGTCTCTGGGTCACTTGCCTGCTTGGAGCTGTGCAGAGCAGCACAGGGAACCCTGGGCTCTACCCTAGCAAGGCTGCTGACTTTCAACATGCCAAACTTCAGGGACCTGTTGTGGCAGGGACCTGCACTGGTCATGTGGGAAAGGGTCTTGCTGCCCTGGGACTGGTCCAGGTTTAACCCAGAATGGCAGTTGCACCAGAGCACAGGAGCATGGGATTTGGAGCAAGCTGACAAAACAGTGTCCCAGTGACCTCCCCTCAGCAGGTATCTCTATGCCTATGTTGAGGAGCAGAGGAGGGAAATGGCACATGACAATTCTTTTGTGCCTAGAGATGCAATGCCATCTCTCATAAATGTACTCCAAAAAGAATAAAAAGCGTCTCCCTGTGCCACGTATGCTATCCTCAGATCTTGCAGTTTTCCTCAGGGTTGTCTGACTGTCTCTGCTCCAGGAGTAGTGCAGTGTCCTCTGGTTTCTATAATAGCCAAACCTGGGAACCTCTGAAACTCCAGTCTTGGAGTACTGCTGGCTGCAAAACTCACAATCAGCCCCTCTAATTTCCCAGCCAATGGCTTTGGGGAAGTGTTCTTGTGCTTATCTCCATTCATTCTGTTTTCTCTTGTATTTCTCTGTAACCAGGAATCCCTACCTTCCACAGCACCCACGATCCATTTCCTCCATAAACCAAGTCTCTGTACTTCCTACCTTCCTCGAAGTGGCCTCTTCTCTACCTCTAGTTATGCAGTTTGTTCTGTCAGTCCTCAGGTCAATTCCTTGGGTATTCGGAATGATTCAGTAATTATCTGTCTGTGTTCAAGGGATGAGGCAAGCCTAGGGTGCTCCTACTAGTAGCCACCTTAGCTCCCCCCCTGCCATAGTATCCTTCCTTGAGAATCTTGAGGGTAGGAGAGATGATTAGCAATGTGGAACTTAACATCGCTGGGTAACCTAACCAAATTATATATAATAGCAGCCCCAAACCCACAAATACTTAACAAAGTATTCTGATTTAAAATTATGATTAAATTTAACATTATGCTGGATTTCAGAATAAGTAATGCATTCAAAGGAATGCAATCCGAGGATCAGTGCAGCTTTTTATATTCTTGAGTAAAATAGAGAAGATACCTATCTGCTAAGCTGTTATTAACATTCCCCCTTTTTTTATAACTGTATTTTTAAAAAGTTGATCAATTCAAATTCCATTCAATTCCCTTCCAATAGTGATACTTTGAGAAGGAGTGTCTGAAAAGATATTTCCTATGTGTATGAAAACCAAACGTCCTGAAATACGATTTTTCAGCTGGTAGAAAGTAAGCCTACATTGAAGAAGGAAAAATTCTGTTCTGAATGTTCCCAAATTTGGAAACACAGTCACAGGTGAGAATTTTCTAAAATAATAGCTTTACAAACATTTCAAATATCTTAGAAGTTATTTTACACAGATGATAAATATGCATATTTCTTAATTAACACAAGGCACTGCTTAAGTTGTTTTCCCCTCTTGTTAGTTCTATAATAATTAATTAAAAGATGATAAATAGAATCCTATTTTAATATTACAATTTCCTTTTTAGTAATTTTTCCTCCTACTTGTTAACATTTTCAAAACCTATTTAATACTTATGAGAAGTTTAATGTTTTTTTTTCCCTAGAAAGTAGAATGGTTTTAATAGCTATCACAAGCTTTAGATAAGTATAATCTGGTTTAGCATTGTCTATTTCAAATAAAAATAACCTTAACTTGAAGATTGTTATTGCCTGTCTTCTACAATAATTTGTAGATTGAAAATGTAAGCAAAAACAATATAATTAATTATACTAGTTGAATTCAAAAGACATAAAAATAGAAACTATCAAGGGGCGCCTGGATGGCTCAGTCAGTTGAGCGTCTGACTTCAGCTCAGGTCATGATCTTGCGGTCTGTGAGTTCGAGCTCCACATCGGGCTCTGTGCTGACAGCTCAGAGCCTGGAGCCTGCTTCGGATTCTGTGTCTTCCTCTCTCTCTGCCCCTCCCCCACTCATGCTCTGTCTCTCTCTCTCTCTGTCAAAAATAAATAAAACATTAAAAAAAAATTAAATAGAAACTGTCAAAAGGATCAAATTATATTTGGCCATACGTTTGGTAGATTGTGAACATGTACTATTTTTTCAATAATGGAATCAGAAATAATCAAGTGCTATTCAATTTTCTCCCAGCATTGTTCTGGAAAACTCCAGGGCTTTAAGACCTGATTCATGACAGCATAACAATGTTCTAAGCTACTAAATTGAAGGAGCTCAATCTTATTGATTCAGTTAATAAATAGAGCATATTGGGGTGCCTGGGTGGGTCAGTCGGTTAAACATTCCATTCTTAGTTTCAGCTAAGGTCATGATTTCACGTTCGTGGATTCAAGCCCCACCTCGAGCCCCACATTAGGTTCAATGCTGAGAGTGAGGGGACTGTTTCAAATTCTCTCTCTCCCTCTCTCTCTGCCCCTTCCCTGCTCTCTCTCACAAAATAAATAAACTATATATATATATATATATATATATATATATATGCGCTCATATTTATCTAGAAAAAACGTATAGAAGTTGGATTAGGATCTCTAAACAAAGAGCCTATAAGCCCATGAATAAAATAGCGTATCTATATAGGTAAATATTTTACGTGCACTATATATAGACAAGTAAATTTTTTTTCCTGAAAAAAATTAAAGTTTAACACTAACATTTATTGTTTAGTTTTATAGATGCCATTGGTGAATACAAAGAGGAATAATGCAGATTCATTGTCCTAGAGTGCTCAGAATCTATCAAAACGAATTAAATGGAGTCTTCATAAATTACCTTGAATACCATCTCTTTCTACACGAAGAAAATAGAACTATGAGGAAAAGGGATAAAGAAGGGATAATTTCCAGGCATCTGGCTTGAATGACTATGTGAATAATACATTTATTAGCCAAAATAGAAAAAATCAGTGGAGGCCAGGACACAAAACATATTGAGGTCATTTTTCAACTTGCTGGTGGTAAGATGCCAGAAGCACATGTAAGTAGAGATATCCAGCACCGGTAACAGGGAGCAAACATTAACAAAGTGATTAATACACAATTTTAAATATTTTTGATTGGTTATATTAATAATTTCACATTTATAGAAAAATCTAATATTTATATGAGGGAAATTTGTAGGCACTACAGAAGCAATCTGATTAAAGTGAACGGAGTATACAGTTACAGAGATTTTGTGGTCTCAATGTTTAAAAATAAAACGTATTTGGGGCACCGGGGTGGCTCAGTTGGTTAAACGTCTGACTTGGGCTCAGGTCATGATCTCACGGTTTGTGGGTTCGAGCCCCGGGTAGGGCTCTCTGCAGACAGCTTGGAGCCTGGAGCCTGCTTTGGATTCTGTGTCTCCCTGTCTCTCTCTGCCCCTCCCTAACTCGAGCTCTGTCTCTCTCTCTCTCTTAAAAATAAATAAATATTAAAAAATAATAATACAATGTATTTGTAATATTTAATTCATTTTAAGAAAAGAAATAGTCTTAGAATTTCCATATACTCTTGTAAAATACCTATAAATACATGTATTTTTTTCTTAGGTCTCTTATCAGTTGGGTAAATGGTGAATTGGCACAATTCTGACAAATAAGCTATATAAAATATAATTTAAGATAATTATGTGAAAGATTCCCCTGAAGTCTCCCTATTCCTCTGATTCACACACACACACACACACACACACACACACACACACACACTTGAATTAATTTATTAATTTAATTACTTTATGATTATATGTACATGTTATAGTAAACACATATGTGTGTGTGTGTGTATCTATATCTCTATTTAACTATTTTGCTCTCCTTATTAAAAAAAATGACAACACTGAGGGGCACCTGGCTGTCTCAGTCAGTGGAACATGTGACTCTTGATCTTGGAGCTGTGGGTTCAAGCCCCATGTTGGTTATAGAGATTACTTAAAAATAAAATCTTTAAAAAAATGAGAACATGGATAAATAGGGCTCAGCTATTTAAAATGAACCATTTTAGTAAGAACTTTTATTTGTAGCAACTCTTTTAAAATATCTTTAATCAATAATCTTCATTATTAGTTATATTTTGCTTTGACATAAATATAGAACATAGGCACATTTTATGTCTTTTACAGAATTTTTCAAGCAGAAAAGGGCATGAAACTAAGCAATTTTGCCTAAGGCAAAAGTTTACCTTTATTTTGAACAAGGGGTTCCATCTTAATGAAAGAAAAATGCCTCCATTTCTGTAATCAATTTGCCTAGGAGTATTTACTTTCAAGTTCATAATTACTTCTTTATGTTCTGTGTGTGTGTGTGTGTGTGTGTGTGTGTGTGTGTGTAGAGTGTGTACATGTGTTTGGGTGCACACATGTATATCTCTGTGTAGATAAAATGAAACAAATTAAATGGCATTTACAATATGTGATGAAAGGAATAAACACACAGTATATACACAAGCATGTGCCCATACACTTTTTCCAATTATCTAATAAATTCATACCCACATTCATATTCTTTAGTTATGTTTGGTGCTTCCAAGCATGTATCTCATTAGAATGTAATGCCCTTCTATCTGTTAGTGTCCTTAATTTGAAGGAAACCTGAGGCTGGCAGAGGAAAAAGTAGAAATGGAGTTCAGTAAAAGGAAAGGGAGTTATCATACTGGAGTATCAGGAGGCCTGGAGAAACACGCTTGAGGCCAGGTTTCCAGAAATCATGCCCTTAATCTACTTTACATAATTGGCATGAGGTCACCAATACCTTTGCCATCGTGAATGCAGTAGCCAGGAAGTGTCTAGATTCCTGCCATGAACATAATCTTCAGCAGCTGCCATTGCTGGGAGCAACAAAGCCACTGTGCATCATGAATGTAATCTTGCAACCACTGATGACTA
Source organism: Felis catus (assembly GCF_018350175.1). Lineage (NCBI taxonomy): Eukaryota > Metazoa > Chordata > Mammalia > Carnivora > Felidae > Felis > Felis catus. The sequence goes on along the minus strand of NC_058373.1, from coordinate 89,591,776 downwards.
TAGAACAGGGATGCTTCTGTTTCCACCTTCCTTCAACACCATTTTTGCTTCTTCATATTGCTCAAGAGCATGGGGGTAGTAGGGTCTACATCACTTGCTAGTGCACAAGCTGCAAAGAAGCATGGGGAAGAAAACATTCGAATTTCTACCTTGCAGAGATAAAGTGGAAAAGTTCCCAAACTATAGAAAAATATTCAGTAAGTACTGGGCAATGAGGCAAATGTAGGATACTGGTTTATTCTGGTAATTAATCAGTGGGAGATGAGTACATAACTATTGCAGGTTGGAAAATTACTCAGCCCCCTGTTATGTGATGGCAAAATACTTGTTCAAGATCACCTGCTGTATTCATTGAGATGCAGACCACATACTCAATGACACCATAATTTAGAGGAAGTAGTATAAAACAAAACAACAAGAAATTGAGCAAAATTCACTGTGTTATTATACTTCTGCTAATTTTGTGCAGCTGTCAGGAAAAGTCCTAGGAGAGATGAATGAACTGAAAGCAGAATTAACCTGACTTCCATGGAAGGTGGCAGGGAAATCAGTGAGGCACCCTCTTCTTAACAGCCTGAAATCAAACTTGTCTGAGAGTTCCCCAGCTCAGAGCCTTGCCAGGTTAAAAAAGCCACATTCCTCTGTATTTACAGATTCTATTATAAGTAGAGAATGTCAAGCAGCAGCTTTAAAGTATATGCAACTAGTACCCCACACTTTTCAAAGCACCATCCACTAAGGTTATTCTTCCAAATTAAATGGTGGAGAGAAACCACAAAATTATTTTTTATATTGGAAAAGTGGAATGGTGTGGTCAAGTAGCAGCCATTAAGCTATGGGCTAACAGACAAAGAGTTCAGTAAATGAAATATTATAATCTTCAGACTTAAAGACTACGTTGATCTAAGATCCTGGCTGTGTCTAGAGACAGTCACATGACTGGAAACTAATTGGTTATCTTTGCAAGTTTTGAGGGAACTGTTGCCAATATGGAACCTTGTATATGGCCTGGAACAACCTGCAATTGTTCAATCCTTAAAGCAATTAACAAGACCCCAAATTCCACCAATTTAAAATTAGCTGCTAAATCTACATAGCCTGCAAGAAAAGTATCCTCCCCAATGGGATCTGCTCAGAAGTTACATTGAGGTGTAGTAAAACATATTAGGATTCTTCCAAAAGTAAAACCAGGGCTTTTCTATTGACTAAAAGAGCAAGTTTTCCTCACAGATGAGTGATTATTCAGAGTCTCCCCTTACCCCCTGGAAATAAAGTCCCTTACTTCCTCTTCCTTTGATACTACTATATGTTATGTGAGTTAGTTGAAGACAGATTGCGTTTTAATTGGCAGATTATCAGACCCTAAGACACAACATCCGCATATGATGAAGAGATTCCAATTAAAAAAATTTTTTAATGTTAATTTATTTTTGAGAGAGAGACAGCATGCAAGCAGGGAAGCGGCAGAGAGAGAGGGAGACACACAATCCAAAGCAGGCTCCAGGCTCTGAGCTGTCAGCACAGAGACTGATGCGGGGCTCAAACTCACAAGCTGTGAGATCATGATCTGAGCTGAAGTCAGACACGTAACTGACTGAGCCACCCAGGTGCCCCGAGTTTCCAATTTCAAGCCAGATGCAGTAACTGAATGAGACAGTCAATCTTACCTGCATAAGGAGATGGTATGTTGTTGTGTATAGGGGAAAAATTAATGTAGGCAATGCATAGTTATAGGGGTGCCTTTGGCCTGCACTGTTTGGTTGACTAAACATCTAAATATAGTTGCCAACCACCTCTACTAGTTGCCAACCACCAAAGGATGTCCATGTAACAGAGTTTAGGACCATATAAAGCAGTTGGGAGTCCTTGGGAAAAGTGTCCATTGTTATTTTTTTAATTTTAATTTTTAAAATGAAATGTATTTCTTTCCATTTCTCCCCTTTTCCTGTGTGGAATTCAGTTATGAGTCTTAAGGTTTAGTTGCCATCTTAAATACATGAAATGAAAAATATGAGCATCAAAATTAACATGTTAAGAAAGGCAAGGGGAGACAAAGGATTTGATTTGAAATAAATAAAGGTTTGTTAATCTTAGCCATTGATAAGTTTTCTTTTAGTTGTAGACAAAGAAATTTTTTTGTTTTTCATTATATTTTATGATTTTTTTTTATCATGGTAAATGATGGTAATCCCCATCCCCTATTTCCCCCATCCCCCCACCCACCTCCCCTATGGTAACCATCAGTTTGTTAAGAGTTTGTTTCTTGGTTTATCTCTCACTCTCTTTTTTTTTCCTTTTTTCTTTTGTTTTGTTCTTAAATTTCACACATGAGTGAGATCATATGATATTTGTCTTTCTCTGACTGATGTATTTTCTAAGCATTATACTCTCTAGCTCTATCCATGTTATTGCAAATGGGAAGATTTCATTCTTTTTTCATGGATGAATAATACTCTGATATATATATATATATATATATATATATATATATCAGAATATTATATATATATCAGAATATTATATATATATATATATATATACACATATATACATACATACTATCTTTTCTTTATCCATTCCTCTATAGATGGACATTTAGTCTGCTTCCATAGTTTGGCTATTGTAAATGATGCTGCAATAAACACAGGGTTGTATGTATCCCTTTGAATTAGTGTTTTTGTATTTTTTTTGGGTAAATAGCCACTAGTATAATTCCTGGATCATAAGATAGTTGTACATTTAATTTTTTTGAGGAAATTCCATACTGTTTTCCATAGTGGCTGCACCAACTTGCATCCCCTCAAAGACATCTTTAACTGATATAGTCACCTCAGTTAATATATTAGTTGTTTGACTATTGGTGGAATTTGTAGATAAAATATAAGAATACCCAATAGGATTTGTGAAAACAGAAATCATCTCAATCAGCATAAAATTTATGACAAAGCAGAGAAAGTTAGAGTCTATTTAAAAGTTTGAAAATCAAAGATATCATCTACTCTGCTCTGAATTTATGGTCAAAGAAAATACACATAAGAATATCTATACTTTCAATAGTTTTGAAATGGTAGGGTCTCAGAATCACCTGCACTTTCTGTTTAAATTATTAAGCAATACAGAAGCCGATGAGCCCAGGAATGCACATTTTACCAAGAAACACAAGTGATTTTAATGTAGATTGTTCATGGACCTCACTTTTCCATTATTCCCATGTTTTAAAGAGGGATCATATATTACTTGAAGGCCAATTTTGGAATCAGACTATCTGAGCTTAAATTCTGGGTTTATTTTATGAGCTATGTGGCCAGGAACAAATTATAAAAATTTCTGTGGGTGCACCTGGGTGGCTTAGTCAGTAAAGCATCCGACTCTTGGTTTTGGTTCAGGTCATGACTCACAGTTCATGGGTTCGAGCCCTGAATCAGGCTCCATGCTGGCAGTGAGGAGCCTGCTTGGGATTCATTCTCTCTCCTCTGTCTCTGCCCCTCCCCCACTAATGTGCATGCTCGCTCTCTCTCTCTCTCTCTCTCTCTCTCTCTCAAATAAATAAATAAATAACCTTAAAAAATTTTGCTGGGCCTCAAATCCTCACATATAAAACACAACGAGGCGCCTGAGTGGCTCAATCGGTTAAGCATCTGTACCCACTCTGTACACCCCCCCCCCAGCTTGCACTCTCTCATGCACTCTCTCTCTCAAAAATAAACATTAGAAACATTTTAAAAATAAATTAAAATGCAACTGTTCCTAGATCTTGTTTCATAGGACTGTCATAAAGATTAAACATAAGGAACATTCAAGAGTCCCTGGCATATGGTAAATATTATGTAAATATTAGCTACAATTGTAAAGCAGTCAGATCTAATATTAATTGAAGATAGATAAGAGTTGAATAGGTAGGCCTGGTTTATAGAAAGAACAATAAATTTTAAATCATTTGTGTGTTTAAAACATTTGTGTGTTTAAGAGACCAAGAAGAATTATTCAGAGCACTAGACCCAATAATTAGCCTAATTAGCAATATTACAGGCTAACTATTGTGTGAATAATGAACAAATAGGGAAAATCTAGCAATTTTGATGTAAAATTCAGAGATAATTTAGAATACATGTTTAATTGTGATATTAAATAGAGGACATAATACTAAATTGTCTAGACTTTTAATGATTTCCTGAGAAAGGATATTTTTTTATTTATTTGATTTTATTTGTTTATTTTTAAAGTAGGCTTCACATCCAGCGCAGAGCCCAATGCGGGGCTTGAATTCAAGACCCTGAGATCAAGACCTGAGATCAAGAGTCAGACGCTTAACTGACTGAGCTACCCAGGCACCCTGAGAAAGGCTATTGTAAGTAGTCACTAGAAAATTTAATATTATCTAAAAGCAAAACAGTACAGGTGTTCATCAAGTTATTATAAAATTGTCTGAGTACCTCCAGGTTTGGAGCAAAGAGTATTCAGGTTAAAACAAAGAGGCAGGAGAGACCTAAAATTTCCTACTTGATTTGGCTTTGCTCTTTCTTGACTTTGGCACCTGTTAAAGCCTGATCTTTCTATCCTTGGTATTTTCATGGGTTTGTTTTTTATTTTTTTGAGTCTATCTCTCACTCTTTTAAGACTCGCTTTGAGAGGGGTATCTAGGTAGCTCAGATGGTTAAGTTTCCAACTCTTGATTTCAGATCAAGTCATGATCTCATGGTTTGTGAGATATCACCCTGCATCAGGGTCTGCACTGACAGCACAGAGCCTGCTTGGATTCTCTCTCTCACTCTCCCTTTACCACTCCTGCTGTCTCTTTCTCTCTCTCTCTGTCTCTCAAAAATAAATAAGCGTTTAGAAAAAAAAAAGACTGAGGCCCTCACATGTGCGATTTTTTTTAATGCTTTTTAGTTTGCTTTGGTTTGGGGAGGGCATTTTCATACATCCTTGTCCGGATAGACAGCAGCATGCAGCTTTTCACCAATCAAACCTTCTTACTCTGTTCTAATAGCCCATTTTAGGCATCCTCTCACCATCATGAGCATCAGTGATGTGTCCGGAACAAATTATAAGATTCAAAAGAGGTGAAATATTGGCATGATTTAGAGAAGAAGTCACATACAGAAAAAATAAAGATCTAATACACATATGTTTACTATTTTTGAAGGAAGAAATAAAGAAATAAAATATATTTATTATCTGTTAGGAAAACATCCTAAATATATACATAAAGGAACATCTGAAATTGAGAATATACATTGTGAAAAAGTTAAAGAAAATGAAAAAGAAATATTTGAAAAGATTGAATTTAGCCTTGATGAAATTAATAAATTCAAGGAAAGACAAAAATCTTAAAATTTATCCAGAATAACGGCAGGTCATTATCCAAAGAAAGAAAGCTTGCCTCAGACTTCCCCCATGAGATTAGATGCCAACAGACATTACAACAAGATCTAAGGAATGTTACAGGAAAGCTTATGAAACTTTTAATCTTTACTCAGTCAAGGTAGTGTTCAGTGGTAAAGGTGAAAAAGGGAGTTTGAAAAATGAGAAAAAGAAACAAAAATAATTGAAGCCTTTCTGAAAATCTACTTGGATATTTAATTCTTGTCTACTCACAAATGGAGAAGCAGTGGTATATTAAAAAAGAGGAATAGATAAGCATGAGCCATAATAAGAAAGGATTCATATAATTTGTTCTGTCTTTCTGTCTTCTCCCTCCTCCTCTCCCATCCTATCCCTTCCCCCACCTCCCACTTTTGCTCTTGCTCCTCCTTCTTCTCTCCACAAGTTGCCAAACTTGTCTGCTAAGAGTGATTCATGGTAGACTTATATGACACTTGAGGGAAGTGCTGACAGGAAAGCCCTGAAGGCAGCATAAAGTAACTAGAAATGCAAAAATGCTAATGGTAAACCCTGATGAAAATAGGTCAAGAAGCTAACACTTGATGGCACAATCCAAGTTGGGCTGGGGGGGTTCATTGTGTTTTCCCCTAACCTTGTCAGTGAATGTTCCAGTTCTGTTTTTTGTTTTCCTCTCCGTATCTGTTTCCCCTCCTCTGCTGTGTCCCTAGAGGCTGAGTCTCATGCAGGTATCACCCAGATTCTCTTTTTTTTTTTTTGCTGGCTTTGGTTGGATTAGACACATGAGAAACACTGGCAGAGATCAAGCAGGATGTTTCTTTCCACTCCCTGTGTCAGCCTCTTATCAGTATTTGAGCTGTGGCCCTCAAGATCACAGCTCCAGGAAAATGCTCCCACCCACCTAAGCTGCAGCTCTCACCTGGTGCTCAAGACACATTGTCCTCCTCCGTCCCTTCAGCTGTGAAAATAAGAGCTTCCTGCTATCTCAGGTCTTGGGGCACATTATCATCCCTGTTTGTTCTTTGTTCTTTAATCTTTGCTTCTATGTAGTCCCTTTATTAAATGCATTTTATTTGAACTACAATGAGATATCACCACACACCTGTCAGAAAAGCTAAAATTAACACCACCAGAAACAACAAGTGTGGGCAAGTATGTGGAGAAAAGGGGACCCTCTTGTAGTGTTAGTGAGCATGCAAACTGATACAGCCACTCTGGAGAACTATATGAAGTTTCTTCAAAAAGTTAAAAATAGAACTAACCTAGGATCCAGCAATTGCACTACTAGGTATTTACCCAAAGGATAAAAAATACTGATTTGAAGGGATACGTGCACCCTGATGTTCACAGCAGCATTATCAATAGCAAAATTATGGACAGAGCCCAAATATCCATCGACTAATGAATGGATAAAGAAGAGGTGGTGTAAATATACATGCAATGGAATATTACTCAGCCATAAAAAAGAATGAAATCTTACCATATGCAATAACATGGTCTGAGCTAGAGAGTATTATGCTAAGCAAAATAAGTCAGCCAGAGAAAGACAAGTGCCAAATAATTTAATTCATATGTGGAATTTAAGGAACAAAACAAATGATCATAGGGGAAAAAAATAGAGAGGCAAACCAAGAAACAGACTCTTTAACTATAGAGAACAAACTGCTGGTAAACAGAGGGGAGGTGGGTGGGAAGGTGGGGATTAAGGAGTGCATTTGTGATGAGCACCAGATATTGTATGGAAGTGTTGAATCACTAAATTATACACCTGAAACTAATATTACACTGTACACTAATCAGCTAGAATTTAAATAAAAGCTTAAAAAAATAATTTCATTTGAATCAATGATGTCAAATTATTTTTCTTGCCAGGGTACCTGATATATTATTTTCAGTTGACTAGGGACATTTCTTAACAAAATTAATTAATTTGAATATTAATAGACCACACTCTAGACTGAGCTGGTTGTTGTTCATGAATCTGTAGTGATTTCATATTGCACACATGATTTCAGAGTGGTTACTCTCATTAATATAAAATGTAAATGTTTCAAACTGGAAATCCATAGGGAAATTAGCTAACTTCTATTTAAGAGCTTAAATGGTTCTACTGTTTTGTTTTTACTAAAATAAATATAAAATACTATTGTTTCATATTCTGGAATCAGGAGATTCAAATGCAACAAAGTATCAGTGACTGATACTATTTACTATCAGAAGCTAAGTAGAAATATTTAATATTAGAAGCTAGAAAGAAATTTCACGAGAAAAATGACCAAAAAAATTGTATTCGATTATCAAAATTTCACATGCATAAAGGATTATCCCCATTGGGAAACACTCACGTCCAATTGGAAGTTGAACAGAATCTCTCTTTTTGGACCCCTTTTCTTCAATAACATTACGTAGAATAAATCAGTTTAAACAACATTGGAAGGGCAGACTCAAAAGAGCTACAAAAGTGCCAGGGGTGTATCAGAGCTGCTAATATAGCAAATCAGGAGATGATTAAAAGAAGCTGCCATTCCTGTTGATATAGTGGGAATTTATGGGATATTTGGTGCATAATCTCTTTAAGACAGTTTCAGCAAAACAGGTACCTTTTCTCTACTGCTGACTGACCCCTGAAATCCCTGTGTTGGCATCAACAGAAAAAAATTCTAGTTCTCAAACTCTCCACCTCTATTTTGCTTCCCTTCCTCCTCTTCAAACAAAGAAAGGAAGTCAGATAAAGGAGATATAAATTATGCCTGGTTTTGATGCATCTGTTTGGAGCGAAACCATTTTTACTTGTATTTTTATTCAATTTTATGAAAGAATCAGTCAGTATATTCCTTCCATACTTCATAATTTTTATAATTTGTAATTTTGACTAATTTTAGGTGAAAGCAAATAAAAAATGTGCAGTAAGTTTTTTAAATTGTCAAGATGGATGAAGAGTTTTTCAATATTACTTCAGAAATGGTTCTGGAAATGAGTTTTAAGTAGTATTGGAAAGTTTAACGTTAAAAAAATAGAGTATAAAGTGTAAGTAGGGTTAAGATTTTTTTAATTGACATTTCATTTCCCCCGGAATACCAAATTAATTGGAATTAACTTTAGACTAAATTAATAATTATTTTTTAAACACATCATTCAGTGGTATGGAAGAAAAAATAGTTTTCATAAGGGCCAACCATTTCAATACATATAACTAACTCATTGATGAAAAATATGGTTTATATCTTATGCTAACACTGATTTGCAGTTATACCAATATATAATATATTCTATAATAGAAAGTTCGGGTACCTGGGTGCTTCAGTCAGTTAAGCATCTGACTCTTGGTTTCAGCTCAGTCCATGATCTCAGGGTTTGTGGGATTGAGCCCACATTGGCCTCTGTGTTGACAGTAAGGAACCTGCTTGGGATTCTCTCTCTCTGTCTCTCTCTACCCCTTCCCTGCTCTCTCTCACTCTCCCTCAAAACAAATAAATACACTTAAAAAAAAGAATATACATTTCATTAAAGCATTGCTAAACAATTTTTACATGTAATTTCATATCTGCAGTGTTGTATAAATCTAATGAGAACTGACATAAAGCTGAGGAAATCACAGATTAGCATTCATCTTGGTGGTTGTCCCACCAAAGCTTCATTTACTTTGTAATCATTCTCTAATTGAAATGAATACATGATGAAAATTTATATAAGAGAATTACTAAATCCCCAAAGGTACGTTCTGTTGTTGTTGTTGTCGTTGTTGTTGTTTTTACAACATTGGTGTATGGAAACATCTAAGTTAACTTTCAAAGGATTTTTTTATTATTCCTGTAAACCCTCTCCCTTTTGATGAGACATGCTTTGGAGCAAAATTACAACTATGATGTGAGGGAAAATTTACTATAAATAAGCTTGCAAATGTAAGTATCTTTGTGGAAACCATAGAGTAGTACAGAAAGCTATGAATTGATTTCAGAGAAAGGCACTACTTCATACAGGCATATGGGTTTGGCATGACTTATATTATTTCTAAACTTGTGATGATTTAAAATGATGGTATTAGCTCAAATAGCAGACATTATTTGACTGTTATTTTGATTTAAATATTCAGAAGGTAATTTCAATATATGTGAAATACAAAGATCATATGAATATTTCTATTACAACATGATATTTATTTTCCCTTTTTAACTCTTTTACACGACAGCTTCAACTAAAATAATAGCTTGGTAATGGCTTACAATATTTTATTTTTGAAATGTTACATACACAATTGCCTTATTCAATTCTCTAGAAACGGAAATTTTGATTGTTTAAAATATGTGAAAACCATGTCAGAAATACTAATTTTAACAGAATCATTAGTCTCATGGAAAATAATTGAAATCCTGAAAAACTGTTAAAAAAAGGGGAGCCTGAGTGGCTCAGTCGGTTGGGCGACCAACTTCAGCTCAGGTCATGATCTCTCAGTCTGAGAGTTCGAGCCCCGCGTCAGGCTCTGTGCTGACACCTCAGAGCCTGGAGCCATCTTCAGATTCTGTGTCTCCCTCACTCTCTGCCCCTCCCCTGCTCATGCTCTGTCTCTGTCTCAAAAATTAAAAAAATAAAATAAAATAAAATAAAATAAAATAAAATAAAATAAAATATAAAAAATAAAATAAAGTAACTGTTAAAAAAAAAAAAAAACAGACTCCAATGGAGTCACCTATGTTAAGAGCCCACATCAGCAAACCAAAATTTAATACCTAACCTAACTATAGTTCTAATCCCTATACCAGTGTAACTTTTAATGAGTCAACATGCAATTTCCAGTTAGTACTGAGACATTTACTGAGAGAACACTTTTATTCCCCTTCGGAGGGTGACCTTGCCTAAAACAATGCATTCTTTCCTAATAATTATCCTCCCTCCCCCACCACCTTTAAAAACCTTTCCTTTCCTGGGGCGCCTGGATGGCTCAGTCAGTTAAGCTTCTGACTTCAGCTCAGGTCATGATCTCATGGTTCGTGAGTTTGAGCCCGGAATCTGGCTCTGTGCTGACAGCTCAGAGCCTGGAGCCTGCTTCAGATTCTGTGTCTCCCTCTCTCTCTGCCCCTCCCCTGCTCACGCGCTTTCTCTCTCTCTCAAAAATAAAATAAACATTTAAAAAAAAAACCTTCCTTTCCTAAGGACACAGTTACTTTATGCTAGATGGGATGTGGCCTGATTCATGAATTGTTCAAGAAGGTCAGTTTGATCTTTTAAATTACTCAGTTAAATTTCTCTTGTTTACGAAAGCAAAGATTGAAAAATAAATTCATAACACTTAAAATTTTTTTTCTATATTATTTTAATCTGATTCTTCTTTCTACTTAAATACATTCTATCTTTGTTACGCTTAGGACACCAACCTACACACATGACAAATATAGACTGGGCATGTAAACATTTTTAAAAACTGCTTGCAAAATCCTTCCAGAACCACAATGGTATAAAAGCCACTATGCCCTTTGGAACAAGGTATTTTAGAATAGATTATATACATGTGAAGACAGTTGATTTTTATATAAAAAATAAGTTGAATTTTGGAGGAATTAACTCCATTTTCCCCGTGGAATTTGTTCTTTAATTGACTTCTCTGACTTCCTCCCCAGAATACCATCCCTAAAAAGGAAGTTACTACTCTCATAAATGAGTAGAACATCTCACACACTAGCTTTTTTGTTCTTAAAGTATCCAGTGGATGGGAGACAGCAATATCAACATGAGACCTGCTAAAAATGTAAATTGTCAGGCCCCTTGTCAGACAACTGAATGAGAATTTCTGGGGATAGGGCCCAGAAATCTGTGTTTTGACATCTGGTGACTTTGAGAAGCAGTGTTTAACTAAGCCAAGGTCAGGTGTTTCAACTCAGCAGTACTATAAATAGAGACTAGTTAATGCACTCATTCTCAAAACTTTCTTTCACAAAGGAAGATTAGATGCTTTGGATGTGATTTTAAAAGGAATGATTCAGCTATCGTGATTATTGTCATACCAATTGTGTATATATAGCACTTCAATATAGAATTTTATAGTTTATATCAACCTTATCAATAATACTGATATTAGCTTCAACGCCCGAAAATTTTAACCTAATTTCCTACCTTTCATATTATTAATTCATGTGACAGATAAAATATAATGTTAAGTATAATTCAGAATTTTATTATACTTCATAAAGATGCTTATGTTCCATATATCTACTTAGGACTTCCATAGCAGTTGACTTATATACACATACTATATTTGATATACATGCCCTCTGAAATTCCACTGTCAGGAAATAATTATGCAAAATTAATAGACAATATAGTTAATATATTCAGAACTTACTTAATCAAAATTGAACTTTACTAGTTATGAGGAGAAAAATTTATAGATGGAGTGATAAAATTGAATGAATACCATTCATGAGGTTTCATTAAACTAATTCATAGAAAATCTACCTTGGGAAATTTATTCTCAATGAAAACTAACATAAAGTATTTATAGATTTACAATACAGGTGAAGATGACATTTATATTACAGTCATCAAGTTGAGCATAATTTTCAGAGCTTCAGGTTCCAAAAGTTTATAAAGAAAGCTGAGTATTTAATTCATACATTTTTATTATCATATATACGAAAGTCTACAGACTTTGTCAAACTCGTTTGTAGGCATCAATACCTCAAGAATATCAAGTTAATCCCACACATTTGAGTAATACTATCTGGATTCAGGTCCAAAAGCTCATGAAAACATAAAGTTGAATACATAATCGGATACAATGAGAGATCACAACAGCGTTGAATAGTCAGTTATATATGTACTTACTTTAAAAAGGGGTCACTCTTTACTTCTGTGGTCTTCCTCCCCCAAAACATGTAACCCAATCTAACCATAAGAAGAGCCTCAAACTTTTATAGAGGCACATTTTACAAATATCTACCCAGTACACACCAAAACTCTGAAAGTCACCAAAAACAAGGAGAGTCAGAGAAACTGTCATGGCTGAGTGTCAGAAGCAGACAGGATAACTAAATATAATATGATATTTGGAATGGGATCCAGAAGTAGAAAGAGGACATTAAATTAAGGAAATCTGAATATAATATAGACTTTTGTTAATAGCAATATATCAATATTTGTTTAGTAAAAAATATGGAAAACTGGGTGTGTGGTGTATGGGAACTCTTTTGACTACTCAATTATTTTATCTAAATTTAAAACTAGTATTTAAATAAAAGTTTATTTTAAAATGGAGCTGTATTATGCAATATTATATTTGTTATAAAAGAGTAAATGTTAAAAACTTAATTCTGACTATAATGACAAGTTTTTTGCAAAACATTTGGGAGTTATAAGGCAGTTCTTTCTTTCTTACCTCCTTTCTGATAATTTTACAAATGGGCCACTTCAGAGCAGTTATTCCAATGAGAAAATCAATTAAAAACAAAGCCTAAAATATTCTAGCATATAATTGTATTTTATTTAGCTTTGTGGCATTTTCTTCTGTTTTTAAATCTTATTATGAAGAATAAAATGTCAAGAACAGAAGAAGTGGTAAAGAATCACAAAATATCATATGAGACATTAACATACCAAGCAAATAATAGTTTAATAGTTGGTGATCCACTATTCTATCCTTATTACTTTTGTTCATGGATAAATTAATTTTCATTTTACAGTTGATTCACACCTTTGAAGTGATTCAACCCTTAGGCATGGTGCCTCTAACATCAATAATATGGCTTGGAAAGGGGGAAATCACTTTCATTTGGAAGGAATGAAATATATTTTCAAACACAGATGTGCTAAGTAGATATCAATGGTTGAGAGAACCACATTATGTGTGGGTTCAAATTTAATGATTCCATAGTCTTGTTATTTGTTCAGTCAAAACAACATATAATTACATGGATATGTTTCTAAAATTTTCTTTTGTTTTCAGAACTTTGAAACCAACACATTTCTAAAATTGCAATTTCCCTATACATTTTCACTGTTTTTGTTTTCTCTTTGAGGGAAGTCCCATTTCATTGCTTTATGTCTTTGAAATGCTAAGCAGAAATTCCAGCATAATGAAAAGAAGAAAATCATACATGAAAAAGTTTATAGCTGCTGGCACTGTTGAAGTGTTCCATTATAACAAGCCTGCAAATCTCTACTGCTAAATTTATGGATGCTTTCTTATACTAGAATGAAATTATTGAAAACTATTCAGCTGCTAGCAAGTTGTAAAGGAAAGACAAAGGATTAAGAGTCACAACCTGAATTCTATTCCAAATTTTACAACCTTAGTTACTGGACCTCTCTGATTATTAGTAACCTTACATGTAAAATAAAGGGCGGGGAAAATAATCTCTAAATAACAAATGTTATTTTTAGCTTAAAAGGCATTGCATGGAAATATGTTAACATCAGGGACAAAAGACATCCTAGGAATTTCCAAAACAGACACATCCTTTTCATAATTTAAATCACCTAATAAACAAAGGAAGTACAACAGGTGTTTAGTTCTGAGGGCCTTGCCTTAGGGCTTTGGAAGAACTTATCTAATTACAGACAAGATAGCATCTGTCACACAGATTTGAAAATATGCTGAGTCTGATCACAACTTATTCTAAGTAAGACAGATTTTAAATGAAAACCGTTGAAAGAAAAAGTAAATGAAATGATCCTGGATATAGAAGCCAGCCTCCAAGATGGCCCCCAATGATGTGCACTTCATGGTATCCACCCTTTTATGTAGTGTTCTCTCACATTCAGTAGGGCTGTGTAACCAACAGTATATTGCAGAAGTGATGTTGTATGACTTCTGAGGCTAGATTGTAAAAGACATTATGGCCTCTGCCTTGCTCTGTCTCATGAATCATGTACCCTGGGGGAAACCAGCAGATACATCATAATGACATTCTAGCAGTCCTCAGGAAAGGAATTGATACCTCTCAATAAGAGCCCCTTTGAAGTACATCTTCCAGCCACAATCAAGCCTTTAGATTACTGTCACCTCAGCAGCCATCTTGACTGCAACTTCAGGAGAGACCTTAGACCAGAACCATCTAACCAAACTGTTTCAAATTCCCTACTCATAGAAACTATAAAATAATGAATGATCATTGTTATTTAAAATGATGAATATTTAATGTTTGATGCTGCTATGTTTTGGGTAAATCATTTCATAGCAACTAATACATTGGGTATAGGTATTACCAAGGTTTCATTTCCTTAAATGTTATAAGTAGCATGCAAGGACTCTAAGGGAAATACAATTAACATTTTCTCTTTGGTTACTTTAATCTGTAAATACTGTAAATTACTGTAAAAATCTGTAAATTACTTTAATCTGGAATAGCTGAAACATTGTTCAGGGTAATGTAAGCCCGTATTATTTGGGCTTTTTTAAATAACCCTTTTGAGCAATAAATATTTATCAACTTACCTTTTTTTCTTATTTCACACTCTCCACCAACTGCTCATTTAATTACCCTATTATCTGTGGCTACTTTCCCAATATATTTAATATTATCATTTCAGTTTTAGTGCTTCAGCTAACCCTATTTCTCACTGGGATTTAACCACTATGGGCCCAAAGACACATTCCCTCTGGCTCACTGTTTTATCTCAAACAACAAGTATAGTATCAGGCATATATAGTTACAGTTAATAAATATTTATTCAATAAATAAGTATTGGAAGGTAAAATCATCATGCTATTGTTAAACAGAAGAACATTTTTAATAAATAAAAGAAAACCCTCAGAATATTTTCTCACGATGTTTCTAAGCCCAGAGAAAGAAAGAAAAAAAAAAGATTTTTAAGACTTAAATAAAGGATATCTAATAAACAGAGGTACTTTATTTGAAGAGACATCAGCAGCTGCTGATACCTAAGCCTCCATATGTCTCTACTACAAATGGGAGAAATAGTGATACTCTGATTTTCTAACATCACATATAACTCATACGTGGAATTGCTCTGCAGATAAAGGTAGCCAACTGAGCAAGAAAATTGGTGGTGATTTTATGATATATAAGGAAAGGTTCAGTTAAATTTATACCTAAGCTATATACCTTGGGTCAAGGAGAGTCCAAAGTATATAGACTAGAGGAAAGTTACAACAGTTTCTCCTAGCTGTTTCTTTTTCTTAAACTGCCCTCTTCTGGTGTTCCAAATTCTTTTATCTTTCCTTATTTTTAATTTGTAGCTGAATAATATTTTGGTGATTAAAAAATGATTATATTCCTGACAAAATGTTTAATCCAGTTTATTTATACATACCTTACCTCTAGTTTTTCATATCTTAGATTTCACAAAGATCTATGTGAACACAATTATGAAAATTATAGACAAAAATGCTCAGGTACAGTGTTGGCTACGAAAGTACAAATGTGTAATTTCCATTTTGTTGAGACAACCATGAATAGAACTTTGCATAAAGTAAAATCCAATAATGTCTCACTCACCCAGTAATATCAGAAAATAAGTACATAAAAACACATATCCAGAAAAGGCGTCTAAATAAATTTTTTAATTGAAACACCTTTTAAAATATAGTGTGAGGGCACCCGAGTGGGTCAATCAGCTAAGTGTCTGATTCTTGATTTTGGCTCAGGTCATGATTTTGCAGTTCGTGAGTTCCAGTTTTGAACTGGGCTCCGCACTGACAGTTTGGAGCCTGCTTGGGACTCTCTTTCTCTCTCTGCCCCTTCTCTGCTTGTACTCTCTTTCTCTCTCAAAATAAATAAAGTTTTAAAAAAATCATTAAAATATAGTGCACACTATATTAAAACATGGCCATGTTAAAACAATTCTAAAAATATGTAATCTAACTTTCAGTGAATGACTTGATGGAATGGATTCTCATAACTTTATCTCTTACATTTTGATAAGATGGTATTATAGATGTCTTCGTGAATAGGTATCTTGTGTTATGTTAGGGTAATAATTCTCAAAAAACCCCTCAGCCAAAAAACTCAGACTTCTGAGAATTTCATTTGTTTGACTTTTACTTTGTGCTCACTTTTGTTCTCCATCGTCATTTACTCTCTAATAAGCCTGTTTCACTGCTCCCATTTTTATTCCTCCTTCTGAGTACCATGTATAATTTCTATTGTTAGGCCTTGCAGTTTATAAATGTTATGAAAAATGAGAATATAATCAGTAATATATATATATGTATACACACACACACACATAGTGTCTAAAAAGACTATATGTACTTCATTAGCCATTTTGACTGGGGCTGAATGATTTTATAATTTCAGAGTTTAAAACTATCTTAGAAAGTCATGGCTTAGAACCTGATAAATAAAGAATAGCACATCTGAAACAGACCAACATTATTGCATCCATCCATTTAACAATATATGTTGAGAATGTATCATGTGCCAAGCACCATCAAGGCACTTGAAATACATGAGAAACCAAAACAGTAAAAGTACTTTCCCTCATGAAGATATATTTCTGTAGGGGAAAAGAGAAAACATTTGATTTGAAGAAATATAAGTGATACAAAGAGGATAAAGTGTTTTGAATGTGCATGTGTTGTTATATGTAGAAGTCAGGGAAGACCCAGATAATGAGACATTTGAGTAGAGACCTGAAAAACATGGAAGAAAAGTGTTAGAAGTACAGAGAAGAATAACTGTGAAAATACTAAAATGGGAGCATGTTTGGCATTTTCTAAGAACAGCAAGATAAAGCAAATGGAGTAAAGAAAACAAAGGAAGAGTACAGTGGAAAACAGTCAGAGAGAGATAGTGGGACCAGGATTGACCATGGCAAAGACTCTGTCTTGCATTATAAGCTTGAAGGAGGCCATTAGAGATGTTGAGGAGTAACATAGTCTTTCTTGACACTGAAATGATTTCTCTATTGGGTGAAAATGGATTTTAGGAAGAAAAAGCAGAGGCAAGGGGGCCTGGTAGAAGCCAGTGCAATAAAACAGGCATAGGAAAAGGTGGTGCTATGTACGTGCTTTAAAAAAGAGCAACACAGTTTAGGTTTTGAACAGGTCAAGTATGAAGTTCACTTTCGAATAAAGAGTAAGCAATTAAATATATATGTGTTCAGTTGAGGAGAGAGGTCCCAAGAGAAGGTGTAAAATTTCAAGATGTGAAAAAATACAGCTTATGTGTGGGCTTGAAGGTATTATCCAGTCGAGAGACAAGAGTTCATAATGTACGTGAAAAAAACATTGATGTAGGTGAAAACAAATTACTGACACTATGCCTTTGAGTAGGAGGAAAGAGGTGGGATATAGTGAGAAGGGGGAGAAATTGGTTTTGGAACAAAGCAGAGATGTTAGAGCCCTAGTAACAGAAAAAAGACCAGAACAAGTGGGCACAGAAACAAGTGGTAGGGTATACATGGGAGGGGGGGGCAGATATATTCAAGTTACCTTCGATTGCATCTAGTAATCACAGTAATATAACAACCTGGTTCATCCATGGCTGTGATAGGGGAAAGGGTTTTTTCCAGGTGAATATAAAAAGTTTCTATGAATGTGGGAGAATAAATTGGGAAATAATTCAGTTTTTTAAGAAGCACGTAGAGGTAACTTGAGGTAAATTGTACAGATTTTTTAGAAGGGGAAGAGGAATAAATGCTTAACCTATATTTTTACTCTCCTAACAAAGGGGAAAAAACATACTAATATCTCAGTGAAGTCTGCCACCACAGTTTTGATGGATTGAATTCATTGAGTTGTTTCCAGGATAAATTACCATCTAGTAGGTTTACTTGCCAGCTTACAATATAATAAATTCCTTCTCTCAAAAGATCACCACTACTTTTCTAAGTTTTAGGACCTTGCCAGAAAGAAGTTTAGGCCAGGGCAATGAAAGATTCCTTCTCGGAGATGAGGACAATTTTGACAAGCAAAAACGTATTAACTTTTGTAGCAAAGGCAAAGAAAGATGGGGTTCAAAAATTTCAAGCAATCTATAAAATGTTTCTGAAGTAGGATTTATTTTGTTGGTAATATAATGTGTTATCTCAAGCACAAGTCAATAATTTTTATGAGAAGATTTAGGCTATAGGCCCTTAACTATTATTTTGGATCTATTTCATATGTGCTTGTCTACTGTGGACAGAAGATAGCAGGCAAAACTGTGCTTGGTTAAGTTTGGGCCCTTCTACAGACCAACTTTTGTTGAATTATTGAAATCTCATGGCCTTGGAGAAATTAAAGCCTTTAATACTTAAGAAAATAATCTATAAAGTCATAACTTTAAATATTAGGGTTTTTTTTTACTCTCCAATTTTGGATTTCAGCTCAGGTTATAAGCTGAGGGTTGTGGATTGAACCCTGTGTCTGGCTCCACCACATGAGAATGGAGCCTGCTTAAGATTCTCTCTCTCTCCATCTGCCTCTCTCCCCCTACTCACACCTAGGCTCTCTCTCTAAAAAAAAAAATTGTAGTATTTTTTTTCAGCAATCATTAAAAGAAAGGATATCATAATTTGCTTTTCTCACATTGGAATGGAAAGACTAACTGAAAAGGTTTTTTTCTTTTGTTTCATTTTATTTTTACTTATTTATCAGAGTAGAGAAGAATGTAGGTAACATATATAAAGTTTAGAAATAAACACCCATGCACTTACCATCAAGTTTTATATATAAAATGATACCAATGTATTTATCAAACCACGTGCACTCCAAGTGCAAAGCATCCATTTTTCCAGTCTCCACAGATACTTTCTGTATTAATCTTGTTTTTCCTTGCCATTGCACTGTATGAACGAGAGACTGCCAGTTACTTACCCCATATCCTTCCCCTTCCATCTCTTCAAACAGAGCTGAAGGTGACAGTCTACTCAGCTAAACTACTGCATTTTCTAGCTTCTGTGACCTCTGAGATAAAAGACCCAAGTGAAAGGCATCGAGTTGGGCTCTCAGGAGAACTCTTTCTCTATTTGTCCATTTTTCTTTCTCTACTCCTTATTACTATCTATAATGTGTTCTTGATGTCTAAGCTTCAATGATCACCTTTTGAACTTGAACATAGACAATGGGAAGTAAGGAGGAGCATAAAAAAAGAAGCATGCAGTCCCTGAATTACTCACCTCCCAGGCTTCTTTCAACTGAAAAATAAGATCTGAAATTATCTGAGCTACTATAGTAAGGTCTCTATTAGTAGGAATTTAACAATTCCTAGCTGATATTTTACGCAAAAGAGTATTATTTTTTATTCATGGACTTAAATATACATATAAATGGAATTACGTGGTAAAGAGACTTTTGTGGTTTGCTTACCCCATACTGGTATTCTGAGATTAATTTAGCTCCTTTATTTCCACAATTATGTGAGATTCTCTTGAATACATAAACAACAATTTACTTATTCACTTAATTTTGTTGATGGAGATTTGGGTTGTGTTCAGATTTATTTTTACTACATAAATTACTATGTGTAATCTTGCCTATATCTCCTATACCACTTGTGAAAGCTTTTCTAGTATGTACTATTCTTGGAATTCTTAGATCACTTGATATGTGCATTTTTAAGTATATTTAGTAAAGAAAAAATTGTTTTTCTATGTACTTTTACCTATTTAAACTATGGGTAGCAGTGAAAGAATTTCACTATCATTTTCATTAACTTTTGGTATCTTTTTTTTTTTCTTTTTTGCCAGCCTGGTAGGTCTGAAAATTTATCCCATGATGTTATTTTGCACAACTCATTTCTAGTGTGAGTATTTCTATCATATGTTTTTGCAACAATGTGCTTCTATGAAATGACAATTCTTATCATTTCCCCCATTTTTACTGAATACATTATTTTTATTAGTTTATAGTAAATATTTTATATTAAGAGTAAAATATATGTTATTTGGGAATTATAAATATATCTTGGTTTGTGGCATCCATACTTACTATTTTCAGTATAATGCAGTTGAATATATCAATCTTCTGCTTTACGGTTTGTGGTTTTATTTTATGTTTTGTTTAGAAATTATCCTCCAACCACAATTAAGTAGTGTAAGTCTATAATCAATCTGAAATTAAATTTTTGTGAAATGCCAGGAAGAGATCAAATTTCTTTTTGTAAGCATATGGGGGATCAATTTTCCCAGGACCATATCTTTATACTCTAACTTCTCACTGATCTGAAATGTGACCTATTTCCTTCAGTTTATAGAAAATTTTGGTCATTTTCTTGGTTCTCTATTCTATTAATTCACTTAATTTTCTATTCCTGCATAAGAGCACATTATCTTAAATATGACAGTTTCATAATTAGCATAAGCAATTATGACAAATTCCCCTTCCTTGCTCCCTCCAGAATAACCTGGCTGTTTTTGATTGTTGGATATTCATGTAAGTTTTAGAATCAGCTTAAGTTTCATGAAACTTCTTATTTATGAATCTGGAATTGCATTGTATCTATAGATGAATTTGGGGAATATTAACATTTCCCTTTATAAATGCAGTATGCCACTTCATTTATTTTCATCTTTAAAAAATATCTTTCAAGACATGTTTGAAATTATCTTCATAAGATCATGAACATGCTTTATGTTCATTTGAGGTATTTTAAATTTTTGTTGCATTTTCTTTGGTTTGTTTTACTTGCATATGTTTAATACTGTGTGTATGTAGCCAGTATCTAAAACTGTAATATTAAATAGAAAAAGTGTCATCAAATATATTTGTTGTTACTAATACTTATTAGTGTTTTTAAAAGGTTTTTAAAAATTATTTTAAGTAATCTCTACATCTAATGTGGGGCTCGAATTCATGACCCTGAGATCGAGAGCCACACACTCTGACAGAGCCAGCCAGGCATCCCACTTTTTAGTATTTTAATTTTATTTTAGTTACCTCTTCAAAGTTAAGCAAGTTGCATTTTATTTCTGTTTGCTGGATTTTTTTTAAGTATATGTGAATACCTTGTATCAGAATTGTATATTGAATATTGAGATTGGCCTATTACACCCTTCTTTTACCTACCCTGTCAGGCTCTTGTGACCAATGTTACACTAGCCTCACAAAATAAATTGTGGTTTTTGTTGTTGTTGTTTTCTCCTGGGGAAAAAAAGTTGTGCTACATTGGATGTATCCGTTCTTCGAATGTTTGGTAAAGATCAGACGAAAATATCCCGGTCAGATTTTTTGGATGATATGTATAATATCTGCATTTCTAAAATTCATTAGAATGACCCCATAAAAATATTTCCTATACATAATTTGGATATAAATATAGTTTATTACCATATGCATTTTTATTCTTGAGTTAGCTTAAGTTTTAACATTATTCCCTACATTGGAATTTGTGGTTCTTCTGATCAGTATCCTCCTGTCTTTCCACCTGCATGAAACCTACTGTAATATTTAACCTGAACCTGCCTTTCTTACAAGTGTTCTGGTGTCAGGTATGTTCTGGTTCTTTCTTTTTTATTTAATGTTTATTCAATTATTTTGAGAGAGAAAGAGTGTGAACAGGGGGAGGAGCAGAGAGAGAAGCAGAGAGAATCCCTAAGCAAGCTCAGCACAGAGCCCAATGAGGAGATTGATCTCATGAACCGTGAGATCATGACCTGAGCCAAAATCAAGAGTTGGACGCTTAACTGACCTAATCACCCAGGCGCACTTGTTCTGGTTGTATTAAAAGTGACTTGCTGGGGCGCCTGGATGGCTGAGTCGGTTGAGTGTCCGACTTCGGCTCAGGTCACGATCTCACGGTTTGTGAGTTTGAACCCTGAATAGGGCTCTGTGCTGACAGCTTGGAGCCTGGAGCCTGCTTCTGATTCTGTCTCCCTCTCTCTGCCCACTCAAGCTCTGTCTCTGTCTTTCAAAAATTAATAAACGTTAAAACATTTTTTTAAAAAAGTGACTTGCTCTAAATAAGCTCTATGTAAGCAAATTTTTATTACAGTTTTGGGGAGTATCTATTTTGGTAGATACTGTGAAATAAAACGCAAAAGAGGCTATGATAAAAGAAAGAGAGATTCTATCCATCATATTTTAAATATGTGGGTTCATTTTATAAATAATATAGTACATTCATTAATAATTGAATTGATAAGTGGCTGACAATGGCTTATAGTGTTATCATTCCCAGAAAACATATTTAAATTTTAACTGTCATCTTTAAAACTTTAGGGCTGGCATTTATGCATTAAGTCAGTGAGAAAGTATTTGGAAACTGAAAAGTCCTGGCAGTCTTAAATGGCAACGTGTATCAAGTGGTCTGATCTACATGTCAGGAAATTCCTACAGAGTCAGCAAGTTCCCTAGTCAAATCTACAAGTTGAGATTCCAATTTAAAACAGAGTGTTTTATACATAAAATCTTAAAGGGTTACTGTGCTTCATAGTTTAGGGTTGTAAAACCTGTTTTCACCATGCTGAATACAGCTGATTAATACAGGAATTGTGACTGCCGTTCGGGAAGCCTGTTATTGGTCACCTTGGCTGGAATTTGAAATGATGTAATTGTAAAACACAGGCACAGATATGTATCTACCACACAAAATATAATTCCCTTACAAAAAGATTTGTTCACATGAGTGCCATTTTAGTCACAGTTGTGTCTCCTATTTGATGATGGTGGATGATGCATTAACCAGGAAGAGATATTGTAGTGGTTAAGAGCATAAGGTATGGGGTCCTGTCATCTGGGTTTCCTGGTCTGCAGATTTAGTTTTACTCTTAGCACTAACCTCAGAAACTCCTGTGTCAATATTAGCCCTGAGCACATCTTTTATATATTGGCATACTATATTCAAGGGTTTTTTGCTCTTATTGCTATTTTTGTGATTATTATTGCCATTGCTATTATGACTCATTAATACCAAAAGAATTATGTATAAACTTATATACATTTAGAGGGTGGTAAGGTGATGAGACATACACTAAAATTACAAGAGGATAAAATATGTAAAACCAGTTTCATGTATACATTTGTATCCCCTGGTTTTACTTAGTTTGTAGTTAGGAGCTTGTGCTTTCAAGTCTGACTGTGTTCCAGTGCTAGCGATTTCGCTTTCTAGAAACATATTCTAACATTAGCATAGGCTTTCACTCTCCCTGAATTTTCTCATCTGTTCCATGATGATAATAATAGCACTGATCTCACTGGTTGCTGATAAGATCTTATAAATGAACACATGAAATATTTAGAATGGTATCTAGCACACAGCAAGTGCTCGATACACTAAAATCAATTTCTAATGTGTGTGTGCATTTATATAATATTTCACAGCATCCTCATCTGCATTTTATTTTTTTAAGAATTTTTTTTAATGTTTATTTATTTTTGAGACAGAGAGAGACAGAGCATGAACGGGGGAGGGTCAGAGAGGGAGACACAGAATCTGAAACAGGCTCCAGGCTCTGAGCCATCAGCCCAAATCCCAACGCAGGGCTCGAACTCACGGACCGCGAGATCGTGACCTGAGCAAAGTCGGCCGCTTAACCGACTGAGCCACCCAGGCGCCCCTGCATTTTAAAAGCTCTAAAGAAGGGGGCGCCTGGATGGCTCAGTCGGTTAAGCGTCCGACTTCAGTTCAGGTCATGAAATCACAGTTTGTGAGTTCAAGCCTCCCTGACAGGCTCTGTGCTTCAAGCCCCCTGACAGGCTCTGTGCTGACAGCTCAGGGTCTGGAGCCTGCTTCAAGTTCTATGTCTCTCCCTCTCTCTCTGTTCCTCCCGTGCTCACACTCTCCCTCTCTCTCTCTCTCAAAAATAAATAAACATTAAAAATTTTTTTAAAAAGCTCTAAAGAAGGATGGTAAAAATATTAACCAGGAAATATGGGCATGTGTAGGTATTTCTGATGTAATATTTTATTTTAGGTTGGAACTAATGACATAAACTTGAATTCTGTAAACAAGCTAATAGAAAATCTGCCTCACCAATCTTAGTGACTTAACATAATTTGTTTCTAATTGCTTCACAGCTCAATGAGATTGGAAGGTATGGTAAGGATTCTTCTCCATGAAATTATTAAGAGATTTAATTTACTCACTCTTGGATTATCACCATCCTTTACATTCCCATCCAAGATTGCACTAGAAAAGGAAACAATGGGGTGGTATTCTGTGTAGGATGTGTTTATAAACCCAGCCTGGAGGTGGTTTATATCACTTTTTGTTACATTACATCGGCCAGAACTAGATAGCAAAAAGTGTGTTTTTCTCTGTCTTCAGGAGGAAAATGGAATGAATGTCATGTCTTATCACCTTTTTTGCCTTAAATATTAAAATTTTACTTCAAACTTCATATAAGTTTTTCTTCAATTAATTTTTATCATCTAATATTAATGAAGCATGTAAGGACAACTACATAGAAACAGTATAAAACCTATATCAATAAGAAGTGATAATGAACAGGTTAATGCAAATGGTGAATTACTAAATTATGCTAACAATAAGCTGTTTATTATAATAGCTGAGATTAGTAATATAGACCGGTAATAAGGATTTCTGAAGCATTGTTTTTGGAACTAACATTACATATTAGAATTCTGGAAATAAGCTAACAGAAAATAGGCTAGCAGCCATCATTCATTTTATATATTTTTAAGAGTTCTGGCAAGTGATCGTTCCATAAAGTAATCATTCAATACATATATCACCGTATACGCTATTTTTTCCTTTTTAAGTATGCCGTATGCAAAATAAAATGATTGAAAAATTCATGGTTGAGTTTTTATTATGCTAATATTCATAAGAATAAACAGTAGTTGCCATATAAAACTGAGTGCACAGAAGCACAGAATGTGAGCCATATTGTAACTGCATTCTACTGTAAAAGATCTGAAAAGTACATTTATCTGAGTAAAACTTATTTCTATGATTTTCTTCAACTTTTACTTTCTGGGGATAGTATCAATAGCTTTAGTGAGGTCTAATTTATACATGATATTCACACATAATTATTCTCAATTGAATGCGTTTTAAGTATTTATAACTAATATGATAATAATCATAATAATCATAATCATAACCATAATCATCATGGTCCACTTTTAAAACATGTTCATTATCCTAAAACAATTCTAGTGAGCTTGTTTGCAGCTAATTCCCTCTCCTACCCTCAGTCCTAAGTAACCACAGAGCTGGTTTCTGTTTAAATTTGTCTGTTCTGAACATATCATATAAATGAAATAATATAATGTCTAATTCCCCATTCCTTACGTGTGGGTTGCACACTTCCTCAAAGAGGGAGGTATGAAAAGAGAAAAAAGAA
Organism: Felis catus; assembly: GCF_018350175.1. Classification (NCBI taxonomy): domain Eukaryota; kingdom Metazoa; phylum Chordata; class Mammalia; order Carnivora; family Felidae; genus Felis; species Felis catus. Next base: position 89,566,249 of record NC_058373.1, on the reverse strand, counting down.
AGATTAAGTTTACCATAGAGAAACCAGACAAACATTACTTCAGCCAGGGGATCAAGGTTAATAACACTGGTAAGTCATGTTATGATAGGTACTATCAAAATATTGTGTTTTAAATAGCACTTTACCTCTGTGTTCTTCCTTCCAAATACACATAATTCCAACCTAATTATAAAAACAAATGAGATAACTCCCAATTTTAAGATATGTACAAAATATCTAATGTGACATTAATGCAAGATTTTAATAGGGGAAACTGGGTGTGGGATCTGTGGGAACTTTATACTGTCTTAACACTTCTATAAATCTAAAACTATTCTAAAACTAATTGAAAAACACAACCCAACACTACGCTATTTATAGCAAATTGACTTACAACACAATATAGGTATATTAAACTAATACTACACCGCATTTTAATTAACTGAAATTTAAATAAAAACTTAAAAAATGAATAAGTAAAAGGATGGAAAGTGATATATCAGAAAAACCATGGTAAAATGCAAAACAGAAGTGGGTATTTACACCAGATAAAGTAGATTTCATAGCAAAGAAATTATTAGAGTTAGATGGACATTACATAATAGCAAAAGGATCAATCCACTAAGAACCAAAACATGATATTCAGTTTTGTACCCAAACAAGTCTTCTTGGGCTTTATTTTCTAACTATACAAAAACCCTCTTTATCTAAGGAATGTACATTAAACCCCTAAATCTTTACTTACCTTTTTCCTAATGCTGTAAGGGCTATTTTCTTCTCCTCTGTCACACTATTCAAAGGTACTTGGGTCATATTTTTAACTAATCCCAATATCCAAACGGATAATCCTTCCAATATTCAGTCAGAGTGCCCTCAGTACATTTGCTCATTTAAAAAAGAATCTTATTGTCTATATCTGAATGCAAAAATACCTTCTGTTTGCTGCCCAAGTTTAAAAATGTTCACTCTGTTTGATTCTTTGCCTTCACGTTCTTATAAACTCTTTCTCTCTGGATCTCAAAGTGGGCTGCTTCTAATCCTCATATTAGGACACAATCCCTTCTGGTTCCCCTATAACCACAGTTTTACAAGCAAGACCTCAAACCATTTGTTTCATCATTCTCCTGTTTGTTATTGGCCCTCTCACTGATAAAATCACTTATCCACTTTTTCCACCTGTCTCAATAAATACAACGAAACTTTTCACCCAATTTCAAGCATCAGTATTGTGTCACCCGTGATCTATATAGTTCACTCATTCTATTACCCTGCCAAGAAAGTCTTCAAATTCAGCTCAACCTGTAATACAATGGAACATACACTTTTTAACAATTCCTCCACACACACCCCCTTTGCTCACTTCCCTGTTAACATAGCTGAGATTCCAATGACCATTATTGTAACCACTCACTTGCATTAACCCTCAATTTAATGCTCAGTCTGCTCCTCATTTTAGTCACCTGGAAAGAAAACCCAATTCTTTGTTTATCCGCTTCCATATGCAAATGAATATGGCTGGAGAAAATCACACAAGTTTGCTGCCAGGCCTTGCCTTAAATTCTGGACTATAAACTTCAAATGGGCACTCTAACATGCATAGGAATCTGTTGTGTATCCCTAACCCATTTCCTTGCTATCTCTTTCAATGGCACCTTCTCGGTTTCTGTCTCTTGAAATCACCAATACGTCTTCAGATTCATACTATCAGCTGATAAGTATATCCAAAGTCACTGAGAAAATAGAAACAATCACAAGAATTTTCATATACTCTGAGTGCCATATCTCCCTACCTACACCCCCAAATACGTCCCCATATTCTCTGTCCTCTCTCTTCACATAAACTGTCCCCGATTCTATATAAAGCCAACCCTCTACTTGTGTGTTAGATCCTACCTCATCTCATCTGCAATAGGATACTGGACCAAGAATTATGCTATATTTTCCTGTATGATGATTATCTGAACTATAAGGTTTTCTGTGAGCAAACAAGTAAATATTGTGTGAGCTAGGTCACTGATAATTTGAGTACATATGTTACAGAACCATAGCATAATCAGCCTTGACTAAGTATCTCCTGAAATCCTCATAATAGGCTAACAGATACTTGTGATCTAGCCCCCTGCTATCTCTTTACTTCACCTTCTGCTACCCCTACCTTTATTCCCCCCTCCTACTGCTTTTGAAGACTGTTCTGTAATCTAAGTTTCCTTAATATTCCCCTACCATGCCAGGAACCATCTGGCTCAGGGTTTTTGTATGCTTCTCTCCACCAGAAACTTTTTTTTTCGTGTTAACAAATTAACTCCCTCTTCAAGTCTCTCCTTAAATGAAGCCTTTTCAATCATCCTATCCACATCAGTGTTTCCTATCCAACTTTTACTTTTTCCCATAGCACTTAACACTCATCATAGGTTATATATTAACTTTCTTATTTGTTTATAATCTATCCACTTCCATTAGAAAATAAGTTCAATAGATACAAGGATTTATTTTTTTTATTAATATATCCAAAGAATCCATATCAGTCCTGGAAGGATATGATCCTCTATAAACATTTAGTCTTTGAGCACTCTATTGGAAGTCAATCAATTCCAGAAAAGCTGATAATATTTAATCAAATGTTACACCTTTATAAAAGATTACCAGTTAAATACAAATTTCTCCCAAGACTTTTGAGCTTGATTGACTTTACTGTAGATTTGTTTGCTGAAGAGGTAATGTTAATTGTAGAAAATAACTTCAAAATTAACACTAAATTTCCCTTTTTTTCACCATTTTTGTCAGCAGAACCTTTACATAGGTAGTATAAATCGACACACATGTCCATCTCATTCCACACTTGGGGCTTTCATCCTACTTTTCACTTTTTAGGTGAAAAAAATTTTCATTCTTTCACTTTGAGCAATTTAGCTATCTCCATGGTTATTTTGTCATGCTTCCCGTGAAATGCATTTTGAGATTTTTCACTTCTACATCAAGTGCTAATGAATTTCCTCCTAAAAGATAACCATGCCTTCCTAAAAAAATTCTTATCCCCAGGTGTTGGAATAATACATAGTCATCCTTTCTCTCTCGCTCTCCTTCTTTCTATATTTGGGTCTTATACCTCTATTTATCAGGCTATATGAATATGTGTATGTCATTTTACTTGTTTTTCTGCTTATTTTTCTGTCTATCCATACCTCTCTCTCTCTCTCTCTCTCTCTCTCTCTCTTTCTCTCTCTCTCTGTATGTCTTAGTTATCTGTAGATCTCTTCCCTTCTGTCTGACCATAAGTCTATATGATTAAGATTACCTATATGATTTTCTATCCCCTATTTCTGTCCATCCATATATGTACTTCTTACTATATGTGTGTGTGTGTGTGTACCTGTGTGTATACAGCTCTCTGTCCTTTGTGTCTATCTATCTATCTATCTATCTATCTATCTATCATCTATCTATCATCTATCTATCATATGTTTAATCTATCTGTCTATTATCTCTCTGTAGGCTTGTTTTTGTATCTGTTTATCTGTATATCTGCCTACCTTTCTATTTGATTATGAAGCTTTTTTTTTTCCAACGTTTATTTATTTTTGGGACAGAGAGAGACAGAGCATGAAGGGGGGAGGGGCAGAGAGAGAGGGAGACACAGAATCGGAAACAGGCTCCAGGCTCCGAGCCATCAGCCCAGAGCCCGACGCGGGGCTCGAACTCACGGACCGCGAGATCGTGACCTGGCTGAAGTCGGACGCTTAACCGACTGCGCCACCCAGGCGCCCCGATTATGAAGCTTTTAGTGGAATCATTGAGTCAAAATGTATGTAAATACATCATATTTAAAACTAGTTACATATTTTGATTTGTATGAATTTAACAAAATGAGCCTAACTGATCTATTCTTCTTAGGTATTTAAATTGTTTTTTAATATTTGAAATAACATGGCATTGGACATCATACAATTCCACTCTGATGAACCAGTGTTATGAAAGTATATAAATTCATAGAATAATTTTAATGCAATGGATTGGGTTTGCTGTTAAAAATTAAAAATGATTCAAATTATAAAGCATAAATCAACTCTCAGTAATCCTACTCCTGAGAAAACCTATTCCACGGTTTTCCACATTTTTGATTCTTTGACATCAGACATTATTCTCAGAAAAATTTCATTGAAGATTAAGTGCTATTAAGTGCTATTGAGAGAAACAATATTTTATATATTCAAAAATTATTAATGGTTATATATGGGTTGATTATTCACTAAAAGTCAGTGATGATGACAAATAGACATAGGTCAAGCAAAATGCTAAAGTTAACACAAATTTCTATCATTGGAAAATCTACAGATAATGTAATGTTAAGTCTTTCATATTTTTTAAAAAAAATTAACATTTATTTATTTTTGAAAGACAGAGAGAGAGCATGAGTGGGGGAAAGGCAGACAGAGAGAGAGAGAGAGAGAGAGAGAGAGAGAGAGAGAATCCAAAGCAGGCTCCAGGCTCTGAGCCATTGGCACAGAGCCTGAGGCGGGACTCAAACCCACAAATCATGAGATCATGACCTGAGCTGAAGTCAGATGCTCAAATGACTAAACTACCCAGGCACCCCAAGTCTTTCACATTTTTATAGCAAAAATGAAGAACTATGAGTTTGATGTCAATTCCATTAGCCAAATTCATAACATATCAAATGACCTCCACTAAAGGGAGTTGATTAAAGAATAAATACTATCTTCCAGAAAGAGTATTAGGGTTTATTCTCTGCCTTAACCTATTCTAAATTTTCAATTAATTACCTGAATAAGAACATACTGTATTTGATATACTTTTAAAAGGTGTTAATGATGAGAACTGGTAACAATTTTGATGCTAAATTAGCATCAAATTTAATCTGTATAATGGGATAAATTTATAAGACTTATTTTATTTTTTTTTTTAATTTTTTTTCAACGTTTTTTATTTATTTTTGGGACAGAGAGAGATAGAGCATGAACGGGGGAGGGGCAGAGAGATAGGGAGACACAGAGTCAGAAAGAGGCTCCAGGCTCTGAGCCATCAGCCCAGAGCCTGACGCGGGGCTCGAACTCACGGACCATGAGATCGTGACCTGGCTGAAGTCGGACGCTTAACCGACTGCGCCACCCAGGCGCCCCTATAAGACTTATTTTAAAAGCAATGCATATAAATACTTGAATATTTATTCCTAAATATATTTGTAAAATTTCTAAGCAGATGAATTTTATAAAAGATTAGCTTTACAAATGATTTATTCAATAGTTTATTAATTTATTTTATAATTACTTATTGTATACCTATTATGTATTAAACACGGATAGAACAATAGCCTACTATGGTAACTAGTATGGAAATTGTGGATTAATTTATAGTTAAATTACCCATAATTAAAGGTATTTAGATGAGTACATGACATATTCCAAGTAGGTTTTCAAATTTCTCTAAGATATTGAGATATTATCTCAAGAGTTATATAAATGCATGCCATCAAAAAATAAAGTTTCCTTGAATTAAAGGAACTTAGAAAAGAATTGACTAAGGGAATTCAGGGATTTGAACCCTGTTCTTTGAGGGAACATTAAAATAATTGAATATTTATCTGGAGAAATACAGAGTTGGAGTATAGGAAACCTCTACAAAGTTTGAATTTTCCATGTCAGTAAGAAAAAGTAGATAGACTTGTTCTCAAGACAATATTGTCAACATTAAGATTTTGATAAATGGTGAAAATACTGATTTCATAAAAAGAACTGACAATTTTTTTCCTTAAAAACTAAATTAGCGGGGCGCCTGGGTGGCTCAGTCAGTTAAGCGTCCGACTTAGGCTCAGGTCATGATCTCACGGTTTGTGGGTTCAAGCCCGGTGTCGGGCTCTGTGCTGACAGTTTGGAGCCTGCTTCGGATTCTGTGTCTCCCTCTCTCTCTGCCCCTCTCCTGTTCATGCTCTGTCTCTCTCTGTCTCAAAAATAAATAAACATTAAAAAAAATTAAAAAAAAAAACAAAAAACAAAAAAACTAAATTAGCTTCATTTGTAAAATATAAGAAAAATATAATGTTTTGTTACAACTAATGAAATGTAACCTAAATTATTCTGTTTGAAAGTTACAGGTCAAAATGTCAGATTCTAATTTGTTCAATATCCTAATCAGAATGTAGTATGTTAAAAATTGATGGGTATTGATTTTAATACAAAAGAATATGCTATTTTAATTTTTTTAAAAAAAGATGAGTTAAGGCCAATATCAATCTTCTTTTTCCAAAAGTATATGACTAATAGGATTATCTTAAAAGATCCTTCTGCAGAGAACAACCAAAATGTTAGATTAAGATACATTTTTAATTTATAAAATTGATGGTCAGTTATATTCTCCAGGAAGTTTTTGATAACCCACTAAAGGGTTTTCCCTTGCCAATATCTAAAGCAAACTCTATCAAAACACTTGTCATATTGAATTGAAACTCTGCTTACTCATCCCCCTTGACTGAACAGATTCAAGGCAGAGACCATAATTCATTATTAATTCTACAGTGTTTACAACAGTAGCATAATGTAAATGTCTGATAAATGATTTCTGAATGAGAAATACAGCTCTGCCCTCTTGTTATTTTTATAGCATCCTTGAACGTTCTTGCCTACATTAAAACCATGCAAATTCTTTTAAAAATATTCAATGTATGTGTAGAGTTATTTTAAAATACAAATTATTATTTAGAACTCTTTCAATCTATGGCATTGTTATACTTACATTTTAAGATTAATGCTAGGGATTATGAAAATAGGCATCAAGATGATTTCTCTTAACTATAACGATGTTTTACCATATGTCCAATTTGACATTAGTCTATGGAATATTTTGACACCAAGTCCAATGGGTTTTCTGTTACTTTTGCTTATTATTATTGATTAGAATACAGCAGTAATCAAGATATTATCAGAGAGCTAAAGGTAAATTTAGTACATAATTGTGAAGATCATTTATCAATTTTGGATGAAAAAAATGTTGATAATGTGAAATAGAGGATTACACTGATGATATATTTCATTCCATCAAAATAAGCAAAGATCTATAAACTGCTTACATTTTTCTCAGTTATAGAGCAAATATTTTTATATCTGATATTACTATGAAAGATTATGCAATTTCTTTTAAGTAAATGGTTTTATTTCAACCTATTAGTAACAATCCCAGTAGAAAGTCTAGCTATTCAATAAATACAGAATTTGTGGACAAAAATAGAAATTTAGGAATGTGAGGGCTTATAGTGATTAATACTTAAATATAATTATTTATTAAGCCTATTTCCAGTAAGGTAAAATAGAGAATATAAGATATTTGCATTCAGTGCAAGTTTATTTACCAAGTAAATCAATGGAAATTCACACCTCACAAGTTATATTTTGTCCTTAAAGGTAATAAGAATTCAATAAAAAAGGTATAATTTTAATTGAAAATTAATTAAAATATAATATTATGCATATTAGAACAGGGAAATCAGATTTTAAGGTTTGTCAAAATTAATTTCATGTATACATGAGCTTCTAATATATATATATATATATATACACATATATACACATATATACACATATACATATATATGTATATCTATATACATATATATACACACATATATATACATATATACACATATGTGTATATATATAAATAAAATTAAACCATAAACTATAATTGATGGTTTATATATCATAGATATTTCTCAGTTCCCTTTGAAATAACAGAAAACATATTATATGAAAGAAATTGTTAACTTTGATTTATGGTGGCATGATACAAATTACAATATATGGCAATTAACATTACTACTATTTTCTTCAGAAAAATTAAATTGAGACAAATGGTTTCCTTAAGGCATGACTAAGAATAATGCCAATGCATGCATGGTCAGCATATTTGAACTCATTTGCACATGAACAAGAAAATGAAGTCATTTATGATATTTTAATTTTAAAATTATCCTCAAATTAATGAATATTTTGAAATCCAACATAAAATTAATTCAAGGAAAATAAAATAAATGTGTGGATTTCTAAATGCAGTTTCCACCATCAAGGAATTTTTCATCTCACTTGCATCCCAATGACTTGTATCTGACATATCTACAAATCTTACTCTCACCCAATCCAAAACAATCACAATTTTATTGTTATGGTTATGTATAGATATAGTGCATAACCAATGTAGTAGCATGTATCATGAATCTCATCATCAGAGTTCATTTCATTGTAAATAAAATGTGAACATTCCTGGATAATGTAAATCATGAGGCAAAGCAGTACCTGCTGCAGGTCAGGTAGTTTCAGAGTCCAGTTCTGTGAAAGTTTACTTATCTTTTAAAAATGTATGATGCTTGGAAATTCTTGAATAATTTTGGGAAAAAAATAAATTTTATTGCTGAATAATGATTGAAACTAAAAAAATACAGCTTAAAATATCAAAGAAATGGTACAGTAAACATTATAAGACTAGATAAACCTTTAAAAGAATATAAATGTAAATGAAGGGATGACATGAAAAGATGTAAAATTAGTTTTGTTTCCATATTTTGGAAATATTAAGTTTGGAAATTAAGTTTCACTTAATATTCAAAGAACAACGTCCAGTTAGTATATTCCTCGCAAAAAAGTACTGGGTATAGGAAAGACTTTCAACCAGACTGTAACATCCATCCATAGAGAATAAAAATAATGAAGAATGTGTGTGTGTGTGTGTGTGTGTGTGTGTGTGTGCATGCACACACACATGTGTTTATATAACAATTCTATATTTTCATCATAAGGTATGCCTATGTATATTCATCAGGAGTACTTCTATAAGAATTCCATATCCCACACAGGCCATTGTCAAAAGTCACTCTTCACAGCAATCAAAGGACATCTAATATGATACATAGCACAGGCAATTTGATACCCACAGCAATAAATCATAGGTGGTCTTTAGGCATTGGGGTCCACTTCCACAACTGTCTGTGGTGCTGGGAACATCAGAAGACAGCTCTCCCTTGATCTGTCTTGGTTCTTTCTAGCTTGGATCTATCTTGGCTCCATGGACACAGCTCTTCCTAGGTCTGATGCCCTCACTTACTGCTTTATAAATACATTGTCCTCCCCCTTTCCTTAACTGTAGGATAACTCTGTATGATCTTTACCTTTTTTTTAATCCTGAAGTAATTTCTTTTCCAAAACAACAACAAAGACAAAGCAAATCTTAAATAACAAGGTTTATTTTTTATGTGAGCCTCATGAGTTGCTTTCAATCATAAAGGTGAACATTAAACTGACATTTTTCTTAGCACTTTTGCTCTAATAATCACACTTCTTCTATAGGCCATGTAGATGTGTCTAAGTAGTTATAGGATAAAAATAAAGCAAAATAATGAATATTTTAAGATATCATACTGCTTCTTATTTGGAGTTTCAGAGGTGTGTACTAGAAGGATGGAATAAAGAAGGAAGTCACAATTTATTGTGCAAAAAAGCACCTGATCACATCTGATGTTTGAAATGCTTTCATATTTAAGAGTTGATCAGAAAATAATATAATATCAATAATGCAAGCACTGGATTCTTATATACTGATAACATCCACGAAGGCCATACCAAAGACGGGGAAGCTGCCAGAATCTAACAAGATAATGGAAGACAGATCTAAGATCCTCTTACCCACCGTAAAAATTCTGTAACATGTTAAGAGGAAATAGTTCATTTCAAACCTTAAAACTGAGTCTAAATGAACAAATATACGCTGTGTAAGATTAATCTTGAACTACAATGAACTCTTAAAAATATATATATAACAACCACCTCACACCTGCCAGAATGGCTACAATTAACAATTCAGGAAACAACAGATGTTGGTGAGGATACAAGGAAAGGGGAGCACTTTCCACTGCTGGTGGGAATGCAAACTGGTGCAGCCATTCTGGAAAACAGTATGGAGATTCCTCAAAAAATTAAAAATTGAACTACCTATGATCTAGCAATTGCAATTCTAGATATTTATCCAAAGAACATAGGGGAAGGAAAGGAAAAATAAGATAAAAAGAGGCAAACCATAAGAGACTCTTAAACACAGAGAACAAACTGAGTCCTGTTGATGGAGGGGGTGTTGGGTGGGGAGATGGACTAAATGGGTGATGGGCATTAAGGAGGGCACGTATTGGGATGAACACTGGATGTTATATGTAAGTGATGAATCACTGAATTCTACTCCTGAAACCATTATTACACTATATGTTAAATAACTTGGACTGAAATAAAATTTAAAAATTAAAAAGAAAGAGATAAATAAAGACACTTTAAAGACTTTGGAAAAACAAATTATATATATATTTTAAATTACATGCAGACATAGCATTTTTTTAAATGTTACAACTCAACAAGAGTACAATTAACTCAGTTATAGACGATGTTTTGAACAGATACTTGACAAAAATCGATACAGTACCTAATATGTTTATGAAATAAAAAAATCAATATTTATAGTCATAGGTAAATGCAGATGAAAACTATAATGAATTAAAACCACAAACCTATTAGAATATCAAAAATTAAAAAGATAGGTAATATCAAGTGTTGATGAGGATGTGAAATAACTATAACCTTTGAAGACCATTTGGAAGTTTCTTTTAATATTAAATATACACTTAGTATGCAACCTAGTGATTCTTCTAGATATTTATTTAGAAGCAATGAAAACATATATCCATAAAAATGAGCACATACTAGATGAGTCCATTAATATAAAGTCTAGCACTGACATAACTATCCATAGTGATAGAAATGAGATCACTGATTTCTGGGCCAAGGGATTGGTGAGCAGCAAAGCAAGGTGGTAGTGGGGGCTGACTAATCTTAAAATGGACAAGAGGAAATATTTGAGTTGATGGAATTCTTTGTTATGTTGATTTTGGCGATGCTTACTTGGGTGTATTAATTTGTCACAACTAGGTGTATATATGTAGGGGTGCCTGGGTGGCTCAGTCAGTTAAGTGTCAGACATCAGCTCAGGTCATGATCTCATGGTCTGTGAGTTTGAGCCTGGCATAGGGTTCTGTGCTGATCGCTCAGAGCTTGGAGCTGCTTCAGATTCTGTGTCTCTCTCTCTTTCTCAGCCCTTCCCTAGCTCAAGCTCTGTCTGTCTCTCTCTCTCAAAAATAATAAAACATTTTTAAAAAATGATAATAAATTCTTAACAAAATAAATGTATATGTAAATAAAATGTTCAGGAAAATAAATAAAAATAAATAAATACATAAGTCAATAATGAAAAAATACATACAACACATGCAGAAGTTATGTTAAGGAATTTTTTAAAAAATTTAGTTCTTGGGGCGCCTGGGTGGCTCATTTGGTTGAGCGTCCAACTTCGGCTCAGGTCATGATCTCACAGCTCTTGAGTTTGAGCCCTGCGTCGGGCTCTGTGCTGACAGCTCAGAGCCCGGAGCCTGCTTCTGATTCTGTGTGTGTGTCTCTCTCTGTCCCTAACCCACTCGCATTCTCTCTCTGTCTCTCTCAAAAATAATAAATAAACATTAATTTTTTTTTAATTTTTTTAATGTTTATTTATTTTTGAGACAGAGAGAGAGCATGAACAGGGGAGGGTCAGAGAGAGAGGGAGACACAGAATCTGAAACAGGCTCCGGGCCCTGAGCAGTCAGCACAGAGCCCAACGCGGGGCTTAAACTCACAGACTGCGAGATCATGACCTGAGCCGAAGTCAGACACTTAGCCGACTGAGCCACCCAGGCGCCCCTAAAAAAAATTTTAAAAAGAATTTAATTCCTAAATTTGTAGAAAAAATGCTACAAAAGTATAGTGATTTATGGCAAAATATAGGGGTTTGTCTTAAGTCACAATTTAACAGAACAATAATTTTCTGAATTATCTTCTATTTTCACTGTGATTTGAATATCACTAAGTACAGTGTGGTCACTTAGGTTTAGATGAACTATAAATAAAAATTGTATAAAGCTAAAATAGAATTGGGGCACCTGGGTGTCTCAGTCGGTTGAGTGTCCAACTTTGGCTCAGGTCATGATCTCACAGTTCGTGGGTTCAAGCCCCGCGTCAGTCTCTGTGCTGACAGCTCAGAGCCTGGAGCCTGCTTCAGAGTCTGTGTCTCCTTCTCTTTCTGCCCCTCCCCTGTTCATGCTCTCTGTCTCTCTTTCAAAAATAAATAAACATTAAAAACAAACAAACATAAAAGAGCTAAAACAGAATTAGAATTAGCCACATATGATTTTATATTGCTCTTCACTTTCAGTGGCAAGTGCAATCAAGAAATATGGTAAAATATAAAAAATGTCATAAAATATTAATTTTCTTAAGATGAAATTAATTCAGATGTACCAAAAATTCATATACTGCTTTGCCTGGTGCTTCTTAAAATGTTAACTTTTAATTTAACTTAACATTCTCAACTCTTATAAGTACATGAGTTGATATTCCAATATATTTTATATTTAAATTCAGTTAACCACCTATGGAAGTGTCCCAGAATGCTGAGACTTCACAGTCCCAATTTCACTAAAGCATTATTCACAATAGCCAAGATATATAAACAACTCATTGTCCACTGACAGATGAATGGCTGAGGAAAATGAGGTATATACATACAATGGAAGATTATTTTGCCTTAAAAAAGAGGGAAAATTTGCCACTTGCAACAACATGTATGAATCTGAAGGCCCCATGCTAAGTGAAATAATCCATTTAAGTAAGGGCAAATATTGCATGATTCCACTTATCTAAAATAGTCAAATCATAGAAGCAGAGAATACAATCATAATTGACAGGGGCTGGGGGTGAGGGAAATGAAGAGCTATCACTCAATGGGTATAGCTTCAGTTATGCTAGATGAACATTCTAGACATCTGCTGTACAACATGGTGCCTATAATGAGCAATGCAATATTGTACACTTCAACATTTTTAAGAGGGTAAAGCTCATGTTACATATTCTGACCACACACACACACACACACACACACACACGCACACACATAACACACAAATTACAAAATCAAAAGCAAAGGGACGAAAGAAAATTTTGGGAGATATTGGATATATCTATTAACTTGACTGTGGTGAAGATATCACAGGTGTTAGAATAAGATCAAATTCATCGAACTGTATACACTAAATATTTGTAGTTGTATATCAGTTATACTGAAAAAAAGCTATTTAAAAATTTTCAGTTAAATACTAAGTTGCTGAATTATGCACAAAGCTTTGGATTTTAATTCTGTCACTTTTCTCATGACAAGATTTAGTAACTTCTACAGAGTTAGAACTTTTTAACCAGATCTGCTAAGTCTTTCATATGCTTTTAAAAGATATTACTACATTAAAATTTTTTAATGTTTATTTTTAAGAGACAGAGAGAGACAGAAAACAAGCAGGGGAAGGGCAGAGAGAGAGAGGGAGACACAGAATCTGAAACAGGATCCAGGCTCTGAGCTGTCAGCACAGAGCCCAATGTGGGGCTTGAACCCATGAACTGCAAGATCATGACCTAGGTGGAAGTCAGATGCTTAACCAACTGAGCCACAGGCACCCCAAGATATTACTACATTAAAAGCAATCCATAATAAAACATCTGTTCAGCTACATTTGAAAATTGATGGTTTTTCTGTCATCTTTCATATGATTGATTGAAGCCTAATTATAATAGATCTATATAATGTTTTAGTTGAGTCATCATATAAGGTTATCTTTCCATTTTATATGTAACATGTAGTTTCTCTTGCAATTCAACATAACTAGTCTTATTATATTGAAGAGGTATCATAGGGATCTAATTAGACCTTAAAATATATTCTAAGCAAATAAATTTATGTTGTGGTAACTGCATTACTTCCACATATTACATTGTGAAACATTTTAAAATAATACATCTCAGGAATTCTCCACAATATTCACACATATTGCACAAAAAAAGAAAAACGACCCAGTAAAGGTGAGCTTCCCAATTAATCACTCGAAAACATAGTGGTGCATTTCACATTATCTGTTGGGTTCCTATGTATTAACTCAAAGTGTATTAAAGACTTGAATGCAATATCTGAAACCATAAAACTCCTAGAAGAAAGTACAGGCAGTAAGCTCCTTGACATCAGTCTTGGCATTGAATTTTTTGGACCTGACTCCAAAAGCAAAGGCAGCGACAACAAAAAATAAACGGGTGGGACTACATCAAACTAAAAAGCTTTGCACAGCAAAGGAAACATTCAACAAAATGAAAAGGCAATCCACTGAATAGGAGAAAGTATTTGCAAATTATATATCTGATAAAGAGTTAGCATCCAAAATATATAAAGTACTCAAACAACTCAATAGCGAAAAAACAAACAATCCAATTTCAAAATGGGCAGAGGATCACAATAGACATTTTTCCAAAGAAGACATACAGATGGCCAACGGGCGCATGAAAAGACATTCACATCACTATCAACGAAATTCAAATCAAAACTACAATGACATATCACTTCACCCCTGTTGGAGAAGATATGGAGAAAAGCTAACACAGTACACTGTTGGAATATAAAGTACTGAGCCCCTATGGAAAACATTACAGAGCTCCCTCAAAAAATTAAAAATAGATCTACTATATGATGCATCTCTTTCACCTCTGGATGTTTATCTGAGGAAAAATAAACCACTAACTTGAAAAGATGTATGTACCACCCATTTTCACTGCAGCATTATGTATAATAGCCAAGATATGAAAAGAACATTAAGTGTCCATCGATAAATGAATGGATAAAGGTATAATACACACACACACACACACACTGAAATACTCCTCAGCCATAAAAAAAGAAGGAAGTCTTGCTATTTGGCACAACATAGATGACCTTGAAGGTATTATCCTAAGTCAAATAGGTCAGACAAAGGAAGACAGTTATATGATTTCCCTTGTACGTGGAATCTAAAAAACAAAACAAATGAACAAATAAAATGAAATAAAACTCAGATACAGAGAACAGACTGGTGGTTATCAGAAAGGATTTGGTGAGTGGGTAAAAAGGATGAAGAGGGTCACTTTCATGGTGACAGTAACTACATTTGATGGTCACTTTGTTGTGTATACAAATATTGAATTATTATGCTGCACACTTGAAACATATATAATGTTATAAACCAATTTTAAGTTTAAAAAAAGGAAAGGAAAGAAAATGATTTGGCAGTATCAACTAAAGTCTAGCAGATGCACAACTCATGACCTGACACTTTTATTCTTAGGCATACACCCAATATAAAGGTATTCATATGTTCATGAAAACACATGTACAAAAATGTTCATAGCCTCACTATTCATAATAATCCCATGCTGGAACAACCTACGTATCCACCAATAACAGAAAGGATAAATAAATTGTGATATAGTCACCAAGTAGAATAATCCATAGCAATGAAACTAACATACAATAAGGTGGGTGGGTCTCACAATGAGATATTTCACCTGGTGAAAGACACCAAGAAGAAAACAGAACATATTATATAATTCCAGTTTATACAAAGTTTAACACAGGGAAACCTAATATATGATATTAGATGTTAAGAGAGTATTTACCTCTGGGGGTAAGGTAATGACTGGAGGGAGCCACAGAGGGTACTTCTGGGATGTTGGTAATGTTCTGTTTCTTGAAACAGGTACCAGCGACATAGATTTTATCTAATTTGAAAATGCGCTGACCTGAGCTCGTCCATTTTTCTTATGTTTTACTTCCAAATATGTTTACATTAAAAAGTAGTAACTATAAAAAAGGAATTTTAAACCAGAAAGAACGATTTTAACAAATAAACTGGGAAATAATGTATTATATATTTAGGAACTTTTGATTTTAAGAATGCATGAGTATAATTTTAAATCAGTTTCCCCCATTTAATTTAGTTCTCATTAAATAATTTTAATATACTTATGTAAATATGTATATGTATCCAAATGTTTGTACTTAAAGAGATTAACAGGCTAATCAATATCAAATTATATTATTTATGCCTGTTTCATATGCCTGTTTATATTTCTCTCCTAAACTTAACAGTTTAGACAGTTCTTAATTTCTATACATTTCCTCCCCTTTTGTAAATATCACAGTATTATGGGCACTGGAATAAGACATTATTTTTTTTTAATTTTTTTTTTCAACGTTTATTTATTTTTGGGACAGAGAGAGACAGAGCATGAACGGGGGAGGGCCAGAGAGAGAGGGAGACACAGAATCGGAAACAGGCTCCAGGCTCCGAGCCATCAGCCCAGAGACTGACGCGGGGCTCGAACTCCCGGACCCGAGATCGTGACTTGGCTGAAGTCGGACGCTTAACCGACTGCGCCACCCAGGCGCCCCAAGACATTATTTTTTGACATGTTCCATTAGAAAACTCCATGGCATGCCTCTATACTCCTAAAACAGCTTTGTGTTAACTACAAATTACTTAGATACTTCCTTTTCATTCCATTAAAAAAAAACAAATTTAGTTCTAAATTTAGTCCTCCATGTTTGTATACTTTATACCTTACCTCTTCATGCTTCTTCAGGATTCTCCTTTAATCATTTTTTTTCTTTTTTCACTTACAAGCTTTTATATGCACACAGGCCTTCTCTTGAGTATATACCTGGAAGTGACACTGGTGATTCATATGGAAACTGGCTTGTTTTTCAGCATTATCATCATTATTTTGTTTTGTAAAACAAGTTAATTTTATTACAAAATAAATATGTTAATTTACAGTAGGGATATCTATTCCTTCCCAGAAAAAACTGTCCTTTACGCATACACCAAATATTAATATAGAGTGAACTTTATCTCAATAACCAAGTTTCAGTAAGTTTCAAATTCCAGGCCTTTGGTGGGCATTGCCAGAATACCTCCTTCATATAAGTGCTTAACATCTTTTCACCAATGCTGGTTTATGGACCATATATGTTGTTTCTATTATATACTATTATCTGTGTTTAATTTGTATATATATTTTGTATCAAACATACATGGAGTATCCTAACAGAAAGTCATGTGAGTATGAATGAATCCTAAATGTACTTCAGTTTGAATATTCCAAAGCACTTTCCATGACTGCCCTCAGTAAATGTCAGTGGTTTTAATTATGGATGTGAAGGTCTGCCATGTCAGTCTCAGGCCATATTACACTTGATTTGCCAAACATTTTCCACCTTGGCCTTTGTTTTCTATCTACAAACCAAGGCCTATAGGTATTGAAGCACGTTATTCTAAGACAGACATATGCATAACAATCTTCATTCTCCATAATCAGACATTTTTCTCAAATAGTTATCACTTATGCTAATAGCTATACAGTAATCAGTAGCTTTAATATTGAGTAAATCTCATTTAATTATTCTGGTGTCAGAAACTTTCCCATCCCTCTCAGGGGTTTTCCTTGATAATATATATAACCTCTAAATACAAGAGACAAAGAGTATTACCATATCAAAATCATTCCAAATGTTTATTGAAAATGCATTTCCAATTTTTAAATCTGCCTCATGTAGGTCATATCAGCTTAAATATTCCTAAAGTTTTCTGGATTCTAATCTCTCTCTTCAATTTTTAATAGTGGTGATGTTTTTAGAAAGCAACTAGTTTTATCCTACTGGGCTTCTGAGGATGTAGCTAAGAGACAATATTATTTTCCATGCTCTCAAACTATAACAAGCCATCAAAGTATTAATATGCCCTGCTTTAATTCTCCCATTGTATGTTCAAAGAGTTATCACAATGTAGTACCACATATCAGACCTCTTTTTATTTTACTTTTTATAATAGTAGAAGATTTAACTTCATTAATTATTTTTTCTATATTCTTAACTACATAGTAATTTGAAAAGGTTCCTCCCGAAAGAATATCTTAATATGATGATTCTTTGTCACAAAAGCTTTTAGCTCAAAGAAAGTGAAAAACCACTTTGGAAAGAGAAATATCCAGCCTCAAGGAAAGAATGACCAAATGCTAATCGTAACATAAAGAAAAATGACAGGAAGTTATTGTAAAATCTCTTCCCCTTCAATCTGGATCCTAAAAATTGTCTGTTAACTTTCCTCCTTCTAATCCCACCCATGTATTTTGAGGATTAAAATAAAAAAAGCTATACCATATTATCATTTCTCATATATTATCTGTGTGCATACTGATGTTACAAACAGAATGCCCTTAAAAAAATAAGCTCAGTGAAACTCAGATAATTTGGCATAACATATTTTTTTCAGAAATGACTTCTGACTATTATAACAATAAAGCCTGTTATTACTTGTTTCATGGAATAGATTTTCGGGATTTTTTTGTCATCATTATTGAGGTATGATTGGTAATTTAAAATGGTATATATTTAAGGTGTACAAGTTTATGTTTTGATAGACATGCACACTGTAAAATAACTAACACAACACAATAAATTAACCATGTCCACACTTCACATCTACCTTTGTGTATGTGTTAAAAAACACTTAAGATCTTTCAAATGTCCAATATACAATATATTATTATTATTATTATTATTATTATTTACAGAGAGTGGGGGCAGAGGAGATGGGCAGAGGGAGAGAGAGAGAGAATCTCAAGTAGGCTCCACATTCAGTGCAGAGCCCAGTGCAGGGCTCAATCCCACGACCCTGAGATCATGACCTGTGCCAAAATCAAGAGTCGATGCTCAAGTGACTGAGCCACCCAGGCACCCCTATAATATAGTATTAATTATAGTCACCAAGCTGTACATTAGGTCTCAGAACTTAATATATTTTATAACTGAAACTTTGACCCTTGACCAACATCTCCCCATTTCCCCACTCAGGATTTTTTTGTTTGGTTGTTTTTTCTCTCTCGTTAATTCATCATGAGGCAGGCACTCCAGGACTAGAATAGCAGATCCTCAATGACCTCATTTTCTTCTTCACCAGAATTTGCAGGACACTTTCATTTTTATCCTTACACGGTGATTGTATCAGCTTTGGTCATCATATCCTCCTTCTAGTCATGAGGAAGAGGGAGGTACAGGTCAAGTGACATGTATCAGTTTAAAAGTATCCTCTTTATTAGTTAGGAAAACAGCAGTTTTCCCAGAAATCTTATCCTCTGTATTTCTTCTTACATCTCATTGGTCAGAATTTGTCAAAAAAAACCTCCTTTAATTATAAGAGGGCCTATGAATGTGTGGATATTTTTTTAATTAGATTTATTGCCAATATGAACAACAACAAAAATTCAGTAAGCATGAAGGGAAGAAATATCGAGTAAAAACTAATTACAATTACCACACACAATATCAAAGTCCAAGTTAAAGAATTAAGAACTTTTCTCTTTTTTCCCCATTTTTTCCATTTTTATCAAGTTCTATATTACAAAAGACAATTTTTATAGGCACCTACAGAGTCAGTTGGACTCCCACACAAAGTTTGGTTCAGAGCTCAATTAATTATATAATTCAACAGGTGTGAAATAGTTTGAGAGCAAGAAAAAGGAGACTGTCTTGGGATTTTATTGTGGTGCAGGATGGGGCCAAGGTGAGGGTTTCCACTGTGAGAGAAGGAGCTTCTGTAGTTTGTATCACCCACTTTCACCAAAGGAGAGAGCACCCAGGCTTTCTTATCCATTGGCAGAAATATGGGGTCCAAGGGGAGAGAGGGAAGGTTGAGATTTAAGAGATGTCAGTGGTTTATTATTTATTTATTTTTATTAAAAATTTTTTTTTAATGTTTATTCATTTTTGAGAGACAGAGCAGAGACAGAACATGAGTGGCGGAGGGGCAGAGAGAGAGGGAGACACAGAATCCGAAGCAGGCTCCAGGCTCTGAGCTGTCAGCACAGAGCCCGATGAGGGGCTCAAACTCACAGACCATGAGATCGTGACCTGAACCGAAGTTGGGCGCTTAACCGACTGAGCCACCCAGGCACCCCAATTATTTAAAAAATGGAGTCAGACTCCTCAGGACAATAAAACCAACTTTAAATATCTCCAAGCCTCCTCTTGAAGGTGTATTTCTGATCTGCAGTCTCCTCCCATGATACTGAAATACCTATCTTACCATTTCTATGAAGATTCAAAAGGTTCATCAATATAATTTACTACCCTTCAGGTAAAGGTGCTGCTAGTGAACTGGGTGGGATTTTTATAATTAACCATAACAACAAACTCCGCGTTAGCGTACTTAAGTTGGAAAAGACAAGAGAGTGCATGATCTGTGCTATGTGGTTTGGATTTGGGATGTTTTGTTAGTTTTTTCCTTTAGTCCTTCTGTCTTTGTTTCCTCATTTCTTATTTGGATGTACTGAAAATGTTCCTGTATTTATTTCCAACAGCATTTTTGAGATGTAATATATGCACCACAAAATTCACCTATTTTACATTGAGTGTACAACTCAATGATTTTTGTTAAATATACCTCTGCAAACATCACCACAAACCTACTTTAGTACATTTGTGTTACTGCATAGATAACTTTTGCTTGTTAGCAGTCAATTCCTCCTTCCTCCTTCTACCCCAGCCACAGGTATCCATTATAATACTTGCTTTCTGTCTTTACAGATTGGTCTGCTCTGGATATTTCAGATAAAATGACTCAAATATATGTAGTTTTTTGTCTTTTGTTTCTTTTACATAGCATGATGCTTTTGAATTCATTCATGCTGTAGCATGCATTAGTACCTCATTCCTTTTATATTGCTTAATGGCGTTCTACTGTATGGGTATGTTGACCAGCTAGTCAACTTTTACACTGGTGTCACTTTGGGGATGTTATATATAACGCTGCTATGAACATTCACATTCATCTTTTGCAGGCATATTTTTCTATTTTTCTTGGATAGATACCCAGAAGTGGAATTATTAGGCTACGATGTAATTTTTGTGTAACTTTTTAAAACACTGTGAAACTGTTTTCCAAATTGGTTGTACCACTTTACATTCCAATTATAAATGCAGAAGACAGAAGGACAGATTCCATATGTTTTCACTCCTATGTGGGTCCTGAGAAACTTAACAGAAGACCATGGGGGAGGGGAAGAAAAAAATGGTTAGACAGGGAGGGAGCCAAAACATAAAAGACTCCTAAAAACTGAGAACAAACTGAGGGTTTATGGGGGGTGGGGGGAGGGGTGGGTGGGTGATGGATATTGAGGAGGGCACCTTTTGGGATGAGCACTGGGTGTTGTATGGAAACCAATTTGACAATAAATTTCATAATAAAAAAAAAATAAAAAAATAAATGCAGAAGACTTCCAGTTTCTCTATGTCATCCTCAACTCTTGTTATTGTCTTTTTGTGTCTGGCTATTCTCGTGGTTATGTAGAGATATGTCATTATGATTTTAATTTGCATTTCTATATTCCACATATATGATGTTGAGTCTCTTTTCTCTTTAATCTAATTGAATATTTGAAATGTCATCTGGATCATCTCTCTGGCTGCTATTTGTTTACTCTCTCCCCTCTCTCTCTCTCTCTCTCTCTCTCTCTGTCACACACACCACTTTGCTTGATTTCTAGTCCATTATTGATAAGTCATTACTCTGTATACTGTAAATTCTTCAGATACATTAGTCTCCTATGGGGATATTTTGAAGTACCAACTACAAAGTTTTAGGATTTATTACTCTTGGAAGTCAGATTGTTTTAACAAGGATTTCATTTTCTATTAAGATGTTGCTATGCTTTTTAACAACATTTTTCTTAATATGTAACATACATATTTATTTAGCACACAGGCATTGTTGATTTAATAGCTGTTCTCAAGAGGAAAAATAATCCTCAGGGAATTTTACTTTTGATTAGAGGGACTTTAACAAGAAATTGTCTCCTACTAAGATTCTCATTGCTTAAAATCAAGTTAAAAGACTGTAAAAATTTATTCTGGGAAGCCATTTTACAAGTTTTGGAATTATCTTAATCTTTTTTTATAGTGAAAGCCCTGGTACTGAATGCATCTATAATTCTTAAATGGACACTCCATGAACTGTTTCTTAACATACTGTATTGATCACCTGGGAACTGTGAAAAGGGACCATGATCAATGGAGAGAAGAGTAATGGGTCTGGCAGCTAATTGTGTGTGCCTATGCCTGGGGGAGACTTTTCTCTACTGGTAGGTGATGATAGCCTGCTCATTATTTTTCCAAATTACAAATGAACTCCCTACTTTTTTCTCATTGTCTATGAAACACCAAACAAAATGTCAATTGGAGCCAATATCATAAAGTAATGAAATCCCTAGAGCAAGAGAACCCTAGTAAAGGAAGAAAACACCTAATTAAAATGAAAGAATGAAACAAAATGCTTTCATTAGCCTCAGTAAGAAAGAATATGTGTAAATCCCCAATGCAGGTCTTAGATGTAAAATGTTTTTATGCCTAATATAAACAAAGGAGTCCATTTCTGAGGACTCCCAAATGTACCAACGTGTAGTTAAATCAGAACATTTTTCAATGGCATTCCATTAACTCGCTTTGTTGGAAAAAAGATTCTCACCAAAGCCCCCTCTGCCAAATAAATATTGTAATGTTTTCTCTAAAATAAAGAAAACCTGGTGGGATTATATTTAAACTCTCAAGTTGAGACCGAATCTCTGTATGAAGCTCCATTATACAATATAAAATTAAATACATACTTCCTTTGACACTCACAATAAAAAAATAGATAAAGGAAGTAGCATTCATTTTGATGAGATTTTGAGTCTAGAAACTGAATTCCTATGGAACTTAAATAACTTGCTCATGGTCACACTCTAGTATATCATGCTGAGATTCTTTTCAAGAGTTTTTAAATCCAAATACCAGTCTCTTTCCATCCTGTTTGTTCTCCCCTTTTTACCAGAGACAACATCCCTCTTGGATTCACATATGGAAGGAGAGGGGCAGTGCCATCATCATAATTAGATAACTCTACAGCCTAATAAGTGATTTCGTGAATCCAAAAACACATCTCACTCTTCAGGGACATTAAAGAGAGAAAGCCAAACCTATGTCATGAGAAGAGAGTTCATATTTATTAATAGAATTGTCACCTTTCACCAGCACAGCGTCATAGGGGATCCTGAATTAAATCAAATTTCTTAGTGTTAAAAAAATGATTGTTTAAAAATTTTAGTCAATAGGTATATAAAATATAGGCAATAAAAAAAGACATGGCAACATTATAAGGAAAGGATATTTTAATGCATCATTTTTGGGAGTATGGATGTATAAACATCAATGTAGTGGGTAGCAAAAAGGAAAAAGATTTTACTCACAGAAAAAAAAATTAGGCTACTCACTTGTGAGAAGTAAGGGAGATGATTCCTTTTCAGAAATACCAAATAAAAGCTGTGCTGTCTAGTTAATAATAGGTTTACTACCTACTGGAAGTATGTACGAACATCATCCCCCCACAATAGAGTCCCAAACCCTTAGACTCTTCACTTCTTGATTGTTCTTCCCCTCTCTGGTTTGTGGGCTTTGCAATGAGCACTCACCAAAGAACAGAAGGAGGAGGACTGAAAGTCTCTGCACCACGTAAGGAAATGTACATTTGTTCCAAACAGACTACTTTTTGCTTTACATGGGCATAGGCCACACCCAGGTAAGGCTGTAACCTTTATAGTACTCAGCCAATGAGGAATCAGGGGACGGACTTGCAGCCTATCAGACAAATTGCCTGCTCTAACTGCCCCCGGTGTGCCTGTCCATCAGACACAAGAATGGTTCTCTTGCAAGAACGTTGATGAAAGCCTTGCTTCACTGTTGCTGAGTCTCTTTCTCCCTCCTTTGATTGGGTCAGTGGGCTTATTTCTTACATCGTTGATACTCCAAATGTAGGGGTTAGCAATTCTGACACCAGTTGGGTGTCTTACAATTTAACTCAATTCTGATGCTATCTGCCCAGAGAGAGTGTAAGATATCACAAGTTAAAGGCTTGGTCTCATAAGACTGCCCCCAATTCCAATGCCAGTTGCAAGTCCGTTATCGTGTGGGCTTCTGACTGACCAACTGTAAACCAGAGGTTCCCATGACTGCCCTCGTGAGGTTCGCTCACAGAACACAAGAAAAGAGTTTACTTACCAGACAACTGGTTTATTACAAGGGTTATAACTCAGGCATACCCAGATAAGAGATGCACAAGGCATGGGGGGGGGGGGGGAAGGGACACACTGCTTCCATATCCTCCCTAAGTGTGAAGTGTGCCACTCTCCTAGCACCTCCACATGTTCACCAATCTAAAAGCTCTCCAAATCCCTTCAGTTAGTACTTTTTATAGAGGCTTCATTACCTAGGCACATTGATTAAATTATGGGTCATTAGTGATTAGCTCAATCTCCTGCCCCTTTCCTCTCTCCAGAGGTTGGGAGGAGAGGCTGAAAGTTCTAACCCTGAATCAAGTGGCAACAAGGGGCTTGCCCTTGTTAGTTTTCCTTCCTTAGTGGTTTTTCAAAAGTCACTTCATTAACATAAATTCAGCTGTGGTTAAAAGGAGTTTTCTATTAAAAAAAAAAAAAAAGACACCTTCACCTTTGTCACTCTGGAAGGAATTCAGAAACTGTAGTGATGTGAAGACAAATTAACCCCTAAATATTATAACAAAAGATACTCCCATTACTCATAAGCTTAGGAAATTACAAGGGTTTTAGGAGCTGTGTACCAGGAAAAGGGAGAAATACCAAATAAATATTTTTTATTATAAATCACAACACCACAGCTTAGTACCATCACTTAAAACTAAGAATGTTTCTATGTCTCACAACTTCTACCTCAAATATATGAACTGGAGAAACTTCCAACCACAAGACCTCCCAGATAGTAAGTATCATTTAATATCATTTAATATATGATTACAATCTAAATGTCCACCAAAAATCAATGTCTGAATTAAATATAGTGCATCTCTACAGTTCATTACAAACCATATATAAAGGAATGTTTGATCTGCATGTTTCTCAAAGATGATATTCTCAAATAAAAAAAAAACATTTGGTTAAAAACAAGTAAGCTTCTGAGTAGTATTAAAGTAAGATACAATTACCTGAAAAGATACAGAAAAATTATGAAAAATATTGTCTATTAGTATTTATGTTTCTCAACTATACATAAAAGTTCAAAAATCAGTCAAGAATGATGCAGGAAAACAGTAATCATCCTGGATGAGGAAGAGAGGTGACTAGAGTATGGGATGATGATTAGGGAGTAATTTTAATTTTATCAACAATATGCAGATGTTCTAAGGGAGAACAAATTCATCTATTACTTATATAATTAAAATTTAATAAAACCAGATAGTTATTAAAATTTAATACTCATTAAAATTTATGAATAATTTCTTTGGAAACCGTTAAGTAAATATCATGTCTTCCTATATTCATAGACTCATATTAAGATTAGGGTATATTTCCTGGAGCAAAAATAGTTTCAACAAAAGAACCATTTTTGTCAAGTTTGTATACCACAGGTAAATGTATATGTTGTTACTAATTTACCTTGTGCATTAATTTACTGCCACTATAAAACATCTATGCACTCATGAGTACCAGTAGCTATCTGTGAAGAAATTGCATACTCAAATTAAACACAATCAGTAAAATGTTAGCATTAATATTTTTATAATAATCTTAACAGTAATGTTGCATGTACAGTATGGCCTCCTCATTTACCAGCCCATAAACCTGCTTTATAATTTTTTTAACGTTTATTTTTGACAGAGGGAGAGACAGACAGAGCATGAGTGGGGGAGGGGCAGAGAGAGAGGAAGACACGGAATCTGAAACAGGCTCCAAGCTCTGAGCTGTCAGCACAGAGCCCGAAGCTGGGCTTGAACTCATGGACAGTGAGATCGTGACCTGAGCCAAAGTCGGATGCTCAACCGACAGAGCCACCCAGGCGCCCCACATAAACCCGCTTTATAAATGAACTGTATTCCATTTTCTGTGGTTCACAGGGTTATGACTATGAAGAGTTACATGCCACCATCACTGTAATTGAGAGGACCTCTGAAAGTCACATCAACCCCCCACAGTTTTGATTCCAGAAATTCTCACACTTATATGAATTATTTTCATTTAGCCATGTTCTTACCAACATTCAATTTTAATATCAATTTTTAAATTCACAAGATATGTCTTAAATTTGTCCTGGACCATGACAAACAGAGATGAATACTAGAGTTAAGGCATTTGAGAGTGGAGAGCAGTTATAGTGAGTATCCAGAAAGCAGAAGCAAGAAGGGTATGGGTGGGGGTGGAGGAGGGGAGGTGAAAGTAGGTAGGTGGCAGTCTGGGGAGGGTGATCGGTGTCACACATGCTCTGCTGCAGAGCTATTCTTTCAGTCAACAGCCTTGAAAAACAAATCAGTATATGCACATTAAAAAATGAACTTTATTTTTCTAAGAACATAGGTGGATTTCTCTTTAAAGAAAACTTGGAATATTAAAGCTTCTGTTTGACTCATTTTCTGTGTGCTTTAACAAGTATGCAGTATTCCACAGTCACACAAACTAGAAATATATTGATAAAAAGTCACTTTAAAATCAATCTTGTCACTTCAATGTGCAATATTTTGACATATCTATAAATATCATTGAATTATTATAGTAGCAGAATAGCTCCTAGTCCTAAAAACATAAATTTGTGAAAGAGCTTATAAAAGTTTTAATTTTCTAGCCAGTAAAATTAGGTTTATTCTTGATTTTATGCATAAGAAAAGAAACTATAGGCTTGAGATTCTGTAAGATGTTTTCGTCCTTCAGAAAACGTAAGGAGCCCAAAGAAGGAGACAGCCAGGTGCCATAACTATGAGATAAGGTAAGAAAGAGCTTTTGAGTTGTGCCCTTTCTTTTCCCTACATTGCTTGTGTGGGTCAATGTTTGCTTCTTTGCTTTTCAAAAATCAGTGATATCAGCTAACAGCAGTGGAACAAGAGCGTGACTATAATGGATCCATTTGATATGGGGAGGATCAGGAAATAATCAGTGTAGACAGGCTATCTGGCATCATTTTGCCAATTCTTTACTTCATCTTTCAAGCAATATAGCTGTATCAGAATGAGGCTGTCTTTTGCAAAAAGCAGTTTTTAGGGTTTGCATAAAGTGAGGTGCTCTACAGAGAGCCCACGGTTAACATTGTAGGGTTGAGTCTTTATTTGACATACCAGAAACTCACTAACCTCAAGGAAGCCTCTTTTCAGTGAAGTATGCTCTGAAAAATGGGAGTGCTTACATTCATACCCATGCTCATTAAATAAAATCCAGAGATTCTTAGATAAAACAAACCCAGAAACATATTGCTATCATACATGCATTTAAGAGAACAGAATATTAGGGTTGTGTTTTTGTTTGTTTGATTCTGGGTTTTGTTTTTATTTTTCATTTCCTGAGTTAATGATACAGGACCAGAATATGACATCCTAGGAAAATAATCTAAATACCTGAAACGGTAATATATATATCTGACAAATCTGAACATGATATGGAAAACATTAGGGGAACGCTCTAAGTGACAAAAATAATACCTTTGTACTTAAATAATGCCTCAGAATAAATTAGTAGCTATCAGCTTCTTGCATAAATACAGGGAGATAGAATAAAGTTTGCAGTCAAATAATATAGAATGCACAATTTTTAGCACATGAATATGGCTAAATGCACAATTTTTAGCACATGAATGTGTTTACTTCAAAATGACCTATAGTATCCAGTTATTAAATCAAACACAATTCTTGGTATTACTGAGGAGATGTTTTGTAGATGTGATTGCAACTTATATCAGTTAACTTTAAGGGACATTTTCTAGATAATCTGGGTGGGCCTAATACAATTAGTTAAAAGCAGAGCTGAGGCTTTCCTAAAGAAATTCTGTTTATGGACAACAGCTTCAGTTTTTGCTTTAGAGTTCCAGGGTGTCTTTCCTGACAGCCTGCCCCATGGTTTTTGACTTGGGTAGCTGGGCTCCATGATCACCTAAGTCACATTATTACACTAATTCTTTTAATGCATATCTCCTACTCGTTCTGTTTTTCTGGTTGAAATCTCACACAGCATACATGGATCAGTAATAAAAAATGAACTATGAGACTAGGCCACAATCCAAAGACCCTAAGGAAATTCTATTCTCTTACCCCAACACAATAAAATTAGAAATGCATAGGGTGCTTGGGTGGCTCAGTTGGTTAAGGATCAAACTTTGGCTCAGGTCATGACCTTGCAGTTCGCGGGTTTGAGCACCATGTCAAGGTCTGTGCTGACAGCTCAGAGTCTGGAGCTTCTTCGGGTTCTGTGTCTCCCTCTCTCTCTTCCCCTCCCTTGCTCACATTGTCTGTCTCTCTCAAAAATAAATAAACATTAGAAAAATTTTAAAAAATAAAATTAGAAATACATAATAAAAAGTAGCTAAAAACCCCATATAGTTGTGAGCTAAAATCTATACTATGGACAAAAACTAATAACATGCCTAACATAAGGCAAAATGGATGAAAAAAATTAAAGCTAATCCAAATAAAATAAAAAAGTGGAGAGACAACTACAGACATAATAGATTTTAAAAATTAGTATTTTTGAACAGCTATATTCAACAACCCTAACTAATCAGATTCACATCTGGGGGTATTAGTAATTCCAGAGGATAACAGTGCCAAATTGTTTTAAAAGCCATTTCTACAAAACCTGTAAGGTAAAAATATTTACTAATTTTGAAAGTCGTTCTAGATAATGTAAAAAAATATTTTTATTTAAAGAAATTTTAATGGCACATATAACATCAACAGCAAAATCAGATAAGGACTTAAAAAATAGACTTTATTTTTAGAGCAGTTTTAGGTTCACAGCAAAATTTAGTGGAAAGTACAGAGATTTCCCATATACCTCCTGCCCCCTGTTATTACAGGTCCCCCATCAATATCCCCCATCAGAGTAGTACATTTGCTACAACTGATGAACTTGCATTGACACATCTTTATCATTCAGAGTCCACATGGCTTTTAAAAGAACACACCATATGGATTTTAACGAACATATAATGACATGGATCCACCATTAACAGTTTTATACAGAATACTTTCACTGCATAATGTCATCAAAATAGATGGAGGTTATATTAGTGTCTAGGCAGGAAAACAGAAACTACTCTGGAAACATCAAACAGAGGGTACTTAATATGGAATTTGTTAACAAAAGTATTGAAAGTGCTGGAGAAACAAAAGGTGTATAATAATTTTACCCCACAAAATAAGAACAGCTGGAACCTGCTACCATCCCCAGGGCTGGTGGAGCAATGGTAAAAAACATCTTATGGAGTGATCATTGTGCTTCCAGGACTGTTATGGTTACATTTACAAGACACAGGTGTTAGTGAAAAGACCGATACAAGCAACAAAAATAGATGCTGTGGGAATTTGACCTGTCTGCTTATAACACTTAACTCTTCCATTACCACGTGATGATATAGTGTTGCTATATACCTAACATTATGGCTAAGTAAACCAGAAAATGCCTAACTTATGATGGGCAGCTCAGGTTACAGAATCACTTGGCGTGGCAAGGTGAGACCATCAATTCTCTATCAGGGCCCCCCAGCAAAGGAGAACAGTTATCTGTAGATATTTATATGAATTTTCTCCAGAACTCTAAATGCCATAGACCAGAGATAAACAAACATTTTATATAAAGGGCCAAATAGTAAATATTTTAGACTTTGATGATCATGTAGTTGTCACAACTACTCAACTCTACTATTGTAATGCAAAACAAGACCTAGAAAGTATGGAATCAAATTAGTGTCTTCCAATGAAACTAATGTACAAACACAAGTGATGAGATAGTTTTAGCCATCAGGGTGTAATTTTCCAACCACTTCCATAGACATTTAAAGCATATTTAGGTCTACTTTGGACATCCAAAAAGAAGGAAGCTTGCGCTGAGGTCTAAACTTGGTCTCTCAAAACTGGCTACTTCAAAACACATTCAAATATGTATATGTTTCCTTAAAAAATCCAACTTTCCACCATACAATAGATTTTTTCTTGGTGTTCGATGGCACAAGGTTCATCCTGCAGACTACTGTATCAATGGTAACTTCAAAGAGGCTGGTCCTTGAATTTTTATTGAGGTTTTCACCCACAAACTGTTATTCATATGATTTATTAA
Source organism: Felis catus (assembly GCF_018350175.1). Classification (NCBI taxonomy): domain Eukaryota; kingdom Metazoa; phylum Chordata; class Mammalia; order Carnivora; family Felidae; genus Felis; species Felis catus. The sequence goes on along the minus strand of NC_058373.1, from coordinate 89,536,139 downwards.
GTCTTCTAGGATAACTTCTACTTTCTGCTTACCAGGTCTAGTAAGCACTATGTTTTCTGAGGAATACCATAATATTCTGTGGGACATTGAGACAATAATTCTCCTTGTTAACTAAAATCTGGCAAAAACCAAGACAGTTGAAATATCTTCAAGGTAAGACCAGGAAGGCACACTGCTATGAAAGTGCATCTTTCCCTATCATGTGAAATAAAATCCAGTCTAGTTTTTCTTGTTTACAGATGTGATAATTATTTTTAATGTGTCTACTTGACTGAGCCATAGGGTGCCCAGATATTTGGCTAAATATTATTCCTGTGTTATCTGTGAAGATGTTTCTTGATGAGATTAGCATTTGAATGGGTAAAGTCAGTAAAACATGTTTGCCTTTCCCCAGTGTGGCTCACATAATCCAATCCCTTGAAATCCTGAATAGAATAAGAAGATGGAGGAGGAAAGAATTCACTCCCTCTCTGCCTGACTGCTTGAGAAGAGAAACCATTCTCCTGCCCTCAAACTGGAACTTATACCATCAGTTCTCCTGGTTCTCAGGTCGTGTACACAGACTGTAACTACACCATGAGTTTTCCTGGGTCTTCAGCTTGCCAACTGAAGATCACGTGATATCTCAGCCTCCATAATCAACTGAGCCAATTCCTTACAATAAATATTTATCTATATTTCTATATTCATATCTATATATCTTATTCTATTGGTTCTGTTTCTTTGGGAAACTCTGACAAATACAACAGATATAGGAAAAAAATATTTACCAGACAAAATAACTACAGCCCCAATTCCAGGAAGTGAATTTTTTTTTCCAGATAAGAGGTAATATCTTTAGTAGCAAATCCAAGGTTAAGTTATGCAATCTTCACACATTCACATTTTTAATGTTTATTTGTTTTTGAGAGAGAGACAGAGACAGAGACAGAGACAGAGCAAAGAACAAGCAGGGGAGGGGCAGAGAGAGAGGGAGACACAGAATCCAAAGCAGGCTCCAGGCTCTGAGCTGTCAGCACAGAGCCCAATGTGGGGCTCAAACTCACAAACCGTGAGATCATGACCTGAGCTGAAGTTGGACGCTTAACTGACTGAGCCACCCAGGCACAGGTGCCCCTCACACATTCAAAAGTTAATCAAATGAGAAAAAGAAAGAAATGCTAGGATTTCCATTTCGGTACTTTTCAAGCCATTAATAGTGGTACTTCTTTCTGTAGTTACCCCAAGAATGGAATATCACACGTGATTTATAATTTTGAAAAGACAGTCAAGGTCAACAGGCATTTCCCACTGAAAGAACCATCCTTCTGACTATTGGGGAACCAAGCTGACAGTCAAATTTTGGATAATGGAAGTTTTGCATTAGAAAATAGAGGCATAATTCCTAAATAACACTAACTAAATGAAATCAACAATTAATTTACGGAGTAATATACTATGATCAAATAGGCATCCCCCTCCCTCCCCCACCTCAGGAATGTAAGAGTGATTTAATATCAGACATGTGTTTATGAAAATCACTTCAATAAACTTAGAAAATTGTCAAGGAATGTAGAAAAAGCATTTGATGAGTTCCATTTCATTAAATTAAAAATAGAAAAAATATTTTGTTTGAAAAAGGCATCCATCAGGGCGCCTGGGTGGTTCAGCTGGTTGGGTGTCTGACTTCACCTCATGTCATGAGCTCACAGTTCGTGGGTTCGAGCCCCGCGTCATGCTCTGTGCTGACAGCTTGGAGCCTGGAGCCTGCTTCGGATTCTGTGTCTCCCTCTGTCTCTGTCCCTCCCCTGCTCATGCTCTGTCTCTCTTTCTCTCTCAAAAATAAATAAACAGTAAAAAAATTTTTTTAAGAAAAAGGCATCTATCACAAAATATTTTATAATGGAAAAATAGTTTGTCTAATACAATATAGTATAGAAACCTACATTTAAGCCTGCCAGTTTCACTGAAGTTGATAGAAGAAATGGAACTCTTATATCCAAGACAAAGGATTGTATTAGTTTCAGTACAGCAAGCACTATGAGTATCAGCATATCGTGTCAGTCCTCCTAATTCCCAAGTCCCACAGAGGCAACTAAATGGACCTAGATGAATTCCTCTACATGCACTGGGCTATGGTATAGGAAAAGAACCCTGAACGTAGGAACCCAAGTCGTTTATAGTCCTTAGTAAGCACTTTTAAAGTACTTGTCCTTTGCTTCAGCATGAGACAATATCCTTATTATAATGGACAATCAGAATGCCTGCCCTTTACTTTGGAGAAAGACACTATCTCTACGTTCCAAGGCTCCACGTAAGCAAAGTCACCCTTTCTTCCTAGAGAATTACCACTTCTAACTTCCAAGACTGTTTACATTATAAACATCCTTTAAAAATAGTCCTGAATAAAGGCAATCATGGTTCCTTTCATAAGACATGCAAAAATATGAGAGATCCATGAAGAATTGTCTTCCAACAATATACACCCTTCAGTCATAAACCATCTGGGCCTCAGCTTAAATTTCCCACTAAGAACTCCACTCTGGTGGCTACTCCCATTAATCTAATTAACAGAGACTGATACCACATCTATGCCTTTCATATAGCATTTAATTAAGGCTACTGTTAACCAGACCTAAAGCAGCAAGAAGATGCTAACTTGCAGTACTGAACTCAAACATATCCCCAGGGTTCTGGACCCAAAGCAGCTGAAGAAAACCATGGGGGTATTCCTCCTTCCATTTTTAAATTGATCTTTCCACCTGGCCCAATGCATTAATTGCATTAGCTATTGCACAGACACTGACTTTTGCAAAAGTTGGAAATATTCCACAATTTTATCATCCATAGCAACCTTGGTTTATAAAGCAGAGGCTGACCTGAATGTTGTCTATAACTAATGTGGTTTCATTGATCATTTCAGCTTTGCTAACAAAATCATTCCCATTGTAGGGATAATAAATCTTTAAAAATTTTTATCTAGGGAGGAGCCAAGATGGCGGAACACCATGGAAGTTTTTTTTTTTTGTCTCACATCCATGAAATACAGCCAGACCAACACTAAACCATCCTGCACACCTAGAAAACTTATTGGAGGACTAACACAACAATCTGCACAACCTGAACCACAGAATTCATCAGGTACGTGGCGCAGGGAAGTGAACTTGGGAAGCGAGAAGCTGCAGCGTGCAGGGAGGTGCTTTTGTGGGCAGAGAGAGAACAGAGACAGGGGAGGGGGAGGGGAGGGGGGATATGGGAAAAGCACCCCTCCCCAAAGCAGCTGGAAAGAAAGTGGAAAATTGGAAACAGCCACAGGGACTAAACTAAAAAGGGAGAAAGGAGAAAGGAGAGGGTTTAAATTCCATTAAGACTGTAAACAAGGGGAGCGCAAAGGCTGCAACTCCACAGCTCGATACCTGGAGGTGCTCTGGTGGGAAGGGCAAATCCTCAGGAGCAGAGTAGGGTCTGGGAGTTTCATGGGCCACACAGGGAAAAGCGGTTCCACTGCTGGAAGGACATTTGGTAGAGACTATTGAAACAACCTGGTCCCACCAGACCCCAGAAAACGGCTACATTCACTGGTGCTGGAACAAGGTCGTTAAGGGTGAAGCCTGATGCCAGATGCGTGTTGTGATTTTCCATAATCCCTGAAATGCTGCTGCTACACTATCTCGCAAACTTTTTCTGGGGCGAGCTGGCACCTGGCTACAGTCTTGGGGCACTGGCAGCAGCAGGATCCAGCAAGAGTTCCTGGGTGCAGCCGACATTTGGCCATTGCTTGGTGGGACCCTCCCACAGAAGGGCAGAACGGGTCAAAGCCGCAGTCCTTCAGAAGTAAGGGGCCGGGGAAAACAGCCGCATCTGAGACAAAACTTGAGAGAGGTACTGCCTGGGGCTTGGTCACAGACAGTGAAAAAGTGGGGAGTGAATGAAAGCTGAAGACAGAGCACTGGTGTGCGATAGCTGATTGGGGAGAACAGAGTTCTGATACTAGAGACTGGGTAGCTGGGTGACGCCATTTTCACGACTCCCGTGCATGCGCATATTCCCCTACAGGCGCTGCAACACTCCACCCCCGTAGGCTAGCGGCGCCATCTAGTGGAGAAGGGAGCCGTTACACTGAGCCCCGCCCAACTGGGCCAACTTCGCTCTTCAAGAACAGAACTATCACTGCCTGCTTACTTTATGGACCATAAAGTGCTTCATAGTGTGACTTCTAGGGGAAAACAAAATAATTTCAGTCCTATTTCAATCTGTTAGCAGGTCCATCTATTCAATTTTCTTTCTCTTTTTTTTTTCTCTTTTTCACTTCTTTTCTTTTTCTTGAACACAGAAACAGAAAATTTTCATTTTTTACTTTCAATTTCTATCAAAAAGATTTTTCTTGAAATTTTTTACTATATTTTTTACTTTTATGTAAATTTTTCAAATTCTATTTTACTTCCATCATTCTATTTTAGTCTACTACAGTGTATTCACTTTTTCAAAATTTCAAACCATTTCCTTTTTTTATTTTTTCTTTTTTTTGTTTCTTTTCTTTTTCTTGAATACAGAAAGAGAAAAATTCATTTTTATTTTTAAATTTTATTAAAAAATATTTTTCTTTAATTTTTTCTACTATATTCTTTACTTTTGTGTAAATTTTTTCAAATTCTATTTTACTCCCATCATCTCATTTTAGTCTACTTCAGTGTATTCATTTTTTCAAATTACCAAACAATTCCCACCCCCCGCCTCCTTTTTTGTCTAATCTGTCAAACCACTTTCAACACCCAGACCAAAACACACCTGGGATCTAGCATCATTTATTTGATTTGTGTGTGTGTGTGTGTGTGTGTGTGTTTAATTTTTTAATTTTAATATTTTTTTTAATTTTAATTTTTTTATTTTAATTGTTCTACCTCAATAATTCCTTTTCTCTCTTAAAAATGACAAAATGAAGGAATTCACCCCAAAAGAAAGAGCACAAAGAAATGACAGCCAGGGATTTACCCAACACAGATACAAGCAAGATGTCTGAACCAGAATTTAGAATTTAGAATCATGATAATAAGATAGATAAAATCATGATAATAAGAATACTAGCTGGAGTTGAAAATAGGTTAGAATCCCTTTCTGCAGAGATAAAAGAAGTAAACAATAGTCAGAATGAAATAAAAAACGCTATAACTGAGCTGCAATAATGGATGGATGCCACGGCAGCAAGGATGGATGAGGCAGAACAGAGAATCAGTGATATAGAAGACAAACTTATAGAGAATAATGAAGCAGAAAAAAAGAGGAAGATTGAGGCAAAAGAGCACAATTTAGGAATTAGAGAAATCAGTGACTCATTAAAAAATTACATCAGAATCATAGGGGTCCCAGAAGAGGAAGACAGAGAAATAGGGGTAGAAGGGTTATGTGAGCAAATCATAGAGGAAAACTTTCCTAACCTGGGGAAAGACACGGACATCAAAATCCAGGAAGCCCAAAGGACCCTCATTAGATTCAACAAAAACCTACCATCAAAAAGGCATATCATAGTCAAATTCACAAAATACTCAGGCAAGGAGAGAATCATGAAAGCAGCAAGGGAAAAAAAAGTCCCTAACCTACAAGGGAAGACATATCAGGTTGGCAACAGACCTATCCACAGAAACTTGGCAGGCCAGAAAGGAGTGGCAGGATATATTCAATATGCTGAATCAGAAAAATACGCAGCCAAGAATTCTTTATCCAGCAAGGCTATCATTCAAAATAGAAGGAGAGATAAAAAGTTTCCCAGACAAACAAAACTTAAAGGAGTCTGTGACCACTAAATCAGCCCTGCAAGAAATTTTAAGGGGGACTCTCCGAGGGGAGAAAAGATGAAAAAAAAAAAAAGATCAAAAGCAACAAAGACTAGAAAGGACCAGAGAACACCACGAGAAACTCCAACTCTACAATCAACATAATGGCAATAAATTCATATCTTTCAGTACTCACTCTAAACATCAATGGACTCAATGCTCCAATCAAAAGACATAGGGTAACAGAATGAATAAGAAAACAAGATCCATCTATATGCTGTTTACAAGAGACCCACTTTAGACCTGAATACACTTTCAGATTGAAAGTAAGGGCATGGAGAACCATCTATCATGCTAATGGTCAACAAAAGAAAGCCAGAGTAGCCATACTTATATCAGACGATCTAGACTTTAAAATAAAGACTGTATCAAGAGGTGCAGAAGGACTTTATATCATAATCAAGGGATCTATCCACCAAGAAGACCCCACAAGGGTAAACATTTATGTGCCAAATGTGGGAGCACCCAAATATATACATCAATTAATCACAAACATAAATTCATCGATAGTAATACCATAATAGTAGGAGACTTCAACACCCCACTCACAGCAATGGACAGATCATCTAATCAAAAAATCAACAAGGAAACAATGGCTTGGAATGTCACACTGGACCAGATGGACTTAACAGATATATTCAGAACATTTCATATGAAAGCAGCAGAATATATATTCTTCTCCAGTGCACGTGGAACTTTCTCCAGAATAGACCATATACTGGGACACAAATCAGCCCTAAGTAAGTACAAAAAGATTAAGATCATACTGTGCATATTTTCAGACCACAACACTATGAAACTCGAAATCAACCACAAGAAAAAATTTGGAAATGTAACAAATACTTGGAGACTGAAGAACATCCTACTAAAGAATGAATGGGCTAACCAAGCAGTTAAAAAGGAAATTAAAAAGTATATGGAAGCAAATGAAAATGATAACACCACAACCCAAAACCTCTGGGATGCAGCAAAGGCTGTCATAAGAGAAAAGTATATAGCAATCCAGGTCTTCCTAAAGAAGGAAGAAAGATATCAGATACACAACCTAACCTTATGCCTTAAGCAGCTGGAAAAAGAACAGCAAATAAAACCCAAAACCAGCAGAAGACAGGAAGTAATACAGATTAAAGCAGAAATTAATGCTATTGAAACAAACAAAAAAAACCCCAATAGAACAGATCAATGAAACCAGAAGCTGGTTCTTTGAAAGAATTAACAAAATTGATAAACCACTAGCAAGTTTGATCAAAAAGAAAAAGGAAAGGACCCAAATAAATAAAATCAAGAATGAAAGAGGAGAGATCACAACCAACATAGCAGAAATACAAACAATAATAGAATATTATGAACAATTATATGCCAATAAAATGGACAATCTGGAAGAAATGGACAAATTCCTAGAAACATATACACTACCAAAACTGAAACAGGAATAGAAAATTTGAACAGACCCATAACCAGTAAGGAAATTGAATTAGTAATCAAAAATCTGCCCAAAAAACAGGAGCCCAGGGCCAGATGGCTTTCCAGGGGAATTCTACCAAACATTTAAGGAAGAGTTAACACCTATTCTCTTGAAGCTGTTCCAAAAAATAGAAATGGAAGGAAAACTTCCAAACTCTTTCTGTGAAGCCAGCATTACCTTGATTCCAAAACCAGACAGAGACCCCACCTAAAAGGAGAACTACAGACCAATTTTCCTGATGAACATGGAGGCAAAAATCCTCAACACGACATTAGCCAATCGGCTACAACAATACATTAAAATATTCACCACGACCAAGTGAGATTTATACCCGGGATGCAGGGTTGGTTCAATATCCGCAAAACAATTAACGTGATTCATCACATTAATAAAAGAAAGAACAAGAACCACATGATCCTCTCAATAGATGCAGAGAAAGCATGTGACAAAATACAGCATCCTTTTTTAATAAAAACCCTCAAGAAAGTAGGGATAGTAGGAGCATACCTCAAGGTCATAAAAGCCATATATGAAAGACACAACGCTAATATCATCCTTAATGGGGAAAAACTAAGACCTTTTCCCCTAAGGTCAGGAACAAGACAGGGATGTCCACTCTCACCACTGTTATTCAACAGAGTATTGGAGTCTTAGCCTCTGCAATCAGACAACACAAAGAAATAAAAGGCACCCAAATTGGCCAGGAGGAGGTCAAATTTTCACTCTTCACATATGACATGATACTCTATTTGGAAAACCCAAAAGATTCCACCAAAAAACTGCTAGAATTGATTCAAGAATTCAGCAAAATTGTAGGATATAAAATCAATGCACAGAAATTGGTTGCATTCCTATACAGCAACAATGAAGTGACAGAAAGAGAAATCAAGGAATTGATCCCATTTACAGTTGCACAAAAAACCCATAAAATACCTAGGAATAAATCTAACCAAAGAGGTGAAAAATCTATATGCTGAAAAGTATAGAAAGCTTATGAAAGAAATTGAAGAAGACACAAAAAAAATGGAGAAAGATTCCATGTTCCTAGATAGGAAGAGCAAATATTGTTAAACTGTTGATGCTACCCAAAGCAATCTACATATTGAATGCAATCCTTATCAAAGTAACACCAGCATTTTTCACAGAGCTAGAAAAAATAATCCTAAAATTTGTATGGAACCAGAAAAGACCCCGACTAGCCAAAGCAATATGGAAAAAGAAAAGCAAAGCAGGAGACATCACAATCCCAGACTTCAAGCTATACTATGAAGCTGTAATCATCAAGACAGTATGGTACTGGCCCAAGAACAGACACTCAGATCAATGTAACAGAATAGAGAACCCCGAAATGGACCCACAAATGTATGGCCAACTAATCTTTGACAAAGCAGGAAAGAATATCCAATGGAATAAAGACAGTCTCTTCAGCAAGTGTTGCTGGGAAAACTGGACAGCGACATGCAGAAGAATTAACCTGGACCATTTTCTTACACCATACACACACAAAAACTCAAAATGGATGAAAGACCTAAATGTAAGACAGGAAGCAATCAAAATCCTTGAGGAGAAAGCAGTCAAAAACCTCTTTGATCTAAGCCACTGCAACTTCTTACTCAACATGTCTCCAGAGGCAAGGGAAACAAAAGCGAAATGAACTACTCGGAACTCTTCAAAATAAAAAGTTTCTGCACAGCGAAGGAAATCATCAGTAAAACTAAAAGGCAACCAACAGAATGGGAGAAAATATTTGTAAACAACATATCAGATAAAGGGTTAGTATCCAAAATCTATAAAGAACTTATCAAATTCAACACCCAAAAAACAAATAATCTGGTGAGGAAATGGGCAAAAGACATGAATAGACACTTCTCCAAAAAGACATCCAGATGGCCAACTGACACATGAAAAAATGCTCATCACTCATCATCAGGGAAATACAAATCAAAACCACAATGAGATACCACCTTACACCCATCAAAATGGCTAACATTAACAACTCAGGCAACAGATGTTGGTGAGGATGCGGAGAAAGAGGATCTCTTTTGCATTGTTGGTGGGAATGCAAGCTGGTGCAGCCACTCTGGAAAACAGTATGGAGGTTCCTCATAAAACTAAAAATAGAACTACCCTACAACCCAGCAATTGCATTACTAGACATCCACAGGATACAGGTGTTCTGTTTCGAAGGGACACATGCACCCCCATGTTTATAGCAGCACTATTAACAATAGTCAAAGTACGGAAAGAGCCCAAATGTCCATCGATGGATGAATGGATGAAGATGTGGTATATATATATACAATGGAGTATTACTTGGCAATCAAAAAGAATGAAATCTTGCATTTGCAACTATGTGGACGGAACTGGAGGGTATTATGCTAAGAGAAATTAGTCAGAGAAGGACAAAAATCATATGACTTCACTCATGTGAGGACTTTAAGAGAGAAAACACATGAACATAAGGGAAGGGAAACAAAAATAATATAAAAACAGGGAGGGGGACAAAACAGAAGAGACTCATAAATATAGAGAACAAACTGAGGATTACTGGAGGTGTTGTGGGAGGGGGGATGGGCTAAATGGGTAAGGGGCATTAAGGAATCTACTCCTGAAATAATTGTTGCACTATATGCTAACTAATTCGGATGTAAATTAAAAAAATAAATTTTAAAAAGTGCAAAAAAATTTTATCTATCATCTATCCTTTTTATTTTCATTATTTTTTAATGTTAATTCTTATATAATTAACATAAAGTGTTATATTTGAAGTGTGCAATACAGTGATTCAACAATTCTATGTTACGCAGTGCTCATCATAAGTGTAGTCTTAATCCCCTTCACCTATTTCACCCATCTACCCCACCAACCTCCCTTCTGGTAGACATCAGCTTGACTCTATATTTAAGTGTCTGGTTTTTGTGGTTTCTTTTATTTTCTTTGTTCATTTTTTTCTTATATTCCACATATGAGTGAAATCATATGGTAATTTTCTTCTATGACTGACTTGTTTCACTTAAGCATTATAACATCTAGATCCACCAATGTTGTTGCAAATGACAAGGTTTTATTCTTCTTTGTGGCTGAGTAATATTCTATTGCTCTGGCAAGCTCCCCTGAGTAAACAAAGATATCTTTATTTTAGAGAATTTCTGCTGACAGTGAGGACTACATGATCTTTAGTGGAGTTTCCTTGTACATTTGAATATCTTTTGTGATACTTTCATGGTAGAAGTCATTATGTTTTTGGCCAGGTGGCACATTAAAAATTAATGCTTGGCTTTCACACAAGAGATACTGTTCCTGAAATGCACATGGTGTCCCTGGAAAGAAATAGTGTTTACAATTTCGTCCTCCCCAGTGACTTACATCAATTTGAGGTCATAGGTTGACAGCATCGTCAGCATGGCACAGCATCATCCTAGGTGCCATTCATCTGCCTTATAAAATTGCTGGATAATGGTGATAGGATTGAGTTGGGGAAGCCATCCAGAGGTGTTGAGAGATGTTTTTCTTATTGGTTTGGAGATTCCTTGGCTCTACATTCGCAGGCAAATTGCCTCTCCTAAGGGGATGGAAGTTTGTTGTCCATTGTTATGACAATAGCTCATCCTTTGTCTATTTAAAGGAGAGGAAAGAGTAACCACTGAACTATCAGAGCACCTTGTGTCAATTCTCCAGTTATCAGCCTTTGAATGTTCACTAACAGCTAGAACAATGAGGACCCTTGTCACCCCCATCACCAATAACACCACTTGGGTGAAAGCATACACTACTGGATCTCTGGGAATCTTTTCATGTCACTGAATCTAGCATACAGGGACCTTATCCTTTCACTTCCATAACGTTGTATCTCTCAAAGAATCCCATTCTGATTGGCAAAACTGCCAGTAAGCATGAATAGTCTGAGATTTTGCTCTAAGGGAGAACTTACAAATTAACTTGCCACAATTTCATGACTGCTGATAGAGCACATAATTTCTAACTCTAACAGAAAGGTCTTAATTTTTTTTCCACAGTACAGTAAATAGCATAAGCATCAGCTTATTTGTGTCTGTTCAACTTGTCCCAAGACCAATTGGTCTTGGTCCCAAGCCAATGGAGTAGTGCAGAGGTGCTTAAGTAGATACTTATACATGTGACTGATTACATTACAAAAGAATCCTAAGCTTAGGAAACTAGGATCCATTATAATGGGAGTAAGCATGTCTATATTTTGCTCCACATTGGAACATTGGTTTATTATACTGGGCAATAAGAGTTACTGCTCTTAGTTCCAATTGAAAACACTATCTTCATCTTTTGGTATTATTTCCTATACAGATATGCTTGAAATTAGAGTACAAAATAAAGGAAGTTAGTGTTTCACTTTGTAAGACATGCAGAAATGAGAGAGATTGATGAAGAATTTTCTCAACAACAGTCAGGAATAAGACAATCATGCTTGTTATCATCATAAATATTTTAACAATTATGGTAAATTTAATTAAAAATTTTCCTATGCAAGTGTTTAGATGAGAAGAGAGAATTATCATTATTTGCAAATGAAATTATTGCTTAAGTAGAGAATCCAATATAATCAATCAAAGCTATAGTATGAGAGTTCAGCTAAAATACCAGATCTAAAGTCAACTTATGTTTTCCTCAATTCTGTGCATCTGAGATTAAAAGAAGAATACAACCAAACAAAAACAAAGTGCTAAGTGAAGCAGTCCAGCAGGGACCCTGAAAATTCCTGTACATTTCTTTCTTTTTTAAAAATGTTTATTTATTTATTTTGAGAGAGAGAAAGAGAGAGAGAGAATCCCAAGCATGCTACATGCATGGGCCTAATGAGGGGCTCAATTTCACAAACCATGGGGTCATGACCTGAGCCAAAATCAAGAGTTGGATGTTTAAATGACTGAATCTCCCAGTCGCCCCCATTCCTCCACATTTCTGAAGTATGTGCCAGACTGCAAGTTTTGTCTATACTCTGATACTGACCAGTTTCTGTAACTGTTTATATAGTTAAATAACTAAGTCAAGGTGAATACAGCATGAATATCATATGACAGCTTGTTTCTAGTAAAGGTTGACTGGCTTGTTTGGTGGCTTGCGATAAAAAATGCTAAGATTTTGGGATTATTTTCTTTCTTTCTTTTTCAGATAGTTACTGTTAGTGTCTAAAATTGCAACCAATTTTTATATGTTGATTTTGTACCCTGCAACTTCACCGAATTTATTAGGTCTAGCAATTTTTTGTCAATCTTTAAGGTTTTCTTTATACATCATGTCATATGCAGATGGAAACAATTTTACTTCTTCCTTTCTGATTTGTATGCTTTCTTTTTCTTGCCTAATTTCTCTGGCTAAAACTTCCAGTACTACACTGAATAGGAGTGGCATGAGTAGTTACCCTTGTCTTGTTCCAGATCTTAGAAAAAAAAACATTCAATCTTTCACTGTTGATTATGTTAGCTGTGGGCTCTCATTTATAACCTTTATTATGTCAAGGTACATAATGTCTATACATAATTTGTTGATGTTTTTATCATGAAAGGAGTGGATTTTGTCATATGCCTTTTTCTGCATCTATTCAGATCATCACATGATTTTTATTCTTCATTCTATTAAGGTAGTGTATCACATTTATTGACTTATTTGCAAATGTTGAATCATCCTTGCATCCCAAGATAAACCCCTCATGATCATAGTGTAGGATCTTTTCAATGTGTTGTTGAGGGTTTTTTGCTAGAATTTTGAGAATTTTTACATCATATTCATCAGGGATATAAGCCTGTAATTTTCTTTTCTTGTAGGGTCCTTATCTGGTTTTGGTATAGGCATTATAAAATACGTATGGAAGTGTTCTCTTTAATTTTTTGGATGAATTCAAGAAGGATTGGCATGAGTTCTTTTTTTAAATGTTTGGTAGAATTCACTGGTGAAACCATCTGGTCCTGGGCTTCTCCGTGTTGGGAGATTTTTGATTAGTCATGTAATCTTGCAGGCTACTGGTGTGGTCACATGTCTATTTCTTCATGACTCAGTCTAAGTAGGTTGTATACTTTAAGGAACCCATCCATTTCTTCTAAGTTGTAGGGTGTTGCAATTATACAGGGCTTTAGGCCCTGCTGTGATCAAGAGGGCCACTAGGCTGTGCCCCAAAAGTGGGGCTTTGTTATGGGCGGCCTGCTAGTGGTACTCTCCTACTGAGCAAGGCTGCTGACCTTGCACCCTGCTTGGGTGGGGCCACCAGCTGTACCCCACATTTGGGCAGGGTCAGAAGCTGTGCTCCAAGGTCATGTGGCCTCATTAGATTTCTGCCTGGCAAAGCTGTAGGCTGTGCTCAGCAGTTGGGTAGGGCTATAGGCTGGGCTTCACTACTAGTTTGGGCTGAAGGCTGGGTCATTATCTAGGCTTCCAGGTTAGGTGGGGCCAGATGGTATGCTTAGCAATTGGATGGGACAGCTGCCTTGGCTGCCTTGGCTCTCTGTCCAGAAAAGGACAAAAAAATCAGTTGATAAGTTAGGATGGCCCAGTGGCTGGGCAGAACTGCCAACAGAGCTCCCAGGCCAGATGGGGCCCTGGTTTTGTTCTGTAGATGGTAGAACAGGTTGGGATCTTTGCCCAGGTTTCAACACCAAAAGGAATGCAGTCTGCAAAGATCCACATGCTCTTTGCTGTGAGCCCTCTATCCTTCTCAGTCTCAGCTGATTCCCCAGGTGAATTCCATGAGGCAATACCTAACTGGGCCTCTCACAAAGCATCCCAGAATCCTGGGATATTTGAATTTCTACTTTGGGTTTTCATATTCCCACTGGAGAAACTGTAGGCCCAGGAACCCCGTCTGTCTAGTGCTTCACCAGTGTGGGGGAGGGATAATGACCGATAAAGTAAACAACTCTTCTTACCCTTTTAATATGGGTTTCCTCAGTTTTTGTGGTCCAACGGTGTTCATCAGCTTCACCCTAGGTTCTAAGATATTCACAAAGTGGTCTTGTCTCTGGATAGTTGCAAGTTGCTTTTTCTGTGATTGGAACTAAAGTCATGAGCCATCTAATTTGCCATCTTGCTGATGTCCCTCTAACATTCTCTTACTCTTATTCATTGTTTCCCTTCATCTAATCTTAGCTATTCAGGTTTGTGTTTCTTCCTTACACAATAAGAAAGGAGGATAGAGAATGAGAGAGATTGAGAGAGAGATTAAGAGTAAGAAGAAACGGAAAAAAAAAAAACAGAAAAATTGTAGCAACTAAATAGTTCTTATGCATAAAATACAATTCTGTGTGATGAAGCACACGTTATAATGGAGATTAAAAAGCTTTCATTTTGACATTCAAAAACAGGTATGTTTTAATATTGCTTTACTAATTGGCAAAACAAAAATAAAGAATGGAGATGTAGCATATTGGAAGAACCTCAGACCACAGAGAAACCTTCTGAGTTACATGCTGTGTTTTATAATATTGTGGAGAATCTCAAGCTGACATGGAAGGCAACAATTCCTCTTTTTGGGTTTTACTGAAATATTTCCTTATTTGACCTTGCATTGAAAAGCATAAATATTTCCCCTGATAATAAAAATGGAGCAGACATGTAAAGGAGTCCCACAGAGGACAAAGTTGGAAGTTGGACATAAATGAGCCCTCTAAAATATAAAACCTTACAGAAATACAATCTGCTATCAAATTTTTGAAGGAAACATTCTTAGCAAAGGACATCAAATATAATTGGGTAAAAGCTTTATTGATCATAGTAGGTATTCATGGGAAAAAACACTTGACTTGGTGGCAATGGTGTCAGATTTTGGAAGGTTCCATAGTTGGGGCTTATCAAAACTCTCCTACTCTTCAAAGACATCACTTGAACACCAGCATAAGTATGGCATTTCATGGTTACAAGGACTGTTTTTGCAGGTATGTAATGATGATAAACAATTTGTAGCATGCAGAGTTAGTGTTCTAAGAGACATGCTAAAATATTCCACCCTAGTGATTTGAAGGGCTGGTATCAATAATTCAAATAACCCTGAAGCTAGACAACAACAGTAAAAATATTAGATATGATATGAGGAGTTTTCAAGAATTCATTATGCTTTTCTGTAACTCAATTAACATAGGAAATTGAAAATAATTACATTTTTCTTCATCAAGGATTTTAGGAGTTTAGTTTCATTATCTAATAAGAAGAGAATGGAATATCTTTGTCTTCTCTTATTATAAAATCCAAGTATATGTGTGACTCAAATGACTCAATGTTATTATTATGAACTTTTTAATTGTCTGACAGTACAATTATACCTTTAGAGGTACCTGAGATATATAAAACAATTTTACCAATTTTTACCTAGCATTTGCTGAGTTCTTATCATGCACTCTTTCCTAGCTAGGCACATTCTATTTATTACTATAGTGAATACTCACGAGAATATTCCCATTCACCTTTTGTAGATTAGGGACTAAAGCTGAGAGATATTAAAAAATTTTGCTATTGCACTGCCAATATGTGGTGGATCTGACCCATTGTTGATTCCAAAACCATTGCATCTTAACTAATGTACACGCAGTTCTCATGCTAAATGGGCTATGTTGTCCTTTTAAAGTAATTTACCTATTTTTATAATTTTCCACTTGTTCTAACCTATTGTACTACAGGTGAATACATATATATATATATATGTGTATATATGTATATATGTATATACATGCATATATTTATGTATAAATATATATACAGAAAATCACATACATATGCATGCCTGAAAGTTTGTGTCTGAGTATATATATGAGTGTATACATATATGCATTCCCCTGGGACACACACACACACACACACACACACACACACACACATATATATATATATATGTATATATATATGTATATATGTGAGTTCCTATAACCGAGTCCCTTTGGCATAAAACTGTGTGTACACTAATGTGAATATATATGTACAATAGTTAATAAAGTGAATATATACGTACAATAGTTAATATATATGTATATATACACACCACACATACATACACACATATACACAGTTGTATATAAATTCATTTATTCTGTTTAGTGTTGGAAATATAAATAACAAGCCTTCTTGATGAGACTCTTGGACTAAAGCATTTTATTTTTAGGTTCTAAAATATATAATTATAGGATGCATCTGAGCAAGCAGAACAAGGGGCAACTGAGGAGTCTTTTTCACTTAAACCTTCACAACTATGACTCCAGTGTGTTTAGGTTTTAGAAATATACCCTTCAAATAAGTATGATGTTATTAACCAAGGAATCTATGGGTAATTTTCTAAAATGAACTTTAGAAAAATATCTTGTCATTGTAAAAGGAAAGGATGTTCACCCTCAATAGTTATTATAGGTTAGATTAGAGTAGGATAAATGGGATTACAGACATTTTCATTAGTAATTTACTAAATATAGGTATTAGTCATTGCTTAAATATAGAGTTTTTAAAATTATGATGAGGCTTCTTTGGATATATTTCAAAATGGTATATAAATAAATGAGTGAATTTGAAAACATGTTATAGATCGATTGGCATTGCTGAAAGAGCATCTCCTACTTTATAGAAGTTTCTTTAAAGAGACAAATTTCACTTTCTCAACTAGTTAGAAAGGGCATTCATCACTACTTGACACGCAGATGCTGTGGAATAAATGTACTTCCAAGGAACTCAATATCTAGTTCAATTTCCTCTTGACAGTAGCTTTCAAGTTATTTTCCTGGTAACTTTTGCGGGTCGACAGATAGTGTTGTAGAAGTGCTAATTGACAGACACATTCCTCCAGTGACAGATGGTAACACAGACCCAATTGTCAGAGTGCAATAATGTTAACTGTCGAAATGAGAAACAAACACATCAGGGATCCCTGTTTTACACACACACACACACACACACACACACACACACACAACTACATATTAAAAGTTCATATCATAGAAGCCAAATACCATCCTCAAGACTTAAAGCTAAAGGACTTTGGAATATAAACAATATTCTAGAAAGTTCCCTAAAAGATATGTGTCAACATCTTATAATAGTATTCAAGATGATTTTATAGTAATAGAAATGGTTCTGATGGATGCCTGGGTGGCTCAGTTAAGTGTCCAATTTGATTTCGGCTCAGGTCAGGTCATGATCTCAAGGTTCATGAGATCCAGTCCCACATCAGCCTCTGTGCTATCATCATAGAACCTACTTGTGATTCTCTCTCTCTCTCTCTCTCTCTCTCTCTCTCTCTCTCCCTCTCACTTTGCCCCTCCCCAACACACTCACTCTCTCCCTCTCCCCCTCTCTCTCAAAAATAAATACATAAGCATTTTTAAAAAAGAAATAGTTCTGACAACAATTTCACAAACTGAAGGATACTGTTAATGTAAATTTAACTTTCCTCAACTATCATAATTCACTAAAGATATCCCAGGATGGAAAATAAAAACTTCTGGGCATTATGCCACTTCTAAATAAACACTTTATGCCTGAATTCAAACTGTATTTGAAGAGAAGAGAATGAGTGTTAGTGGTTAGAAATCAAGGGATTAAGGTTTGATATAAAATCAGGTTACTTTGGGGCGCCTGGGTGGCGCAGTCGGTTAAGCGTCCGACTTCAGCCAGGTCACGATCTCGCGGTCCAGGAGTCCGGGAGTTCGAGCCCCGCGTTGGGCTCTGGGCTGATGGCTCAGAGCCTGGAGCCTGTTTCCGATTCTGTGTCTCCCTCTCTCTCTGCCCCTCCCCGTTCATGCTCTGTCTCTCTCTCCCTCCCAAAAATAAAATAAACGTTGAAAAAAAATTAAAAAAAAATCAGGTTACTTTAATTATTCTTAGAATTCAGAGATGGAATCCTAACTGGTATGTTGTATATTATGTTATTTTTTAAGAATTTATTTAAAAATGCAGATGCTTTAATAGTCAGAAAAAAGTTGGATCTTGTGAAGGAGACTATACAAAGACCCAGTAGAAGACAGAGGAAAAATGGTCTTTCAGATCTTATCCAGTTCTAGAAAACTTTCAAATCTGTCTCCTATAAGTCATTTTATGGGCTGGATTATGGATTAAATGTGGCAAGAATTTTATATAATGAATCTGAGATTAATGTCCTTCTTATGCCCAAACTCACATAGCATTCCGCTAACACTGTCAATCAGATCAATGAATTAATAATAACTCCTGAGAAGATTTGTATTTTTGTCTTTCTTATTTTATAAGTCTATTTCTTTAAGTGACAGTAATAAATGTAAGTATCATATCACAGCTTCCATGTCCAAAACTTCACATTCATAGCTCACAAAATGTTGTTTCTGTTGAACTTAGTGGTATTGCAATCCTACGGATGACATCAGTTTAAAGGCAAATTCATGTATATATCAGGTGGGTAATGTATTTCTAAACATGGTTAAATCAAGAGGATTCAGGCTTGTCTTTTGGTAACTAAGAAGGAATCCTGAGAATTGCAGTGAAAACAACTGCTTTTGATTAAGTAATGGGCAGAACAAAAGAAGCTCGCTTCCTCTTTAAGACACACTAAAATGACTGTAAAGGGATTTTTAAGGTGTAAATACATAAATACAAAGAGAACAGGAGTATAATGATTGTGGTAAATTTGGGAAGTTGTAAAATAAATGGTAAGTAGTAGTTGATTAAGTAAACCCAAGGAGATTATATTTTAAATAGAATTGCAATATTTAGCAATGCAAATACAAGGTACTCAGTTAAATTTGAATCTCAGTAAAATAATGAACACTTCTTTTAGAATAAAAGTATGTTCACAATTAACAGAGAGTCCTGTATCTTATCTGGCAACCCTAAGTTTTCATTAATAGAGCTAGAAAGTACTATGACTTAACATAAAAAAAAAACATCAAAAAACTTAGGAATATTTGGCAATAGATGCCTCTGGAAATTGGGCTTGGGGGGGGGATCATAAATATGAAACATAGCTGAATGTTTTTATGAAACAATTACACATTTAACACAGCCAGAAGAAGACTGGAGAATTTTTCTCTGGAGAGAATAAAAAAAAAGTGTGTGATACTTAGAAAACTCAGACCTAGCTGAGATTAAATATTCTAGTGAAAACTGGAAATATGTGAAAAAGGTTCCAAACTTTACTCTCAGAATATGGGCAGCAAGTTTTATTGCCTTGGAGCTGGAGATTGAAAGAAGCTTCTTTATGAAATCTGAACACTCAAGAGAAACAAACTGTAGATACTGATAAGGAATTCTCAAATGAAATAGCCCATCCATATCATCCTACATTCAAGCCAGCAGTTATGGCCATGCACACATACACAGAGATTCCCATCAGAGTCTAGCTGCTTTCATTTCTGAGTATACAGCCAAGAATAACCAGGTATCTGAAGAAAGTGTCTAAGAAGAAATACTAAATAAAAAAATAGATAAAAAGAACCTGGAGCAATCAGAAACTGTGCAAAGTGAAGACAATTCCAAAATCTCAGTTCAAAGAGAATATATTGCATCCATAAAAAAAGTAGAGTGCTTTAGGAGAAGCACAATAGATTAAAAAAAAAAAAAGAAACTGGGGTGTTAAAAATAAACTTATGGAATGGGGAATCGTATTCCAGATTTGAAGCTATATTATAGAGTGAAGAAAACCTTAGTTATATATGGTAGACTCTTCATGGTGGGGGATAAAGTTGTTTTTTTTTAATATGTACATAAAATAATGGTCAGGAAAAAGGCAAGGAAAATATTCTGAAGTTAAGGGATATTTAGTATGACTTTCTTGAACAAAACTGAACAGTATTTTTTAAAATTTTGGTATTTTATTTTTTAATATAACTTGTGATACATATCGTTGGTAGTTTGTGAAATGACATCTCCTAACATTCTCCATATGAAATGCTAAATACCAAAAAGAAAATAAATAAATAAACTTATGGAATAATTCAACAAGCATTAGGTATATTTAAGGAAATGTTAAAAATTAAAGGAAAAATAAAATAGACAAAATTTAGAGAGAAGCAAAAGATAGCTGTTTCTTCAAAGACAGGATTACTTCAAGAGGAACAGTTTCTAAATAGGAAGAGTTCTGAAAGTAAAAATATGGGAGATAAAAACATTAATATGTAATGTCAACTCTACAATTTAAATTATTTGAGTTTCCATGAAAAGAGACTATCCATTACGGTGACTGTAAATAGTTGGACATCATGGTCATAGCAAATCATAAAATACAAGGACAAAGAGAACACCCTGAATGCCCCATACATAAAAAACAATTTCCTTACAAATGATCACCTACAGATGAGATGGGACTTTTTAAGAGCAACACTGTTAATTAAAAGCAATTAATTGTTAACTAAAAACAATGAAACAGCACCTTAAAGTCTGCAGAAAATAGAGGATTTTCCCATGTAGAATTCTATATCAAACCTAATTATTTTGTAAATATGAAAGATTAGGATTTTGCAGATAAGTCAAGATTTCGATGGATTTAGTCCTTCACCCCCTGTCCCCTTTTCAAGGAAACTACTAGAGTTGATGCTTCCATAAGATGAGGGAATAAAATAAGAAAGAAGACTTGGGATCCAAGAAGTAGGCAATCTAACCAATAAAAGGAGTGAAGGAAATCCTTAGGGTGAAGGTTAAATACAGTATCTGAATGAGGACCGTGCAGCAGACCTCTAGAGCAATATGTCCGTATTGAAGCAGGTCAAAGGTATGGTAGACATAATTTCAAGAGGATAAAATCACTACACACATGCACTCACTACACACATGCACTCACTCACACATGGTAGACATAATTTCAAGAGGATAAAATCACTACACACATACCAGAAAGGAGATCATCCTTTGCACATATGTCTTTCCATGCCATGAAAAGTATTTTCAAAGACCATTTTCTTTTCTTTTTCTTTTTTTCCCAGCTTTAGTGAGGTATAATTGGTATAGAAGAAACTGAATATAATTAGTATATACAACTTGGTGAATTTTGACATGTATATATATATATATATATATATATATATATATATATATATTTTATATATATATATATGTCAGAGACTATATATATATATATATATATATATATATATATATATATATATGAGACTATCACTACAATCAAGGTAATAAACATACCCATTACAGCTAAAAAATTTATAGAATACATGTAATGTTTTACTATGTTGAGAAGAAATATATAGACAATTAGGGCATGGTTTAAGATGAATTAGCTACAAGAATGGAGAAAACAAACTAACAACAAAACAGCAATAAAGACTTTATTAATCTAAGGGTAAATAAAAGATCCAAAAGGAACAAAGAGTAATCATAGTATAATGTACTGATTAACTATGGATTACATTTATCTAGGTATAACAATGACATTACTTAATATCTATCTATCTATCTATCTATCTATCTATCTATCTCTCTATCTCTCTATACATGATATAATGTATAAATAAGGCATATGGGGACTGGGAAACTTATGTGGAGGATGATGGATGACCACAGAAAGTGAAAGTTAGCTAAATACTCATTTCTCAAGATAGTCAAAAGCTAGTAGCAAAGGCTAAAAATTTAAGAAATGCAATATAGGCATAATTTTTTTAAATATATGAACATAAATATTGAAATAAGCCACTTAAAGAATTTAATTTGACTGGGTTTCTAGGAATAAAGAAATGGTACCTGATGTTGAGGAAGAAGATGCAGTTGCAGAATACACTGAACTGTAGAATACAGTTCATTCTGACATTCTGAGTAATTTTCCAACTAAGATGCTTCTTTCACCTAGAACATTCCAAACTAAGTTAAGGTAGAGCTTTTAGAAATGTGCTTCCTATAAATAAATTCATCCCAAAATGGTCAATTGATCTTTGCCAGGATGCCAAAAAACACAATAAGGAAAGGATAATCTCTTCCCAATGCAAATGATATTGGGAAAACTGGATATCCACACAGAAACGAGTGAAATTTGAACCCATCTTACACAATATACAAAACTCAACGCAATATTTATTAAAGACTTCAAACATAAAACTGAAACTGTAAAACCTCTAGAATAAAGGAAGAGAAAAACTTCATGACATTGGTATTGGCAATTAATTCATGGAAATGACACCAAAAGCACAGACAACAAAAGCAAAAATAAACAAGTGAGGCTTTATCAAACTAAAAAGTTTCTTCACAGCAAAGAAAGCAATCAACAGAGTGAAGGGTAATGTATGGAATGAGAGAAAATGTTTACAAACCTTATATTTGAAAAAGGGTTAATTTCCAAAATATGTAAGGGACTCCTACAACTCAGTAGCAAATGAAAACTAATAATCCAATTTTAAAAATGGGCTAAAGACTTGAATAGACATTTCTCCAAAGAAGATACACAAATGGCTTAAAATCATTGGCATCAGGGAAATACAAATCAAAACCACAATGAGATACCACTTAACACCTTTTAGGATGGTTATTATCAAAAGAAACAAACAAATGTCAGGAACAGTTGGTGAAAATGTAAAGAAGCTGGAATCCTTGTGCACTATTGGTGGGAATCCAAAATCGTGAAGACACTATAGAAAGCAGTACGGAGGTTCCTCAAAAAATTAAAAATAGAACTACCACAGGATCCAGCAATTCCACTTCTGGGTATTTATCCAAAAGAAATGAAGTCAGAATTTCAGAGATACTAGAAGTCCAAATTCATTGAAGTGTTATTCACAATAGGCAAGATAGAGAAACAGCTTAAATGTCCATCAACATGAATGGATAAAGAAAATGGGATTTAGGGGCACCTGGGTGGCCTAGTCAGTTAAGCATCTGAGTCTTGATTTCAGCTCAGGTCACAATCTTATGGTCATGATCTCAAGGTCATGAGATAGAGCTCTGTGTCAAGCTCCACTCTGACAGCACAAAAGCCTGTTGGAATTCTCTCTCTCTGTCTCTCCCCTGCTTGTGTGCATGCTCTCTCTCTCTCTCTCTCTCTCTCTCTCTCTCTCTCTCTCTCTCTCAAAATAAATAAAATTCAAAAAAAAAAATAAAATGGGATCTACATATACAATGGAATATTATTTAAGCATAAAAATGAAGGAATTCCTATAATTTGTAACAGCATGAATGAACTTTGACATTACGCTAAGCAAAATAAGCTGGTCACAAAGGAACAGATATTGCATGATTCTATTTACATGAGGTATATAAAATAATGAAACTCATAGAAACCAAAAATACATTGGTGGTTTCTAGGAGCTGAGGTGGGGGGAAAACAGAATTACTAATTAACATGTATAAAATTTCATTTATACAAGATAAATAAGTTCTATAGATCTGACGTTCAATGTTGTGCCTGATAACGTACTGT
The DNA here is from genome assembly GCF_018350175.1 of Felis catus. Lineage (NCBI taxonomy): Eukaryota > Metazoa > Chordata > Mammalia > Carnivora > Felidae > Felis > Felis catus. Next base: position 89,512,537 of record NC_058373.1, on the reverse strand, counting down.
ATTTTACACTTAACAACCTGTTAAAAGGTTCTATATTGTGTTCTATTACTACAATTTTTAACAAATGGTGTGATTCTGGAATCATTTTCTCAGCACCTGACTCATAAACGCTTATCATACCCATGAGAAACCTGAGCTATTCCTCTTCTGTGTGGAACACTGTTTTCTGAGGAATCACCCTATTTTTTAACACACGGTGTCACAGGGTACACATTCCTAGAAATACTTGGACAGAAGGTGGGAACAAGGTTGGACTGGGGTTATAATTGCATCCTGAAGTTAAAAACCTCTTGAGTAGCAGAAGATGATGACAGAATCAAGACATCTTTATTCTGTGTCAGAGGACCAGGAATTTGGACCAGGAATAATGTTACCTCAAGACAGAAGAATTGCATTTATCACTGGGAATTGGATAGAATCTTCCATATATACCTGATTGCAGGATGTAACTGTAGCTCTGAGAGGAGGATAGATTAATAACCAACTAAAGACAGGGGTACCTGGGTGGCTCAGTTGGTTAAGCATCCGACTACGGCTCAGGTCATGATCTCACGGTTCGGGGATTCAAACCCACTGAAGCAGGGTTCACAGCCTGCTTCAGATTCTGTGTCTCCCTCTCTCTCTGCCCTTCCCCTGCTCATGCTCTGTCTCTCTATCTCTCAAAAATAAATAAACATTAACAACAACAAAAAAACAACCAAGTAAAGACAGAATGACAACAAATTCCATTTCCTCTTAGACTATTACAAAACATCAGTTCAAGCTATTTTCTTAGTTGAAAGGTAATCTGAGAAATTCATTTTAAAAAATTCAACATATTCAAGATAAAATCAATGAAACAAGATGCCAAACGTAATATGTAATTGTCTTTTAACATTATAAATTAAGGTTGCATGCATGCAATTGAGGGAAAATATTACCCATTATGCAATTAAATTCAGACTTGCCTTGGATTTCTGTTTTCTCTTCAGCAATAAATGCCAGAGGTCAATCTGTTGTCAAGTAATGGAGTTAGCAATGGTAATGATTTATTGTGGGTTCACTACATGTCTGACACAGTTTATCCACAGCAAAGTCCCTATCGGTAAGAACTAGTGTTATCTCTCTTTAAAAAGTGAGGGAATTGAGGCACCGGGGAATTAAAATTATTATCTAGGGCAAGATCATAGGCAGTGATTGACAAAGGAATTATGGCTGGGACCTCAGGCTGTATAGCACAACTTCTGTGCTGTGTTCTTTCTTCTAAAATGAAGGATGAAATAAGTTTAATATTTACATAAGGAAAAGCAAAAAACAAGATGTTTTTAAATTTTTTTTAACATTTATTTATTTTTGAGAGAGAGAGAGACAGAGCATGAACATGGGAGGGTCAGAGAGAGAGGGAGACACAGAAACTGAAACAGGCTCCAGTCTCTGAGCTGTCAGCACAGGGCCCAATTGGGGCTTGAACTCATGGACCGCGAGATCATGACCTGAGCTGAAGTTGGACACAACTGACTGAGCCACCCAGGTGCCCCCCAAAACAAGATGTTTTAAAGCATGCATAAATTCAGAAAAAAATATCATCTACTTACCTAGATAAAAAAAAAAAAAACAAAACAAAGATTAGAATATAAGAATGAGAAAGATGGAATATAAAACAATTGATTGGGATCATTTAAAGTAACAATGCAAAAGGACATATTATATAAAATATATGAATTGAATATAATATTCTGCATCTAAACCTCTAGCTTATTTTAACACAAATCAGAAAGTGTGAGAGGTGTGGTTCCACATTAAATACAGTAGGCTGAAATCTTTGTCTTACAAAGAGGAACTTTTAGAAAATTATATTAAACTTGAAATTTGATAGAGAATTACATTCAAGTAAAGAGATGTATTTCCACAGAAAGAAGAATTTTACATGGGGGCGCCTGGGTGGCTGGCTCAGTTGGTTGGTCTGAGTCTTGATTTCAGCTCAGGTCATGATCTCATGGTTCTTGAGATCGAGCCCCGTGTACGGCTCTGTGCTAACAGTGCTGAGCCTGCTTGGGATGCTCTCTCTCCCTTTCTCTCTCTCTTGCACTCATGTGCACTAATTCAAAATAAACAAGTAAACTTAAAAAAAAAGTACTGAAAATCTCGCAACAACTTATTTAAATATAATAGATTTTAAGATATAAATGTGCTATAATTAGAACAATATATTAATAAATGGCATTAATATTAGCATCTATTGATATCTCAAGTAATCTATTACAGATAGGAATTTTATATCAATGGTCAAAAGATGTAAATTTCAATCTGATTTGTCGCATTACTATTAGAATGTTTGCCAGTAATGGTTTGAGGTATATTTATTGCACAGAAAGGAACCAGAAACATAGAAATGATAAATCACATTACCAGAAACAGAAAACAACAAATGAAAATAATGTATAAAAACCTGCATACTCTGATATGTGTCATTAGTGGCTAGGGAATATGATCATATTTTTGTTAGTAACTAGCAACATTTTCTTTATTAGCATGTTGTGTGTTATGTGATAATAACCATTGTCTAAGGTAAAGTCTGAATCGTTTGGTCAGTTGTGATTAAAGCTGAAAAATGAATAAATCATTTATTTCATTATTAAATGAGAATCAGACAGACCTCGTAAGTAGTTTGTCAGTGTATTTTGCCTGAGAACAAAGAAAGAGAAGAGATTTAGATTGTATTTCTACACATTTCTGTTGTTCTGCTTTGGAGTTAACGAAGGCGATTTTATTATTACTATTCCAAGGGTGTTTCTTGCTGTCACTTACATATGCGATCCAGGAAACAGCATAACATTTATTACCTTTTTCATGACAGACATGGAAGATATTCATTAGTTCTGGTTAAACAGTCCAATCCTTTCCGTCAAAGTGCCAAGACAAGGTCTCTTAGATTCATGGTGACAAATCCTATAACAAAGGAAATCTGAAAGGTAATTAAGAAGGCCTAAGGAGCAATTGGATCTTATCTAAGAGCCTCAAAAAGTGACATGGCACATAATACTAAGGAAAAGCAGAACCAATCAATTTGTCAGTCTTTCCCTTCTGTCCTGTGCTGCCTTCCGTGTTATAAGTGAAAGAACAGCTGTGGGGAGTGCATGGTGTGCCCATCATGTGCCGCTTTACATTACAATCCCTCGAGACTGATTTACTTCTGCCTGGGATATTACTTTTCTGTCTCAGACACCCCTACTTATGTAAGCAGCTAAGTATGTACAACATATCTATTTAAACTTTTAGTAATATGAGTGTTTAGCTTGGTCCTTTGAAATCTGCCCTCTGCAGAATGTAGCTTCTGTTCCCACTTTAAGAAGCTGGAGTCTACATTTCAACTTTGTTGCATGAATGTTGAATATTATTTTCAGTTACAGAAAGATAATTTAAACAATCAAATGCTTTGCCAAAAACATGTCATTTGTTTTTGATAGTCTCTTATTTGCATACCATTAAAACCATTTCATATTATAAAGCACCAGCTTAATGTCCTGAAACCCCACATGGTAAAATAAAAGGCCTTAAAGAAAAGAATAAAATATTGAGCAGTTTATAATTTGTTTCTTGATTTACTTTTGTGAATACACCTGCCAAGAGACAGGTGTGAAATGATCCTAGAACAGTAATATAGAACAATAAAAACTAGTAAATTACTTTAATATATGGCAAAAGTATAAGCTTAAATATAATTTCCATTTGACTCATAAGGTGTTACTATGAACTATGACTTCTATAAAAATGTAATTATTCTGGAAAATTATGTATGTTCCAATGTGGAAGATTTTTCCATTACTAAGGCGTTAAGTATTTCTATTCTTCTTTAAGCTCCCTTTCCTCAACTGTTGAGTTAATGAAAGAAAATTTTATTCAGAGCCTGTCTTACAAAATATACTCAGGAGGCAAGTGGTAGGAGAGACAATACTGGGTAGGAGCCTCACTTTCTACATTCAAAAGGGTTCAAAGTAGGATCTGCCCTTAGTCTTGGCAGTCAGTGACTTCAAATAAAGGATGAAATGTGTTATATCTCTATGTTCTGAAGTCAGCAGTCTTTAACAGATTAAACTACCACACATTCTGTCTTCTTTTCCCACCATAGGTTGTCCTGGAGCAGAGCCCTGCTTATTCACCCTCCTTCTTGTTCCTTTTTCTCTACTTAAGTAACCTCTCCAGGACATTGCTAGTTTTTCTGAATCCAAATGAGTGACTTAGAATAAATGATGAAGGCTTAAATAAGTTTGCTCACAATATCCAATTATTTTTCTATGGTAATTTTCCTAAAATACAGTTTTTACTGAATGCTTTCTGTGTATGAGGATCTAATTCAGGTGCTCGTAGCTCAATGAAGCATAAGACATGCTGTCAGTGAGTTGATGCCACCTCTGGGTTATCTCAGAGAGAAAGTAATCTTCAAGAAAACAGTGTGTCTAGAATTCAATAGAATGGAGTCATGTAATAGACTCACATTTTGTCTTAATAAAATCATGTGCACTTCCTTATTTCCAAATAAATTATGGTTTATAAACTTTATAGTATGCATAATTAAAAATCAAATTTATTTTTCATATCTGATATTTATTTGCTGACTTGGCTATGGCAACATATCATGATGTTTTATTTTTATTAATTCCTGACAGAACTCATGGGGTTCTTTTTAAAAGTTCACTTTGGGAATGATTCAAATGCAAAACTTGATGAAGCAGCATATTCTTTGCTGTGTTTGTATTCTTAATTATGGAGGGAACTGTTCCATATAAAAATTCTGAATAGTTAGTATTAATGCGAGTACAGGTTTCCAAAGCAGTGTCTCCTGACAGGTTATCACTCATGTGGCTTGATTTGCATTATCAACAACTCAAAGGCATTGGAAGGCAAGCAAAGTATGGCCAATATATCATAAGCTTGATTTATAAAATTTCCACAGGCAAGTCTGTTTGCTGGACATCAAATTAGGAACAAGGGTAAGATGTAATTTACAACTGCTTTCAGGCAGTGTAGAGATAAAATGCTTAATTATTTATTAATGAAGCCCTAATTAATCTTCTGAAATGCTTTTGTGTGGGTGAGAAAAAAGGCTTTTTTTTAAAAGGCAAAATATGAAGTAATTAGCAACATAAAAGTTGTACTGTCTTGAAAATTCACACGTGCTTTTAATGTCCTCAATCTCTGTGTAATGATGCTGACACCTAATGCATGAATTATAATCTCCTTCCGTGACAGAATTGATTTAGAATTTAGTAATAAGGATATAGGTTATATAACCTAATTATTTAAAACTAATTCCTAGGCCTCCATATATTTGCTTTATATATATATATATATATATATATATATATATATATATATATGTGTGTGTGTGTGTGTATATATATATGTATATATATATATATAGTTATAACTGTATCTATATAAACATGTATATAAATTATATATAAATTTTAATTAAGGTTGGTCACATGTTTTAATTAGACATCATAACAATGGATAAATTTCTGCTATCATTTCTATCTTAAATAATGGTATTCATTATGGAAAAATATCAGCATAAATAGATTGATATGTGATTATGAAGAAAAATATCATAAATAAGATATCATATAACTTCCTTGATTTTTTTCAACTTCCTTGAATAAATAGAATGCCAAATACTAAATTAGCAAACACTTTTTCAGGATGCATCTTTCCAGCTGCATTTCTATACACAAATAATGAAGTGGTAGAAAGAGAAATTAAGGAAACAGTCTCATTTACAATTGTACCAAAAAGAATAAAATATCTAGGCATAAACTTAACCAACAAGTTGGAAGATCTATATTCTGAAAATTATAAAGCACTGTGAAAGAAACTGAAGATGACACAAACAAATGAAAAGATATTCCATGCTTACAGATTGGAAGAACTAATGTTAAAAATGGTCATACTATCCAAAGCAATCTACAGATCTATTGCAATCTCTATCAAAATACCAGCAACATTTTTCACAGAACTGGAACAAACAATCCTAAAATTTGTATTGAACCACCAAAGATCCTAAATAGCCATAGCAATCTTGAAAAAGAAAAACCAAACTGGAGGTAGTATAATCCCAGACTTCAAGTTATACTACAAAGCTGTAGTAATCAAAACAGGATGACAATGGCAGAGAAAACAGGCACATAGATCCACGCGACAGAATAGAGAGTCAAGAAATAAACCCATATGACTATGGTCAATTAATCCAAATCAAAGGAGGCAAGAATATACAGTGGGAAAAAGACAGTCTCTTCAACAAATGGTGGTGGAAAATCTAAACAGAGGCATGCAGAAGAATGAAACCGGACCATTTTTTTACACCAAACACAAAAATAAACTCAAAATGGATTAAAGACCTAAATGTGAGACCTGACACCATACAACTCCTAGAAGAAAATACGGTCAGTAATTTCTTTGACACAGAAACATCTTTCTAGATATGTCTCTCTCACAATGGAAAAAAAAAAAATAAACTGTTGGGACTACACCAAAATAAAAAGCTTTTGCACAGTGAAGGAAACCATCCACAAAACAAAAAGGCAACCTACTGAATGGAGAAAGATGTTTGCAAATGATATATCTGATGAGGGATTAATATCTAAAATATATAAAGAACTTATACAAACCAACACTAAAACAACCAAATAATCCAATTAAAAATGGGCAAAGAACTTGAACAGACATTACTCCAAAGAAGACACACAGATGGCCAACAGCCACATGAAAAGATACTAAACAGCACTGATCATCATGGAAATGCAAAACAAAACCACGGTGAGATATTGCTTTACACCAGTCATAATGGCTAAAACAAAAACACAAGAAATAATAGGTACTGGAGAGGACATGGAGAAAAAGAACCCTCATAACTATTGATGGGAATGCAAATTAGTGCAACCACTATGGAAAATAGTATGGGGATTACTCAAAAAATTAAAAATAAAATTACTGCATGATCCAGTAATTTCACAATTTGGTATTCACCTAAAGAAAATGAAAACATTAATTCAAAAAGACATATGAACCCTCTGTTTATTGCAGCGTTATTTACAATAGCCAAGATATGAAGCAACACAAGTGTCCATTGTTAGGTGAATGGATAAATTTGTGATATAATGGAATATCACTTGCCATAAAAAAGAATGAAATCTTGTCATTTGCAACAACACAGACAGACCTCGAGGGCATTATGCTAAGTGAAACAAGTCATTCAGAGAAAGACAAATACCATATGATTTCATTCATATTTAGAATTTAAGAAACCAAGCAAATGGACAAAGGAAACGAGACAAACAAACAAACAAACAAAAACAAAACAGACTCAAATAGAGAGAACAAACTGGTGGATTGCCAGAGGGGAGGTGGGTGGGGGATGGGTGAGGGAGACTAAAGTACACTTCATGATGAGCACTGAGAAATGTATAGAATTGTTGAATCATTGTATTGTTAACCTGAAACTAATATAATACTGTATGTTCATTTTATTTGGGAAGAAAGCATCTTTCCAAAATATTCCTTTTATGAGATCAAAGTTTATCAGACAAAAAGATGACAAAATTTTACAGAAGGGGAAGCAACTTGAATAAAATTGCCTAAGATGATAATCTAAAAATGTGGCAGATTAAGATTTGCAACCATAAGGCCAAGTTCTCTTCATTCAAGCAGTTAATGTTCTGTTTATCTAAGAACCTTGTACAGGTTTTCCAAGACCTTACCTTCTTTGTCTAAAAAGCCAAGAAAGAAGAGCTGTTCATTACAAAGTGGCATAAGTTTGGCTCATGTGCTCAGCAATTATTTTATCTCTTTGTTTACTGTCCTCATTTCTGTCCATGAGTGGCAGCCTCTTCTCAAAATAAGGAAGTAAAAATCAAAATCATTTGTCTGATCAACTGCCTTTTCCCTCTTCAGGCCAATGAAGTAAGAGGTTTGGTGGACGAAAACCAAGAGGAATATTTCAGGGCAGCACCAGTTTTGTAGGGACAGAATATGTATATACATAAGTACATAAAACAAAAATTAGACAATGATCACAATCTACTAAGTGCTTTAAACACATTGTTGCATTTAATTCTCACAACATTGCATTACTGGTACCATACATATTCCTACTTACAATACAGGGAAATAAGTCTTAGGGAAGGTCAGCAATTTTCTTAATAGTTCACAGTGAAAAGGATGGAACCAACAATCAAAATTGAACAATCTGTCTCCTAAAACTGCATTTCATTATTGTCTGTTCCTTCAAAGGAATAAAAATGCAAAACCTGGTTTCTCCCACAATTATTGGTAGTACAGTAAAACTTTGGTTTGTGAACATAATTTGTTCCAGAAACATGCTTGTAATCCAAAGCACTTGTATATCAAAATGAATTTCAAGAGCCATTGGTTCAGTTGTGATCATGGGACATTCAGCATCATGAACTACTTGTTTTGAAAGATATCACTGGTTTATAAAGTTAAAATTTATTAGAAATTCAGGTGGTCTGGGTGGCTCAGTTAGTTGAGTGCCTAAGTTTGGCTCAGGTCATGATCTCACAGTTCATGAGTTTGAGCCCCATGTCGGGCTCTGTGCTGACAGCTCAGAGCCTGGAGCCTGCTTCAGATTCTGTCTCCCTCTCTCTCTGCCCCTACCATCTCGCACTCTGTCTTTCTCTCTCTCTCAAAAATAAACTTAAAAACAATTTTTTAAAGAAATGTTTGCTCATCTTGCAGAAAGAATGCTCCAGAACAAGTTACTCGCAATCTAAGTTTTTATTGTATTTTTAAGGAAAAATCACAAATACTAAAATGTATACACATCTTAAGTGTACCACTCCATGAGTTGCAACAAATGTTTCTTTGCATCCTTGCAACCAAAATTCCCACATGGCTGGTATACATCACTTACTATTTGTATCATTGCAGGTTAGTTGTGTCCATTCTTAAACCTCATGCAAATGGAATCACCAATATGTACACTTTCATGGCTAGATTTTTTAGTTGACAAAACGTTTTTAATATTTATCCATGGTGCCACATATAATAGTGGTTCATTGCCTCCCCTTTGTTTTTCTTTTTTTTCAGAGTGGTGTGGTATTCCATGTTGGAATTCACCACAATTTGATGCAATTTCTTGATAATGTATATTTGCATTGCTTCCAGTTTTGGCTATTCATAATAAAGATGCTATCCTTGTATGAATTTTTCAGTTAATATTTTTACTGAAATAATTTCAGTAAAATTTACTGATTCAGTAAAAATTATTTACTAATTTCAGTTAATATTTTTTACTTACCCTAGGTAAATTCACAGATACAAGAAGTGACATTGTAGGGTCACAGGGGAGGTGTATGTTGATCAAACAGATCAGAAGTGTTATCTCCTTGCTTTTTTTTTTTTTTTCATTTCCAAACTGACTAATGATGTTGGTCACCTTTCTGAGCAGAAAATGGTCATTATGTTTCTTCTCATGTAAAATTCAAGTCAAGATTTTTGCTTGTTTTAAAAATTGTTTTCTTTTATGCATTATTATTGATTTACACTAGTTCTTTGTATATTGTGGATATCGGTACTCTCAGATTTATTGTAAATATTTTCTCTCAATCTGTAGCTTGACCTGTTATTTTCTTAAGGTTGTGAAGCAAAGGAAAGAACTTAACTGGTTCAGCCAGTAAAGAAATGAGCTTTTGTTAAGATCAGACAGTATATTCCTTCCATAGAGCACAAAATCGAGGAAATGAAAAGCGCCACCTCCCCAGGTCTCTTCTTTCACAGGACAACACCAAAACAAGAAGGCCTAGATGATGGCAGCATGAGTGGTGGGACAGCCTCCTGCTGAGGAGGCCTTTTCTTTGCAATCAAATGTCAAATATACGCTTTACTTCCTTCTTTCAAAATATTTTATTTCATTGTTTTGCATTTTCATTCCTGACTAGGACCACCAGAAAAGGTATATAAATGGAGAAAGCATTTATATAGCTTTGAGGGCTATCACTCTGTTCTTAGTTTGCTAATGGTTTTAATCAAAAACTGGTATTGAATTTTTTTCAAGTGTTTCCTGCATCATGTCTTGCGTGTGATGTTACATCGTTTATGTAAACCTTCTTGTGATAAACTTCACTTAGTGATGATTTACTATCTTTTTCAAAGTATCTGCAATTTATTTCCCAATGTTTTGTTAAGGATTATTCTATTTAAATTAGTAAATTATATTTGTCTGCATTTTTTTTTCTGAAATATGTTGGTAAGTTTTAGTTCTTTTCTGGAGCTGTTAGTAGAACCCAATAAAGCTGGCAAGTTTTTGCCTCAGGGAAATTGATGTGGTAAACACATTCTAAGAACCATAGTGGGTGTGGTGAAAGTCAGAAGGAGGTAATCCAAAGATTTCAAGCTCTAATCACTGGGATTTTTAATGCCACATGATTTAGAATAAAAGTATATTGCCTCATAAATTAACAGATGCAGTTACACTAAGAATCTTAACATGTAATTGGTTGCTGGTACACATAGAGAATTTTGAAATATATAACTTAATGGCGATGATTAATATTATTTTTTAAAGTTTTTTTTATTTATTTTGGGAGAGAATAAATATTCTCTCCCATGAGCGAGAGCCCATGAGCGTGAGTGGGGGAGGGTCAGAGACAGAGAGAAAGAGAGACAGAGAGAATCCCAAGGCTCTGCACTGTCAGCATAGATGGCGCTCCATCTCACCAACTGTAAAATCATGACCTGAACCCGAGATCAAGAGTCAGAGGCTTCACTGACAGACAGAGCCACTCAGGTGCCCCTAATGGCTATGACTATTAACACTGGTAATTTATTATTTTGTGCTTCCTTGAAATAAAAGATATACAACATACGCAATATAAAAATATATTAATTAAATATAAAAAACAAATATATAAAACAAGTTATCAGGTATTCTTTCCATTGTGAGGAGCTGATCACACTTTGTAATCTCATTGTATTTCAGGTTTCTCACTTGTAAAATGAGCAGAGTAGCACTCGTATGTGTGGGGTTTGAGGGTGAATGAAATGATAAAACGCATAAGAGGTTAGGATAGAGCCTGACATATAGCATGAGCTGCACAGATTTTAGCTATGCCAACTATGGTAGCTCTTGATTCTGCAAAACTTAATGCATAGCACTGTTTTCAGTGATGAATTATGTTTCCATGCCCATTGGGATGGATGAAACGTTGAAAATATACTCTAAAAAGGTTACAACCATGTGTCAGAATTATATTTGAAACTTGAAGAGAGAAGAAGTAAAAAAACAAAAACAAAAAAACAAAAAACAAAACAAAAACAAAAAAAACACCCTGGTGGTACGGTTTGGGGAGGGCAGGGAAGAAGTTCATACAATGAGGCAATACAGTGCACTACTAACTGCCTAAAGATTATTGAACTAGGTGATCAGTTGACCAGGCAATCCTAACTTCCCAGGAGTTTTTAACCTCCTTAAATTTTATCAGAATCACAATTTTGTCCACAAAGGGCTGAATTATGTGATGCAAAACTGTTCTGTACCAAGGAGATTTAGGACATTTTTTTTTTCTCCATTCCAATGCTGAAATATCTGTTTAACTGTGTTTTTGTGAGAAAATTATTAGTTGGATTTGTTGCTTATTTGGTTGCTTTTAAAATTCCATACAGATGTTGAAAATCAACTACAGGCTAATTTATACAGTAAACAATTACCAATAATATCTTACATATTGATATGATTTCTTTAAATAAATTTCCTATTTTAGGGAAACATTTTCAAAGAAAATCCCATTGTGGTTCAATTTCTATGGTGGATATTTCATTTAGTCTTTGGATCTGGAATTTTGTATTTTGTATGCTTGCATGTATTTGCCTTTTTTCCCTTCCCTTTGTACATATAGTAAAAAGCATTGTTTCACACACGTAAACCTCCTGGTTTGATACAAACTAAGGTAAGAGAATTAACTCCTTTCAGGAAAATTCCTAAAAATAAGAATCAGAGCTATATTTTTGATTACTTCTATTTCCCCAGATACAATAATGTTTTTCTGCCCTATTCACTTCTATGCTTAGAGAGGACAGAGATTCAAAAAGCCAGTGCTTCCTCTCAGGGTTTTCCCATGTATCTATTAATGTGAGGTCACATTACTGGAACTGGGAGTGAATTAAAACCTCAGAGTAAATACTGGACAAAAATTTTGTTTCTGGTAGGGCATTTTAGGCACACATATGACCACATGTGAAGGGTTGATCCTGTTCCATAGTAGTAGCTTGTTATATTCAGTAAAATGGAATTTATCTATAATTGTGACATTCCCCACAAACTTTTAAAAAACTGTATCCAGGTACAAAGGAAGATTAATTCTTTTTGAAGCTATAAACACAGCAATATTTCAATGAAGAGTAAATGAACCAGTCAAGGTACTTCAAATGATATCTATTTTATTTATGTGGGGAACAGAGCTGTATTTTTACACAATAATTTTAGGCCCTGACAGAGACACTACCTGGGAATATGTTTAATTGTTTTCAAATGTGATGTAGTTAAAAATAGTGACATTTAACATAATGTCTTCTTATCAAGATGGTTATGATTTTTCTAAGCTTGATCAAAGGAGTAAGACACTCCTCTGAATGCCAATTATTATTGGCATCATGCTTCAGTTCTCCTGAGAGACATTTGCTTGTGTTAGCAATTTTTCACTTTAAAGCTTTAAAGCTTATTTAAAGGATTTCTTTTCCTATGATCCCACCCTGGAAAATCTGTGTATTTCCTAGATTCTGATGGGCTACAACAATGTTGGGATTATTCTGAGGAATTTAATCCTTGACTTCCTACAGGTGGATCACTTGAGGTCCGGGTATTATATTTTAAGTGGATTCTTAAGTGCCTATTTCAACAATATACTAATTTTAAAAAGGAATTTTAAAAAGACAATAGCTAAAGTACTTTAAGTTAGTGGCTCCTTAGCCATGGCTTTTTTTAGAAAGAATGTTCATTCTAGGCTGCTTACCTCAAGAAAAGGGGGGTTAAAGATAAAGTAAATAGGGTACAAAGGGGAGTGGGCTTTATTAAGCATTAGAAAACAGAACATTGGAAATGGTGGCAAAAATATTCATATATTTATAAATAAACATAAACCAAATTCCCCTTGGGTCTTCACCCAGGCCCATGTAATAGGTTTTGCTTTGTTGTCTTAGGGTGAACAGAGTAATCCATTTCTCAAAGTCACCGGTTTCTAATCAAAATATTTTTAGACATCATGGGTCTTCCAGTTGTGTGTGTCACTGTGATGTCAGCTTACTCTGGAAGCATTTACTCTAAATCCATCATCTGCAATATCAACAACTGAGTGTCCCTCATACAGTTCTTTCAGGGGGCCAATGTCTGACCCGTAGCTCATAGAAGGGGATTTCATGTAGATGCTGAGACTGAATATCTAGGATTAATATATGTCAGCATTTAAAAATCAAAATTGACAGGAAAGTAATCCCTTGGCAGCATATTATATAAGTGTATCTGCTTATATTTGAGTTTATAAGTTAGGTAATGACTACAGTGAGGAATAGAATGTGCCAGCCAAAAATAGTTACAGAGGGGCGCCTGGGTGGTGCAGTCGGTTAAGCCTCCGACTTCAGCCAGGTCACGATCTCGCGGTCCGTGAGTTCGAGCCCCGCGTCAGGCTCTGGGCTGATGGCTCAGAGCCTGGAGCCTGTTTCGGATTCTGTGTCTCCCTCTCTCTCTGCCCCTCACCCGTTCATGCTCTGTCTCTCTCTGTCCCAAAAATAAATAAACGTTGGGAAAAAAATTAAAAAAAAACCACAAAAATAGTTACAGAGATTTTTCTGTAATTTTCAGCAAAAGATACCTCAGATATTCTAGGACATGATCTGATATTTTGAAATGCAAAATCAATTTGACTTCACAAACTGATGTTATTCATAATGCTGCCACACATTTGTGTTGCATAAATATAGGTAATCTGATAAATTCTCTTTTTGCATCATACCTAATAAAAAATATACATGTATTACATGTACATGGAAATGGTGGAAATTCTGTTTTTGCATCATACCTATTAAAATACACATGTGTTATATGTACATTTGTGAAGATATTTCTTTCAGCAGTGGAGAAATCCTCAAATTTCACATGTGTGATAATTAAAAGAATTTTCCAAATACTGAATTCTGGCTTCGTACCCACATACTTTTTTTTTCCCCAAGCACAATAGAACACACATTATGATACAATCACTGGCCTTGTTATAATTTCATGAGCTGAGATCGATTCACCATACCTTGCTCTACGTTCTACATATTAGCTATGGCTGTTAGAATTCTTGAAGTAACGTAAAGAAAACAAACTTGTATATTACATATAACAACTCCAGCTGGAAGTCATGGTAGCTAAGTCAATGGTTATCTCATACCAAAATTGGTCATAAGACCATAAGAAAAACAAAAATATATTCTTCCATGAGAATATGCAAGGTAATCTTGTAATTTCATGCTCCTCCAACATTATATAACCAGCATCAATTTATACTGAGTACTCTGCCTTGGCGAAGATACTTGCTTTGGAAAGACCCTTTTAGCTTCTCTCTGTGAGCTCTTGAATTTATATCATGTCATAAATTATTACTCAGTGGTCCAGGCTTTACTAGTTATTTGAAGACCAAATGTAACATTTGGGTCCTTAGCATATGTCTGGAATTATACATAAGCTATGTAATACAATATCTTATGACCCAGAGTGCCTCTGTTTGAATCTACTTGGAATTGAAAAGTCCTAGAGACTTAATAGGATGGTTTTGGCCCTTGATCTCTATAATGTAAGCAGAGAGTTTGAGACTATTATACCAATTTTCAGTCACAGCCATTCTAAAAAGAATATACATTGCTCATCACACCATGCCTATAGCAAGGTCTGTGTTTAATGAATTGTTGCAATTTTACAGTCAATTACTACTAATATTAACATGTGCCATTTACTTAGTTTTTACTATGTACCAGACACTGTTCAAGCCTTTACAACTACATAATTTCTAATTAACTATACTGTGATGGTTAATTTTATGTATCAACTTGACTGGTCCACGAGGCGTCCTGATATTTAATCAAACATTATTCTGAGTATGACTGTAAAAAGTCTAGACAAAATTAACATTTACATTGATTGACTGATTAAAGCGGATTGCCATCCATAAAGAGTGGGCCTCATGCAATCAGATGAAGGCCTGAATAAAGCAAAAAGTTTGACCATCCCTGGAATTAAGAGGGAATTCTTCCTGCCTGATGCCTTCTAGCTAGGGCATCGTTTTTTGTTTTTGTTTTTTGTTTGTTTTTTGTTTTTTATTGCCTTCAGACTCAAACTGAAATACCAGCTCTTTCTGGGTCTCAAGACTGCCAGGCTTCAGATTGGAACTGTACCATCAGCTCTCTTGGGTCTCCAGAGTGCCAACTAGAGATCTTTACCCTTGACAGCCTCCATAATCACATATGTCAATTCCTTATAATAAATCTCTTTATATGTGTGTGTCTGTATACATATCTTATTGGTTCTGCTTCTTTGGACAACTCTGACTAAGTACACCCACAGATCTGTAAATGCTTTTGGTATCGTTGTCGTTGTTGTTATGCTGATTCTTTCTTAAAACAAAATATTTGTATTGTTTGTTTTCTACAAACAAATATACTGTGAATGTGACGTTACATTACTTGCCCAAGTGACAAAACACCCTTACAGAACCAACTTTTTCGAACTCCACAAGCATAGCCTATCCATAGAATTGTATCACAATACACTTGTAATCTCAAGGAGAATATTTGTGGGACATTTCATTTGCATTAAATTCCTTAGACATTCACGTTATTAGAGATTTTTAAAAATTACTTGTGGACTGTATTTAAATAAGGCTCAAATTTAGCTAACATTTTTTTCAGAAACCCATCATTAAAAAATGTTGCAGTATTTCTTACTGACAATAAAATTTTTTGGATTGCACATATGTCATATAAAACATATTAATGAATAATATAAAATTAAATAAATATGTTTTAATTCAGTTTGATATATACATAGGTATATATTATGTAGATTGAGAGTAGCAAAAGATGGAAATTAAATTCATGAATGCATCCGTATACTCATAGTTTAATTAAAATGCAAAGTCAAGTAGGAAAAGGACTTCTTGTCATGTACAAGAACATTTGTCAGACTAGAGAATAATGCCATGAGGGAATATCAACTTGGTGCCTGAAGGAAAGAAAAATGTTATGCTCGTTTCCTAGTCATATAAATGTTAAGTCAATACTGTGAATTTATTCCTCTCTATACTATTCACATTCAGTATGAAAAAAATTTCTGAAATACAAATGTCGTGTTTAAACATTTCCATGTTTTCACAGACATTGTCAAAGTGACACAGATAGATCCCACAGAGTTGTTATCATTTTGTTCACTTAGTAACCAATGATAGAAAAGTTGCATTTGGGGTTAAGCTAAAAATAATAATAAAACAGGGTTCATTTTCTATGTGATGAAATATTCATCTTAAATTAAAATTCACCAAATCTCAATATAGCTAATAAATATAATTATTTCATTAATATGTGATTCTATTGTTACCAACATATTTCTGGATAATAAACATATCCATCACCTCCAAGAGTCTCCTTGCTTTTCTTTTCCTTGTGTGTGTGTGTTTGTGTATGTGTGTGGTAAGAAAATTCAGTGTGAGATTTATCGTCTTAAGTTTTTAAGTGCACAAATGACATATATGATAATGGGTTATTATCCAAAATCTATAAAGAACTTATCAAACTCAACACTCAAAAAACAAATAATCCAGAAGACATGAATAGACATTTTCCCAAAGAAGACATTCATATGGCCAACAGACACGTGAAAAGATGCTCAACATCACTCATCATCAGGGAAATACAAATCAAAACCATGATGAGATGCCACCTCACACCTGTCAGAATGGCTAAAATTAACAACACAGGAAACAACAGATGTTGGTGAGAATGCAGAGAAAGGGGAACCCTCTTGCATTGTTGCTGGGAATGCAAATTTGGGCAGCCTCTCTGGAAAACAGAATAGAGCTTCCTCAAAAAGTTAAAACTAGACCTACACTACAACCCAGCAATTGTACTACTAGGTATTTACCCAAATAATAAAAAATGCACCCCAATGTTTATAGCAGCATTATCAACAATAGCCAAATTATGGAAACAGCCCACATCCAACAACTGAGTGAGTACTGGATAAAGAAATGGTATACATACCATTCAAAGAGAATGAAATCTTGCCATTTGCAATGACATAGATGGGGCTAGAATGTATTATGCTAAGTAAAGTAAGTTGGTCAGAGAAAGACAAATATGCTTTCACTCACATGTAGAATGTAAGAAAAAAAAGAGATGAATGCAGGAGAAGTAAAAGAGAGAGAGAGAGAGAGAGAGAGAGAGAGAGAGTGAGAGAGAGGAGCAAACCATAAAACAGACACTTAAAGATAGAGAGCAAACTGAGGGTGGTTAAAGGGGGGGTGAGTGGGGAGATGGACTACATGGGTGATGGCTATTAAGGAGGACACCTGTT
Organism: Felis catus; assembly: GCF_018350175.1. Taxonomy (NCBI): domain Eukaryota; kingdom Metazoa; phylum Chordata; class Mammalia; order Carnivora; family Felidae; genus Felis; species Felis catus. The sequence continues at coordinate 89,494,941 of NC_058373.1, read as the reverse complement.
ATGATGAGCACTAGGTGTTATATGTAAGTGATGAATCACTAAATTCTACTCTTGAAACTAATATTACACTATACATTAACTAACTACAATTTAAATAAAGATTTGAAAATAAATAAATAAATAAATAAATAAATAAATAAATAAATAAAACGTTTTTAAGTGCACAATACCATATTGTTAACAATAGGAACTCCTGCAACTCAGTAGAAAAAAAACAACAACAAAGAATCCAATTAAAACATGGGCAACAGATGTGAATAGACGTTTGTTTAAAGAAGATGTACATACAGGCAACAGGTACATGGAAAGGTGTTCAACATCTCTAATCAGAGAAATGCAAATCAAAACCATAGTGAGGTAAATGTATTTATTTTTATACAGTAGGAATTTGGAGCTCAATTAGGTTCATGGCTTTTCAACATTATGCACATAGAAAGCAATGACAGAGATCTAAGACTCAAGAGAACAAAGGGAAACAGTGAGGAAATGGTTTCTGAGCTCATTAAAACTACAGCGGCAGCTGCAATGGGGGTGTGGTGGTTGGTACTCACCTTACACCCAAGTGGAAGGACCAAATAATTTCTAGAATAAAAGTGCAACATGAAATTAATTTGACTCTGTTTCAGCTATATCAAATCTATCAAAGTAAATCAAGCTTGAATATTTATTAATCATCATAAATTGCTTTTGAGACTATTTTATTTAGAATGCCATTCTATGGTAATACTAAATCTGGTTTGAAATTAAATATATATATATATGTGTGTGTGTGTGTGTGTGTGTGTGTATACAAAATAAATCATTGAGACATGATATCCAGGGCTTCCTTTGAGTAATAACTTTCAATTTCAATTCTACTAAGTAAATTTTTTATAATCTTCAAGTAGTGTTCTTTACCTCATCTGACAAAATGCAAAATTGCTCATCAGTTTGTGGAGAATAACTCACATAAATGATATAGGCTAAAGAAAAAAAGGGAAGTTTCAATTAAAAATGTAACAAAATGTATCTTCATTTCTCATTACTCAGATTAAACTATGATCAGTGACGTATTATTTGTTATTGAATAATCATAGATTGTTGTTTTCTTATCTGATTTCTAGGTCTTACAAATGCATTTTATATGGCAATTTTATTTATAAAAAGTGGAAACAGAAAGCAATGAAGTCACTGAAAACATGTCAAGATCACACCTATAATAAATAACTAATATTTTTATTTTGGCATATAAGAAAACATTGTAAAATTCATACTTAAAAGACTTTTTTAATGAATAATCCTTAAATAGTAAATAAGGAGAGAAAATATGCCTGAATTAATTTTCAGAAAATCTGTAGTAGGGTCCTTTGTCAAGTTAATGAGCTATGATACTAGGGTATAGATATATGAGATTATCTTTCAACAGAAAGAATTGAGGGCTACTAGCAAAATCTATTGACAGATATTAACAGAAGAGTTTATATAAGTATTATTTATCACTTTTAATAATAGTTTTATCAAACTATTAGTAGAAAAAAAGTTTGTCTTACTTTCCTCTTCTTTTCTGAAAAGTATACTATTATGTGACATCTGGCATTATTCTACTCCAAGTTTAGCTTTTGTTCTTTCTCTTGATTATATTGTTGGTTAATATTCAGTCACTTTAATGAGTGATTAAATAAGGAGAAAAACATGAATACTTTCTAATATATTCCCAAGACCAAAGCAAATATTACTCTAAAGTTGTTAATTACCCAAATAGGGCAAGGATTGTTAAACATAAATGAAAAAACAAATCTTCATCCTATTGAGTATACTGATATACCAAAATGAGACAAACTCCAACAGATATTCTGAGATTGAGAGAAAACATCTAAATAGATTTCTTAATTCAAATATCTGTTTGATATATCTCACAATGCAACTATATATATTGAACTATTATTTGAGATTTACTACTTAAATTACCACTGTTAATACAACATGGAGTTCATGGAACTCCATGGAGTTCATGGACTCTGTCCTGAAATTATAATAGTACAGTAAAAGATGTGTAAGCATAAATGAATAATTAGGAACATAGGGTATGCCTGCAGCATTTCTGCATCCTAGTTACTGCTTATTTTTGTTTAACTAAAATACGAGTTGCTCAATCTAAATCTCAGTATACTTGTTAGTAATATCAGACTAATAGTAACTACCACTCAGAGATTTTTATAACAAATAAATAATTTTATATGAAGCTTTTGTTTTAATTATTATGGATGTAAATAAAATTCCAAAATCTGTTGTCTTAGCACATTATGGTAAGGGCTTGCATACTCAGTCTTATTTTGAAACATTTTCACCTGTTTCAAAATATTAACTTGCCGTGCATATTGAGAAAACTCCTTCGGTCTTTAAATAGGTCAGGAAAAAAAAAAACAAATACATTATGTAAATGTGTAGATCAGTTATAAATTATAAAATAAAGTCTAAGATCTGTGAAATCATAGGTTTCTATCTTGTCAGGAAGAATGAAGAGACATGGAAACTAATTAATTTCTACTCAATTCTTTTTCTCAGCCTTGTTCTTTGTATATTTTTAGCCTTTGTTTTCTAACTTTTGTTTTACAGTAGCTTTGAAAATAATCACTAAGATTTTATGTGACATTTTCGCCTGCTCTCCTTTTAAAGAGAAAACCAGGAGGTCACAATGAAAATTTTAAAAAACACAAAGTAATTATCTGTTTTCATATGGAGAGAGACTGATTATCATTAACCTCAGGGATTCATCTGCTAGAGGAAAGAAAACTGATAATACTGTATTTTTCACATGGGGAAACAGAAAGTATGGTGGTGAATTCTAGCGTTGGAAAGACGTGCCTTAAAATCTGTGTGTCATGAGAGGATAAATGTCTGAGTTTAGAAGAGTTGGTTAATTTCTCTGTGCCTCAGTGTCTTTTCCCATGAAACAAACAGGTATAAACATTTTACTTATCTCATAGTGCCTTTTTAATGATTAAGTTAAGTGAACATTCACTAGACTTTAAGTACACTTAAGCAATTGTGACATGTTAGCTAGATCCAGTTAATCACTTTGCCTCTTTTTCAGCTCTTAATCATCCCAGATTCTGTTTAGGTTACTTAAACCCAATTATAACTACCAGGAGACTGAATTCTTCAGCTATCTGTAGTACATTCAATTGGTTCAGGCAGCAAATAAAGGATGTACTTTCCATAAATCAAATATTTTCTTTTTTTTTTTCAAATAGGGCAATTTTCAGAGATATCTCTGAGGAAGGTATCACCTGTCCTGTGAACAAGCATGGGGAAGTGGTATCTGGAACATACTATCAATACTTATGACATCAAAAGAAAAGGTAATAAGGACAAAGGACCTTGGTGATTAGCACCTGGAACAACTTCACTCTTAGTGCAAAGGAAACAGCAAGATCAAGTTGAGATGCCAGTGGTAAGGCAATTAAAACATTAAAGAAATCTGTAAATAGAAAAAGATATTAAACATGAAGGTACAAAATAAGAGTTTAAGTACAGAAACCCTTCTTCACTCACAAGAGTAGGATACGTTATCACATAGTAAAAGTGAAAACAAAATAACTTTTCTTTTTCATGAATATCTTTATGTCTTTCCTCAAAAGAAGAAATATACATATAAGACAAGGAAAAGATATTAACTGCCTCAATATAAAGTGGTTAGGAAAAGAAGATATAAGGGAGAAAATTCTTTTGAGTGTAATGAATGTTATAAGTGATGTACGTCACATATGTGAGGCATTTAATAAAGGATAATAGCTATCAACAATATTACCAAAACCTGTACATAATCTCAGAATTGTCATATTGTCTACTTTTCTCTAATTTTCATTCATTTCATTATAATTGGCTTTGGAGAGGAGGAATCATTGTCTTCTGAGTCTCCTTTATACTTAGTACAGCATTACCACAAGAAATATATAGTATAAAGAAATTAACTAATGTTTTTCAATACAGTATCTACTTTCTTAATCTCATCATATTTCTTAGTTCTTTACATTTGCTTTTACTATTTGTGTATCTGTCTCATTTTTGCAATATTTTTCATTTTTCTCTTCTTTTTCTTATTCTTTCTTCCTCTCTCTTTTTTCAGTCTTTCTTTTTTTTCTTCCTTTTTCCCCCTTTTTCCTCTTTCTTACCTCCTGTCCTCTTTTTTTTTCTTTCTTTCTTTCTTTCTTTCTTTCTTTCTTTCTTTCTTTCTTTCTCTTTGTTTATTTCTTTGTTTCTTTGTTTCTTTCTTTCTTGGTTCTGTCATCTCTTAGTATTGGAAAAGCCTGCATATAATTAACAAGCTAAAATACTTGCTACTTTAAAAACAATTATCAAAGAAAGATAAGTGCACTGCTCAACTCAATCATATTAACGACTATCTTGAATTTTTTTTGTCATTCATTTAATCCCCACCATTGCTACAGTAGTCATCTGACGCAGTTCAGTCTAGTTAAATAATGCCCCTTACTAAGTTTGTTAATAAAAGCCAACATAGTGGTGCCTGAGTGGTTCAGTTGCTTAAACGCCCGACTCTTGACTTTGGCTCAGGTCATGATCTGGATTTGAGCTCCACATAGGACTCTGCACTGACAATGCGGAGCCTGCTTGGGATTCTTTCTCTTTCCCTCTTTCTTTCTGTCCCTCCCCCACTCATGCTCGTTCCCTCTCTCTCTCACTCTCTCTCTCTCTCTCAAAATAAATAAATAAGCTTTAAAAAAAAAGAAAACCAACACAACTGGGTGAATAGAACTCCTTTCTTATCAGGGATTTAATTATGATTCTACCATTAACTGCCTTGGCTACTTTTGACGAGTTAACTTTACCTTTCTGAATCAGTCATCCTTATTAGGGATAATAAATATTTAACAGTTTAGTGAATACTTGAAGACAATGGTGCATATGATGTGTATTATACATACTAGTCATTCAGTAGAAGATCATAGCTATTATCAATATCATTAAAACCTGAACATAATTTTATAATCTTTGTTTTCTAACATATAGCTGTTCACATGACATGTGCTAAAAGTAATACTTTTATCCTCTTCCCTCATTTAGTGCCTTCTCAGGTCTCAATTACTTCCAATCATTTTTACAATTACATTTGTAATTCAAATTTTGCCAACTGTTGGGACACCTGGGTGACTGAGTCAGTTGAGTGTCCGACTTCGGCTTGGGTCATGATCTCATCGTTTGTGGGTTCGAGACCCATGTCAGGCTCTGTGCTGACGGCTCAGAGCTTGGAGCCTGCTTCGGATTCTGTGTCTCCCTCTCTCTCTGCCCCTCCTCTGCTCACACTCTGTCTCAGTCTATCAAAAATAAATAAATGTATAAAAAAGTTTTTGCCAACTGTTACATAACAAGATAATAAAACAATTCTGATGTTGTTGCTGATGGTGGTGGTAGAGTGTGTGTGTGTGTGTGTGTGTGTGTGTGTGTGTGTGTTTATTAGTATATGATAGGTTTCAAAATTTGAGTAGCAGTACACATAATGGCGAAGAGTCAGACGACCCAGGCTCAGATTATATCTGTGTGGCTTTGGTCAAATTAGATGACCACATCTTCAAGAGGGAAATAGAATGACCTCAGATGGTTAAATAAAAGTAAATGAAATAATATTTGTAAATATTGTGTACTTTCTTTAATGAAGTAAAGGCTTAACAACTGTTTGTCATAGCTATTCACCCTTGCAAGTTTCAAGATAGCACTCTTCAAGTTATATAGCACTCTAATTACGATGATTGATTTTTGTTAGTGGTTCTCACAAATTCTTCTGTCAATAACAATTATAATGATAATAGCTAACCTATGTAGCCAACAACAAGCACCACAAATCTAAATTAAAAATTTTTAAGGAATAAGTAATGTAGTTTCTCTAAACCCTAAATTTTCTGAGACATATTATGTATAGAGATGACAGTAACTTTTGTTCTAGCAAGATGCTGAAAAGTTCAAATTTTTTATTATTAAGGAAATAGTTGCAAGAAGTTAACATAATTATCCTGGGCCCTGAGGTTGAGATCAATTATATTTCAAGGCAAGTTTCTCACTATCTTTGATCCCACTTTGATTAGAGCATTTAAGAAATGTGTACAATTTTAGAGGATAAGTTTCTTGTCATCAACATATTTCTGTTAGGGGGTTCTGTAATTCAAGTGGAATCCAAATTGAGAGAATAACAACTTATACTGAAATAATGAATACTTTTACAGTTTCAAAGGCAGAACATGTTATCAGATTATTTGTATGTAGAATTCATGATAAATTACTTAGCTTTCAAATATAAACACTAGCTTTGAAATGCTGGCTGAGTACTTTTGCCCAAAGAGCAGTGGAACCCAGGAAGTGGACACTCCATAAAGTATGGAGAGCTTGCAGGGCACCTGAGTGGCTCAGTTGGTTAAACATCTGAATCTTGGTTTCGGCTCAGGTCATGATCTCACGGTTCATAAGATGGAGCCCCATGTAGAGCTGTGCACTGGCAGCATGGAACTTTCTTAGGTTGTCTCTCTCTCCCCCTCTGCCCTGTTCCCACTTGCATTCTCTCTCTCTCTTTCTTCCTCTCAAAATAAATAAATTAATTAAAAAATTTAAAAAAAAGCATGGAGTACTTGCTACATGACATCTCATGTAAATCAGTGACACTATAACTAAATTTTGTAAAAGGCAATCAGGTGTGTCCGCTGTTCAAAATCAATTAAAAATAAGATCAGAGGCTGAGACCTGATAAGCATATGGCATAAGATTAAATATACCTAAGATGTACTATTTTACATTCAAAGGAACATGGAAAATCTATGTGAGGGTATATTCACAATCATATATTTACACATTATTGGCTGGAAATGAAGATGTAAGCCTATGGTGGCTATTATTCAAACAGAAACTCCACAGTTTTACTTCAAAATGGACACTGAGATTGTAATTAATCTCAGTACCATCCATACTTCAGAGGCACGACTCCACATCTGATGTTGGTAGAATCTTTATGGAAATGGGCTATGACTTGGTCAAATATTGGTTTATATTAAGCATGTATATCTAAGAACCTCATAAAAAAATGATTCACACAACTAGAATCAAATCAAGAAATTCATGAAGTTAGAACTACCTAACTATAAAACAATATTAATAGGTTTCCAAAGTTACTCTTTGAGGAACTGATAAATTATGAATGAAGCCAATGTTATTCGGTTTGGATGCAGTTATTGAACAATTTCATTTAAGAACACGCCATGTTCTTTTGCTAAAAGGAAAAAAGCTCTTGAACATTAAAAAGGTAGGTTCATATCTCAGTATTATATAACAAAAAATGATTCAAAACTAAAACCAAGAGACAGTTCTGCAAAAAAGGTATGGTCTCACCTTTCCTCTCTCATATCCCTACACCACAATTTTCACAACATATAATTAACAGATTATGTTTAGTCATACCTTAAGTTCCCTTCCTACTCTAGTATTTTGTATTGCTAAACAAAATATACATGTGAAAACTGATATACATGTTATTATAAATCACAAGTCTAATGATAATACTATAGCTAACAGAATTTAGTAGGATGTATATTATAAAGTATGGCACACACTTTGACCAAACTTTAGTAAGGCCCCTCTAAGCTATTTTCTCAACTAGGCTTCCTTGAACTTCTTTGAACTTCCTTTGAACTTCCTTGAACTTCTAAGTTTAAGAGAAAAAAGCACCTGCAAAATATTCCACACATTGGTTTACTGATATCAATTTAAACACAGTTTTTATTTTTTTTGATAAAATTACCAGGTTAGTTGGATACTTTACTAATGATCTTGGATTCTGATTTTTAAGATTTGTAAATCATACTGTTTTACCCATATACACATAATCACAATCTTCTTTTTGCTACACAAATTTAACTACCATCATGTTTGTTATATTGTCAGAATAACTTGTCCTACACAAAGAGAGGTGGCTTTAAATGTAATTCAATTTCAAATATTGTTGTTATATCAATGTTAACAGGGCTCAGTATTTTCCCCCTCTGTGCAGAGAGGTTCTATATTGGACCAATACTTCCTACAGCTGTATATTTTGCAGCATTTCTTCAAGAAAGAAGAAGAAAATCTCCAGATTCTAATATTGTTTTATCTTAAGTTTCTACAAGTGCAAAATGTGTGCCAAGGTCTTATAAAGATTTAGTTTATTTAGAGATGCAAGAGCAGAGGAAAAAAGCAAAATTTCAAAGAATTTGAGGGCAAATTCAGATTACTACTCTGGGCAACCAGTATTCACTTCTGCTAGGAACTCCTGATACACATCCAAATACTTGCCCTTATTCTCTACCTAAAGGATGGCAAGTGGAAGCATTTTATCCATATTTTCAGTCCGCTACTGCCCCCAAAACTTGAAGGTTTCCTCTGAGGTATTCAATCCTCACACTTCTGAGTTGTTCTATGTGATGCCTGAGTAACTGTGAGCAAGAAATTTACCAACAGAAAGTACCAAGGGAAAAAGCAAGAATAATTGAAGTGATTGTTGTCAACTCGAACTCAGTCAAATTTCATATAGAATGATTCACCATAGCCTCAGCTGAAATCAGAAGTGAGCTCAAGAGATGAATGAGATCAATGGATGTACCAGATTCAAATGAGAAGTGCAGGAGCAGTAAGCATGTGAACATAGTACAGCAGACCTGAAGAAAGTGTAGATGAAAAAGTTGGAATCTGGACTAAAAGCATAATGTCAAATGTAACGAGACAAAATTTGCAAAAATACTTTTACATTTTTCTACATTTGTCCATTTTATGTAAAATGTCAGGTTGGCTGTGGTAAAGTTGCTTCATACATCTTCATATTACTTTTCATATCTGAAGACTCTATAGTAATGTCATTATTTTAATAACTAATATCATCTGCATTAAAATACCTATTGTATTTGTGCCTTTTGGCTTTATATTTGTCAGTCTCTGTAGAACAAATATTGACTTTGCTGATCTACTCAATTGCATATTGGCTTTTGTTTCCTTATATCTACTTCTTTGTACATATTGTTATTTTTCTATCTTCTGAAAATGAGTGCTTACCTCATTAATTTTCATAATTTCTTTTATAATAAATGTATTCATCATTATACATTGCCTTTGCAGGTAATCTTAGCTATATCCCCTAAGGTTTGTGATGTACTAGTTACTACCTTTAAGTTAGGTAAGTCTTAATGTCCATTGTGATTTCTTCTTTACACTAAGAAGAATATATTTATATAAATAAATTAATTTTAATTTAATATTTGTTAATTATCTTTGTGTTGTTAATGCACATCTTAATTTTGGTAAGCCATATGGTAGTCAGCTGACAAATTTTATGATTACAACCTTTTATTTTATTTTATTTTATTTATTTTTTTAATAAAATAATTAAACTTTATTTTTCTTACATCTTTCTTTTCCATATACTTCACTTAGATATGTCTTCTTGGGCCAAACTACGAGTCTCAGACCACAGAATAAATACAAGAGACTCGAGATCCATAGCACATCTAACATTGTCAATAACAATAAACTGCCATAAGGAGTGCTGTGACATTGTTTGACATGCCAAAGGGGTCCTCCTACTGAAATGAAGAAGGAACTTCCATTGTCTAAATGGAGGGTTTCTAAAGATAGCTGATCTCCTCCATTATATACTACATTTTTTTTAGCTTCGTTTTATTGCGTGAACTTTTCTTGACCTGTCGTCTCATTTTAAGATACTATTTTCAAAGAAGCCACCTGTGCCACTGACCATATTTCATAGTTTAAATTTTTTTCAGCAAGGTCTCTTTGTGCTCCTCTTATGTGACTTCCTTATTCATATTAATTCACCAATGGGCACTGAATGTATATATTTGTATGACTACATTGTGCAGCTTGAATAGTAAGCTTTTGTTTAATAAAATTTTTCACAGATTTTTTAATCCCTCTAGTGGGTGACATTCTTTTCCTAGTAAGCTATTATATAAGCACATTCTCTCCCTATGATTCACTCTCCAGGGGCCGTGATTACAACCTTTTAAAAAGGTGCTGAAGTTTGCTTTATGGCCTAGAATGCATTCTGCAGTTTGGGGAACTAAGTCAATTTAGTCAGTTTCTGGTTCTCTTTCAATTTTTCCATTTTTTTTACTTAACACTTTCCAGAATTTTCTATCATTTTCTAAAAGTTTTCATCAAATCTCCCACCACATTTTTTTACTTGCCTATATCTTCTTATAAATATGATTTTTGTGGATTATATGTTATTATATTATGTGCCTTCATATTTATAAATTTTTCACTATCTTGAGTAACTAAACATTTTATCCTTATAAGATGATTCAATATGTTACTAGTATTGGTTTTGGCTTTAAAGATTACCTTGCCTGGTATTAGTATAGCTGTACCAGCTTTTACTTGGTTACAGTTGGCATGACATCTTTGGCCAACTTTCTCTTTCAGACTCACTGAATAATTTGGTTTATATGAACAACATGGAGGCTTCCACATCCCCTCCATTTATATCTGACCTGACCATATTTTTCTATTACATGCCAGCTTTAGTAAATTTATATTTAAAGAAATTTCTGATATATTTTTGTTTAAACCCATCATCTTATGATAACTTCTATTTTCTCCACTCTGTTCCTTTTCCCTCTTATTCTTACTTTAATTAATTTTTAAAAAATGGTTGGTCTTCTTTGTCATTGTTTGCTTAGTTTTTAAACATTAGCTTACTGTATTTTTTTTAGTGATTAACACAGAGATTTTGACATATAGCCTTGATTTACCACAATCCCAAATTACCTTGTATTTCGGTTTACTTCTTGGACAATATAAGGTCCTTAGGACATGTTACTCTTGACTCATTCTATGACTATCATAGACATTTGACAAATATGTATTACCAAAGTGCCACAAACTGAGCAGTCTAAACTTCAGTAATTTATCATTTCAGAGTCTGAGATCAAGGTGTTGGCAAGGTTTGCTCCTTCTGAGAGGCTGTGAGGGAGGATATGTTCTAGGCCTTTCTCCTATGCCTCCCTCCTAGCTTCTGGTGATTTGCTGGCCATGTGTCCTGTTTCTTGGCTTCTGCTATATCAGTTCAATCTTTGCCTTAATCTTCACCTGGCATTTCATTTATAAGGACACCATTCATACTGGATTAGGGGCCCACCCTAATTCAGTATAACCTCATTTTAACTAATTTGCATCTGTAATAAATCTAATCCTAAATACAGTTACATTTTGAGGCACTAGCGTTTAGGAGTTTAATGCAAGGATTTGGGAGGAACACAATTCAACTAGATGTGTGTCTGTATGCATACGAAAATAATGATTATATCATTATAAATATTACTTTATTGTTCTATAAAATTTTATGTTACACATTTAAATTGATGTCAAGATTTACTTACATACTTAAAAGTGTCCTAGCTTTAAAAATTTTTTTAATGTTTATTTTTGAGAGAGAGAGAGAGAGAGAGAGAGAGAGAGAGAGAGAGAGACTGAGTGCCAGCAGCAGAGGGGCAGAAAGAGAGTGAAACACAGAATTCAAAGCAGGCTCCAGGCTTTGATCTGTCAGCACTGAGCCCAGTGCAGGGCTCAAACTCATGAACAAGGAGATCATGATCTGAGCCAAAGTTGGACGCTTAACAGACTCAGCCACCCAGGTGCCCCAAATTGTCCTAGCTTTTAAACACTTCCTGTATCTCTGATCCTCCAGTTTATATTATCCTTCCTGTGCATGGCAAATACACACTAGAATTTTTGTTGTTGCTGGTGTGCTGGTAACAATTCTCTCATTTTCTTGTGTCTGAAAATGATTATTTTAATTTCATTCTTAATATGTTTACTTAATATCGATAGTTTTTTTAATTAGTTATTTGAATTCTATTGTTTCAGTTGAGAAGCAAATTTATTGGTCTAATCAACACCCTTTATTTTTTTTTTAATTTTTTTTAACGTTTTATTTATTTTTGAGACAGAGAGAGAGACAGAGCACGAACGGGGGAGGGGCAGAGAGAGAGGGAGTCACAGAATCGGAAGCAGGCTCCAGGCTCTGAGCCATCAGCCCAGAGCCTGACAGGGGGCTGGAACTCACGGACCGTGAGATCGTGACCTGGCTGAAGTCGGACGCTTAACCGACTGCGCCACCCAGGCGCCCCTAATCGATACCCTTTAAATGTAAACTTTCTTTTTCCTATAGTTGTTGTTGAGATGTTCTCTTTGTCTTTTTTCTACGATATTCTATAATGCTGATTACATACTGTTCCATCTTTCAATTTAGAGAGTTTTTAATTTGTCGCTTGATATATTTTATCAGATTTAGAAATTTCTTATTCATCATTTCCAATATTACTTGTGCCCCATTTTTTCCTTACTTCTTCCTCTAGGGTTCCAACCAAATTTACGTGAGGATTTCTCCTTCTATCTTCTTTACTTCCTGTTCACACCTCTGTATTTCCTGTCTTGTTATTTTTCTGTGTTTCACATTGGCTATTTTACTCAGGCTTTTACTAATAGTCTCCTTATTTCTGTCTGTTATGTTGTTACATTCCTGAACTTGTTAATATTACGTATTCACTTTTTCAGTTCCATAATTTCTAATTTGTTATTTTTATAGTTTTCATTTCTCTACTGAAATTCTAAATCTTAGACTTTTATCTCATTGAATAGAGTAAGCAAAATTATTATTTATCATACTTTTTATTTGAGATAATTGTAGATTTACATAAAATTGTAAAAAGTAATACAGACACAGCCCACATACTCTTTACCTAATATTTCAGTGGGAAATATATTGCAGAACTACAGTATAATATCACAGGCAGGACTTTAGCATTGATACAGTCAAGAAATAAAACAAATCCTTTATAACTAGAATTTTTCATGTTGCCTCTTTATGACTATATCCATTTCCTGCCACATCTGTACTTTTGTCCTTAGCACCTGAGAACCAATAATTTTTTCTCCATCTGTATGATTTTATCATTGTGATTATGTTACATAAAAGGAATTGTAAAGCATGTAACATTTGGGGATTAAGTCTTTTTCACATGATACTCTGGTAACCTACAAGGAGTGGTAGGTGTGTGAGAACCTCCTGTAGGCCTTCATAATTCCATTTTAAATGAGGTTTCCTTTACTTTCACGGGTACTACTTTGTCAGATATATGGCTTAAAAATGTTTTTTTCCTAATCCTTTATCTTGTCTTTTTATTCTCGTAAGTGAACATTTCAGAGAGCAAAGGTTTTTCATTTTAAGTCTGATGTATGTATGTATATATATATATATATTTTTTTTCTTCTATGGATCATGTTTTGGAGTTGAATTTAAGTATGCTTATCTTACCCTGCTTAGGTCCTGAACATTTTCCTCCTATTTTTCCCCTAACAGTTTTATAGCAATTTTTTTATGTGTAGTATATAATTTATAGTATTGTGTGTTGGAGGCCTCTGGGTGGTTCAGTCAGTTAAGGGTCTGACTCTTGATTTTGGCTGCAGTCACCATCCCAGGATGGTGGGAGCAAGCCCGGTGACTGTCTCCGCGCTGAGCATGAAGCCTGCTTAAGATTCTCTCTCCCTCTGACCCTCTCCCTTGCTTGTGCTCTCTCAAATAAAAAGTAAAATAAAATAAAGTAAAATAAAATAAAATAAATATAGTATTCTACTTTGTATAGTATTGTGTTACGTGCTAATTTTTGTATAAAGTGTGACATTTAGGTCAAGGTTTTTGAGAGAGGGGCAGGAGCCTATGGGAGTCTTACTACTCTAGCACAACTTGTTGCTGTCCATCCTTCCACCATTGAATTGATTTTTCTCCTTTTTAAGTTCATTTGGAGATTTGCGCAGGTTTATTTCTGGATTCTCTTATCTGTTCCATTGATTGAGGTGTTTATTTTGCTAATGGTAACTGATAACTGTGGTTATGTAGTAAAGCTTAATTGCAGTTACAATGATCCATACACTTTCTTCCTCTTTTTATAAATTATTTTAGCTACTGTATGTCCTTTGCTTTTCCACATGAATCTTGGATTAATCATGCCCATCTCCATAATGAGTCTATCAAGGATTTTGATAGAAATCTGTTTAGCAATTTAGATAGAATTAAATTTTTACTTTGTTGAGTCTTCCAACCTATGAACACTGCATGTTTCATTTGTTTATTTGTTTATTTATTTTTTAGTTTATTTATTTTGAGAGAAAGAGTACATATGCACACTGGGTCAGGAGAAGGGCAGAGAGAGAGAGAGAGAGAGAGAGGCAGAAACAGAGAATCCCAAGCAGGCTCCTTGCTATCAGACAGCTCAGAGTCCCATGCAGGCCTCAAACCCTCAAACCATGAAACTGACCTAGGTAGAAATCGAGAGTTGATGTTAACTGACTGAACCACCCAGGCACCCCACGTGTTTTATTTAGACAGGGTATGATTTACTTAAAATTTTTATTTCTTTAATTGGGATTTTGCAATTTTAAGTGTGCATGTTTTGTTATATTTACATCTTAGCATTTTGTTTTTAGAGCAATTATAAATGATTTTGTAACATTTTAATTTCGATGATCACATGTTCACTACTCATATGTAGAAATACAATAGATTTTTTGTAGGTGTTTATTTGCATCCTGTGACCATGTTACACGCACTTGGTTCTAGAAGTTGTGATTGTTTTTTGTTCTTTCTTTATTAGATTCCTTGGGATTTTCTCCATATAAATTCATGTTATCCATAAATGAGAAACTTTTTTTCCTTTCTAATCTGTTTATCTGTTATTTCTTTAGTTCGTTCATTCATTTTTGCCTTAGTCCATTAACTAGAACTTGCAATCCTATGCTGAAAAAAAGCACTGAGATAAGAAATTCTTGTTGTGCCCAATCTCAAGGGAGAAAACACATTTTTAAGTATCCCTTGATGTTGGGTTTTAGTATGTGCTCTTTATCAAAATCAGATTTCCTCCCTTCCAAGTTTAGTGGGAGTTTGTACCATGAATGGGTGTTGAATTTTGTCCAATGATTTTTCTGAAGAAAATTACACGATTAGGTAATTTTTCTTCTGTAGCCTGTTAATATGACAGATTATACTGATTGATTTTTGAATAATTAAATAGCCTACTATCTCTAGAATACACTCCATTTGGTCATGGTATATAATTATTTTTATATATTGCTGACTTTTATTTGCTAGTATTTTGTAAATAATTTTTACATCTATATTCATGAGGAATATTGGTCTATAGTTTCCTTTTTGTGTAAACTCTTATTTTGGTATCAGAGTAATGATGGCCTCAAAAAATTGGGTTGAAAAGTTTCCCTCCTTTTCTACATTCTGGAAGACATTGTCTAGATTCAGCATTTATTCTTTGTTAAGTTTGATATAATTCTTAAAGAGAATGGGCCTGGAACTTTCTTTTGGGATTTTTTAAATAAATGAATGAATTCAATTTCTTTAATGGTTATATGGCCATTAAAATTGTTATTTCATCTTAGGTGAGTTGTGGCAGAATATGATTTTCAAGGTATTGGTCCATTTTATCAAAAGCTTAAATTTATGTGTATAAAGTTGTTCCTAGGAGACCCTTATTACCTTTTTGATGTCTACAGGGTCTTTAATGATATCCCCTATTTCATTCCTGATACTGGTAATTTGTGTCTTATCTTCTTGTCTCTGTCAGTCTTTGAGGTTTGTCAATTTTATTGATCTTTTCAAGAAAACCAGCTTTTGGTTTCATTGATTCTCTTTGTTGTTTTTTGTTAGTCTGTTTCATTGATTTCTCCACTTTATTATTACCATTTTACTGCTTGCTTTGGGCTTATTTTGCTCTATAATTATCTTAAATATTCCCTTTGTGTATATTTAGTACTATCTTGGTATTCCAGTACTCATTTTAACTTTAAACAAAAAAGAAGAGAAGAAAATTAGATTGTATTTTCCACATGTTTGCTTGTTTGCTTGCTTGCTTGCTTTCTTTCTTTTCTTTTCTCTTGCTTTCTTCTTCCTCCCTCCCTCTCTTCCTTCCTTACTTCCTGTCTTTCTTTTTTCTTTCTTTCTTTCTTTCTTTCTTTCTTTCTTTCTTTCTTTCTTTCTTTCTTTCAAAATTTATTGTCAAGTGTAGTCCTGGCTTCAGGAGTAGATTCTCGTGATTCATCACTTAAATACAACACCCAATGCTCATCCCAACAAGTGCCCTCCTCAATGCCCACCACCCATTTTCCCCACCCCCCTCCTCATTCCCATGAACCCTCAGTTTTTTCTCTGTATTTAAGAGTCTCTTAAAGTTTGCCTCCCTCTCTGTTGTAACTTATTTTTCCTTCCCTTCTCCTATGGTCATCTGTTAAGTTTCTCAAATTCCACATATGAGTGAAAACATATGATAATCTGTCTTTCTTTGACTTACTTCACTTAGCATAATACCCTCCAGTTCCACCCACATTGTTGCAAATGACAAAATTTCATTCTTTTTCAATGCTAGGTAGTATTCCATTGTGTGTGTATATATATATTTATTTATATTTATATTTATATTTATATTTATATTTATATTTATATTTATATTTATATTTATATTTATATTTATATTTATATTATTTATATATACCATATCTTCTTTATCCAATCATCAGTTGATGGACATTTGGGCTCTTTCCATAATTTGGCTATTGATGATAGCATCGCTATAAACATTGGGGTTTTGTGCCCCTATGAATCAGCACTCCTGTATCCTTTGGATAAATTCCTAATAGTGCTTGTGCTGCATCATGAGGTAATTCTATTTTTAATTTTTTGAGGAACCTCCACACTGTTTTCTAGAGTAGCTACACCAGTTTGCATTCTTACCAACAGTGCAAGAGGGTTCCTCTTTCTCCACATCCTTGCCAACATCTGTCATTTCCTGAGTTGTTAATTTTAGCCGTTCTGACCAGTGTGAGGAGGTATCTCATTGTGGTTTTGATTTGTATTTCCCTGATGATGAGCGATGTCGAGCATATTTTATGTGTCTGTTTGCCATCTGGATGTCTTCTTTAGAAAAGTGTCTATTAATGTCTTCTGCCCATTTCTTCTGGATTATTTGCTTTTGGGGTGTTGAGTTCGGTAAATTCTTTATTGATTTTTGATACTAACCTTTTATCTGATATGTTATTTGCAAATATCTTCTCCATCCAGTCAGTTGTCTTTTAGTATTATTATTTCCTTTGATGTGCAGAAACTTTTTATCTAGGTGAGGTCCCAATAGTTCATTTTTGCTTTTATTTCCTTGCTTTCAGAGACATGTCAAGTAAAAAGTCAAAGAATTGTTGCCTGTTTTCTCCTCTAGCGTTTTGTAGGTTTCCTGTCTCACATTTAGGTCCTTCATCCATTTTGAATTTATTTTTGTGTATGGTGTAAGAAAGCAGCCCAGTTTCATTCTTCTGCATGTTGCTATCCAGTTCTCCCAGCATCATTTGCTAAAGAGACTCTTATTCTTTTTTTCCCAAAGGATACTCTTTCTTACTTTGTCGAAGATTAGTTGGCCATATGTTTGTGGATCCATTTCTGGGTTCTCTCTTCTATTCCATTGGTCTATGTGTCTGTTATTGTGCCAATACCATATTGTCTTGATAATTACAGCTAAAGTCTTGGATTGTGATGTCTCCAGCTCTGGTTTTCTTTTTCAACATTACTTTGGCTATTTGGGGCCTTTTGTGGTTCCATACAAATTTTAGGATTGTTTGTTCTAGCTCTGTGAAGAATGCTGGTATTATTTTAATTGGATTTCATTGAATGTGTAGATTTCTTTGGGTAGTATAACATTTTAACAATATTTGTTCTTAGAATCCATGAGCATGGCATATTTTTCCATTTCTTTGTGTCTTCTTCAATTTCTTTCATAAGATTTCTATAGTTTTCAGTGAAAAGATCTTTTACCTCTTTGCTTTGGTTTATTCCTAGGTATTTTATGGTTCTTGGTACAATTGTAAATGGGATCGATTCCTTTATATCTCTTTCTGTTGCTTCATTATCGGTGTATAGAAATGCAACAGATTTCTGTACATTGATTTTATATCCTGCGGTTTTGCTGAAGTCATGTATGAGTTCTAGTAGTTTTTTTGGTGGAGTCTTTCGGGTTTTCCATGTAGAGTATAATGTCATCTGCAGAAAGTAAAAGTTGGACTTCTTTGCCAATTCAGATGCCTTTTATTTCATTTTGTTGTCTGATTGCTGATGCTAGGACTTCTAACACTATGTTAAACAACAGTGGTGAGAGTAGACATCCCTGTCATGTTCCTGATCTCAGGGGAAAAGCTCTCAGCTTCTCCTCATTAAGGATGATACTAGCTGTGGGCCTTTCACATATGGCTTTTGGATGGTTAGGTATGTTCCTTCTTTCCAGCCTTTCTTGAGGATTTTTATTAAGAAAGGATGCTATATTTTGTCAAATGATTTTTCTGAATCTATTGACAGGATCATGTGGTTCTTATCCTTTCTCCTATTAATGTGATGTTTCACGTTGATTGATTTGGAAATATTGAATGAGCCCTGCAGCCCAGGAATGAATCCCGCTTGATCATGGTGAATAATTCTTTTAATATAGTGTTGAATTCGATTTGCTAGTATTTTGTTGACAACATTTCCATCCATGTTCATCAGGGATATTGGCCTGTAACTCTCCCTTTCAATGGGGCCTCTGTCTGGTTTGGGAATCAAGCTAATGCTGGCATCATAGAATGAGTCCAGAAGCTTTCCTTCCGTTTCTATTTTTTGGAAGAGCTTGAGAAGAATAGGTATTAACTCTGCCTTAAATATCTGGTAGAATTCCCTAGGGAAGCCATCTGGCCCAGGACTCTTATTTGTTGGCAGATTTTTGATAACTGATTCATTTCTTTGCTGGTTATTGGTTTGTTCAAATTTTCTATTTCTTCCCTTTTGAGTTTTGGTAGCGTGTGAGTATCTTGGAATTTGTCCATTTCTTCCAGATTATCCAGTTTGTTGGCATATAATTTTTCATAATATTCTCTAATAATTGTATTTCTGTGAGGTTGGTTGTGATCTCTCCTCTTTCACTGCCTCTATTTTGGCCCTCTCTCTTTTCTTTTTGAGAAGTCTGGCTAGGGGGTTATCAATTTTGTTTTTCTTTCAAAAAAACAGCTCTTAGATTCACTGATATGTTCTACTTTTTGGATTCTATATTGTTTATTTCTGCTCTAATCTTTATTGTTTCTCTTCTTTTGCTGGCTTTGGGCTTTCTTTGTTACTGTCTTTCTAGTTCCTTTAGGTGTGATGTTAGGTTCTGTATTTGGGAACTTTTTTGATTCTTAAGATAGGCCTGGATTGCAATGTATTGTTCTCTTAGGAATGCCTTTGCTGCATCCCAAAGCATTTGTACTAACGTGTTCTCATTTTCATTTGCTTCCATATATTTTTTAATTTCTTTTTTAGTTTCCTGGTTGACCCATTTATTCTTTAGTGTGATGTTCTTTAATCTCCATGTATTTGGAGGTTTCCAAATTTTTTCTTATAGTTGACTTTAAGTTTCATAGCATTGTGATCTGAAAATATACATAGTATGATCTCATTCCTTTTATATGTTTCCGGGGCCATTTTGTGACCTAGTATATGATCCATTTTGGAGAATATTCCATGTGTACTCAAAAAGAAAGTGTATTCTGCTACGTTTGGATGAAAAGTTCTGAACATATCTTTTAAGTCCATCTGGTACATTGTGTCATTCAGAGCCATTGATTCCTTATTGATTTTCTGCCTACATGATCTGTCCTTTGTTGTAAGTGGAGTATTAAAGTACCCTACAATAACAGTATTGTTATCTATACATTTATTTATGTTTGTGATTCTTTTATATATCTGGGTGTCTCCAGGTTGGGGGCATAAACATTTATAATTGTTAGCTCATCTTAGTGGATAGACCCCTTAATTATGATATAATGCCCTTCTTCATCTCTTGTTACAGTCTTTGTTTTAAAATCTAGTTTGTCTGATATAAGTATGGCTATTCTGGTTTTCGTTTAACATCCAGTGACATGATAGATGGCTCTCTATCCCCTCACTTTCAGGCTGCTGGTGTCCTCAGGTCTAAAATGAATCTTGTAGGCAGCATATAGATGGATCTTGGTTTTTTATCCATTCTGATACCCTATGTCTTTTGATTGGGGCATTTTGATTATTATTATTATATTATATATATATTGTGTATTATAATTATTATTTTGATTATTGAATTTTATGGATTTAGTGTCATTGTGTTATATGTAGGTTTCATGTGCGTGGTGATGTCTCTGGTCTTTTGTAGTCTTTGCTGCTTTCCACTCACAGAGTCCCCCGTAGGATCTCCTGCAGGGCTGGTTTAGTGATCATAAACTCCTTTAGTTTGTTTTTCTGGGAAAGCTTTTATCTCTCCTTCTATTCTGAATGACAGCTTGCTGGATGCAGCATTCTTGCTGCAATGCAGCACATTGAAGATTTCCTGCCACTCCCTTCTGGCCTGCCAAGTTTCAGTGGACAGGTCTGCTACTAGCCTTATGTGTCTATCCTTGTAGGTAATTCTGATTCAAATTATTTACTACACTATTCAGATCTGTTCTATGTGTATACCAACCAATACCCACACCTGGTGGTCTATCTGTTCAATTCAGTGTTTGGTGTACTGAATGAGATCAGATCCACAAGCATCGAGTTTTAAGAGGAGCCCAGAAATTCATAAACAATTTGTGTATCTTTTTCCTTAGCACTTTCATCTCTATAACCTCTCTTGCACTTCCTGGTTTCTTTGGGCTAATCTCTGGAATTCTACACAGAACACTGGAAATTTATGTACCCTGCTTTGGTGTGCATTCCACAAACTGCTCCTGAATCCAGAGCCTAGCAAAACAAAGTTAAGAGAAAGAAAAAAAAATAATAATGGAATTTTACCCATTCTTTTGGAAACACATTCCATTATAGGAAGATGAAGGTTCCTCTCTCTTGTAATTTGCCTCTTTCAGGCTTCCATTGCTGTAACCATATGTGGTTGTTTGAAGACTAGAGTGTAGGAGAACAGAGGAAAGAAAACAAAAGAGAAACATTATATACCCTCTTGGAGTATCAGGGGTTCCCTTTCACGCTCCTTGAGCCAGAGCTAGAGGCTTTCTCTTGGAGCTCCTTCCTTGATTCCGTGGATTCTTCTGATATGTGGGTTCAAGCCAGGAGGTATCCGAGCAAGGAAAAAAAATGTTAAATTCACTGCAACTTTAATGATATCTTGAATCCTGGTCTTCACCTCTATTCTGTCTGCTCTATTTACTTGTGAGTGTTCTCAGTATTCATTAGCACATACTGGTAGTATGTATATACATCTTAGCCAGCACTTGAACCCAAATATTTTTAGTGTAGTTTTATTTTGTACTAAAACCAAAAAGGGAAATACATGGGTAAAATAACATTGGCCAATTTCTCTCCTTCAAAAGTGACATAAGGAACCTTAAATAAGATAGTTTCGTGAGTCCATTATTTTGTAACATTTCAAGAAGCAAATCAAAGCAATGATGTGTGTGCTCTGATATTACGTATTGAAACATATGTAAGAAATGAATATCAAGAAATGAAGAGTAAAAAATATGGAAATGATACCAATGTTAAGAATTTGGTTAACTCTGGGTAATGATAAAGAGAAAAGAATATTGTATGTACTTTGGTCTATGTAGGACCAAATAGTATTGTAATGTACATTTAATTATAATTATGGATAGGTATATGTAATATTATTTTCTGGTATTTTCTCTGTTCAAAATGTGTCACAATTAAAATTAAAATATTAAAAATCTTACGGAAAAATAATTATTATTTTTTTTCAACGTTTATTTATTTTTGGGACAGAGAGAGACATAGCATGAATGGGAGAGGGGCAGAGAGAGAGGGAGACACAGAATCTGAAACAGGCTCCAGGCTCTGAGCCATCAGCCCAGAGCCCCACGCGGGGCTCGAACTCACCGACGGCGAGATTGTGACCTGGCTGAAGTCGGACGCTTAACCGACTGCGCCACCCAGGCGCCCCAAAAATAATTATTTTAATTAGTACTACAGTTATGTGCAGAATCATTTTGGAAACAATATTCTTATACTGTTAACTGTAGTAATAATTCTGCAGAAAGATATAGCAATATGGACAAGAGTTTAAAAGTAACTGCTGTTCTGATCATATTTGTAATATTATGTAATGGTAGAATTTGGCATAAAAGACATCATCTGTAACACAAAAGTAACAACAATGTATATATTCTAATACAACTGATAAAGCATTTGGAGCACATATATTTTAGCTGAACTTAGTGGGCTGGTGCACTAGATAAGAAATAATACAATGAATTAATACATTTCCAACCTAAGTGTATGTGTGCTTATTAAAGACAAATATACAATTACAATTAGCATTTCAACACATTTGAATACTTCTTAATGGATGGCTTAGGAATTACTCTTCTTAGAAGACTCAGAAAAAGTCAAGGTGTTTTGTAATTTGCAGGGATGATCTTAATTTTGAAAAGCAGTATTGCCAATCAAAATTTCAATTAAATACATGTAAAAGGAAAAAAGTTACAAAATATATTCCAGTATATTTATTTACCAATTATTTTCATTTTCCCAATTTTATCCTACTCTAAACTTACACATCCAAAACTGAAAAAGATATTTAATCATTCCCATTATCATGACATTTTCTTTTTCTTTCTTTTTTTTTTTTTCATTTTGGGAAAATCGAGTGTTTTATTTTTATTTATTTAGTTAGTTAGTTAGTTAGCTATTTAATATGAAAGTTATTGTCAAATTGGTTTCCATACAACACCCAGTGTTCATCCCAACAGGTGCCCTCCTCAATGCCCATCACCCACTTTCCCCTCACTCCCACCCCCCATCAACCCTCAGTTTACCCTCAGTTTTTAAGAGTCTCTTATGGTTTGCCTCCTTCCCTCTCTGTAACTTTTTATTTAATTATTTTTTTATGTTTACTTATTTTTGAGAAAGACAGAACATGAACGGCAGGAGGGAGGGGCAGAGAGAGAGGGAGACCCAGAATCTGAAGCAGGCTCTAGGCTCTGAGCTGTCAGCACAGAACCCAACACGGGGCTCGAACTAACAAACTGTGAGATCATGACCTGAGTCAGATTCTTAACCAACTGAGCCACCCAGGCTCCTCTCAATTATTCCTTTTAAAGAAGGAGAAAAGTAAGAAAGAAAAAAACACAACTATTACCATTTGGTCGTTTATTTATCTAAACTAGGTTATTTATTGTAATTTTTGCTATTATTCTCATAATTCATAGCATTTATCTAATGGAGTCATTGGGCATAATTAATATGCAATAAAAATATGGAATAAATCAATAAGAAATTATAAATACTCAAAATTGTATTATTATTTTTAAACTAATTTCTATAAATTGGTAATCATATAAATTTTTTTTATTTTAAAATAATTGAGGCTATTTCAATGCACATTCTATGACATACCGTCCTCTTTTTCCTAAAAGGACACTTGGAAAATGAGTTTATGACCTAGATTTATTTTTTTTTTCCTTTTTTAGCTCTCAACAATCTAGCTGAGATTAGAGGTTATCTAATATACTGAAAACCATGTAATTGAAGTAATATCTCTTGCCTTTAATGGAAAAACATAGCTACTAGAATAAAAGTTACAGAGCCTTGACATGGTCTTATAAACCAACCTTTGAAATTCATTATGGACAGGGATTATGTGTTTTATTTCTCTCTAGTGGTTAAGCAAATGACTAAATACAAGGAAACAAGTCAGTGTTTTGATGCACTTGCTTAAAAGCCATACATAATATTGAGATACCTCATGTAGAATACATACAGAATTGTACTATAAAATTTGCAAACAGGAAATGAATATGCACTCATTATTAAATAAGCACACTGAACCACTAAATGGATCACTAGAAAATCAGCAATCAGCACCAAATTATTTTTTTATATTCTGAAAGCCAGTGTTCATGAGGCAGAAACTAGGAGATAAAGTGATGCTTTTCCTTTTTTGAGCTAATACAGGGAAGTTACAGAAAAAAACATTAAGAAAAGGAAAAATCAAATTGCATTTTATTTCCTTTTGAGAAAATTGGTTTTGTTGCAGAAAATTCATATTTACTTTGCTAACAATTATTTTTGATAAGGCCAACTCTGAAATTTATATCACCTGAACAGATGATCTGGAGCAGAAAAATCATTTACAAAATAAAAGCTATATACTTTTTAAAAAACAGAGCATATGCTAACCATTTAGATGAAATATTTAATTTAATGCCCATCATAATAAGTAACATACGTTCACCATTTTATAGATGGTAACTGGAGGAGACTGGTAAAATGTTTCTAAGGTGACAGAAATGGTAGGGCAAGGAAATAAACCCAGGTAGTCTGGTTCCAGAACTTACATTCTATTAAGAAGGGATCAAGGCATCGTATCTGGCAGAAGAATCTGGGACAGTTTTAAATATTTACCATGCACAACGGATACTTGAATAATCTGGAGTTATTTTTAGGGTAGAGTTCTGACAGTGTTATTGAATTCAGGTTTCATAGCACATTATTTTTTATCAACTGTATAATAAAATGAGATACAAAACCAACACAAGGAAAACAATTAGTGATTTTTATTTTAAGGAAATCATTTAATATATATATTCTTGGCAATTTTGTGATATTACGGACACAATTTATTAAAAAATTCATTTTATATTTTAGGCTACAGTTGTACACTTACTGTTTGAAACCTTATTCTGGAGAAGGATGACACAAAATATTGAAATAAAGGAGAAAACTGAGAGTTATTCTGGTGATAAAATTACTTTAAAATTTTGAATTAAGTACAGAAAATAAAAAACGCATATTGAATGTTTTTAGGATACTTTTATATTGATGGGTAAAATATGAATCAATTTAAACAGTTTATCTCAAGGGTAAGATTTGGCATCATTTAAAGAGATATTTAATTTTTTAGAAACATTGAAACTAATGATAATTGATATAAAAATACAGTAATTTTCTGTGGTCTATTTGTATCTTTAGAGATAGTTTTGGAACAGAGATTTCCAAAAATATTTTAAGCAATTGAAACTTCATTGGATAAGGGTATATCATATGTGAAAAACAACAAATAATGGTCAATTAATTGACTTCATATAATTTGCAATTTCAGGAAAACACTTTAATAGTTTAAACATTTCTATTATTTTATAAATGTCTCTGCACACTGGAAACCATTAATGATCCTAGAAATACCATAAAACAAAATTCAACAGAAGATACGTTTGTTTGCCAACCACAAATGTTTAGTAGCTGAAATGAAAGTATTAAAAGGCAAAACTAAAGCAAACCAAGTAAAAGGGCTTCGCCTAATCACATTTCACTGCATTCATTTAGAAAAATAATTGCATCATTCCTATTGACATGCTCTGTCATCATACATTATCTTATTGCAATTGGAAGATGAGAGAAATGCTGAAGACAATAATCTAATGTTTTCTTTCCAATTATTGCTTAGATTCACAACTTGCATCATTACTAATATTGAGGTAAACAGAAATGATAAGCCACAATTAGGAAGATAGGATTTGTGAGGAAAAATAGACTGTATACCTAATAGGAATTACTTTTATTATTAACAGAATTCTTAATAGTTTTATTTATTGATATGACCTTATCTTTGAAGCCCATCTATATTGAGGACCACAGTAGACTAGAATTCAGGTTCCTCATTTAATTGGCTCAGCCAAAACTACCTTAAACCAACAATTTAGCAGTCCATTGATGATAATGGTCAATTTTTGTACTAAGATAGATCTATAATGTTGGTATATATTGGAAGATTTGTATATGTTTCATTTCACAATATTCATAGTATTAACTGGAATCTTTCTGACTATGGTAGGAATAACTATGAAAATGTGTTTATCTGGTAACCAACTAGAAACTGCCACTGATATAATATAAATCAATAAAGAAAAGCATAATTCCATATTTTCCTCACTTGTTTTCAAAGAAAACTCCAAGTAATTCCTAAGAAAGAGATGAAATTGTGTCATGCCCAATTGATATTCCGTATCTCTTTAAAATAAAGCAAAAAAAAAACATCCCGAAACATAAAAATATTCTAATTTAAATATGGTTTAGGATAGGGCAATTTGAAATGAAAAGGTATAGAGGTAAAAAATAAAGTAAAAAGGAAGAGAAGTAAAAAATCAGTGTTAACTATGCTGTAGTGTGATAAAGAATTTTATAATTTTAAAAGTAAAATATTAAGCATAATAAAATATTGGCATATTTGCATGAAGCCAGGTCCCAGATTATGTAAAGTGCTAAATGTAAACCAGCAATCATAAATATTTGTGAGTAAATTAAACAGTCGAACAACTGAAACTTATTATCTTAGCAAAGTTGAACTTAAGTGTGTGAAATGATATAAACTCAAATGATGTAAGTGTGGAAACATGAGTTTTTGATATTTTTCACTGAGGGCTAAAGTGTTTATTTTGTCTAAAATATTGTGTGTAGGCCACAGAAGAATTGAGTATGAAACTTTGGATTTTCCAAAAATGCCCACTACTGCACTTCTAGAATTTTAGAACTCCAACAGGGGTTGATTATATCTGCTTAAAACTAGGTGGTTTTCTGACTACTTCAACAAACAGAGTGCAGCAGAAATATGCCATGTGACTTCTGAAGCAATGTTGAAAACGATACCACTTTCCTGTGATAGTCACTCTTGTAACCAGCCACCCTACTGTGAGGAAAACCAAGTAGCCTGTGGAGAGACCTTAGTTAACAGCGTAAGTGCTGTACTCAGCTGTACTGAGTACTCTGGCTATAGCAGGCAGCACCTGGCAGCCCTGGCCATGTTTACGTGGAAAGTGGTTTTGTAGCACCCACGTGAGGCACTTCAGCTGATGTTTGTGAAATGGAGATTAGCAATTTCCACTAGGCCTATGTTAAATTAGTAAATAAGTTTTAAGGACTAACTTACTAAGTCATTCCTTTTAAAAGGAATATATTCAAGGCTTGTTTAGTGAAATTTCCTCAGCGGCCTTGTTAATATTTCTTAAAAAAATATTTTTTAAACATTTATTCATTTTTGAGAGGCAGGGTACAATCAGGGGAGGGGCAGAGACAAAGGGAGACACAAAATCTATAGCAGACTCTAGGCTCTGCACTGTCAGCACAGAGCCTGATGTATGGCTCAAACTCAACAACTGTGAGATCATGACCTGAGCTGAAGTTGGATGCTTACTGACTGAGCCACCCAGGGACCCCAATATTTCTTTACTAAATAAGTGGTTGTGTCTTATTTTTCAGTGTAAGAATTTTCCATTTGGGTTTCTTAAGAATTAGGCCATGTGTGATAGATGTTTCCTGTTTTGTTCCACCTCACTTAACCCCACTAAGGTTTTGGTGAGGTCCAATGAGATAGTTGAGCTCCTTTGATTTCTTAATTTATTAAAATTCATCTTACATAAAAATGAAAACTATTGATTTCAGGGGATAGATTAACATACGATTGGGTGGAGTAAAGATCCATTTCTTTTGGGTCCTCCTCATTCTCTCTCTATTCTAATTTTTCCAGATACCCAAAAGCCTTGGCCATTGGCTTGGCTGAAAACCCTGTCATAGTTTCATATTATGTTGCCTTGCAGTGTCGTATTTGATCTGTTTAAAAGTAGAAATAAATATTGGAAACTAATTTCACTCAAATTCTTTGCCTATTTTTGTTTATCTGTCTCTTTCTCTGTTCAATCAACATCCTTAGCAAACCCAGAGGTAATCCTGTGACTTGTGTAAATAAACAGATAAAGCTAGTTTGAAAAGAAGGTGATGTATTAACTTCATCTATTACTACCCATTTAATATGTTAAAGAGAAATAATGTGACAGATATCTTGCAAAGTACTTTATATACTTAATACTATTTAATGTAAAACACATGCATCAATCCCAAATGTCAGAATAATATTACCAGTAACTGGAAGTATGTACAAAATCATTGAATTCAAGTAACCTTCTTGATTTTTTTTTTTTTACATTTATTTATTTTTGAGAGACAGAGAGAGACAGCATGAGCAGGGGAGGGGCAGAGAGAGAGGGAGACACAGAATCCGAAGCAGACTCCAGGCTCAGAGCTGTCAGCACAGAGACCGAGGCAGGGCTCAAACCCACGAACCGTGAGATCATGACCTGAGCCGAAGTCGGACGCTTAACCAACTGAGCCACCCAGGCACCCCTCAAGTAATCTTTTTACCCAACTTTCCAAGATACTTCTGCATGGGTTGCTTCTGGGGCTACATGTTAGAATATCAAAATGTTATAACAAGAGGACTATGTGGCCCAACTGAACAAACTTAATAAGTACATACAGCATTTTTATCATCATAAAGCATCTGGAAGAAAACACTGATAATCTGAGTCTAACCAGATTCCACTGAGGATCACTTATCTCTACTCATGCTTTCCTTGATAGGATTTAAAATGGTAACTTGAGCTGCCAACGAACCAGAAATTATACTATGATTCAACAACTAAGAATATGTGATTCTAGTAAGAGTAAGCTTTAGAAAACGTGGAATTGAATTTAGCACTCAGGTGAAAAATATAAATGATTTTCATGTATTCTCTCATATGGGTCTATTTGGCTCACATTAGATTAGTTCTACCTTAATAGATAAAAATTAAATTAAGTCTGAAATGTATTAATTTTTGCAACCAATAGTTTTTAAGCATTTAATATGTTTCAGGTACTTAGAGAATGTGAAATTGAAATTAATTTAAAAACGTGTAAATAAGTACATGGAAACAAATGATCTCTGTTTTCACATAAATTACGTTCCAGTGAAGGTAAGAATACTTGTAAAATATAAAGTAAAATCTGTACAGTGTATGTTCGATGGTGGGAAATGTCACTTTTTGTTTCTGTATTCTCCTGTTTCCATTTTTCTGTTCTCTCTCTTTTTTTTTTTTTTTTGCATTATTTGAGTTTTTATTTTTTTTTAATTAAAAACAATTTTTTTTTACATTTGTTTATTTTTTGAGAGACATAGAGAGACAGAGCACAAGTTGGGGAGGGACAGAGAAGGAGACACAGAACCGAAACAGGCTCCAGGCTCTGAGCTGTCAGCACAGAGCCTGACGCGGGGCTCAAACTCACAAACCGTGATATCATGGCCTGAGCCGAAGTCAGACGCTTAACCAACTGAGCCACCCAGGCGCCTCACATTATTTGAGTTTTTAAAGAATTATTTTGAAATTTATAGGTCCCTTTGCAGTTATTTTTTTGGTGATCACCCTAGTAGTTGACCCTAGTAGTTGTTCAGCACTAGTAATGTATGTAACAGTTAGATATTTTGCAACACTGTACCTCTTTTTACCCCTCTTAATCTTTTACCTTTGAGTCACCATACTGGGCTCATCACACTTTTACTCTTTAGATGTAAAGAGTTCTAGCTTTTTAAATACGTTGGAGGTCACTTCAGCAAGAGTGGGAGAGGCAAAAATGTGGTCAGGTACAATAGCAATGGCCACCTGCCTCCTCGTACCACTGAAATCAAAAGCAACAATCAGTGATCAGAGCACAATCCCTGATATTTGTTGGACAGCAAATGTCCCACCCTGGTTTCCACAAACTGCATGCAAGATGCTCCCCCAAATATATGTTCATGACTACTTGCCATGGGACTGGGGGTATGTACTGGGGAGAGGACACTGTGCTAAGAGCTGAAATTGACAAAAGTTCACTGCAATTAATTCTCCAAGTCTTCTGTTAAGTTGCAAGCTTTCAATAGACTCCTTAATTCCAAAAGAGTTACATCAGATTAATTCTGGCAGTGGTGAGACAGGTTCCTGGGGCTTCCCACTCTGCCATCTTTTGGAATCCTCTCAATGTTTTATTTGTGCCTGGCAGCATTCAATACTTTTCCTCTACTTTTCCCTTTCAGCAGTTTGGATGTGATATGTCTAAACATATTTTCTTTTGTGTTTATCGCACATATTATTAAAATGTAAATATTGTATTTCACCAAATTTGTAAATTTTTCAGCCATTAATTTTCAGACACATTTTCTGCTTCATCTTTTTTTCTTCTCTTCTTCCATGAATTAAATTATATGTGTATTAGCCCTTTTAATTTTCTTCCTAACTTCCCAGAGTCTTTGTTTACTTTGTTCAAAAATATTTTCTCTGTCCTCTTCAAAGGGTTATTTGTTTTCTATTATCTTCATTTCCCCAGCCAGTTATTTTTTTAAATTTAAATACTAAAATTTTCACTTTTAAAACTTACATTTAGTTTTCTTTTGTATTTTGTATTCCTCTGCTAAAATTTCTTATCTCTTTATCCTTCATGTTTATTTTTTCCTTTACCTCAGTAAGTCTAATTATGGTAGCTTCTTTAATGTCCTTATCTGATAATTTCAACATCAAGTTATCTTACAGCTGGCCTCTGTTATTATTTTCCCTTCAGAATCGATTGTATTTTCCTGATTCTTTTTGTATGCCTAATGATTTTAGATTATAACAGACATTGTAAATATTGTCATGAAGATGCTGCATTCTGATATACACCTATCAAGAGTGTTCACATTTTTATTTAAGCAAGGCATTGACATGGTTATGTTCAAACTGCAAAATCTATTTTACCTTGATGGTAATGGTAGAAGGGCAATTCATTAATCTTTTCCACACATTGCTTCAAATTTTCCTTGCACACAACTGGCTTGGAGTCAGCCAGAGAACTGGATAAAACTAATATACAGAGTTCAGGACTACTATAATTCAGTTTTGTTTGTTTGGGTTTTTTTTTTCCTCTCTCTCTCTCAGTACCCACTCTCATTCTTCATAGGCCATAGTTGTCCAAAACTTTGCTCTCACTTTTCTCAGGCCAGAAAGATGATGAACTTGCTCTTTTGAATCTTTACTCACCATAGGTCACACTTTTAGGCCCTCCTGCAACAAGCCCACCCCATGCCAGCCTTTTCCTACAACACTTAACTGCCCTCCAAAATTTGTCTACTTTGTTTTCTTCTCCAAATCCTTCCTATAGTGTTTGTAAACAAATGTGTTTACATTTATTATTTATAGAATTATTCTGTTAAAATCTTACAAAGCTATACTAGAAACAGACACAATACTTAACTTTTAAGAGCCTTTTTTTTCTGTTAAGAGGAAGTAAAATAGGAAAGCCCTGGATTAATCATGGACATTTTCATGTTACCTTAGTGCTACTGAACCACTAACTGTACTTTAAAAACTATTTTGTTCACATGGAGAAAAAACATCTATCAACAAGACATAATTCCACAACTTGTTCTTTTGAATTCTTTAATGAGGAAATTATCTAGTGTTTTTAAGAGAAGGTGGCTTTAGATATTGCTGACTCTAATTTAGACATACACAAAGAACCATTTTTAGGCCTTTGGTTAATTCTGGAAAGTAAATCAACCTGTGTACACAGTCTTGGTGTCACTATATGAAAAAAATTCAGAAAACTGATTTCTCTTTGCCTACTTTGAAAATCCTAGCCATTTCAGTGATTACTAATGATACTAACTTTTAAAAGTGCCATATTATAAAATCATTCCTCAATTTCCAAAGAGTGAGGAAACTATACATTCCATTATCTAAGACAAATTATTCCATATGTCAACAAAACCTAGTGAACAATATTACAACAGTGTCTTCAACTTTGAATTCTTAATCTTGCTTCCCTGGTAGTGATTACATCTGTTCACTAAAGAGTCTGTTATAGGGGCGCCTGGGTGGTGCAGTCGGTTAAGCGTCCGACTTCAGCCAGGTCACGATCTCGCGGTCTGTGAGTTCGAGCCCCGCGTCAGGCTCTGGGCTGATGGCTCGGAGCCTGGAGCCTGTTTCCGATTCTGTGTTTCCCTCTCTCTCTGCCCCTCCCCCATTCATGCTCTGTCTCTCTCTGTCCCAAAAATAAATAAACGTTGAAAAAAAATAAAAAAAAAGAGTCTGTTATAAAATATACCTGCTATGTATTGTGTAAGATGAAAAGATGCAGAGTGAATGAAATTTATTGCCCTGCTTAATGTATTTTTAATACTCTGTTACTAATTCCAGTGCCCTAATTAGAAAAAACCACACATTTTGTAACGAATTTCCAAGAACCACAGCCTGGGGATGGAGTTGGTGGAGAGAAAAGCTGACTAACGAAAGTCTAATGAAAGAAAATGATCAAATTATTTTATTTATTTAAATATTTTATATTTATATAAATGTATATATATTTATATATTTATATTTTATTATATATTTATAATATATTTATATATTATATATAATATATATTATATATATTTATATTATATATATTATATTTATATATATATTATATTTATATATATTTATATATTTATATTTTAAATATTTATTTAAATTATTTATGATCAAACTGGAGAGTTTCCAGAATTGAGCTGCCAATATGATTCACAGAAATCCTGCCATCTTTATGGCACAAAATTCTGTTTGTTAACACTTAACCACGTATTGAGGCCTCCATTCTCTACAAGGGATGGTTGTAAGTCAAAATATTGCAGAGATTTTTCTTTCGTAAAAAAAGGATAGCAGTGAACAACAAGCTTTCGTGAGGCACAAGGTTGAGTGGAATTCTTGAAGGATCACAACCTCATCACTAGAATTAATAAATTGTTTTAAATAACTCACAGCATTTACACATAAATGTTGAACACTTTTTGTACATGCATGTTAATTTTCATAGTATCATGGTTGTTTCATTAGGCGTCATAGAGTGGAACATATCAGTAAGGAAATGACCACTCTCTTGCTTTAAATGTGCAAACAGCGCTGATTTTTGATATAACTGTCATAATTCTACTATGGTAGAAGCTAATATCTTCATATCAAACCGATATCTTTGTTGAACAGATGTAAATGATTGCGAAATATCCATAACATGAATTGATTACTTAGGTAATGGACTGAAGTCATATGAAGCAAAAGACACACAGAGTATTAAGTGGGCAGTATCTTATAATGCATGACTCATCTAAAGCTAAAGAACATTGTAATTTTCATATTTTGACTCAATTGATATTCAATATTTTTCAAAAGATTGGTGTTCAACAAGAAAATACTCCATGCTTAATTGAAAATCATTCACATTTTCTAAAACATGTAATTTATTATTCATGTACTCGTTTTCTATCAAAGATTCCATAATTTAAAAAGTAATTTATTTTACCATAACTCCTTCTAAAATGGTTTTCCATTTCTGACAGGGGATCCAAGTCATTTTATAGCCGATCAAATAAACAAACTCAGATCCTATTAAAAATAATTTCAAATTTTTGTTGATTCTGATTCTAAAATACTAATTCCATCAATTCTTTTCTGACTTTTGGGAGGAAATTTCTTATCAAACTCACTGTGTTGGCTGAAAAAAATCTTCATATTGTCCACATTATTATCTCCAAAAGAGTTTACACAACAGACAATCGTTGGACTCTGTCACAATAGTTTGCTATGATCTTTTCATGAAATATGTGACATACTATTTTCCAGTATTTATTTTACTTCAATGTTCTGGTCTTAACACTGGCTTCTGCATTTCTTCTCAGTTCAACTTCGGTAGTATGCTTTCGTTATGAATTTACAAATATGTTTATAGTTGTTTAACCAGAAAAATAATTTAATTATATTACCGTGGAAATAATAATTATATCAATTTAATTACCATTCATGATTTCATAGGTAAAACTGTAATTCATGTTGTGTGAATAAAATATTCAAATCATGACATGACAATTTTACAGACAATTTATCAGATTATAGGAAATGTCATTCACACTAAATCAATCCATTGACACAAAAGAGATAAGAGGCATGTTTCTGTGTATTATTGGAAACAAGGTATGCATCTAAGAGGCACACTATAATACAGCAGTAATAACTTGTTCAGTGCAATAATTATGGTGAAATATGGTCCTACCAGAACAATATTGAGTTTCATACAAAAATTGTTTTCTACTGCTTCACTTTTTAAATTTAAACTTACACTTATTAAAATAAAATTTAAAAATCAGTTACTTAGTTGGGGTGCCTGGGTCACTCAGATCATGATCTCACAGTTCATGAGTTCAAGCCCCAAGTCAGGTTCTGTGCTGAAAGCTCCGAGCCTGGAGCCTGCTTCAGCTTCTGTGTCTCATTCTCTCTCTGCCCCTCCTCTGCTCATGCTCTGTCTCTCAAAAATAAATGTTAAAAAAAAAAAAAAAAAAAGTGAGTTGCTTAGCTGCACCAGCCACACATTAAGTGTTCAACATTCACATATGGCTACTGGCAGAAGTGTCTTGGACAGTGCAGCTCTAAGGTCTTTAGATAGCCCTAGAAGTATTATGAGTTGTTTCTTATTGAACTTGAGAAAATGTGTTTTATCTCAAGGCATATGTATTAACTTGTTTTTATGGGGCAAATACATACAGCATTCATCATGAAAAGGTGAATGGTAAAATTCACCATTTTAATCATTTTAAAATTGACCATTCAGTGGCATTGAGCACATTCTAATTTTTAATGTTAGAATGTAACCAAAATCTTTCATTATAGAGTATTATGAGAATAAAGTATTATACATATGTTTTGTTTCCCTTATTTATTTATTTATTTATTTATTTATTTATTTATTTAATTTTCTAATGTTTGTTTATTTTTGAGAGAGAGACAGAGAACAAGCAGGGGAGGGATAGAGAGAGAGAGAGGGAGACATAGAATCTGAAACAGGCTCCAGGCTCCGAGCTGTCACCACTGAGCCCGATTGAGGACTTGAACCCACAAACCACGAGATCATAACCTGAGCTGAAGTCAGAAGCTTAACTGACTGAGCCACCCATGCACCCGTTTCCCTTTTTCAAATGCTGAATATTTAGTAATCATTTGCACACCTGACTTTTAACTTAAAAGCTAATGAAGAATATATCAGCCAAAATTAATCCCACAAAATAATCTCTTTTAAACATACTCTGGTCTATTTGTAGATTGCTTAGGTCAGAAAAGAAAATATATATATATACGTATATATACACGTATATATATATATATATATATATATATATATATATACGTGTATATATACGTATAAATATATATGTGTATATATACGTATATATATATATATATATATAACTTCAGAGGGTCAAATACAATGTAAATATATATATATATTTTGATATTTACATTGCTTGATATTTAAGAGTTTATTGATGTTTTCTTCAATAGGTGTTAATGAATGACATTCTCACAACCTGTTGCTGGTTCTGTTCTTTGAATTGGTATCACTGGGAGTTGTCTGTGTGTTTCCTATGGATGAGAAATGTGTTAATGCTTTACAAAAAAAATCAATTACCTCTGTTTTATTTGTTAGTATTTTCTCATTTATGGTGGCAGCTAGAATTTTATTTAAAAGTCTACAATAAAATAGCTTAGAACTATCTTAACAAACAATCATTAAAAGCTTCTAAAATTATATTTTATAGCTTTGGGAATGTAGTCTTTTTGCTCTGACCTGACACTGGACTCAGAATATTTTAAAGTTCATACAGCACTATTTGTTTTATGTATAATCCATTGTCTTGGCATAATCGACTTTCTACCAATTGGAGTGAAGCCTGAAGATACAGTAAACCATAAAAGATTTTCCAGAATAGAAGTGTCAACTGTACTGATCAACAAGATATATAAGCAAGCCTACAGGGGATGATTAAATTAAACTGTATTGAAATCCACTTGGGAAGAGAGACTGTAGTTATGTACTATCTCCTCAGTTCTTGTCAGCTGTGGGAAAGCCAAATTTTTAGAGCATTTTCCAGAAATTGCATTTTAGAAACAACAATGTTTTACTTATTGGACAATAAAACATTCCATAGACCAGTGAATGATTGATGGAATATGTAATCAATAAATGCTACTGAGAAGCAAAGAAGACTAATCTATTTCAAAGGGATTGTCTCCGTCTATTTTCTTCTGCAAAAAAGAATGCTGGGATTGATACTTCAGCCATATTGCCTCAAACCAATCAACTTAAAACCATACCTAATCATTCCAATATGTACTCACTATTTATTATTACTCTGTAAATCAGAGGTTTGGGTTCACTTAGGTGGGTTCTGTGCTCAGGGTCTCACAAAGCCAAATTCAAGGCTGCAGTCCAGGCTAACATCCCATCCAGGGAGGAATCTGAATCCAAACTCATTCAATTTATTGAGAGAATCCAGTTCCTTGCAGCTAGGTCTTATTGTCAGCAAAGGGCTGTTCTCTACCCCTGCAGGCTCATCACATTTCTTCCTGTGTTTCCCTTCAACTTCAAATTAGCACAAGTGTATGGGGCGCCCAGGTGGCGCAGTCGGTTAAGCGTCCGCCTTCAGCCGGGTCATGATCTCGCGGTCAGTGAGTTTGAGCCCTGCGTCGGGCTCTGTGCTGGTGGCTCAGAGCCTGGAGCCTGTTTCCGATTCTGTGTCTCCCTCTCTCTCTGCCCCTCACCCGTTCATGCTCTGTCTCTCTCTGTCCCAAAAATGAATTAAAAAGTTGAAAAAAAAATTTAAAAAAAATTAGCACGAGTGTCTTTCTCCCACTTCAAATTTCTGTAGTTTCTTCTTCTGTTACCAGAAAAAGATTTGTTTTTAAAGGTACTCATGTGATTAGATATAACTTACCCAGATAATGTCCCTCATCTTAAGGCCAGCCATGATATGTAACATAACATAATCATGGAAGTAATATCATATAATTTCTGGCAATTATTGTGAGATATCTCATGGGGGCCATTTTAGGAATTCTGCCTACTACCATAGGCAATTTATAGATATTGTTCAATACAATCTAATTAGCTGTGAGTTTGAAATGCAAGATGGCCTCATATTTTAGTCCACTATACCAAAGTAAAAGTCAACTAGGGATATTTCCATGAGAGAGGAAGTTAAGCACAGACACACAGCCAATACAAACTTAGCATTCTGTTGAATTTAAAGGAGTTACATTCTGTATTTCAGATGTAAATTTGGTTTCCTTTAATTCTATATGTGAACAGTACTGGCTATGTAATTTGTCAGACCCATTGAACAATTAAATAAGGTGCTTCATGTTCAAAAAGTAGAACATAGTATAATTAAATGTACCAAAGCATAAAGCTTTTTCCCTTCTCCTGTGTTCCCTTCCTCAACTTTCCATGGTGGTTTTTATTTGCTATTTGATGTTGTTTTAAGTTTAAAAAATTAATTTTAAATTTTAACATGAATTTTACTCTTCCATTTCGGTTTGCCAATTTTTGATACAAATATAAGAGCATTTATATCATACACTAAACCAAAAAAATAACATTAAAATAAATTCTTATTCTATAGCTCACACAGGCCTATGTATTTTTCTTACCAGAATAACAGAAATCATGCACAAAAAATAAGTGGACTGTCTTTATTTTACTTCTTGATACATACATATGCTACTTATACTCTCTGCCTTTGACTTACTGATGAGTAAAGAAGAACTGAAAGGAAAAGGAACTATGGGTTCCCTTATCTTTACCTTTCACTTTATAATTTTTAGCATAAATGGTTGTCTAATAAGGAGAAGTAACATGAGTAAGACAGCATATGATTGAGTTCCTTTGTTATTTGTGTTCTGAGAAGCCCAGTCTTTCTGAGTTTGAAGTAAGCTCTGGTTAAAATAGAAACCATGGTCTGTCAGTAGTGACAGCAGACATCCTTGCCTTGTTCCTGATATTAGGAATAAAGGATTCATACTTTATCATTTAGTACACTGTTAGTTGTGGATGTCTTGTTTGTGTTTTAAAAGTTGAAGAAATTCTCTTGAAAGCCACATCTGTGAAAACTCACACAAGAATAAATAGATATAAATAGGCCTAAATAGATCTATTAAAGAAATTGAATTGATAATTCATAATCTTCCAAAAATGTTAGCACCAGGCCCATATGAGTTTTGTGAAATACCAATTCTCTGTAATATCTTTCAAAGGGTGGACACAGAGGGAATAAATACTTTCTAACTCATTGTATGAAGCCAGCATTACTCAATATCAAACCAAAGTCACTACAAGAAAACTACAGATCTATATAAATATCTCATGAACATATATGTAAAAATCCTCAATAAAATAGTAGCAAATCCATTAGTAGGTGAAGGACAGTAAAGTATCTATCAGACTGAGAAGCAACTTTGAGACCAAAAAAATGAAGGAAGCCACTCCATATTATTTACAGTTTTATTCAGGGTATCTTACTGATAAACAATCCCAGCTCTATGCAGCTATTTTCCACCCCTACTCTCTGCTAAGTCCAAACATTAATCCCCAGCTTTTATAGAGTGAGGAGCCTGGCAGGGAGGTCACAGGGTAGTTACCTAAAGTGACATCATCTGTACACCAGAGTATCTCTACTAGTTATCTAAAGAGGGCCTTCTTGTGTTCCACTTTAGGGAAGATCAGAACAAGCCTTCTCACATTCCTGTCAGAGCACACATTAACCTCTGAGGTGCCTGGAACACACAGCTCTGAGGGAGATCATCGTGCACACATGAACAAGATGGAGAGCCAAAGATGGAGTCAGTGTTGTCAGCACTCCTACACAAATCTAATCCAAAAAAAGCATGAATAGAATTATACACGAGGACCATGTGGGATTTCTCCCAGGTATGCAGGCTGGTTCAACATTCAAAATCAATTAATGTAATCAATCTCATCAATACACCTAAAAAGGAAATCATGTGATCATATCAATAGATGCAGAAAAAAACATCTCACAGAATCCCAACAGCCATTCATGATAAAAATTCTCAGTAAAAGGGAATAGAGGAGATTTCCCTCCACTTGATAAAGATTATCTACCAAACCTTCAGCTAACATCATACTTAATGGTGAGAAATTTGAGGCTTTCCTGCTAATATCAGGTACAGGCAAGAATGTCACACCTCCCCACTCCTTTTCAACATTGTACTGGAAGTCTTTGCTAATGCAATAAAGCAAGAAAAGGAAATAAAATGTATACAGAATGGGAAAGAAGATATAAAACTGTCTTTTTTTTGCAGATGACAAGATCATATCTATAGAAAACCTGAAAGAAGAGACAGGAAAAACAAAAAAAACAAAAAACCTCTTGGAACTATTAAGTGATTACAACATGGTTGCAGAATAAAAGGTTAATACACAAAAGTCAATTGTTTTTCTATCACCACCACCACCAAGTAGAATTTGAAATAAAAAACACAATACCATTTACATTAGCACCCCAAAATGAAATACTTATGTATAAATCTAACAAAATATGTACAATATCTACATTAAGAAAACTACAAAACTGATGAACAAAATCAAAGAACTAAATAAATAGGTATTCCATGTTCATGGATAGAACTCAATACTGTCAAAATGTCAGTACTTCCCAGCTTAACCTATAAATTCAATGAAATCCCAAACAAAATTCCAGCAAGTTATTCTATGGATATTAACAAACTGATCCTAATGTTTATACTGAGGGCAAAAGATATAAGAGCCAACACAATAATGAAAGAGTAGAACAAAGTTAGGACTGATAGTACCCAATATCTAGACTTACTGAGCTATATTAATAAACACAGTGTATTGGCCAAATTCTGGATAAATAGATCAATGCAATAGAATAGAGCCAGAAATAGACCCCTATAAATATAGTCAACTAATCTTTGGCAAAGGAGCAAAGGTAATAAAATAGAGCAAAGATAGTCTTTTCAACAAATGGTGCTGGAAAAAAAAAAAACTTGACATCCACTATTTTTCTCCTTCTACATCTTTCTTACTTTGATAGATTTACATTTCAATCCTTTATATTCTTGTTTTGAGTCATTATTAGATGAATATTGCCTCTTACAAAATCTGTGGTATACACTCTAAATTCTTGCATATTCGGAAATATCTTCCACAGTAACAGTGAAAAGATGTCTTGGATGGGTGTAGGTCTGCTGTGCTCCACTCATCGAATTTCTCTTAATGAGTCTAGATAAAATTCTACTTCAAGTGTTTCAGAATATCTGCTGGTGATATTCTAATATCTTCTTAATTCTTATTAACTTATTCTTTCAATTTGGGGAACATGATGTTTTTTGGCCTTGATTTTTTCCAAAAACTCCATGAAGCTTTCAAACTTTCTTCAGATAAATTTTTTTTTTCTACTAACTAATCATTTTTCTCATATATTACATTTTCATTTTTTAAACTCATTTTTTGCATGTTAGGTCTCTTGTGTTTTCCAAATAAGCTTCTAAGATTTTCCCTCATATATTTCTTCTCTATTTTTTCTCTTATTTCAGCAAAAATCTCCCATTTGATATTCTAGTCTACTACTTCAGATCATTAACTGCAATATAGTATTTAACATCAGATCCTTAAAGACAACAATGTATTCATTAAGTTGTTTTCCT
Organism: Felis catus; assembly: GCF_018350175.1. Lineage (NCBI taxonomy): Eukaryota > Metazoa > Chordata > Mammalia > Carnivora > Felidae > Felis > Felis catus. The sequence goes on along the minus strand of NC_058373.1, from coordinate 89,454,495 downwards.
GAGAAATCATATCATCATCTGCCACGCTACAACAGCTCTATTTTCTGAATTTTATGGTTCTTTTCCTCTGTCTGATATTCCTCAGAGGGCCCAGTGAGAAGGCAGTTTTTTGTTTGTTTGTTTTTCATATACTCATTTTTACATTGAGACTCAGGTCTTTATGCTAGATCATTCTCAGTGTCTTCAGTCCTGCAAATGGAGAAAGGAAAATCACTCTCTCCCCATGGTGAGCCTACTGCATAGCATAAAAAGTCCTCATCTTTCCCTAAGGTCTCTCATAGTAAACTTCATTCTTCTCTAATCACTTTGCTCTCCAATTCTCAGGAACAACAAGAATGACTCAGCACATCCAATCAGCAATTCTCATCACGTATGGTTTCAAGGCAGGTGATTATTAAAGCAAAAAAAACTATTACAATAGAGAAGAGAAATCAGAAGAAAACAGTCTGAACTCAACTCCACTGTAAAAAGGGTGGGAGAGGTTTTTTTTCTTTTTTTTATGTTTATTTATTATTTTTGAAGGAGATAGAGAGCAGGAGAGGGGAGGGGCAGAGAGAGAGGGAGACACAGAATCCAAAGCAGACTGTAGGCTCTGAGCTCTCACAACAGAGCCCAAGGCAGGGCTCGAACTCACGAATGGTGAGATCACGCCCTGAGCCGAAGTAGGACACTTAACCAACTGAGCCACCCAGGCACCCCAGGGTGGGAGAGTTTTTAAGAGTTGAGGTGGGGGATAGTAGGCCTTGTGTTTGCTAATTGGCTTCACTCAGAGGAAAAGTAAACTTAGTTATATCTTCATGACAAAAAAGTAGTTTTAGAACTTGGAGCTAGGTGCCCACCTAAGTTAGGGTTTTATCTTTCCACAGAGACTGGGAGTTACGGACATTATTTCTTTGATGATTACATTTCAAAGAAATCACCCCTAGGTCCTTCAGAAAGAGGGTTTTAATGTTGTTGTTTTTTTTTTTTTTGAGAGAGAGAGAGAGAGCATGCCCAAGCATGCACGCATTTGCCCATGCATGCAAGTGGGGCACAGGCAAAGAGAGAGAGGGAGAGAGAGAATCCCAAGCAGGCTTCACTGTCAGCACAGAGCCTAATATGGGGAGCTATCCCACCAACTGTGAGATCATGACCTGAGCCAAAACCAAGAGTTGGCTGCTTAACTGACTGAGCCACCAGGTGCCCCAACAAGAAGCTTTTAAAAAGATTTACATGATAAAATGACAGAGAAAGGATTTACTAGTTTCCTAAAGTAAATACTCTAAGAGAGAAAAAGGGAGGAAACTCTGTGCTTAAGCCCCCTAGATTCTATAAGACCCTGGGTAAGATGGTTAGGAGCTGAGAGGCAGAGAGCAGTCTGTCTAAAATTTGGTCAAGCTGAGGGAAGTGTTAAGGCTGCCTGTGTCAGGACTAAATTCCCATCTAATCTCAAATAAACAATGAGAAGAGGCTAATGTTTGGAGTTAGTACTGGAAAAGGTGGAAGACAGACTTGGAGTGCCATATGATAAAAATCCTGAGTATTAATTCTGCCACCAGCTTTATTATTTTGTTTTTATTTTGTTTTTGTTTTTGTTTTTTTAAGAAACCAAAGGAAACCTTTAGATATACTAACTTTGAAATAAGAGAAACATTTATATTTCCAGTGGCCATAGATCTAAGTTTAATAGCAAAATAATCTTACATGGTAATCTGTTATGCTAATCCAGAATAATTGCTTATAAAACATTATTATAGACAATTTAATGTATTTTTTAACAATGTATGATATTCACCTGTATGTTTAGATGATAGAATTCTTATTTCTTATGACTGATTTAACATTTTGATTATAAACAGTGGCTTAGTGAAGGACATACTTCCCTCCTGCTAATTCCCTAATATAAGAGATAGATTCTATATGCTTGCTAATATTCTGTTCTTATTCTCTTATAAGTGACTATTAAGTACATAATTTCAATACATAGCCCAAGAAATGACATTCTTAGATCTATACTATGCTCTGTAATGATTAAATTATGAAAATGTAACAAGACAGAAATCTTGTTACATGAAAAATGCTGACTCACTAAAAAATGCTAATGTCCAATTGTTAAGAATTTCCTCTGAGAATAACTTTCATGTAAAATTAACTGTTCTAACAAGATTTGACATAATGAAATCTGCAAATGAATGAATAATTTATAGGTACACTATTGAGTGCCAGGAATTCCTGGATAGCTTTGCTTATTCTGAATTGACAAGCTATATTCCTAAAGGAAAATTAAACTTCAGTCCCCAACAAAGTGCCTGTTATCTCATCTGTTTAATAGGAATATTTGGTTAAAACAGAAAAACTCATCAATGAGCAGGCTTGCTGAAAGTAAAATGTTTAATAATGTTTAAAAGAGTTAAGTTTTATGATGAAATCTTCAGCAGTTCCATTAAGGAAGAAAATATGTAGCCATCTGACACTTTTCTCTTTTGAAATCTACATAGAGGGAATAGACAATACATGCCAGTAAAGAAAACATTATTGTGTGTGTGTGTGTGTGTGTGTGTGTGTGTGTGTGTGTGTGATAAAGGCTTTCCTTTTCTATCTTTAAAGTAACTTAAAAAAATGTTTATTTATTTTTGAGAGAGTGCAAGCAGGGGAGGGGCAGACAGAGAAGGGGAGACAGAGAATCCCAAGTAGGCTCCAGATTCTGACCTGTCAGCTCAGAGCCTGACACAGGGCTCAAACCCATGAACCACGAGATCATGACCTGACCTGAATTGTACACTGAACCCACAGAGCCACCCAGGTACCCCAAGGCTAACATTTTCTTTTCTTTTTTTTTTAAGTTTATTTATTTGAGAGAGAGGGAGAGAACATGAGCAGGAGTGGGGAAGAGAGAGAAAGACAGAAGCCCAAGCAGTCTCTGGGCTGTCAACGCAAAGCCTGATGCAGGGCTCCATCTTGTGAACTGTGAGATCATGACCTGAGATGAAATCAAGAGTCAGATACTTAACTAAGCCACCTAGGTGCCCTAAAACACTCCATTTTTAATTCTTCTTAAGTTAAAAGTTAATTTGTTCATTAAAGAACTTTAGAAAATATAGAAAGGAAAAGGTAAATGAAGACAATGTAACATTTTAGCAGTGTACTTGATGAAAATCAAAATAAAGGAGAGAGGATGAAGGTGAATTGTAGGTTTATAGTCATACGAGGTCTTTTTTTTAATGTTTGTTTTTATTTATTTTTTGAGAGAGTGAAAGAGCACACATAAGTAGGGGAGGGGCAGAGAGAGGCAGGGGGAGAGAGAATCCCAAGCAAGTTCCACACTCAACTCAGAGCCTTATGTGGGGCTCAATCTCATAACCATGAGATCATGCCCTGAGCTGAAATTAAGAGTTGGACACTTAACCAACTGAACCAGGCAGGTGTCCCATGTGAGTTCTTATTTTATGTAGTCTTTTACCTCTAAGATTAAAAATGTGTATTATGTGTTTCTAAATAAGGACCAATGAATTCTCTTTGTGAAAAGATATTTTTTACATTGTTGGAAAGACATGAAGTTGATAGTTGAGTACCATTTGCCATATCACTATTTCTAATGGGAAAGCATTGTAGCCATTATTCAGGAACAGAAGTTCTGGCAGCATCTTATGATAAAACATGGTGGTAAAGGAGACAATCCTATTAAGAGTGATTTGTCAAATTCACTGGCGATTTTTATCCACATTATAACACATAATTTCTAGTATTTTCCTAGTATTTACATTTGAGGAAAGTTCTATTAAACTTTGAATTTTTTTTCAAAATATATTCTTGGGAGATAAAATATTTTATGTATAAGATAGTCATTGGAGACAGTAATACTTACTTCAAAATTGCTAGGGACTGCATATTAATTAATAGCATTATATATTTATGAACCAATTACAGTATTTGCACAGGCCAAGCAGATCCCTGTTCATTTAATTATAATTTGGTAACTCTTTTGAATAAACTTAGCAACAGTGGCAAAGCCCAATAGACTATATTAGCATTTTACAAATGAATTACAAGTTATGAGATAGAAAATTAATTTTTGTGACTTTAGGGTCATAATCAAAATTCCATGTACTTGACAGGATTAAGGGGAATGTCTTACCAATTCTCACGAACAGGGGTAAAATAGATTATTTTATAAGTTATGCTTTATATTATTATGCTATGCCACAATTATGTTGCCATCACATTGTTTATTGGGATGCATTTTAAATATGTAGTGAATAGAAAAGTATTAATTCATTTGAGACTCGATATATTTGAATATTTATTTATGCCATGATTTTCAAATGTTTACCTTTTCTGAAAATTTATAAGGAATTAATAATCCAATAAGGTCAACTAGTTATGGGATAAGCAAATACAGGATATGATCACATGATAGTTTAAATATATAATTTTATAATCTGCAGATTCAAATACAATAATTTATTAAGGGGACGAATGGGTGGCTCAGTCAAGTTGACCATCTGACTCTTGATTTCGGCTCAGGTCATGATCCCAGGATGGTGGGATTGAGCCCCATGTTGGGCTCTGTGTTGAGTATGGAGCCTGCTTAAGATCTCTCTCTCTCTCTCTCTCTCTCTCTCTCTCTCTCTTGCTCCTCTCCCCTTCTTGTGCTGTCTCTCTCTAAAAAAAAAGAATAATAATAATTAATTAATTAAAAAATTTAAGGTCTTATAAGAAAGTTCCGATTGGAGAAAAGCTTGGGGTATAGTTATTTTATCCTGTTTGATTTTTGTCTAATTTATTCCTGTAATTATTATTATTTTTTTGCTTTACAATTTAGTGCCTTCCTTTTAATATTAGCATGATGCATCTTTCTCTATGCCTCTACCTGTAACCTATTTGTGTCTTTGTATTTAAAGTGCAGTTTTCATACACAATAGATCACGAACTTGAAAATGGTTACTTTTCCTCTACTCCCTGCCAGAAACATAGGATTATTTGGGGGCCTTCACTATGACAATCTGTTGGATTTCCTATGGGTGAACCTGTGAAATGTTATGGGGTCTCTTAAGTCTGCATTCTCCCAGGAGATTCTCACTGTCAAGATAGCCCACAGTCAGCATCCATCTATTTGTCATTATCATGTGAGTGCTGCTACCAGATTATGGCTCTAGCAGCTTTTGTTCCGGGTAGACGGATCTCGTCTGTGACTCTCTGTATGGGCCTGTCTCTCCATTTTTCAAAGTCACAGTTTGCTCTATGTTCTCAATTTTTTGATGGGTCCAAGCAAAGTCATTACTTAGAAGTTTGTTCTGGTTTTCTTATTGTAAGGAAGGAAAACATTACTGACAGGAATGAGTGCTTCAAGCTCTTAACATATCAGAGCCGAAACCGGGACTATTAAGTATATTTAAGAGTAATTAAAAGTACATTTTTAAGAACACTGATTGATATCAGAAAGGCAAATGATCTATTCAAGCCTTGAAATAGATGTGAATTTTGCTTTCTGAACAAAGAAAACATAACATCAATCAATAGAGTAATTAAACCTGTCAAATATAGTGATTAAATATTTTGACTCAAAATGTGAACAGTGCATTATACATAATAAAGAATAGAAACATACATGTATACCAGAGTATATTTAAAATCAAAGTAACTTTGTTATTTTCCTGTTATAAACATAATGCAGGACCTTGCAAAGAGAATTTCCAAGTAAAACCCTGTGATTTATAATAGGAATATATTCCTCCTGCTTCAGGCACCAAGCTCCTAAAAGCCTTGAAATTTCCTGTGTTGAGAGCAACAAAGCTGTCTTTTGTTATGTTAATTAGGTGACTTGGAAAGCCCCTAAGTCACCTAAGGATGGGGACTAGTCATCAGAGGAACCAACTGTGTGTTTAGTGGGTAGGTACTTTCAATCCTACCCCATGACCTCCTGGGAGGGGGAGGGGGTGGAGATTTGAGTTCAAACACCAAAGGCCAATGATTCAATCAGTCATGACTAAGTAATAAAGCCTCCATAAAAACTCACAAAGAAAAGGTTCAGAGAGCCTCTGGACTGGTGAACCTGCAGGGATGAGGGAAGGGTGGTGTGCGAGGAGAAAGCTAGGAAGCTCTGAGATCCTGAACCACATCCCTTATCCTATGTTTCTTTATATCTAGCTGTTACTTAGTTATACTCTATTATAGTTACTCAGTAATCTAGTAAGTAAAATGTTTCTCTACTTCTGTGAGCTGCTCTGGCAAATTAATTGAACCCAAGGAGACCACTGGAAGCTCCTCCCATCTACAACCAGTCAGTCAGAAGCACAGGATAACCAGGCCTTACAATTGGCATCTGAAGGGGGAGGAGGTAGTCCCGTAGGACTAAGCCTTTAACCTGTGGGATCTGATGGTATCTCCAGGTAAGTAATGTCAGAATTGAGTCGAATTGTTAGATATCCAGCTGGTAACAGAGAATTGCTTGTTGTGGGAATTCCTCTCCTAATGATATTAGGTGTACAAAGACAATGCAGAGAGTGTACACAGACAAATGATAAAATTATCCATAATCTCAGGAACTGGAGATGACGGTTGTTGAGAATTTACATAATTTCAAACTATTGTCTTTTTAAATTTTTTTTTTACTTCTTATTTTTTAATGTTTATTTATTTTTGAGAGACAATGAGAGAGACAGAGCATGGGAAGGACAGAGAGAGACAGAGACAGAGACACAGAGTCCAAAACAGGCTCCAGGCTCTGAGTTATCAGCACAGAGCCTGATGCAGGGCTTGAACCATGAACCATGAGATCATGACCTGAGCTGAAGTCAAGCACTTTACCGACTAAGCCACCCAGGTGTCCACTACTGACTTCTTTCTAAAATTAAAAAAATACACTTATCTGCACAACTATTTCCTATACATATTTTCTATTAAAAAACATCCTCTATTACAAGTAATGCAACATCCCCTTCCCAAATACATGGCTCATTCTATATCTTCTGAGAATTCAAATATTAACATTATGGTCTGTATGCTCCCAATCTATTCCTATACGTTTGTATACATATGCATATACATATACATGTTTACAATTATCTCATTGTGTAATTTTTGTATAAATTGTTTGATATTGTACTTAGTGCATCATAATATACTGTTTAAGTTTAACAATGGTTCCTTAGGTTATTGCCACATCAGTTCAAATGAATCCTTTCTTTGTGTGGCCTTAGAGTAGTATTTCATACAACCCATCTTCTTAACTGTTTAACCATGTCTCTATTCATGAATGTTATTAGTTTCCTAACATTTTTCCAACAGGGGAATTTTCTATTCTTCTACCTCCTAATTAACCTGCTATTCAACTTATTTAAAAAATCATTTTGTTAATAGTGAGGCTAGTACTAGAAACACCCAGTGCAGGATTTTCAAGTATGTGTTGAAATGAAGCACACAGCTAATGTTAACTTGAAGGGTCTTTATACTACTCACTCCCAGTCTATCAAAACAGTTGGCATCAGAATACCCCAGCATCCTGGAAGGAGGAAGCACAAGTCCAGGTCTGCCAAGGAGTCGCTTGATTCAGTTAGGATTCCAATCATGATGAAAGGGTGTGGTAGGATTCTGTTATATGACCAGTTGGCAGATGAAGGCAGATTTCATTCTGAAAAAAAACTATTTAAGTGGCTTTTTCTGTGAACTTCATAGTTTTCAAAGTATGGGTTATTAATTTCCACAGATCAAGAGTTGTATTTTGGAACACAATGAGATTGAAGAAAGAGACTCAAAATCAGACAGAATCAGGGTTAGCAGTATCAACACTTAATCAAATCTGAATACAAAAAATGACAAATAATCCTTCAGTTTTAACAGGTGAATATGGGCTTTCATTTTTTTCTGGTATTGAGTTATTTACTAAATGTTTCTTTTGATAAACTTGACCAAAAGTCTAGCTCAGTTATTCTACAAAATCCTAGCATACAGTGATATCATATTGGAAGTACAGTTTCAATAAAGAAAAACTCCACATATTCAAAAGTGATTCAATACTAATGTATTCTAAAAATGAAAGCCATAGGGGCACCTGGATGGCTCAGTTGGTTCAGCACTGGACTTCGGCTCAGGTGTCATGATCTGGTGGTGCAGGGGTTCGAGCCCCACGGAAGGCTCTGTGCTGACAACTCAGAGCCTGGAACCTGCTTCAGATTCTGTGTTTCCCCCTCTCTGCCCCTCCCCCGCTCATGCTCTGTCTCTCTGTCTCTCAAAAATAAAAAAAAAAATGTTTAAAAAAATTAAAAAAATAAAAATAAAAGCCATATATTTGTCATTTAATGACAACAACAAAATGATGATGATGATGATGATAAGAAGAAGAAGAAGAAGAAGAAGAAGAAGAGGAAGAAGAAGAAGAAGAAGAAAAAGAAGAATTGGGGATGTATTGAGGATATATGAAGGGAAATATAAGTATTATATATAATATAAAAGTACATTATATATAATAATTATAAATATTTAATTATATATATAATAACAGCTATTATATATAAATATACATGTTGTTAGTGTCAATTATTATTTTACATCTAAAGTCTCTAGCAAAAAAAAAAAAGACATGTACAAATGTTTGCAATTTAGAGTTTTATTTCTAAGCACAATAATACCTCTATTTCCTTTTATTATTATGAATTTTTATGTTGATTACAGTGAGTAACACCTAGTTATCCAAAAGTAAATTTAGACTTCTTTCACATAGTAGCAAACATACTATATGGCTAACACATAATCTAGGTGTGTCATCTTAAAGTTTTAAAATAAAGAAACACATTGTAATTCTTACTATCTCTTACTGAGACATTTACTGCAGCTAAACTTGAAGGTGTTTTCTTAGATGTTTCTAGGTCCTGTAGTATGTAATTTATTTGTTCGTTCAAAGCAAGTGTAGTTGACATACTAGTGTGATTTTCTATTACAAAATATTAGGCAACTCTAGCATAAACTTTTTGACCTAAAACTGGGGAAAACAAAAAAACAAAAAACCTCTGCGGTTTTTAATTTAATTCACCATATACTGTTTAGGAAGTATTTTAATTGTTAAAAAAATTTTGCAGTGATACCTCCAGACCTTTCCTCATAGCATCAACACATAGTATGCTTAATAGCAAGCCATAATGGTGCAGTAATTAAATCTATCCTGGGATAGGTATAGGATAGCATCATTAATGCACAGTTGTCAAATATATCCTGTAGACTTTAAATTCATTTTCATATAAATACTCCTTACAGCATCACTATTCAAGGAGGTTTTTCATACCCTGATAGCCCCTTCACTACTTATGGCACTGTTAAGGTTTATAAACCAATCCCCCCTACCAATGTCTTACTTTCTTTTAATTTAATTGTGGCTGTTTATTTATTTTATCTTAATTTTACAGTTAGTGTGTAACTCTTAACAGTTTTCCCTTTCCCTAAAGAAACTAAGAAAATAAATGACCAACTTTAAAGTATATGTTTCTACTGAATCTTTTTTATTATGAAAAGGTCTTAAATTATCCTAATATACTATTTCAAGCTGATACATCTCTTCTTTCCATACCCTTTGTATTTTATTCATACAACCTTATATACCTTATATATACCTTACATAAGGTATACCATACAACCATATATACCTTAAATAAGAGAACTTTATTATAATCAAATATAGCAGAGTAATAATACATTTATATAACTGAAATGTAACTTAAAAACTGAGGTAGATCACTTAGAAATAATTAATATTATAATTTTTAAACAATGATTAGTCTTATCACTATACCCTTTGTGACATGTCAAAAGTCCAAAGTATAAAATGCCATTATTCTTTTATAAGAAAATGGAAGCCTCTCGGATGAAATTTGTCTCTCTGTGTTTGTGGGATTAGGAGTTAATAAATGAACTACCTTCATAGGATGATTCCTCCCATAGGCTTTTACATTTTCAAAACTGTATGTATTGATTTCTCATCTGTATTTTGATAGTGTACCTATTTTGTAATTATTCCTCAGAGCTAGTAAGTAGAGATAGTAAAAAAAACAACATGGGAGACAAAAGTCACTGTTCAGAATTATCCTTATTCTCTTCAATTGAACCAGGAGTGCCCTCCCTGTCTTTCTCCAGTTACATCAGATATAGTCCTTTAAAGTTAATAAATAAATTGAGTAGTTTAGAATAAAGGGTTTAGAGCTATTAACTATGTAAATTGAATCAATTGTTTAGTATCCAGGAATTTAATTTTTTAAAACTCTATTGCAAGGATATGATATTAATTCCCTACCTATTTGACAGAATGTTGTGAGTCTCCAAAGGAAAAAAAAAGTTATAATTCATGTTTGCATGTTTTGCAAACTATGAATTTCTACAAATATCTTTAATGTGTCCACCTCTGACATCAGAAGTTATTTACATGCTCTCTCTTTTGCCATTGAAGTTATCCTATTTGATTCCTATTAGAATTATTTCAAGCATATACTTTGGATATTTTTATTTTTGTCCCCTTCTGCTCATCACTGTTCATCGTTGAGGAGACCATGCTCACCTTTCAGCCACCTTTATGCTACCACTGTATTTCCAGAACCACCCATACCAGCAACCTAAACAGAAAGACCCTTAGATTACTTTCAGCTTCTCTTGTCAAATTTTCATTCTTTTGGATCTCTTCCCTCAGCTAGTTAGCCTGGTGCTCTTCCTCGTATCTTACGATGTCAATAGGAGATCTAAATTTAATGTGTTTCTATATCAGAAAATATTTATAGTTCTCAAATATCACTGCTAAAGACAAAAATAAATTAATATAAGGGGCTAATATCTAACGATAGATCTCTGTTAATTAATGTAGGGTCAAATATTTAGATAAGGTAGTCAGCTCAGATACCTTTAAAATTATAACACAGAATGAATATCTACTCTGAGTTACTAAGACATGTCATTTTGGTCTCTCCCATGAGGTAAGTTCAAGAGATCCTCGGGGGTCAGTAAGTTTATAGGTGGATGTCCTAAATCGTCTATTATTTTGACAAAATGGGCCCTAGTTTTGAGGGTCAAACTTTATCATAAATAAATTTATAAGGTGATGTTATATACAATTAATCATCACCTCTCAATGGTACTCACTGTTAGCATCTGAAAAACCCCATTTCTGATCATAAAGTTCAGAAAATAGATCCAAAAGCATACAATGACTCATTAAAATGACACATAGTGGGACATTTATTTCAATGTTCCAATTTCATTTCTAAACTTCTCTTTCATATCTCAATGACCATTTTCTTTTGCCTTTCTGCATAACTTGACTCACTTTTTAGCATCATTTATATATCTGGAACCATTAAGGTTGCTGATAATGCAAGGGAAACAAGACAGAGAAGATCCATGCTCTAATGAAGATTGCAATTTACTGGAAGAGAAACATACTAAAATAATCAAACAACTGATGAAGATAATTTCAGGTAGGAATAAGTTTTAAGAAGAAAATAAAAGATGGTAATTAAATGTCTGAGGGGGCATATTGCTTTGTAGGAAATCTTCTCTGTATGAATTCATCACTGAGGAAAAGATGTTTGAACTGAGACAGACACCACAGAAAGATCTGTGGAGCAGAGTGTACCAAAAGCAAAGTCCTTAGTGAGAAATATAGAATGTTGAAGAAACATAAAGACTGGTGAGCAAGATGGATAGTCATAAGACCCGAGGATGGACAGTTAGGTAGGTGTTAGCATTTGTAGTGCTTTGAGAGCTAGCAGAGTTTAGACTGTAATACACATTCAACATCAAGCCATGGAGGATTTTAGTAAAAACATAAAAAGGTATGATAGTCATTTTTTATTTATTTAAAAAAAATTTTTAATGTTTGTTTATTTTTGAGACAATGCAAGAGACAGAGTGCAAGCAGATGAGGGGCAGACAGAGGGAGACACAGAATCCGAAGCAGGCTCCAGGCTCTGAGTTGTCAGCACAGAGCCCGATGCGGGGCTCGAACTCACGAACCTTGAGATCATAACCTGAGCTGAAGTCAGACGCTTAACCAACTGAGCCACTCAGGTGCCCCTGATAGTAATTTTTTAAAGATAGCTTTGGCTGTTCTGTGTGGAATAAATTTAAGAGGACAAAAATGGAAACATGGGTGCAGTGGTTCACACAGGAGAGAACTTTAGTTGTACGATAATGGTGCTCGTCCTATAATGTTAGTAGAAGAAATGGAAGAAGAGGATGTGTGTACTCAACACAAGGTTAGGTGTGGGTGCTGAGGGGAATTGAGGAATCAAAAGTCATTCTGTTTTGGGCTTGAACCTGTGGGAGGACAGTGGTATCATTCCTGAGAGGGAGAAGATATGAGGAAGAATATGAATTTTGTTTTATCTACTTTTGACCTCTTACTACTCAAATCTCGCCTTAAGTGGATTTACACATTCCATTTTATTCTAATTCAATTTGATTCAATTCAACTAACTGTACACTTATTGAGACATCTGTATACACCAGGTACTAGCTTGAGAAGGAATTGTCCCTTTCTGGTCTCCAGAATTACCTAGAGGTAAGCCTAGAACATGCATACAGAAAGGTTTACAGTTGTCAACAGTTTAACATGTTTATAAAGTAACACATGAAATGTTATTTGCTAACTCTTCTAGCATTTACCAGGAATTTCTAACAGTAAAGAAGTGCCAAATGATTCTTCTTTTCACATCGTCTTCCTCAGCTTCATCCACACATCTATCCTTGCATCTACTACCAATGACACCTCACATGCCTTTTTGATTGTAGGTAAACTTTAACTTGAAACTCTATGGACACACAATGTGAGCCACAAATAAAAGCTAGATATGTTATATTATGTTTTCTAGTAACCACATTAAAAAAGTAAAATCTATAGATAATATTAATGACATATTTAATTTAGCTCAACATATAAAATATTATCATATCAAGATGTAATCAATGCAATGAGATATTTTTACTTCTTTTACCTGTACTAGATCTTTGAATTCCAACTGGTATATCACACTTGTAGTACATCTCAATTTGATTAATCCCATTTAAAGAACTCAATAGCCCTGTGTGGGAGGGCTATTATTGCATTGGGTGGTACAGCTCTAGAATTTTGGAACCATGAAAGGTTAATAAAGAATATTAGTAGTTCATATAGAACATACTCTTCAAGCATCACTGTCATTTGACTATCTCAGGATAGTAATTCCCAAGATAGTAGAAATCAAATGAAAATCTCAAGGAAATAGCATGTAGGATGTCAGTGACTGTTGAGGTAATACATTAATCAGTTTGAAGGATGAATTATAAGCATAGACTTGTATGTAACAGAGAAAGGAGACACAGCAGTGAGTCTAAGAGTGACTGAACAATAGCCAATAGATAATACTAGAAAGGGGTTGAAATTAAACATTGCAATGTGCTTTCAGGACAGAGAGACCACTATGAGAATGAATAGATAAAGCTTAGTATAAAGGCCAGGGCTACCAAAATGACAAAAAATTGAATGAGATGTTCTAAGCTTCAAGGTCATTGTGACCTTGGTGTGAAAGCAGAACAATGTTGGGGGCTGATAAGGATATTGTAAAAGTAAATAGGCAGCATGGTACTGGAGATAACATAGATTTTTGAATCAAATCACCTGTCATTCCTTATCATCAGTTTTCACATCTGAAAGCAAAAAGAGAGATTACTCCTTCCCTGAAAATTCTTCGTTGGAATTAAGGAATATGATATTAAGTGCTTATCATAGTTCCTAGGACATCCCAGGTGTTGCATAATTACATTCTTCATCCCCCACCCCAACTGGTGGGTGAGCTGTGCACAAAAGGGCAATACCCAATTGGTATGGTTACAAATCATTGAATGAGCTCCATTTTGTGAGCTGATAATTTTTATACAATCATGTTGTCATCTAAACTGCACAATGAATAGGTTGTGTCATTTTAGAACCCAAGAAAAGAAAACGCATTTTCTTCAGGGGTCAAAAGACTGCTAAGGATGTGAGTTATAAGCAATATTATCAACTCAAAGCAACCCACCCCCCATGTTCTTATACAGCATCTGATGCCATATGTTGATAATGTAAACACACATTTTCATTGACCATTTATTTGTATGTATAGTAGCAGTTGATACTAAAAATCTGAGTTTCCATTCATTAGCCCTTTTTCCAACAGGAACAAAGTTGTTCATTATGGAAGAGATCTGGGGATTATTGGAGGCTGTTTGCCTTTGGCTTTGATTTTAGAAAAGTGCAGCCATCTGGGAAATAAGCACTTACTAGCCAATAGGGAAAGTGGAGAAGTAAACTATATCCATCAATTATACAATATATTCTATGTGAACTATCCTTGTTCTGGAAAATGAAAGAAGTGATTCAGGGGACAGAGCACCTCAGCTCTTTCCCTTACCTCCAAATGCCCCATATTTACCCAACTCTCAGCCTATTTACAGATAAGCAAAGAAAAATCACCCTCCTAATTTTGTTCTTCTTGTAGATGCCACGTTTCCATAGATCCTGACATTATTTTGTTGCCATTTCCTTAGTGAAAATGGCAATTTATTAAACAGTGGCCTAGGTTAATGCACCTGGCCAAAGTGAGTCAGTTGTTTCTCTTTGCTAGAAGAATCAGATGGATTTTTAAAAACTGCACTGAAGTTAACTTTCATTCTTATTCAGTTGAGTTGTTTTCTATATGAAGACCTTGAGTTATTTGTTCAAAACAAAGATCCAATTGTCAGAACATGTTGAGAACATTGAATCCGGGGGAAAAATGAAACATGATGTTTCATTGATTTCTTCCCTCTGGTTAGATGATCACTTTAATGTAAGTTTCCACATTATTTTTTAAAAAGCCTTTTTGAGATAGCATATTAGGATTCCATACAAAAATAACAAAAGACTAAGTTGTGATTATGCTTAATCTTGCTATTCTATAAGATGCATGACCTCATGACATATAAACATTGCTGGCCTTAGAACAGTGCAGTTGTAGGAAATAATATACTTAGAGGAAGCAAAGAATGGGTATCAGTCCAACATGCTGGGTAGGAAAACAATATTGTTTCAGTTTTGGAGAAGATCCATTTTGTATGAAGAAAAGTGAAAATAAGAGAAGTACTCTATGAGGTTTACTTGTAGGATGACATTCAGCATAATTAGTTCAATAAAATCTGCACAAAATAAAAAAAAAAGACTCTCTGCTTTGTATATTTTGAAATTTTCATCAAAGTCTCATTTTTGTGTTATATATGTAGGTGGTCATTTTCAATAGCTTTTCTGTTTATATTTACAGAAAATATAAACTTGTATGTGATCAAAATAAGGTGAGTTTATTTTATCTAGGAAGCCTAAAACACTTTACAGATACTATAAAATTTTAATTTGTTTCATTTTCACAAGCTATGTAGAGATTATCCTCCACTCTCAATTATCCAAATTTTTGTGTGCTATTTTTAATATCATTGTCTTAGTTACATCTGATTATACTTAATACAAATTTAAAATAATTGGGCACCCCCTGTTTTTGTCCTTTACTGAGATTTCTCTTCCCTTCTATCTTCTAAAACTTTCATGATGTTTTTTAATGCAATACTTATAGACAGAGACATATAGTACTGGATGACTCCCTTGAATAGTTCTCTCATTATTCATTAAAAATATCTTCAAGCTCATCTTGGTAAGAAATAAACCTTGAGTTTAGACTTCATTCATGTAGTCACATAATATAATTCAATTACTGTTTTAATCTAATTTAGAATCAAATACTGGATCAATTACCTCCTTCTATATAACAAATTACTTAAAAGTGAGTAGCTTTAAACCAACCATTTTACTCTTTATAATTCTGTGGGTCAAGAACGAAGCAGGCCTCCTCAGAGTTGGTTTGTCTCTTCCTGTGGTGTTATCTAACACAGCTTTGCTGGGACTGTAGGCTCCAATGTGCCTTTAGTCACAAGTGTTGTTATTGCTAAGGTGTGACTACAAAGTATGGGGACTGGCTAGTTCCTCTTTGTAACCTCAAATCTTTCAAGGCATGTCCATGTCTTCTCACTATAGTGGGTTGGGGAGTCAAAGTTTTATACATGATGACTCAGGTTCCAAGAGTTCTAAGACATTCTATTACTTCTTTTTTTTTTTTAAGTTTATTTATTTATTTAGAGAGTGTGCGTGGGGAGGGGCAGAGAGAGAGGGACAGAGAATGTTAAGCAGGCTCCACAATGTCTGCTCAGAGCCTGCTCAGAGCAGGGCTCAAACTCACTAACCATAAGATCAGGACCTGGTCAAGAGTTGGACGGTTAACTGCCTGAGACACCCCAGTGCCTCTAAGAGATTCTGTTTGAAAGCAATTCGTGGAGAAGGGTAATAGATGCATCTCTCAATTGGAGGTGCAGCATGTGCATATAGAGAAGGAAGGAATTATTGGTGGCTGTCTTTGTAGACAACTGTCACAACCACCATCTCCTATACTCTATTCCACACAAACTGTTCATCCCCTGTCCCTTTGTTTATTCCTCCAAGTTAACCTGATCTGCTAAAATCTAATTTACCTCCTAAGGCCCATTTCAAATATTCTCTTACACATCAAACCTGACATACGGGTCTGACACATATCTTAGAAGACTTTATCTGCACCTTGAAAAGAGTAAAATTAAATGTCTTTCCTCTTGATGTTTTTGTTTACATTTTACATAATTCTTTTGACAACACTGAAAACAAAACTAAGCACTACGTCCAGAGGTCACTAAGTCATAATCTCTCTTGAGTTAGGAGCATCATTTGACATAGTATGCTACCTGCTGTTTCTTGAAACTTTTCTTCCCTTGGCTTCAGAGTTAACACACTGATTTTCTTGCCATCTCACTGGTCTTCTGCTCTTCATTATCCTCTGCTGGATTTATTTCTTCCTTTGGATGCAAAGTTTTGTAATGTTCCAGAGCTGGGTGCTATAACCTCCTCTCTTCTTTATAATTACCTTGCTTTTGTCTATACTTATGGCTTCAATGCCATCTGTAATCCTGAATCAAAGTCCATACTTCTCTAACTATAGAAATATATGTCTACCTGATTAGTTAACATCTCTATTTGAATGTCTAATGGATACTCAACATTTCCAAATTCAATGTCTTTATTTTTAATTAATTAATTTACTTATTTTGAGAGAGACAGAGAGAGAGAGAGAGAGAGAGAGAGAGAGAGAGAGAGAGAGGGAGAGAGAGAATTCCAAGCTGCATCCTTGCTGTCAGTGCTGTCAGCGGGTGCCTGATGTGGGCCTCAATCCCATGAACCCTGAGATTATGACCTGGACTGAAATCACGAGTCAGACGCTTAACCAACTGAGACACCCAGGTGCCTTTTTTATTTTTAAACTCCACTTCCATCTGCTGCCCTGCCAACTTCCTCATGTCAGTAAATAGTCAAAGTTGCTCAACCTTTAAACTTACAATCATCTTTATATCCTTTCTTTTTAACCCATCCCACATCTCAACCATCAAGAAATATCTTTTAGCTTTACATCCAAAATATATCCTGGATAATGTATCACTACATTCATTGTCTGAAACACCATCATATCCCAATTAGACCACTACAGGAACATCTATACTCTCCTTCCCGTTTCCAATTTTTTTTTCTTTTTTTAAAATTTCATTTGAGTATAGTTGAAATAAACTGTTGCAATAGTATTTCTATACATTAATTAATAAAGAGCAGAAAGACAAATTAAGAAAACAATTCCATTTACAATTGCACTAAGAAGAATAAAATACCTAGGAATATAACCAAAAAGGTGAAAGACTTATACTCTGAAAAGTATAAAACACTGATGAAAGAGACTGAAAATGACACAAACAAATGGAAAGGTACACTATGCTCATGGATTGGAAGAATTAACATTGTTAAAATGCCCATATTACCTAAAGCAATCTAGAGATTCAATGAAATCCTCATAAAAATACCAAGAACATTTTTCACAGAATAAGAATAAATAATACCCACATTTGTATGGAACCACAAAAGACTCTGGATAGCCAAAGCAATCTTGAGAAAGAAGAAGAAAGCTAGAGTTATCATTCCAGATTTCAAGATATACTACAAGGCTTTGGTAATCAAAACAGTATGGTAATGGCACAAAATCCGACACAGAGATCAATGGAAAAGAATAGAGTCCAGAAATAAATCTTGTTTCCATTATTATTCCCCTATAACCTTTACTTCACAATCACTCGGAATAATCCTTTAAAATTTAAGTCCTTGTGTTTCTTCTCAGCTCAAAATCCTACAAAAACATTTTGTTACACTGAGAATATTATACAAATGTTCTTATCATACATACATTGTTCCCATGTGCTTTCAGTTTTCAGTCTTGTAAAGCTATGCATTTTCTGTGCCCAGAAATGATGACCAGCATGTTCTTGACTCTTGACCTTTGAGCCTGCTAGTTACTCTCTCTGGAATGCTCTTTTAGATACTTAATAGAGTTTGCTGCATCACTACCCTCAGGTGTTGCATCATAGGATGGTCTTTCAGGAACATCCTATCTCAAACGGCAAACTATTCCTATTACTCGTTTTCACATAAACTAGTTTTATTTTCTGTGCAACATTTATGACAAATCAATGTAATATTTTATATGTGCTAAATTTTCAGAGAAACAACCTCAAAATCCAGAAGTCAGGGAAGAGTTCTGGGTTGAGAGATACATTTTAATTAAGTGATTAGTTAATTTCTAATTTTTCAGCATTAAAATTTCATTTTAAAACTAAACCATTCTATTGAAAGTATATATAACAAAAGTCTTATTAATAACCCTAGCTCTTCTCTCCTCTGTATTTTTAATTTAGAGGCTATGAGACAAAAATCTCTGAAATAAGTGTCTGAATACTAATGAAACATCATTCATTGACAGTGCAACATGGGGCAAATTTCTAAACTTCTCCAGATGTCAGTTTATTGACATTTAAAATGGGGACAAAAAAGCAACTGTTCTGCATTGTTTTTTGTTTTCTGTTTTAATGGGACTGTTGTGAAGAATGGGTAATGTTTTGAGCACAGTGCAAAAGTTATTATTAGCACCTACTGACTCCAAATCTATTTTAGTCACTACATTTGGATATTGCCTTTACAGTTCCAGGGTACCTTTCTAGGGGTTAAATAATTAATGACAGGTGTTTGTAAGGATACTTGGGGTAAAAGAGTGACACTCTTTGTTTCTCAGTTTAGTTTACTTTTCAAAAATATTTTTTATTTCTGTCTTCTTTTGGGGGGATAATAAAACTCAATGTCAAAGAAAGCAAATGAAAATCTATTTAAAATAATATAAATGTCATTTTCACAAATCAGCATTCATTAAATCAATTAATATCTGAACCACTACAACTCCACCACATGAAAATGTTTAAGAACAGATTAACAGATGTGTTGAATATCAGCAAACAAACTGGTAATATAATGAATTTAAACTCCTGCTTTCCAACATCAGTCCCCTCTGGAAGTAGAGGAGACGTTTTTTGTTTTTTTTTTTCTTTTTAGGTTAAAATACAATCATAGCAGGCCATAATCCTCACTTAGCATCTAACTCATTCATGTAGCTTGTGGTTTAAACCTGAAATACATTTCCATTGACATAGCAACAATAGAACTATCAATGGATGAAAACCATTTTGAATGTTCAAAAACTCTTCTGAGATTTGGGGCTTTCACTTTCCATAAAAAGGAAATGAGTTGGTTGGCAATGAGCATCATTTTAAAAACAATTATCCATTTCAAAGACTTCCTTGGAGATTGAACAATGAAATGTTATTGAAAGTAAAGAGAATTATTTTTTTGAATTTTCAAAAATGTTTATTCTCTTAATAGAAAATATAAAATATACTGCGTGTTGGCATCTAATAGCTCAGATTGATGGAAATTACATTAGTTTTGTAAAGAACTTCAATTTAAAATTCACTTTTTTTCATTATCTTATCACTTTAACCAGACATATGCAATTTTTCAAACATTTCAATTCAAATAGTAATGTGTTTTTTTTTCAAAGAAGTCATCTATCACCAAAAACAAAACAAAAAACCCAAGAGCTTTGGAAGGTGACGCAAAGTAACTTAATAAGTGTGCCAACTGCATTCTTTCTGATAAACTTCAATCAAGTGCATAGACTGCAAAGTTTTCAGTGTTTATCAGTTTACACTTAAAGGAACCCACCTCCAAAGCTTTTCATGTAAATAAAAGTGGGTCCAATTACTTCTTGTAGCTGTTCATCAGTAATAACAAGGTTCAGGTATTTTTAGGAATTCAGCTTTTATTCCACCGAAGTAGCTAAAATTCTACTTTCACTTCCCATCCTAGCTGAGTTTAATGTATACTTGAGTTTAATGAGTATTTGGCATTGCATATGTGGTCAATTTACCTTAGTTCACTTATTTTTTTTTTTAATTTTTTTTTCAACGTTTATTTATTTTTGGGACAGAGAGAGACAGAGCATGAACGGGGGAGGGGCAGAGAGAGAGGGAGACACAGAATCGGAAACAGGCTCCAGGCTCTGAGCCATCAGCCCAGAGCCTGACGCGGGGCTCGAACTCCCGGACCGCGAGATCGTGACCTGGCTGAAGTCGGACGCTTAACCGACTACGCCACCCAGGCGCCCCATAGTTCACTTATTTTTGAGTTTAGCTATAAAATGTGATGGTGGATGTTTTGACTATTCAGAATGAAAGGCAAAAATAATATGCTAAGAAAAAACTATGAATTGCAGGGTAATTAAATCATTTTTGACCTTGCTTAAATCTAGTTTGGCATCTTTCATTTAAAAAATTAGGGAAAAATGGGGTGCCTGGGTGGCTCAGTCGATTGAGCGTCTCACTTCGGCTCAGGTCATGATCTCATGCTTTATGAGTTCAAGTCCCGCGTCGGGCTCTGTGCTGACAGCTCAGAGCCTGGAACATGCTTCAGATTCTGTGTCTCCCTTTCTCTCTGCCCCTCCCTCAGTCACACTCTGTCTCTCCTTCAAAAATAAATAAACATTAATTTTTTTTAAATGGGAAAAATAGGTAAGATGTTTAAACTATGAACGCAAAATTATTTTATATTTGCCACTTTTTCAATTATCATAGAAATAATTTGATTATTTATGTCCATTATTTATTTTTTTTAATTTTTTTTTCAACATTTATTTATTTTTTTTTAGGACAGAGAGAGACAGGGCATGAACGGGGGAGGGGCAGAGAGAGAGAGGGGGACACAGAATCGGAAACAGGCTCCAGGCTCCGAGCCATCAGCCCAGAGCCTGACGCGGGGCTCGAACTCACAGACCGCGAGATCGTGACCTGGCTAAAGTCGGACGCTTAACCAACTGCGCCACCCAGGCGCCCCTTTATGTCCATTATTAACTTTACATTAGTAACTCATAATATTTAGAGGAAAACAAGAGCTGTTTTAGACCTGAGGTAAATTCTAGGTACAAAATAATACTACATTTTGTTTTCTCAGTGTAAAAAAAATGTATTGTTTATAACCATTTATAATAGTAATTGTAACCTTGTCAAATTGATGATTGTAATATAGAACACTAAGATTTCCTAAAAAGTATCAAGTATGTCTAGTGAAATTTTAACTTATAAACCAATATATACTTACTTGTGTAGGATTGAACTGATTTGTACCTAAACTGAAAAAGCTTTATTTTCACCATTGGGGAGGGCTGGATGTCTGGTTTTGATCACTCCTGGCCAGGATAAAGACAATGGTGTGCTTTTTGAAATCTTCAATTCTGTTGGCAATCCCCAGATTCACTTTTTGCTTATTAATGGTTTATATTTGCATAACAATTTACATAGCTTGGCCTGTGTGACTAGAAAGACATAAAACCCCTGCTGGGTAATTCTGCTTTGAGTTCTCAAGACACATTCCTAGCACAGATCTTGGTGGTTCAATTCAGAAACAAAGTGAGGTCTCTGTGTAACTAAGGTCCCTAGGGAGTTTGCCCATGGATGGAACACATTTTACAAATTCAATGACACAATTCACCAAACGTATACAAGGAGTCAGTGGAGAAGCTTGGATTTATAGGGATGATTATTTAACTACAAAGAAATCTACACAACAGTGTCCATAAAGTACTAAACTTAAATGGCACTTTGATACTCACACTGCAGGGAATGGCCAGCAAACCCTGCGTAGACCTAGGAAAGATTACTCCACAGTAATCACAAGCCAACCACAAATCTCTGTTGGCTTGTGTACAGAGGGCATATAACATTTCAGGCAGGCAGAAACAAAGGGTGCTTGACTTAAAGGTGAACAATCACAAGAGACTAATCAAATCAGAGATATACAGCAAGGGTCTCTGTGTCTTACTGTTTTGCTAAACTTCGTGTACAATGTATAGATAACAGAGTTCCCCCAAGGACTTCAGAAACACCTAGGAGGGCCTGCCTAGGCATTCAGCAGTCAGGGTTGTTGTTACGCAGGTCTCCTGCATTTTAAGAGACCCACACCCCTCACAAGGTCAGCTGCAGCCCACCAGCAATCTCCATGTTCATTTTACCTAGCCAAGCATTGTATAATCTCTTCTTCCTCAGTAATAACCCCAACAGAACACCTGGAGTAAGAAACATTAAGGAACACCTGAGCTTAGATGCCTCTTTGTTACTTAAGTGATGTGTGGTTGTTGCTTGTGATGGTCAAAACAGGTAAACTGGTTTCATTATCAGGAAGCACACAGTATGCTCCTGAAAGTTCTTCCTCATTGACAGGCTAAACAGTGAATATAAAAGGATTGTCACCCTGAAAGAACAGAGCTTTTCTTGAACTTGTGTAACTACCCTAGGACAGGTTAATTTGCAGATTGGTGCACATCACTGACCTAGGACTCAAGGAAAACTTTGCTAGAATAGACTGCATGCGATCTGCTCTCGGTTAAGTATTTATGTCCTTGGATAAATCAAAACATGCATGAAATGTGTAAGAGAGGCCTCTTCTCACCCATTTGTATCACACATGAAAAGCTGCAGTAACATTTGAAGTGTTATGCCGTATATCATATTGTAAAACCTTGAATTGAGAGTAACTTGCTCTGCGAGTGTTCCACAAGACATTTCTAATAAATCTTAACTTGATAAACGAGCCAATGTCTTGTATTATGAGTGGTACCTGATGCCGAATGTCACATGATCACAACTGAGCCAATAGTTCTTGAAATTCACTTTGATGTACAAGTGCTTTGTATTGCAAGCATGCTTCTGGAACAAAGTATGCTCACAAACCAAGGTTTTACTATACATTAAACTTGGCCTGTGATATAATAAAAGAACTGTGCAAGGAAATGGGCAGCATGAGGAAAGAGGATGGGTGGAATGATTTTTCTCCATATGTTTTATTTTGTCCCTTTAAGTTTACCTGGGTGCAACATTTTTCCTAGAGAGCGTGCTTCAGAAATGAAGTTTGGATAGAATTAGGTCACATGAACACAAGCAAGAATTTACTCAAAGATAACTGATGTTTAGCTATAAACTTCCAAAGAGATATTGAGGACTGTCATGAGACTCATTCTTTACCCATCTTGACATCCACTGGAGATGTTATATGTTCCAGAAACTCTTTCTTGCCCCCCTCACCAAACTCAGTAATTCTCTATCCCCCACTTCCACACCTCTATTCACTGTTGGAATATAACTTAAAAACTAAAAGATTATATTCTCTTTAGTTATTAGGAGGCAACAAAGTGTGGCTGAAAAATTATTACCATCAAGTCTCATGTATTATAATTGTAATATAAGCAGTCTTATGATGCAACTGAAGAAAACGAATAGTGGAAATAATTTCTTCAATAAAAGCAAGATTATTATAAAATATACCAACTAATTTTTAGTAAGTGTATCCAAAGCTACATTATTGAGAAAAATTCTAGGAGAAAAACATAGTTCAATATGACAGTTCTTATTAGCAAAAAAGAAATATTATTACACGGAATAAAATTAGAAGACTTTATTTAATATATCCACATTATTGAGCAAAATGGGAAAATGCCATGTGTACCATGTAACAAATTTCGTAAGCAGATTATTAAATCTAGTTTAAAACATGCTTTTGCTCCATCATGTCTGCCAGAAGCAATATTTCCATGCTGAATATTTTGTGTTGAAACATTCTTTTAGCCTTAGGGAACTCATTTATTGTGATTTATACTGTACTTTTTTTTTTAATCAAGTGCATTATACAGTTTCTTGTACTTTTATAAATAGCAAACAAGCAAGTGGAGTATTTAAATGAAAACATATGTTTGGTATAAATTATTACTCATTTTCAAAATTTGTCTGATACATTAATATACCAAATTAAAGTCTGAAATAATTTCTTATATTTGGCATTGTAGTCTATATTTCCAGTTGTTTCCTTAGGAATTTGTTTTGAAGGTTGGACTAAAATTGACTAGCTTTATTCACTGTATGCTGATTTCTATCCAGGTAGAGGAAACAGTTGCCATCCTAACCACTGAGTGGGATACAGGAAGGGTCACCTCTGGGATAGTACTCCCGATTGAGCCTGTGGGACATTTAGGGTATTAGTCTATCTTTGTTCCACTCATAGGGGTAGAGAATTAAAAGCTTGTTTTCCTCATTCCTTTTTTTGTTTTTAATTACGTGGGTGTTTCTTAGTTCAATGCTTTGATTATGAAAATTATTTAAACATCCTTTTAGGTATATGATGATGGTAAATCTCTCTTCTCTACCACTTCTAACCAAGTCAATACCATCAGGGTATGGAGTTGCAGGAATAAATGGGTTTCCAGAATCCAGGATCTGTAAGAAGTTCATGTTTCATTCAGCTTTGTTATTTTGCATATTTGATTTTCTGCTTAATGTCTATAACCAAAAGTTAGTAGTCTGTCATGTTCCTAGGATCGCTTTACCTTTTCTTTGTCTTGACTTCCTTTGGCAGGTTTTTTGTTCATTTATATTTGGCTTATTTGTTTGTTTGTTTAGTGTTTTTTCATTTAGCCATGGAATCCATGTTCCTTCTCTCTTCCCTATAAGTTATTTTGCTTCAGTTCTATTTTACCCTTTTTGAAAGTCTCTTTCTGAAATGAGCCATGTTATTACCTGAGGCATATATCTTTATTTTTAATTGGATGACATGCACACATATTGCCCCAATCTATTTGTAATTTCAAACGCCACAAGAAAAAGGTTAGGAAAACTAAGTAATTGTATCCTAATGCCAATGTTTGCTTTCTACAATTGTATTTGTCTACTTGCTTTGAATTGGGTTCATGTATAGCTTCTTCTGATACAGTTTCTGCTTCAAGGATCTTTGACTTCATCTGTGAAGGAAATAAAGGAAATAATGGCAGTTTTCCTCAAAGACATATTTTGGTCTGTCAGTAAATAGATTATCAGAAGATCACTCCTGCCTCTAGCTATCACACAGAGCTGCACAGCTTGTTACAATAGATAAATTTGTGTTCTCACAGATCATTAGGCACATTTTGAAAAGCAGCTTTGGAACCTGCCATTTCACATACTGTAAACAAAGTACTAGATAGCGAATTAAAATGTAAGCAATCATTTGACAAGCACTGTTCATCGTTTTTCAAAACTTTTTTTTTTAATGTGCCCATGTACAAAGCAGCAGCAGGATTCAATATTCTCAATAGGATATTCTTTTTACTATTTATTCTCTGAAGTGATTTTTTTTTGCAGCAAATTACTTCAGAATTTGATTTTATTAACAGTTTTCTTGGCTAAATAAAGATCAGTTAATAGCAGGAACTGATATACTCATTACTTTAAGTTTCCCACATGTCTTACTCAAAAGAATTTAGATTTGCCCATTGGTCATATTTCAATCAATATCTTACATATTTTATATCTCTGTATTATTTCTTTCACATTCAGAGAATCAGTGTTTTCTGTGTATGCCCGCCCTTGTCCATGGATAATTACTTGTGCCCTACTGTTTTAATATTGTTTTTCCATGGTATCATTAAATAAATGTTCATTATTATTACTGTTTCTAAATCAATGACATATTTTGAATGCTAAAGAAAGTCACATTTCAATAGATCAAAGCACATATTTTCAGGGAATATAAAATTATTTTTAATTATATAGCTACTTTTAATAATAGACTGGCTTAAAGAGAAATGAAAATTGAAAAGATAGTTTAAAAGTGCCACAAATTACTATTAGAATGACATATGACTTCTTATTCCTAATGAGGCATTTTTCACAGTATTGTAATTTCCTGTTTATTCTTATTCAGCTATTACTTTCTGAACTCCTTAAGTTAAAAAAAAAAAAGCACTTTATTTTTATACTAAACACTTGTTAGCAATAGCACAGTGCCCAGACTATGTTAGAAGCATAAATATTAAAAAAAATGAAATGAAAGACAATTAACTCTACCATCAATACCAGTGTAACAAAAGTGAATTTTTTAAATGGTTTTTGGTGATACACAATGTTAGATATTAAATGGCTTAACTCCTTATAGATGATAGGAATTAGAAGATGTTTTCAGTCATAAACCATCTGTTTACTGCAAAGAGTTCATCTAAGATGGCTAAGGAAATAATCACGTAAGGTTTTATGTAATATTTACATTGATATTACCAACTGAGTACTCTGGGACTAGACATTTATATTTCTTACCCATTAATGTGGACAAAGGTGGTAATCCGAGGATTCCAGATATATTTGCCTGTGACTCTAAGTATTTGAACTGACATCTATCTCTGGAGAAATATTTTATTTTTGGAAGTATATGGTCACCATTATTCTTTTCCTCTATCATAATATGCTTTATGCTGCTTTTAGGATTATTTTCCCAAAACCAAAAATCTGCTCCCAGATAAATACATGAAGATTCCCATACACTTCAACTCAAGCTAAGTTTTATCCTTTATAATAATATGTAAGTCTCTGGAACATGTGATTTAACTTTCTCTCTCCTGTTCCTATAGCTTGAACTTGGTGAGCCTCTTATCACTTCCCAACTAAATCATACAGTTTAGTGCCTCAAAGCTACTGCTCTTACCATTGCCTAGAGGCTCTACCCTATACTTTGGAATTTTTTTTCTCATCCTTGAAGACCCAGATCAAAATATACCTTCCTCAGCAAATCCTCAACTAACTGCATGATGTAAATGATGAGACTCATTTTGCTTCCAGAGTATTTTCCTTCCTTTCCCCTATACTCTAGGACCTACAATGATGTTATGACAGTGCTTGCACTGAATTCTGACACTCACAGGATGAGGACTTTATGTTTATAAGCTCCAAGGTACTTAGATAGACTAACAAGACATTTAAATAAAGACATTAAATAAATAAATGAAAAAATAATAGATATCAATAAAGGTCGCAAATATTTTAAATTTTATTTTCTATTAGAATTTATAAACTAATAAAATAACTGATTATAAAAATCCATTTACTCTGCTAATACTATTTAAATGAGGACTAGAAAACAGTCTTTCATTAAAAACAATAAATGACTGTATGATCTACATTTGTCCTAGTTATAATCTACATGAGTAAGAACACAGAAATATGTATACATTAATTAAAATGTTAAAGCTATTTGGGTGCCTAGGTGGCTGGGTCGGTTAAGCGTCTGACTCGATTTTGGCTCGGGTCATGATCTCGTGGTTCATGGGATTGAGCCCCACATCGGGCTCTGTGCTGACAGCACAGAGCCTGCTTGGGATTCTCTCTCCTCTCTCTCTCTGCCCCTTCCCTGCTCATGCTTTCTCTCTCTCAAAAATAAATAAATAAATTTTTAAAAATATTACAGTTATTTATTCATTTTTGAAATAAAAATTGTTTCCTTTGTATATCTCTCTTATGGAATCTATCAACTCTATGCCTATTGTCCTCCAGCTCAACCTTCAACATCATATAAATTAGTTGGAATTTGCACAATTTTTAAAATTAATATTATCAAAGGCCATATTCTGTGCAATGGAAGCTTGGTAAGTGTAATAACCTCAGCCAACATCTGTAGCTTACAGACAACCTTCAAGAGTTATAAAATTTAGTTACTGTATTTTGTTACATGTTTTTCACTAGTGTCTCCATTCTATCATTCCAGTCTTTCTCTATTATTGATCAACAAATACATTCAAAGTATTTTTTCTTTAGTCCTTATTAATGTAAGCAATCCAAAACTGACCACAGAACCACAAGCAATTTTTGTCAGGTGTAAAAAACACACACACCAAACACACACACACGCACATGGACACACACCTACAAAATAGGAATATCATCTCCTTTGCTTTAAGTACTATACTATTATTAAGGTACATTTATTTCGTTCTGGCAAAGCAAACCCCACCATGGCAATAAGTACATGAATGTATTATCTATGTGTTTGTTTTTGTCGTATTCAGCATTGTAAGCCATATCATATGGGCCCTACGTCATTTTTCTTTTTTTACAGATCCATTTATTTATCTATTTTCAAGGACTTCTACACTAGTAAAGACAGAAGAAAATAAAAATTTCTAGAAAAATGATTTTAACTGAAGAAATGTCTATGTGTAGCATAAAGGGGGGTTCTCTGGCTAATATCCCAGGGAAAACAGAAAGAAGTTGAGAAAGTTGAGAGGGGTATTCAAGGTTGCTCTGTTTCAGGGGATGTCTGAGGATTTGGAAGAGATATCTATGAATCGAAGTAGCATTTCTGATCTCTGCAATGGAAAGGGGGAGTTGCATGAATATATATATTCGGTTCAGAGCTATAGTAGGGAGTCACAGAAGCACTAGGAAGGCCAGAGCATCAAAACCCAGGATCACAGTACCTGCTTTAGAGTGAGGTTTGCTGAGGAAAAAAAAAGAATCCCACTTAGCCTCTATCCTCTACCTCTCCCTCCACCACTGCCCAGACTGTCACAGCATTCTAAGGAGAGCTGAGTAACATATAGCAATGCAATACTACTCAATTTCAACAAAAATTATGAGACATACAAAAAGATAAGAAAAATAATGTAAAGGACAAAGCAATAATCAGAATCACAGATGTAGGAACTATCAGACAGAA
Organism: Felis catus; assembly: GCF_018350175.1. Lineage (NCBI taxonomy): Eukaryota > Metazoa > Chordata > Mammalia > Carnivora > Felidae > Felis > Felis catus. Next base: position 89,425,487 of record NC_058373.1, on the reverse strand, counting down.
TTAAAATTTATCAGTAGGGGTGCCTGGGTGGTTTAGTTGGCTGAGCATCCAACTTCAGCTCAGGTCATGGTCTCAGGGTTCATGAGTTCAAGCCCCACGTCGGACTCTGTTCTAACAGCTCAGAGCCTGGAGCCTGCTTCAGATTCTGTGTTTCCCTCTCTCTCAGCTCCTCCCCCACTCACACTCTGTCTCTCTTTCAAAAATAAGTAATAAAGTAAACATAACAAATTTTTTAAAAAAATTTATTGTCAGCAATATGCTAAAGGTTCTAATGTCAAAAAAAAGGTATAAAAATGTAGAATATTAAGTTTCTACATAATATCATATCTTCATTAGAGTCACTATTTTTCCAATCAACATTATATGGTAATATAAGTCATAGCTGATGAACACACACCTTAGAGGAAAAAAGAATAAAAAAACTTAGATTTATATGAATTTATGACAGCCCCAAATAATTTTGGGTTTTCATAAGAAGAAAACATCAAAGCCATATACTAATCATAAAGCACATATTTAAAACATTTAAAATAGTATTTTGTAAATATTTCGTATGTAACATTGCTTCTTTCCTTGAAATACTTTTATGCATTGTTTTGATGTACTTTTTAAATTTTATTTTGAAATATTTTAGATTTACAGATGACTTGTATATATAATACTGAGAATTCCCATATAGCCTTCTATCAGCTTCCCCTACTCTTAACCAGGGCGCCTGGGTGGCTCAGTTAGTTAAGCGTCCAACTTTGGCTCGGGTCATGATCTCACAGTTCATGAGTTTGAGCCCTGTGCCAAGCTCTGTGCTCACAGCTTGGAGCCTGGAACCTTCTTTGGATTCTGTGTCCCCCTCTCTCTCTGCCCCTCCCTCTCTCATGCTCTGTTTCTCTCTCTCTCTCAAAAATATATATTTTTTAAAAATGTTACATAACTATGGCATATTTATCAAAACAAAAATGCTAACTTTGATACAGCACTAACCAAACTACAGACTTTGATTTTCCAATGGGCATTCTTTTTCTGTTCTAGGACACAATTCATGATAACATGTTGCGTGTAATCATATCTCTTAGATCTTTTCTAATCTTTGACAGTTCTACCTTCCTCATTCACCATGACTGACATTTTTTAAAAAGATAGTATCTTTTGTAGACCATCCCTCCATTTTGGCTTGTCTAGTGTTTTCTTATAATTAGTAAATGTATTTTTGGGGCGCCTGGGTGGCGCAGTCGGTTAAGCGTCCGACTTCAGCCAGGTCCCGATCTCGCGGTCCGTGAGTTCGAGCCCCGCGTCGGGCTCTGGGCTGATGGCTCAGAGCCTGGAGCCTGTTTCCGATTCTGTGTCTCCCTCTCTCTCTGCCCCTCCCCCGTTCATGCTCTGTCTCTCTCTGTCCCAAAAATAAATAAACGTTCAAAATTAAAATAGTAAATGTATTTTTAAAGATAAGCTTGAAAATATATTTTTCTTTCTCACTAATTTATCCATTGGTTTTTTTCCTTTTACATATTTGTTCTATATTCAGAGCCACTGCTTTTGTGAAGCCCACTGAACGGTAGCGGGTGCTCCACACTGCAGAGTTGTATTTATTTATTCACATGGTCCCCAGAGTACAAAAATAGTTTAGTGTGGAAGTGTGATTTACTGTCATTACTAATCAACCTGAGGAAAATTCTCACTTGCTGATGTATATGTTTTAATAAACTGCTTATTTCTATCAATAACATTTTAAGTAGTAAATTTTTGTTGCAATACCTCAGAATATGACTATATCATATAGCTGCCTCTTGTCTAAACATCAATACCCAAATCAAAAGAGATAGGAATGCAACTCAAAAACCCCAATTCTTTCTCCCTAATTTCCTTTACCTTTCCAGGGCTTCACTGCAGAAATTTCTAGTCCTCCCCAGTTTTCCATTTTCTATCTCCTTTCTCTAGCTAGTTGCAATCTCCTCCTTTACAAATATTTTTTTCATGGTCTCTCTTGCTGGAATTGGAATCAAAGCTGTGATAAGAATATATAAAAAGTAATTTTCATATAAAATAGTGCATAAAAAAACCTCAGACTTTGGGAGGATTAAAAGAATTCATAAGTTCCCCCAGAAACCTGTCAGACAAGAATTCCATGGTAAAATGCATTAAGGAAAAATAATTATGCAACTTTCCATCTTTGGGACAATACACATTAAAATATTAAATATATTATAAAATAAGCTTTATTGAAATCTCCTGATCTTGCTTCTTTTATCAATGGGAATTTGCTTTAATAAATTTTATATGCCAGTCTTAGCATTAAAATTCTGTAAGAATATAGCATTATGAAAGCTATCTAGTACTTTCAATTCTAATATTCTATTATTAGATGAAATTTTGTCAGTTGTTAATTGACAACTTGATCTAGAAAGTGGTAAAAAATAATAATTTGCATTCATTATTGTATCTATGGTAAGTGAAACATTATACACATATTGAAGGACTCTGCAAAATTTTAAATATCATGTATATTGGCTTTCCTAAGCAAAGAGTTACAAATTTCTTTCCATTTCTTTTCCTTAGGCTTGGAGACTCAAATAAATAATTAATAAATTAGATTCATCCTGAATTCCATAATAAATGCGAAATAGGAAACTAAAACAGAAATTACCTGACTTTGTCTTTAGTAAAATAGCAGTCACCTCTACTCATTACCTATTTGAACATTTTCTTTTCAGTACTTCAGATATTATTGATACCTTCTCTACATACAAATCTTCTGAAATTTTTTGTAGTCAGTCATTTATACATGCTCTCCTCGTTGTAAAACTTAAATACTTAATCCTTATATAATCAATGATACAATAACTGAATTATAAAGTGCTTTTTAAAATAATATGGCATTATAATTTTGATAATTTAAAACTATTTTTAGATTCAGAGTCATGATCAAATTAGAAAGTTCCAAAAATAGACATTCCTGATCAGTGTATTTAACAAACCAACAAACAAAAAGTTATCTTACAAGAAGTTAATATTCTTGTATGCTTGGGCAAAATTGTGAAGTAGAGCGATTTTTTTTTAATTAAAAAAAATTTTTTTTACATTTATTCATTTTTGAGAGACAGAGACAGAGTGTGAGCGGGGGAAGGTGCAGAGAGAGAGGGAGACACAGAATCAGAAGCAGGCTCCATGCTCTGAGCTGTCAGCACAGAGCACTATGCGAGGCACAAACTCACAGACTATGAGATCATGACCTGAGCCCAAGTCAGACGCTTAACTGACTGAGCCACCCGGGCGCCCCTAGAGCGATTTATTTTTAACTTGATATTTCTTCTCTTTCTGTATTCTTCTTAATTACCACTCTGTTCTGAGTCTGGTGTCCATATGTTTCTACTTCAGAAACTGTATCTGTCCAATTTCAATAATGATCATCTAAAATTGCTCCTTCTTAGCCACATGTTAAACCCTAGAAACCATGACCCACCCTGGATGCTTTTCCCAGCTGCTTGAATTATTACTCAGATTATATTCAATGTATTCAACAATTCTTTGTGTTACCCACACAAACTTTGTAAAAATCAGATTTAACCCAAAAAAGAAATCACAGATCCTCCGAGTGGGGAAGATATTTGGACTCAAACATATTTCCAGATGCTTCTTAAATTAAATACTATGCTGAAATGTCTGCAATCAGATATGATATTAAGACAATAGGTCTTACAGTCTATATTTGTAGCAGAAGTGCTTTAAAAATATTTATTACTTACATAATCTTATGTTCAATTTGTACACTAAATAAACTACTAAAAAGGAAATTTTCCCTGCATTAATCTAGCACTTAGTTTTCCTCCACACTGACTTGAATTCTATTGCCTTTTCCTATTTATATTATATGCTTGTTTTAATTTTATTCACCTCATTCCATGCAGCAGTTCCTATATTATAAATCTTAAAAAATACATCTATTAAGACAAATTCTGATATTTCAATGCTTTACTTTATAATTTCTTCTGTTCATACTATGGATTCAGTTGCTAATATGTTAGAATTGTTACAGTGCACTTACCTAATTAAGGATGAAATTTAATCTACTTAACTTTTTTTTCTCAATGAGAGATACAGATATCTTTTTGATATTTTAGAAGCTACTTATTTACCTGGAAAGAACACTAAACCAATGAAAATAAACCTACTCTAGTAGTCTGGAAATGAAATTCTTAATATAGTGAATTAAAATAAACCTTTTACAAATAAAAGCACACAAAAGTCAACTAGAAAGATAGAAACTGAAAAGTAGCTTAAAACTTCGTGAAAGATTTCATGTCCAAAGGAAGAAAAAAAATTGAAGTTGTTTAGATTTCAATTAAAAGATGGCTTTTAGAAAAGAAAAGTTATTGTATATGTGTTCTTTTAAAAACTGCAAACCAGATGGACCTAGAAGGTATTATGCTAAGTGAAGTAAGTCAGAGAAAGACAAATACCATATGATTTCACTTATATGAGGAATCCGGAAAAATAAAACGAACGACTAAACAAATGAACAGCAGAATCAGATTTATAAACACAGGCAGCAACCCGATGGTTGCCAGAGGTAGGGATGTGCGGGGATGGGCAAAATGGGCAAAGGGGAATGGGAGATACGGACTTCCAGTTATGGAATAAGTAAGTCATAGAATAAAAAGGTACGGCATTGGGAATTTAGTCAATAGTAGTGTAATAGCGATGTGTGGTGAAAGATGGTAGCTCCACTTGCGGTGAGCATTGCCTTATGCATGGTTGATGAATCACTATATTGTATACCTGAAACTAATGTGGCATCATGTATCAGCCATATTAAACAAAACATCGCAAATCAAAAAAGAAGATTTATTTGTGTGTGTATTTTTACTTTTTTTTTTCTTAGAGAGAGAGAGAACATGTGAGTGGGGGAGAGGGGTGGAGGGAGAGAGAAAATTTTAAGCAGGCTACAAGCTCAGTGTGGAGACTGACACTGGGCTGTATCCCACAACCTGGGGATCATGACCTGAGTTGAAATCAAGAGTCAGACGCTCAACCAACTGAGCCACCCAGGCGTCCCTACTTAGTTTTTATTAAAGGACACTATGTATAGAAATAATACTTATATTTTCTGGGGCGCCTGGGTGGCGCAGCCAGGTCACGATCTCGCGGTCCGTGAGTTCGAGCCCCGCATGGGGCTCTGGGCTGATGGCTCAGAGCCTGGAGCCTGTTTCCGATTCTGTGTCTCCCTCTCTCTCTGCCCCTCCCCCGTTCATGCTCTGTCTCTCTCTGTCCCAAAAATAAATAAATGTTGAAAAAAAAATTAAAAAAAAAAGAAATAATACTTATATTTTCAAATGCATAAACCAGTAGATTGGTAAAATGACTTTATTTATGAGCAGTTAGTACTTTTGCAAAGGATATTGCTGATTCTGAAATGGGAAATTCTTCAAACAGTTAAAGATAAAGCTCTATGAAACCAGTATAACAATTCTCAAATGTTAAATTTACTATTCGATCGTTATTCCTGTATGTATTTCCAAATGCAAAGAATATTGAAGCAAGTAACACTTTTCTATTTTTCAATTTCTAATTTATCATATTAGTCAAGTAAAATTAATACTGCAATTAAAATATCTTAAACTCAGTCACCCCATTTTTTTGCTTTTAAATATTGACTCAGACATTTTTGGGTAGAGAAAAAATGGCCCTTAAATGAAAGACTTAAGTAAATATGGTAGAAATATAAACAATGTTTACATGAGTGAAGCATACATATTTGTCCATCATCTGAATTATATAGATTAGATTATTCTAATAGTATTAAATTATAGACACAATGATAACATTTTAATAATAATATAAAAGGAATGTTCTAACCCTAAATACCACCTTTCTTTATAGCCACAAATATGATTATCAAAAGAATCATATTATCTTTTTGCTTTTTTAAATGTTTATTCTTGAGAGAGACAGAGCACGAGCAGAGGAGGGGCAGAGAAAGAGAGGGAGACAGAATCTGAAGCAGACTCCAGGCTCTCAGCTGTAAGCAACAGAGCCCGATGCGGGGCTTGCCCTCACAAACTGTTAGATCATTACCTGAGTCGAAGTCAGACACTTAACCGACTGAGACACCCATGTGCCCCTGTTATTTATCTTTTAATTTATTGCACATTTTTTATAACCGTAAGAAGTACTCTGATTCTAAGTGCAACTACTTTGCAGAAGGCAATAGGTAGAAAGAAGTTTCTTACATTCTTTACTTTTTTGTCCCTCTATGATCTTGCCTTTCTTTTGCATTAGAGTAAATAAATAAATATTTTCTTCAAAAAAGTTGTTTTTACTTGCTTTTTTTTTTAAGGGAGTGAGAGAGAAAGAGAGAGCACACACAAGCAGGGAAGAAACAGAATGAGAAAAAGAATACCAAGCAGGCAATATGTCCAACACTGAGCCTGACCCGGGGCTCAATCTATCAATGGTGAGATCATGATCTGAGCTGAAATCAAGAGTCAGACATTTAACTGACTGAGACACCCAGGAGCCCCATTACTCGCTATTTTCAATTTTCTACTCCCACTTTCTCTTGAACTAACTTCAGTCAAGTTTGACATCCAATAAAACTATTTTTTCTTCATTCTTCCTAAGATATTTATTTACCTTCATTCACAGACCTTAGAATTATTTATAATCATACCTATTTCCATTCCTTCTCATGCACTGAATACAACCCCTTGATATAAATGGAGCCTTAAACCCTTCTGATCCTATGACATATTATTTACTGGACTCCACCTACCTCACGTTCTCATTTTCTTTCAATCCATCTTAGAAAACATGATTGAACATTACAATTACTCCCCTTAACGTATTTTCAACTTCCTGTCATTTCTCCATGACTTACCTCTAGCTGGTTGAAAAAATTAGAAGCCTTGTTAAGTTAAATCCCTCTAAATTTTATACTGCATCTGTCTAGCTGCAATAAGGCTGAAGAAAAACCCAAAACATGGTGATGAATCTCACTTTAACTGTTCTGACTGGGAACAGAAAGTGTACTTGTAATATCACCCAGCTATCATATTATGATTCTTCTAGTCCATATATTCTTCCATTGTCCATGATGACTGTATCAGAGTTACCCAGCCTTTCTATGTTCATAACACCCTTTAATGTCTTGTTAATTTTTACATGCCTCCACAGATCCAAAGAAATACTGAACAGTTCTGCTAAGTAATTGAGTTAAGCAATATAGCAAGGATTTGTGTCAAAATGACAGGCAACATTTAACAAACATATATATATACGTATATACGTATATATATATATGTATATGTATATACATATATATATATACGTATATATACGTATGTGTATATATATATACGTATATATATATATATACGTATATATATAAATTGACAGAAAATATTTTTATTCCAATTTTAAATGACCACAATTACTCACTAAGGAGATTTGTGCACCTCGTTTATTATGGCATAATTTCTTAAACTTTTAATGATATTGGATATCGCCACCTTTATTTTTTGTTTCACATTGATTTTCACGCACCTTTGCTTTTTATCAGAGCAACAAGCAAAAACCTAGTTTTGCAAAAGAATGACATCATCTAAACAAATGCAATGCAATCTAATATTTGAATTGTGAACTACTTCAAACAATAGTTTTCACAGCACCCATTAGATATCAAGTGTCACTGCAATATTCTCACAAGTTAAAAAAATGCAATTGTCTTGTGAATTCATTGTAGTGCCTGGGTGTTCTTCCATATACAGTGTTAGGACTGCAGCAATTAAGGCTGTATCTTTCTCCCTTCTCTTACTTGTAAACATTCTTCTGCTATCCCCATTTAGTTAGTATCTTTGGTGCTTATTTCATTGACAAGAGAAAATTTAGAGGAAAACTTTAACAAGCTCCTACAGATCTATGATTCTATATCCTGAATTTGTGCTAATATGCTCGACTTTATTGTCCTATTATGATGGTAGAAACCCCTTTAGGAAGAAAGTTTTTAATAAAGGTCAAACTGTTGTTTGTATCTACATCCTATTTGAGTATTTCTGCTTGGTCATATCAAATACTTTCCCCAATTCACTGAATAGTTCATATTGGCAGACAAATATGCTATTATTTTTCTCACTGATTAAACAATTAAACCTTTTAAAATTACTATTCATGTCATTCTTTCCTTTAGAACAAAATTCCTCCTCAAAACAGTTGTACCTATTTATTTTCTTATCTTCCCACTCTTTCTTTCCTTTTTTTTTTTTTTAATTACATTTATTTATTTTTGAGAGACAGAGTGAGACAGGGTGTGAGCAGGGAGGGGCAGAGAGAGAAGGACACACAGAATCTGAAACAGGTTCCGGGCTCTGAGCAAGAGTTCAGTACAGAGCCCAACGAGGGGCTCGAACCCACGAACTGTGAGATCATGACCTGAGCCGAAGTCTCGAACCCACGAACTCTGAGATTATGACCTGAGCCGAAGTCGGACACTTAACCGACTGAGCCACCCAGGCTCCCCTTCCCACTCTTTCTTGAACTTACTCCAAGCAAAGTTCATTCTTATCACTCCACTGGACTCTTTCTTGTCAATGTCATCGGTGACTGCCTGCTGACTGAATCCAATACCCAGTTCTCTGACTTCATCACACTGGACCTACTATTAGTACTCAACCCAGCTTATTATTTCCTCTTTGATGCATCTTTTCCTCTTGATATCCTGGACACCTTCTTTACTCCCAACGTTGTCTCCTTAGTTTACTTTACTCATTCATCAACATTTACCTGATCTTCAAACTCTGGAGTGACCTATGCATTGTTCCCCATACTGCTTTATTTATTTATTTTTTTCTATTTACAGTCATTTACTTATGTTGTCATCCAATTCCATGGCTTTAAATACTATCTATGCACTCATATCTTTCACTTGTGTATTGCTGGTCCACCTTTGTCCTAACCTCTGGATTTATATTTCCAAGTTCTTACTTAATTGGGTAGCAAATGTAGCTTCTTCTTTGCTTTCCCTCTAGTCTGGTTATATCAGACTGTCCCTCTATCTGTTACTATCAGCCTCATTTCCCCAACTTTCCAGAGCCAAGTTTTTACTCTCCAATATCATGTCCATTTCATAAACAAATCTTGCAATTCCCACTTTCAAAATACATTCTGAAGCCAATCGGTTCCCACCATCTGCACTGCTATCTTCTTGTTTTGAACGACTACTATCTTTCATTAAAGCAAGTGCTCACATCTGACTTCCATGCATCTTCCTTTACTGAACACAGCACTCACAGTGTTCCAGGTAGAACTAAATCAGAATATGTCACAGTTTGTTTGCTCAATACCTTCAAATGGCTTCCCTTCTAATTGTAAGTTCAATGTAACTCATTTAATTCAGTTTTCATGTTTGCTGATGTTTCAACTTCCACCCTCCTTACCTACTTGCTCCACATCTGGGAAACCTACTTGTTCCACGTCTGCGAAAACCTGTAAGAAAGCTGGCATGCTATCTTGCTATCTCCCTGGCACAAGGAGGACGTTCAAACTGCTCAAGTCCCACATTTATGCATAGGAACCCTTGCCTCAGACCTGTCCCTTAACCACTCTAACACCCAAGCCAGTTGCCCATGTTGAAATCCCTGGGGAACATGTCCTGCACTTCCCAAAAAGTTACACTATGTGAGTAATGAATTCATACTTAGTTGGCATGTGTGTGTGTCAACATCAGTTCAACATCTGAAACAAATTTTGGGTAGGGTGTCTATCCCACTTACACAGTGTAAACCACAGCACCTGGTCACAAATTACTTTTCTGATCTCACTGCCTAAAGGCCTACACTTCATTCACTTCAATTCACTGGAATCTTTGCTCTCTATATGTTATCCTAAGTAAAATTGTTTCTAACAGTTTTTACACATGCTCTCCACTCTGTCTAGAAACTTCTTCCCCTACATATCCACACAGCTCACACCTTTGTACTTAAAATCATAGGTTTTCCATAAGAAATCTTAATATTCTATAGCACTTATTAACATCTAATGTAACTAACACTCTGCTTATTTAGTTTATTTATTATTGGCAAGTCTTATGTACACAGACATTTTCTTAGACTTTGTTCGCTGCTTTATTTATAGCTCCTAGAATTGTGCCTCATATATATACAATAGGTGGTTAATCAATATTAATTGAATAAATAGACTCATATACACTACAAAAGCTTTATGAATATATTTAAAGAAAATGAAAAGTCATGAATAAAAAACTAAGATTTTAAAATTTATGTATCAGAAAAAATAGAAAAAATTAGAAAAATACTTTCACTTGTAATAATGTTGATCAAACTCATTATGTTAATTTAAATGGATTGGTACTTTTTAATTCATTGATTTCAGAAAATAAAGTAAAATATTTTAAACCTAAGCACTAGGAGATAATTTAAAAATTATTTTTATAAAATAAAATCCTGTCACTGAGGCCAAATATTAGAAAAAAATATAAATCTGTAACATTTAAGTGTCTAAAAAATAAAAACATACACTTACATTGGATAGGTAAGGCAAGACTCTTTTTAGAACAAATATTTGACTGAACTTTTTAAAAATCTATCCACTCGTGTGATTCAGCCCTGATTTCTGTTTTCCTTCAAGTTTAGAAATGCTTCTGACCCAGTGGTAAGATTTTTCTATAATAAAGCATGTAATTTCCTTTTATTGATATTTGTATTGATATTTTTTGCTCTTGAAATCAAGAACACACTAATGATTTTGCCATAAAAATATACATATCTACATGTGATCTTTTCCAAAGACACCAGTAGAAAGATATAAAATATTTGTCTCTCAGTAAATATTGCTAAAATAATGTTACGTCAATTCCTCCTGTATTTAGCTTTCACATTTCAATGAGATTTATTAGAGAAAATAGAGAGTTTACAATAAAGCCCCCAAATACCAAGGTTTGCCAGAAGTCATTTATGTTGTTGTATTACTGTCAAATTTTAAGTTGTATGAGCGATATTTTACTAATAATAGTCCTGACAACCAATAGTTTATTTTATTACTCAGAGTTGCTATCCACTCCAATTCTCTGTGGCAAACATTTATCACTGAAATCATTAAAGATATTTCAATATTGAGAGGAAATATACTGCAGACACAAAATTATTTCCAAAAATAGACTTCTTGAGTATAATAAAAAAAAAATCATTGTGAAAATATGCTGTCTGTAAAAGCAAATAAAAGTGTTTTTTTAAAGTGTAATAATAATTTGCCTCTTTTTTATAAACAACAAAAACAATTATATGTCATTCTTATTTGTTGAAGGACAAAATTACATGTACTTGTATATAGTGTATTTGAATGATGGCATAAAGTATACAGAGACATACCCATCATTATGGGATGAATAAAAATACAAGGAAAAAATACACTTAAAAATAAAATTGCTAAAAATTAAAGACAAGAAACTATCTTAAAACCAGCCATAGATTAAAACAAAGACACTTTCCTTTCAAGAAAAACTAAAACTTTACTTCTAAGCATATAATTCAGAACACTATGGATGTGTATATTTAAAATGTGGAAGAAGAATAAGTATCAATTTAAAATTATATGTTCAGAGAAATTATCTTTCAAAAGTAAAGGAGAGATAAAGGACAATTGCAAAATATAAATACTGAGAAAATCCAGTGTAAAGAGAGCTACATCAAAAAATATCCCAGGGGTCCTGAGTGGCTCACTTAGTTGGGCAACAGACTTCAGGTCAGGTCATGATCACACGGAGCTGGTGATTTCTAGCCCGGCGTTGGGCTCTGTGCTGACAGCTCAGAGCCTGGAGCCTGCTTCAGATTCTGTGTCTCTGTCTCTTTCTGCCCCCCCCCTCCCAAAAATAAACAAACAGTAAAATATAAATTAAAAAAAAAAAAAAACGAAAGGAGATTTTTTTTTCAGACTGAATGGAAATGATACTGAATTGAAATAGAGTAATTGTAGAATAAATGAAGAGAACAGCGAAAGTGGGCATGTAGTTAAATCTAAAACAATTTTGATTGTAACATAATTCTTGTGATGCTTAAATCTATGAATAATACCATGGCTGATTTAAAATATATTTAAATAAATTTCAGGACAACTGCACAAAAAGCAGAAGGGGGTAAATATATCTACAAGGTCCTTACACACATCAGGGAGTACAAAAGTTGTAGGCAGATGTTATTGATTCAAGCATTCATCTTATAATTAATGCATAATTTAAAAAGATCTGTATTGTACTTACTGTAGAAAGTAATAAACACATGAATTACAAATATACCTAAGAGAGGAAACACTGAAGATTACCAAGTACCATTTAATTATAAAAAAGATGATAGGGGTGCCTGGGTGGCTCAGCCAGTTATGCGTCTGACTTCAGCTCAGGTCATGATCTCGCAGTTTGAGTTTGAGCCCAGCATCAGGCTTTGTGCTGACAGCTCAGAGCGTGGAGACTGCTTCGGATTCTGTGTCTCCCTTTCTCTCTGTCCCCCCCACCCCCTGCTTCCTTGTATTCTGTCTCTCTCAAAAATAAATAAACATTAAAAAATTATATAAAAAATATTATAATGGAAATTAGGGAAAATAGAGATAATACAAATATAAAATAAATCAAAAAGGGACAATTTAAAGTAAAATATAACTATAATTACCCTAAATGTAAAGAGGACTAACCTAGTAAAATACAAATATTGATACACTAAATTAAATGCAACACTCATCATTATTTATAAGGTATCTCAAATATGAGAATACATAAATGTTGATTATTAAAGGATGAAAAAATTATATCATGCAATACCAAAAGAAAGCTAATGTAGTTTTATTGGTATCAGATGAAATAGGCTTTAAAGCTAGAATTATTACTAATGTAAAGAAGGCTAGTTATTCCATACTCTATGATGGAAAATGTTAATCCAACAGGAAAGCATAATATTGTCTCATAATATATAAAGTTAAATCTGACATAATGAAAAAGAAAATATAGGAATCCATATCATAGTAAAATATTTTAATATAATTTTCAGAGTAACTGGAAAAAAATTAAAAACTAAATTAAAAAAAATTAAAAACATTATATATAATGGTATTATGTATTATGTGTACTTGAAGTTATGTGTCACATGTATACTTAAAAAATGTGTATTTTTAGAGTTGACGGGGTTATATGTTTCTGTGTACGTATCTACATATATATAAATTGTGGATGATTTAAAATATATATAATATTCTATAACTTTTAAAAATGTCTATATTTATTTACTTTGAGAGAGAGAGCAAGCAGGGAGTAGAGGCAGAGAGAGAGAGGGAGAGAGACAATCCCAAGCAAGCTCCACACTGTCAGCAAAGAGCCAGACATGGGGCTCGATCTCACGAACCATGAGTGCAAACCTGAGCTGAAATCAATAATCGAATGCTTAACTGACTGAGTCACCTAGATGCCCCTTCCTTAATTTATATATATATAAAATATGTACACAGTGACACAAACAGACACACATATGCACACATGGATGCATACGCATAATCATATAATTCCAATTATAAATCAAAATGGCCATTAGAAAATTTTAAATATTAAACTGATTAATAATAAAACCATCATATAAAAATGCATAGGTTATTACCAGGTAGTCTACTCCTTTGCCTATATTCAGTGAAATTCCATATAATGTAGCATTTTAGCAAAATTATTCATAATCACAATCTGGAAACAAGCAAAATGGCTATAAGCCATAATAGAGTTGTACAATAAATAAGTTGTAGCATATTGGTAAAATGGAATAGTACAAAGCAATAAAAGTAGTGAAGTTTACACTACATATAAAACATGGATGAATCTTAAAATATATGGATTTTTACTGAACAAAAGAAGCCAGACACAAAATAATGCATATTGCATGATTCCATTTATACAAATATGAAGATCAAGAAAAACTAATCCAAGTGTTTAAGGACATAAAAACATTTTTCAAAAAAGTCCTGGAAAGGGAAGGAGGGAGCTTTCTGAGGTACTAAACATACGCTACACCTTGATCTCGGTTTTGCTTACATGGGTATGTTTACATTGTAAAATGTCATCAGATTTTATACTTGGTACACTTTTCACTTCAACAAATTATATATGTTATACATCTATTAAAATGTAAAATGAATACGTAGTGATTGTAATTTACTCTTCCACCTGTAAAAACTGTAGAATAGTTTCTAAAAATCTTGAATCTTTTCAATACATAAATAATCTAAATTGACAGCTTCTCTCAGCTCTTTAATGTAATAATTCGATTGTCTTCTGTCTTCTATCATTTCTGTTGAGAACTGAGATATAATCCAAATTGTTATTTCCCTAATTTCAAATTGAATTTACTTAAAATTTTTCTCAATACTATTAAAAAGTAGTAAGGACAATGAAAACCCTTCTCTTCTCTTAAAATAAATTATTAATACATTGTCACTCTGTATGATATATTCAATTCTGACAACTTATAAACTTCTAGGGGAATAGTTTCATATGCTGCTGTAAAATATCAATTCTAACTAGAATAGAACAGATGTCTAATAGCTACAATAATATTTAGCTCTTGAACAGAACATCTCATCTTCAAAACACCATGCAAGCATTAAATAATTAAACTTTATAGTTTCCTAGTGCTGTAGATAACATTCATGATAATGTCTGTTTAATATAAAACAGATATATCATTACATTGCTGAGTGGACTCGTAGAGAGAAAAGGCTATCCATTTTCAGAAACTACTTGGTGTATGTAAGCAAATGAGTATGATTTTTTTTGAAATCAGCATTTTATTTAAAAATACAAATATTTGAAAGGAAATTAAAAATGCTCTTTTCATTTGCACAAATTTAGAGGTTTCCTCAAAATACTGTTAGAGTGGGATATCTGTATCATATTTACTATGTGTATTTGGTAAAAATAAAGACACCTGAGACAAATTAAATATATTCCTATAAAATCAGAATCCTTAGAAGTACTTTGAGGGAAATTAAATTTATAACATTACCTTGTAAATTTTGCATAAAGTAAAATTTAAAGCAACTGTTTTAGTGTTTATTTGTAAATAGTATTTATTAAAATCCACTTAAAATGATTCAAGAGGAATTCTTTTAAATATATGTCATGCACACATAGGTTGAACTGGATATTTTAAGCAAATATTTTCCTGGACGGTGTTAAGAAATGTATTGAATAGGGTGGCATCTGTTTCTACCAATTATATGTAGTGTTGTTCAAACTTCCCTTTTCTGTCTATTTTTCCAGCTAATAAGAGAATGATGTTTTTCCAAAGACATCTCCTTGTTTTGATCTCATTTCTTCTTTTACCCAAGAATCTTGACACTTACAAATAAGTTGTCTGAAAATCCCTATAGTTTTTGTTTTTGTTGTTGTTGTTGCCTGAACTTATCTATGAAGGCCTTATAATGGTTCAAAACATTTTAAATAAGTGGATTTATTTTGACATAGACTTCTCTAAGCACCTGCAAAATCATAGCTTTAATTGGGATACAGCTGTTGCTGATTGCTATGAAGAGAGGGTGTCTGTGTTGACTGATTGGCTATTTTTATTTAATAGTACACATTGAGCTTTCTCTCTTTTTTTTCAAGTTTCAGTTTTCTTAGGAAACGGTTTAAATGATTAAAGACCTAAAATGGAGTGTCACTTTGCCAACTATCAACAGTAGGAGATGAACTGCTTTCAGTGAATAAACATTGCCAGACACCTGTGTAGAGCTTCTTTTTTGAAGCAAGAATATTGATCTGAAGAACCAATTTGCTCAATGGTTCAGCAGTCACAGAAGTAAATGTTTTAAACTGATGAGGCATATAAAGTAGTAAAAATGTCAAGGCAGCAGGAATAATTAGGTTTGCTCTAAAAAAGTACGGAAGAAATGGGAATGGTTCTAATGAGTGTTAAATAAATGTGTATTCTGATTCCTTTTCTAGTAAGGTCAGTGAGATGCTTCCAATTCTCTGTGACTTCAGTTTATTAATTGACATTTAAAGCAAACATTTAAAAATTTTTATGTAATGTTTACGTTTCTACCCATACAGAAAATTTAATGATTTAATGATGATTAGTACTTTTACCATTGCTCCTTAAATAATTTTGTAATGGCTCTAATGATCTGCCCCTCAAACCACAGATAAGCGTTCAAATTATTCTTCCTTAAGGGCTTAACCAAGTAAAAATATTTTTACAGACACTCTAAGCTCTAAAAAGCAAGTGTCAGGACTAAATTTCTCTAACATCTGCAATTATTTTATCACATGATTTTAAATCCTTTCATCATCAAGTCCATGCTCCTAGACACTCAACAGTTAGTAATTTCCTCTTAGAGCATATTACTAAGAAATTAACATAATCCTCTAGAAAATATTGTTTTGGAGTCTATACTTCAAATGATATAGTCTAAGAAATTTAACTATTTTTAAGCATTGAGTGAGTTAAGACCTTCTTACTCAAACTAAATTATCAAAAGCTCAACTTTGTAGTATGACATTTTTAACTGTAATCTACTCTAGTTATCTAAATAACATTAACTTCGATAACATGAAAACCTTTCATTCTATTCAGACCTCATTTGCATATTACTTTTCTCCTTAAAAACTAGCTGAGACAAATTTCTGTAGGACATGGGGGATTTAATTGGATGCCAGAAAATTGAGGAGTGTGGCACATGTTGATGTATAGACAGTCCCCAACTTATGATAGTTCAACTTATGATTTTTCAAATTTATGATGGTACAAAAGCTATGCGCATTTGGCAGAAACTGTCCTTTGAATTTTGATCCTTTTCCTGGCTAGCAATATGCAGTGCAATGTGCTCTCTTGATGCTGGGCAGTGGCAACAAGCTGCGATTCCCAGTCAGCCCCATTCAGGAGGGTAAACAACTGACACCATGTAACCGTTCTGTGTTTCACTTTCAGTATGGTATTCAATAAATTACATGTGATATGCAAAACTTTATTATATAATTGGACTAATGCATCTGCCAGTTCATTTTGCCTAACTGTAGGTTAATGGATGTTCTGAGCGTGTTTAAAGTGGGTTAGGCTAAGCTATGGTGTTCCATAGGTTAGGTATATTAAATGCACTTTCCACTTAGGATATTTACAACTTAAGACAGGTTCATTGGAACGTGACCCCATTGTGCATTGAGGAAGATGTGTATTAAGGAAGAAATAAATAAAATTTTCAGTGGCAGGCCTAAGGAAAAGAATGAAAAAAAATGCGGAAATATGTCTTCACAGATAATTTTATCAAGTTTTCCACCCTTCCATATGACGAACAAGGAATCTACTCCTCAGGGAGGGCGTAAATAACATGGGCGCGCGCGCGCACACACACACACACACACACACACACACACACACACAGGCTATAGAAGTAATGCAAATGGTTTTCTGAGTTGAAGTGTCTCTGGTCCCAGGAAATCATAAAGAACTCTACTTCTCTCCTTACCTCCTCTTCTAACATCCTTCCATGATCCTCCGTTTTTAAGCCCCAAATTTTGGATTAGCTCTATTATAAAATTGTAGTTTAGCTCTCTAATTTGTTTATCAAGTTATTCATTTGTATATATAAACACAAATATATGAAATAGGGTGAAATTAACAATCATCTACTTACAGTTTGCTACTAACATAATTAGGTTTAACTAAATAAGTAAATGAATAATATGGAATTTTGAATTTTGTCCTTAGAGTAATATAAAATGAAAGCTTAAGTTGGCATGGGGGACTTACATAATGTAATATTTTTATAGACATAAGTACATATTGTATAGAGAATGCACTGGCAGAAGACATTAATGGAAGGGGAAGACTAGAAAATAAAGTAATAATTTTCAGAGATAATGATGGCTTGAATCAGAATGGCAAAAGTAAAGATGAAAACAGATGAATTGGTTAGTAACACATGTAGAAGTCAAACTCTGCAAGAATTCTTATGAGAGAAAGGTAGTTAATTTGAGGATGACTCCCAGAATTCTGCCTTGGGAAACCATATTGCAGTCTCAAACACATAGTTGGATATATGATATTGTGCCCAGAGGAGAGCTCTAGAATTGAAGACATTCAGAGATGTGAAACAAAGCCATAGGAATAGATAGGAGCTTCTAATGTAAAGGTGTATAAACAGAAGAGACCCCAAAATAGAGCTCTCTAAGATTTAGATGTCTAAGAGAGGAAACTGGGCTAGGAAACAAGAAGAACAACAAGCAGGAGACTGTTGCATCATGATAATCAACAAGAGTTTGTTTAAAAAAGCAAGACCTGATGATGAACAAACAATATTCCAAGAGATTAAATAAAATGTTTGTAGAGCAATAAATATGATTTTCCTCATACAATTAAATACAATTTTGTGCACATAACACTATGATATATTGAAAACTATCTCCATATAGTCTTGAAAACTACAAAAATATTGATTTCTTTACTTTCCTCCCTATTTGTTTCCATATTGTTGATAAGGTAAAAGGGAAAAAAGATCAACACGCGTGAAACAACTGACCATATATGAGATCTGAGAAGATCACATAGAATATTAGATGGTCTTTGATCACTACAATGTTCAAAATCTGGATAGTGCTTGACATTTTAATATCGAAATTTATTGAAATATTAACTATTTATGGAGATTAAATAATGTGCCATTGTTTTAAACAGTAGACATTTCAGAATTAACTTAAATTTTTTTGTTTATTTTTTATTATCATTTCTTTTTGAGAGAGAGAGAGAGCAGGGGAGGGGCAGAGAGAGAGAGAGAGAGAGAGAGAGAGAGAGTGAGAGAGAGAGAGGAAGACACAGAATCCAAGGCAAGCTCCGTGCTCTGAGATGTCCACAGAGAATCTGATGTGGGTTCGAACTCACAAATTGCGAGATCATGACCTGAGCCGAAATCAGAGACTTAACTGTTTGAGCTATCCAGGCTAAAAAATACTGCTATCTGACTTATGTTATCTTTAATAAATCTGTTATTTCAGTGTTTGCCTCAGTAAATGACTTAGTATGATCTCAGCATCTGAGGATAAAGAAGATGTGGTGTATATATATATATATATATATATATATATATATATATATGTAAAATGCAGCATTACTCAGCTATAAAAATGACGAAAATCTTTCCATTTGCAACAACATAGATCATCAACAGAGTATGATGCTAAGTAAAATAAGTCAGACAAAGACAAATACCATGTAATTTCACATATATGTGGAATCTAAAACACCAAGCAAATGAACAAAGAAACAACAACAATAAAACCGAAACAGATTCATGGGCAAAATAGGTTTCTGATTCTAAAGGAGATTAAGCAGCACAAACTTCCAGTTATAGAATGGACAAGTCACATGGATAAAAATTACAGTATGCAGAATATAGTCGATAATATTGTAATAATTTTGTATGGTGACAGATGGCAACTATACTTATGGTAAGCATTTTGTAACATTTATAGTTGTCAAATCACTGTGCTGTACATCTGCAACTAATATAATATTGTGTGTCAACTGTACTTCAATTAAAAAAAAAGATGCTTACCTAAGCCTGTATTTCTTTTTACTAGCGACTTCTAAGCCCTAGTTAAAATTTATCTGTAAATAGGAGTACCTGGGTGGCTCAGTTGGTTGTGTGTCCGGCTTCAGCTCAAGTCATGATCTCATGGTTTTGAGTTCAAGCCCTGCATTGGGCTCTGTGCTGATAGCTCAGAGCCTGGAACCTGTTTCAGATTCTGTGTCTCCCTCTTTCTCTGCTCCACCCCCACTCACCCTCTCTCTCTCAAAATAAATAAACATTAAGAAAATTAAAATTTATATGTATATATGAATCACATGTATTATTGTTTAAAATCCTCTATGGGGTGCCTGGGTGGCTCAGTTGGTTAAGCGGCTGATTTTGGCCCAGGTCATGATCTCGCGGTTCGTGAGTTCGAGCCCCACGTTGGGCTCTGTGCTGACAGCTCAGAGCCTGGAGCCTGTTTCAGATTCTGTGTCTCCCTCTCTCTGACCTTCCCCCGTTCATGCTCTGTCTCTCTCTGTCTCAAAAATAAAATAAACAACAAAAAAAATTAAAATCCTCTATAAAGGCATGTTGCTGGGGGTAAAGACACTAGTAATGTATGGCATGAAATAAGAAAAGTGCTTTAAATTAACAATGATAATAGAAAGCCTATAGAAACCAAAATTTTATGATAAAGCTAATGCCATAGAAGACTTTCACTGTAATTACGAATGTAGGGAGATGGTTGGTGGTTTCAAATTTTGCTTAAGAAATTGAGCTCAGGTTAAATTCTCAGCCTGTTTGAGGTGAGTTTAACAACGTGCAACTTTCTAGTCTTTAACTGATATAAGCAGAAATTAAAGGATGAAACCAAATGCTTGGATATTCCCATCCCCATATTATTTGGTAAGAAAGGTGAATGATTTTTTTAATTGAAATCTCACTCCAATATTTAAAAATTATATTACTATAGAAAATACTGGATTTTAGTTTTGGAAATAGATGGTATACCTCTTTGGAATCTCTGGATATAATAAAATGCTTTCTCATTCACTTTTAGTTTAAGAGAACTGAGTGTTCATTTATGGATTAAGTTTTTAAATATATTTTCCAATAGCTTAAAGAAATTGCTAAGGACAACTAATATATAACTATTAAATTGAAGGAGAGAAAATGCTTCCTATTTTTAATCTAAAGTTACTAACATAGTACCTTATCAAATTTATCAGTGAATAGAAAAAGATCATAATAGTCACAGACCTTGATGGAATCCAATTGTACTAAGTGATGTGTAAATTGCCATTTCCTAGCTGTTAGGCTAATACACCAATTTGAGTCTTATAATAACATCTGTATTACAAAAGCAAAAATAATTCAGTTTCAAAAACTCAGTCTTTTCATGCATGTTTTATGAATCTGTCATTGCATAACTTCTTTCAGCTTTTAAAGTGTTCTTTACCTTTAAGAAAAAAATTCTGACATGTTGATATGCTTTAAAGTCAGTAAGGGAAAACAAGCTAATAGTTATTTAAAAACTGCTCTATGCTAATTTAAAATTTCCTAATTTGTGCTCTGGGAAACTATATGCAAATTAAGGTCATTTTACATTTTGATTCAGCAGGAACATTTACTGTATCAATCTAGATTCAGGATATCTAACATATATAGTTCTATTCAAAGTGTTTTATCAGGATTAACAGTAAAGATTACTGCTGAATCAAAATGTAAAATGATCCTAATTTGCTTGAGCAGTTTAACACATGCCCTTGTATGTGGTACGCAGCTATTGATCCGGGAAATATTTTTTTTTCTGGAATCACATTAGCAAAAATCACCAGAAGCAGTTTGCTTTCAGCTAGTAAGACGAGCAATATACCTTCCCTTACTATCTCAGGCATATAAAACTCTGTAGCCTATTGAATAATGTAGTCTGCAGGGGTCTTGATCACTTTTCTATTCCATATGACATGTTGCTGGTCATTATATTGATGATATTATGCTAATAGCAACTAATGAGCAAGAAGTAGTAATAATGCAACATATTCATAAGACATTTGCATGTCAGAGAGCGGGAAAGAAATCCAACAAAACTTCAGAAGTCTTTAATGTCAGTGAAACTTACAGGATCCAGTGGTATAACACACAGTGATCCCTTTTAAAGTGAAAAATAAGTGATTGCATCTGGCCCCTTCCATAGCCAAAAATGAGGCACATCACAGAGTAGCATTATTTAGACTTTGGAGGCAAAATATTCATTTGAGTGTGTCACTCCATTCTGTTTACCAAGTTACCCAAAGAGTTTCTAGTTTTGAAAGATTTAGAAAAAGCTCTGCAACAGATCTAGACTGCCACATAAACTGCTCTTCTACTTGGACCATATAATCTAGCAGATCTGATGTTGCTTGAGTGTGACTGGCAGAATGAGAGGCTGGAGCCTACCTATAAGGTAGGTCCTTATAGGCCTCAGTCTCTTAGGATTTTAGATCAAAGCTTTCCTTTAGGTCCAGAGTTATCCTTTAAGGATAACTATTCTGTTGAGAAACATCTTTTGGCTAGCTATTGAATCTTGGTAGAGACTAAATGCTTAACCATGAGCCACCAATATATAATGTCACCTGAGTTGCCCATCATGTACTGAATATCACCTGACCTATCAAGCTATAAGGTTGGGTGTGAACAGCAGAACTCTACTATGAAATAATAAGGGGCTTCAGAAGCCCTGAAGGCACAAGTAAGTCACCTGAGGAATTAGCCCAGCTGCCCACGATCCCTACTCTTGCTTCATTACCTTCTTTCTCCCAGTGACACCTGTTGCCTCATGGAGCATTCCCTATGAAAATTTGACTAATGAAAAGAAAAGTTGGCCTGGTTTACAGATGGTTCTACATGATATGCTGGTACTCCCTAAAAGTAGATAGCTATAGCACTATAGCCTGTTTCCGGAACATGCCTGAAGGAAAGTAGTGAAGGGAAATCCTTCCAGTGGGCAGGAAAGTGAATACTGTACCTGATGTTCATTTTGCATTGGAAGGAGAAATGGTCAGAGTTATGAGCCTATGCTGATTTATGTACTGTGGTCAATGGTTTACTGAACATGGTCATTGATCCTGATTTCCAAGGGGAAATTAAACTGTTACTACACAGTGGAGGCAGTCACTGTATGCCTGACACACAGGAGATATCTTAAGGCATCTCTTAGTATTACCATGTCCTGTGATAAAGGTCAATGGAAAAATACAACTCAATTTAGACATGACTGATAATGAACAAGACCCTTTAGGAATGAAAGTTTAGGTCACCCTACCAGGCAATAAATCACAACTGACTGAGGTGCCTGCCAAGGACAAAGGGAATATGGGATAGGTATTAGTAGAATACCAATTATGACCATGTGACCAGTTGCAGAAACAAGGACTGTACTTTTCATGAGTATTTATTCTTTATCGTTATTATATGCGTGAGTGTGTAACTGTACTTTTCATGAGATTTTTCTTCTTTATTTTAGTTACAAATGTTTGAGTGTGTGGAACTATCTTTCCCCCCTTATTCCTTTATAGTCTAACATAAGATATATTAATGATAGTATATATCTTTACATCATAGAATTTAAATTATGTGATATCAAATAAAAGGAATATTTCTATATTTAGGAGTCTACTTTTTTGCTTATCTCTTTTTTTCTGTGTTCACTTGTCTTGCTTCTTAAATTACACATATGTGTTAAATTATATGGTATTTGTCTTTCTCTGACTTATTTCACCTAGGATTATACTCTGTAGATCCATCCATGTTGTTGCAAATGGAAAGATTTCATTTTTTTACGGCTGAAAAATATTCCATTGTATATATACACCATAATTCTTCTTTACCAATTCATTTATGGTTGAACACTTGGTTGGGTCCATATCTTAGGTATTGCACATAATGATGCAATAAATAGAAGGGTGCATACATCTTTTTCAATCAGTGTTTTCATTTTCTTTGGATAAATATCCAATAGTGGAATTAATGGATCATATGGTAATTCTATTTTTAATATTTCAAAAAACTTAAATATAGAGAACAAACTGGTGGTTGCCAGAGGGGAGGTAGGTGGGAGGACTGGCGAAACGGGTGAAAGGGATTAAGAGTATACTTATCATGATAAGCCCCGAGTAATGTGTAGAATTGTTGAATTATATTCTACAATTGAAACTAATATAGCATTGTATGTTAATTATACTTGAATAAAAAACATTAAAAAGAGTGAATATAACCCAAGGACTTTGAATTATTTTCTGGGGAAAAATTTAGCATATTTTTGGTTGTATATGAGACATTGTATCATGTTCAATGCAAAATATGAGTTTGTTACTATCTTTCTGTGTGGATTGAGTGTGGATTAAGGAGATCTGCATAGGTGACAAATTAGCAACAGGTGAACTGTCATCATCAATGTTATGTGTCAACTTAAAATCAGCTTCTGCTTGAGAGATTTCAGCCTACAATTTTACATATATATTCATACATTAATATATATGTATATAATCATATATATATAATCAAATATACACACACACATATATACACACACATAATATACACACACACATATATATATACATTTAATCAAAGGGGGTGGGAATCATTCTGGTTCTGTTTCTCTGTTGGAGCTCTGACCAACACAGAGATATAGCCAATCTGAAAAATTTGTAACACTGTGTTCAGAGTTCTTTTCATTGAATATTATGGTATTGAAATAAAATTGTATTAAAACATTAAAGAGCATAGATTTGTATTCATTCTTCTTCGGCCTAATTCTTAATATTACTGAGGAATTCACTATTCACAGGATTCTCCCTACCCCCATCATCATGTCCAAGAACTAAAATATCAGACAGTTGATCATCTGCCTTTGCTTATATTTAGAATTCTAGAAAGAGTGTAGGTGAGATTTTCCTCTTTCCAATTTTTAAGTTTTTTTTAAGAGAAACAGAGTGTGAGCGAGGTAGAAGGGAAGAGGGAGAGAGACACACAGAGAGAGAGAATGTTAAGCAACGTTCCTACTCAGTGCAGAGCTTCTCATATATGTGAGATCATGTGAGCCAAAATCAAAAGTTGGTAGTTCAATTGACTGAGCCACCCAAGCTAAGATGGCAGAGAAGGAGGGGGACCCTGGGCTTTCCTCATCCCTCAAACCAAGCACCTCCAATTTTTTAGGTTTTTACATAGTTTCGGTGTTTAATGTATTTATAGATGCTGGCATAGGTACACATTTATCTAACGAAAATTAGTGGGTCCAAATTTCTGGAGTAACTAAATATTTTTCTTCAGCACTTGGTGATATTATATGTCTTATGCTGACTTTACTTGTGTTCATTCAAGATACAGTGTGTTAGTGTGTAATGGATATAAAGTATTGGATATAATTTAATATAATATGTCAAATAGGTACAAGGACAAATTAGAATTGTCAGACAACTGTCAAGGAAAAATGTCTCTAAATTATATTTGAGGCTTTCTATAGTTGTGATAATGCTTCCATGCCATTCGCATTGAATGTGGATTTCTATGATCACTGGCAAGGGGATAAGCTGAGGGGATAAGCTGAATACTGTTCAATATGTTGCAACTTCCATAAATCTTTGTAGGAGTTTATTGATTTGAGTTGTGGTAGAGATACAGTATTTCCTGTCTCATAATACCAGTAGACACAAAAGGTAAACCAAATAATCCATCAAATCCTTTAATTTTTTTTTCTGTTATCCAGTAAAGGGTGGATGTGTGGGAGGTAAGGTAGAGTTTTAGTATCAGTAATACTTTGTGTATGATTTCTTCTATGATTACCTACTCTGGTAATATAGCATATTTGAAAATATAGAATATTTGAAATAACATTGATTTTGGTTTTTCATATAAGAAGATATGAATAGTCACCCATTTGAACTCTTTTCCAAATTAATTACACAGTTGACACTTGAACAACATAGGTATGAACTGTGCAGATGCGCCTGGCTATTTTTTCGATAAATGATATACAGTACTGCAAATGTATTCTTCCTTATGACTTTTTTAATAATATTTTCTTTTCTCTAGTTTATTTTATTGTAAGAAAACAGTATGTGCTACATATAATATTCAAAATAAGTGTTAATCAACTGTTTATGCTGTCAGTAAGGATTATGGTCAATGGACTATTAAGTAGTTAAGATTCAGGAAGTCAAAGTTATGCGTGAATTTTTGACTGCACTGTGTTGGTGCCCTAATCTGCACATTGTTTAAGGGTCAACTGTATGCCCTGAGCATTGTTTTGTTGTTTTTTTGTTTTTGTTTTTGTTTTGTTTTTTTAGTGAAGAAAAGAAACAATGCTACCTTTTCAGAAATACTGCATGTAAAGTGACTAACAGAGTTTTGGTACATTCTCCATTACTAGTAGTTTGTTTGTTTCTTAAATTGACCATTCTCTATTTTCTTTGTTTTTGAAAGGAAAATCTTTCCTCAAATGTCTTCTCAGTGGAAATGTAATTGACAGAACATAAAAAATAGGTAAACCAAAGGAGGAAATTTAGCACAATTTGAACAGCTTCATTGGCCAACCTAGAAACTCTCTGTCCGATTTTAGGCAGAGATTTATTTAATAAGAGTATTATTTCCTAAGTACTCAAAAAGCCATCATCACTCAATGATCAGTATGTTCGTGTTTATGTATGACCCTGTACAGTAGTAATAAAAAGTTGAATTCTCCATCTATGAGAGTTTATTTTGGAGGATGTTTCAAAGGTAAAAGATGTTACAGCACAATAGAAAGCAATGTCTTATTTGGCAATCTTTAAGGTCAGGTTATTTATCATAAGCTATTAGAATTTGGGGGAAGACATAATAGCAGGCTCTGTGATTAAATGGTGATAGCTCTTTGAAACAATGAAGGCGGATAGCCAATAAAATTGAACAAGTGTCCCAATATGGTAGTTAGGGAAAAATTGGAGGTGAGGAGAAAGTCACCACATAAAGTATGAGTCTCTAAAATCATTTAAAAGTAAAGACAATGATATCTTTCTCTTAATTATACTGTAAGAATTCAAATTCCACAAAACATGTGAGAAGTCAATTGTAGTATTACTCATACACACTCCTCAAGAAAGTAATTATAAATGATTATGATTATTTTTAATTAAAAATTTTTTTTAACATTTATTTATTTTTGGGAGACAGAGCATGTGCATGGGAGGAACAGAGAGAGGAAGAGACACAGAATCTGAAGCAGGCTCCAGGCTCTGAGCTGTCAGCACAGAGCCCAATGTGGGGGCTTGAACTCACAAACCACGAGATCATGACCTGAGCTGAAATCAAGACGTTTAACTGGCTGAGCCACCCAGGTGCCCCTAAATGATTATGATTATTAAGTAAGCAAAAGGTTGCTGGGAAACAGAGGGAGTTCACAACAGTTTAAGAATAGTAATTCATTCAAAACTATAATGCATATACTCCATACCAGGCATTGTTTTAGGGTCTAGAAAGTAGTGACTAGGAAAAGCATAGTTAACAAAGGAGACAAAAATCCTTTCTCAAGGAACTTAAATTTTAATGGAGGGGCAGACATAGGAAATTAATTAATTAGGTAATTATTAAGGAATGAAACAGAGTACCTCTGATGATAATAAATGATACCAGGTAAAACATGCCAGGGAAAAAAGTTGGAAAGGGGCATGGCTTATACATATAAATAAAGAGATCGAAGTTTTCTAACAGAAATGGCAACTGAGCAATGACCTGGAAGAGGTGAAATATAAAGCCAACAATAACACTAATAATAATACTGTATTTAGCTGTATTTTAGCATTTTCTTTCACACTTTTTTTGAAACTGGCATTAATATACAGGTTACATTTAGTCCCTTAGCTAATCTTTACAGCAGTCCCATTTTCACAAATTAGGAAACTAAAATTTAGAAAAGTAAATTAACTTACTCAAGGTCACAAAGCTAGCCTGTTGTGAAGTTGGAATTTGAACCTAAGATTATTAGACCGAAGTCTATGCTGCTAACAAATGCAGCACACTTTGATAAGAGAATCAGACTTAAAAAACATAAAACTTCCTCAGCCTTTTCATATATGGATATCTGTGTTGAAAACTCGGAAAAAAAGGCAATCTTCATATATTTCCTATGGATGTAACATTTCCTATTTGACAAATTTGCTTAGCTCTACCTTGCAATTTCTTTGGCTTTATTCTTTTTACAAAGCATCATACTACTTCATAAAAACAAACAAATGAACAACACCAACCAAAAACTTCTGAAAGACTGAATATCTTCCTTCCTTCCAGTTCTTCCCATCATGTTCTTTGCTTCTTTACCTGTGACTATTAGGAGAAAAAGCTGATTATACAAGGAGACTATTCTTTCCTAAAACTCCACACAACTGAATGGCTCAATTGGAAAGTTGTAGAATATATATATTTTTTTCTTCTCTGGACTGTGAGGACCCAATTAATTATTGATTGAGAAATTTTAATTTAACTCGGAAATGGTGAAATGTTGTTATCTACCCCTAGGCTTATTTCAAAGGTAATCATTTTAAAATGCAAATTTTCCATCAATATGTTAGGAACATGACTAAATATCTGTTAATGAATGGACAAAATGTAATATGTTCCAATGTGAGGCAGGTTACAAAATTACATTATGATTTAATGTTGATAGCGAATTACATCTAATAATAATGACAATTGGGAACCAGAACATAACATTACTTGATGAAAATTAGATGACCCCTTATAAATAAATCATATTTAAACATTTATATTAAAGGCATGAAATATTTGTTCATGACATTGTTGCTGTAAATATTTTTCTATTAATCTTGTAGTGATCGTGCCATTGGATTATAAATTATACTGAAGTTTGGCATTACTAATTTTTGTTTGCAAAATAATACTATTTCCAAACAAGGGAAATAAATTTTAGTGAGTTCAAATTTGATAGTTTGGCATCTCTGTTTTGCAGCAGGCTGGAGCTGAGCAGCATTGTGTCCCCCAGAAGTTCCTACCTGTGGCTTGGGAGTCTATCCATACGAGACCCAGACATGAGGACCCATCCCAGAAAGCCTGAATGTCCAGACATGAGGCATGTGCATGCACATTTGTCATGCATCTAGGCCCTACAGGACTGTGTGGATAAGAGCCACCCCCACCCACCAGTCCATCTTTCTGTCACCAGCAATTAACCCACACTACACTTCTGATGCAGTGCCTGGAAAGGTTCTTATAGGCAGCATTAAGCAGAATTTAGAAGGTTTTGCATTTTGTAGTATATATCAAATAAGGCAAATCTCAGAATAAAACATCTTAAAATATGCCCTAATGAGGATGCAACATTGCCTGTGTTGTTTGTTGTTGTTGTTGTTGTTTTAAATGTCCTCACTGAAATGATGTTATCAGTATGCGATGAATTTACGTTTCATAATACTATACGATGCTTTCACCCAGGAAGGTTTCACACTTGCCAGGTATGGTGCCTTGAATGGTAGCCCCCAAGGTAGGTCCATGCCAAATCCCTAGAATATATAAATGTTCCCTTATTTGGAAAAAAGATTATTCACAGATGGAAATAAATTAAGAATGCTGAGATGATGAGATCATTGTGGCTTATGCAAGTCAGTCCTGAATCCAATGGCAGCTGTCCTTCTGGAAGACACACAAAGGAGAGACACACAGAAGAGGAAGTGGCAATGGAAATATTTGATTGATATGGCCACAAGCCAAGGAAGCAAAGGGATGCCAACAGCTGCCAGAAGCCAGAAGAGGCAAGGAAGGATTCTAGCCTACATTAGCCTTCAGAATAATGAGAAAATAAACTTACATTGTTTTAAGCTGCCAAATTTGTGGTAACTTATTATGGCAACCACAGGACCTTAACACAAGTTCTCAAACTTCAGGTACACATCTTTCATCCCTTGGAGTTAAGGAAGCCTCTTTCCTTAGCTTCCCACTATTGCCAAAATGAGCTAACAATAGGACTACATGTAAAACTGAAACTATGGACTAGAGATCTTCCTGAGTTATGATGGGGTTACATTGCACTAAACCCTTTACAAGTTGAAAATATCCTAATTAAAAAACACATTGAATACGCCTGGCCTACTGAATGTTATAGCTTAGTCTAGCCTAACTTAAACATGCTCAGAACACTTAGATTACTTTACAGTTCGGCAAATTCATCTAACACCAAGCCTATTTTATAATAAAGTGTTGAATATCTCATGTAAGTTATTGAATACTCTACTGAAAGTGAAAAAACAGAATGGCTGGATGGGTACAGAATGGTTGTAGGTGTATGGTTGTTTGCTCTTGTGATCATGTGTCTGACTGAGAGCTGTAGCTCACTGCCACTGCCCATAAGACACTATCTGCATACTACTAGTTCAGGAAATCATCAAATTTCAAAATTTGAAATGCAATTTCTACTAAATGAGTGTTGTTTTCACACCATCATAAAAAAAAAACTGCAGACTGAACCATCCTAAGTTGGGGACTGTCTGTAGTTATCTTCAATAATCGTCTAATTACTGCCACTATGAGTGTGCAATCTGCTGGTAGCAGAGAGCATGTGCGGCCTTTTATATGGAAACATTGTTCAAGGAGTCTAGTTAGCCATTAAGTGACATGGAGATTATAATGGAGCCTTTTTAGGAACATTGATCCATCCTTACAAGAATAGAGACCTACTCTGGATTTGTGTTTACCTTCCTTGCCCAGAGGCCCCCTACAGCATTATCGTCTCATTACTTACAAAATGAATAATATATCATCATGGAATTCCACATGATATTGACTCATATAAAAGAAGAGTTAGGACAATGGGTTCTTGACAATGCTATCATATAATCTTATCATATGCCATGTGCATATTCTCATATACAATACCCAAAGGCAGTTGATCATAACACAATGACCTGATAAAGGTCCAGCAAAGATGCTGCTTCAGGGATAACTCCCTTCAGTGTTGGTTTGTTGTCTTTTAAGATGTGGTATATTTGCCAAATAATTGCTAATATATGGCACTGGAATAAACAGGTGAAGGAGCTGGGAGAGAGAGGTAGTCTTGGATGCCACACCATTACTCCCACTGACACACTTCTTGAATTTGTTTTGCATTCCCACACCTTAGAGTCAACATGACTGAGTTGATTATTTCCACAAAATACATTGTTCTTTCAAAGGTTAACTGAATATTCCACTAAACTTAAAGTTGAGACTGTCTAATGGATATATTGGGTACTCTAACCCAGCTGACTGAGAGATTACTGTACCAACAAACAAAAAGGCCTATTCCTGAACTCAGGGATTAAAGGATGTGGCTCTTGGCATTTCCATACACAGTGATGATGGCAAATGGGCAATTTTAAAGAATTGTTGCTTAATAAAGGTAAGGAACCTAAAGCTTAAGGTAATTCAGAGATAAAACTGTGTCTCAGTACCAGACAAGCGGCCAAAGCCAATCAAACTTCAGATCAAGAATGAGAAAAACTAGAGAACAGTAAAGGAATAATGTGACAAATATCAGTTATGGCTTTGGGATGAGCTGCAGAGACATGAGCTACAGCTACCAAATCTGTGTAGGTTTTCATAAATTGAGGCTGAGGACCACTTTGTACATAATTACTTGTACTTTTATCCTTGCCCTGGAAAGGAAGTGAGCATCTTGTTTCCATGAATTATAGGCATTCTATTGTAATACGGGAGCTAAATGTAATGGAAGAGCAAATAGGAATTCGTGTGATGAAAGAAATGAACTATGTCAGAAACTTCTTTCTGCATAGGGCAAATGAATAAACATATTATATTCAGGACACAAAGTTTTCATTGTGGGAGAAGGATGATGTAAATGTGAAACGGGGAAAGAAGAGAAAAAATCATGCGGTGCTGGATTCAGTGTACAGTATCAGTAGGAACTTGCAATTTTTTACAAAAACATTTTCCCAGTTCTATTTTCTGAATTATCCTATATAATGCCACTCATGAATTAGCATGCCTAGTGTCTAGAATTGGTATCTAAATATTACTCCCTACTTAAATGAACCAAGGCTCCTCAGAAAAATGGCTGATCCCGGGCCTTGGGCAGGGAAAGTATGAGGGAGTCTGGCACAACATATTTTGCTAGAAAGTAAGATAGTATTCAAAGAATAGGAACATGACAAAATGAAATGATACTCTTGTTGCCCAAATTTGTAACAACCATTAAGACAATGTTCTTTACCCAAATGTCCAAACATAATGTTAGTAATGAATTAAAATTTAAAAAAAAAATGAACAAATGGAATCCATGAATCCACAACAATATAAATATATAGGAAAAGTTATTTCCTAAAATAAAATACAAACTAAATAAATGTATAAGTAATGGTGGAATTAAGTTATCATCAATTGTCACAGGCACCTGAGTGGCTCAGCTGGTTAAGCGTCTGACTCTTGATTTTGGCTCAGGTCATGATATCACACTTCATGAGTTTGAGCCCCACATCAGGCTCTGTGCTGACAGCATGGAGCCTACTTAGGATTCTCTCTCTCCTTCTTTCTCTGCCCCTCCCCTGCTCGTGCTCTCTCTATCTAAAATAAATAAAATTTTAAAAAAAGCAGGAAGATAATCACCAGTTGTCAACTAACAAAAATAATTCAGACAATACTCATTCTATCAATAATTGATGACATTTGTTTGGGTGATAGTGGGGATCATGGAGTCCGGAGCCAATGCCCAAGAAAGAATTCTTGGAGGTGTCTTTAGTGCAAAAGGTGATTTTATTGAAGCATGGGGACAGGACCGGTGGGCAGGAAGAGCTGCCCCAGGACCAGGAGGAGAGACAGGTTTTACTCTATGAGGTTGGAAGTGAAGTAAAGTCCAGGGGAAGTTTCCAGTGAGATTTTCATATGCTGAAGAAGACTCAAAATAGTAGAGGCCTAGCTATTGTGAAGCTAGGGTTGTTTTTCCCTCTAGCAAAGCATTAGCATTAAGACAGTAAGGAGTTCCTGGAGAAATGTTTTACTCTTCTTCCAGCCTTAAGTATTTGTCAATGGGCTGCAGGTTATAAGGAAATTTAGTTCTATCTGCCATTTTCTTCTGCCTTTGTTCCCACATCACTACAAGGGATCACATAGGTCCTGCAGGACTATGATTTCTGTCAGTTAACCATTTGTTTTTCTCCTTTTCTTTGTCCTTGGGCAGCCAGGAGTGCCAGAGGAATATCACACATATCCCACCTGGAGGGCCTGTCAGCTTGCCTTATGCTGCCTCATCAATAATCATCAATTGAAGCTATAATAAGTAAATGAACATATGTAGAGGAATAGTATATATCCATGTTTATAATATTTATTAATTAAAAGGGAAAACTTTTAACTTTTACAAAGTAGTTTTGTTTAGATCCTTAATATAAGCTTGTTAATATATTTATGGAGGTGTCCAATTCTGCCATGAGTCATCCTATATAGATTGTTATTGCCATTATGACAATAAAGATAATAAACTTTGGACATAAGGGCAATTTTCTTGATAATGAAAATGACGTTGATGTTGTTATAGCTAGTTTCATCATCTAAACATTTTTTGTTTCAAACTCTTAAGTCAACAAATCCACAAGTTTTTTAGCATTATATAAAGACATTTTAGGTATTTTTGGCAATTTAATGCTATTGATATGTCAAACTACGGAACTCAGGAAAATGTGAATTTAAGATAAAACAGTGTCTACTGATAGATTACATTTAATTTGTGACTGTGAAAGAATTATTTTACTACCTTTACTACCTGCTAAAAATTATAACATGGAAATACGTATTTTTTAAATGTCACATAAAAAGCAAACGCATAAAGCCACGATCTTCACCCATATGAAAAGCAGGCATGATGTTCACATCATTTTTATTCTGCTCAACTCAAGGATGCTGATGGAAATATCTTGTCAGAGTAAGTAAGCTTTCTTACAGGCACCATTAAACACATAGAATGAAGCAGAGTCATTGGTAGGGATCACACAGAACCTCTCACTTCTTTGTGATGCTATTTCTCATTTAGAGAAAGCATCTCTATTATAAAGAGACAGGACTATAATAGCATTACCTAGCTGAAAGGGAGATCCAAGATAGATCACTTTACTTCAATTCCTCCTTTACAAAATATTCTCATAACATCTATAGTGCCACACTTGACATTTTTTTTTTACCTAGGTTGTGACTGCTCCATTGAGTAAATTGGACCAAAAATATTAAAAGATCCATCATTTAAAATACAATTCAATCATAGCTAAAACAAAATTCAAGACATATTTTGATGTCAAAGTGGTTTTGTGCTTCAGTGACTCCACTTGTTGGGTGTAAATTAGTGTGCCCTTTAAAATAGAAAGATCTTTTCTTCTAAAACAAATACCTAAAATATTTGTTATCATTACTCCTCTTAACTAGCATCTTGTTTCATGTATGCATGCGCTACTGACTATAATTCTCTATAGTTATATAATAGGAATTATGTGAGTATTATCAACTTAAAATTCAGAATAATGCCCAATAAACACCCACTGACATAAGTGTATTAAGGTTTATGAAGCCTGATGCTTACTCGATCTGTGGCGCATTAAAAGAAAAAAGAATGCAAAACTGCAATATAAAACACATGTTTAGCACATGTTAAACTTTAAAACTTAGATATTATTTTCTGGAAGAAAGAACAATATGGAGAAGGGCATGGGAATACAATTTATGTACACAACAGATTAGTCTGGTACTTATGAAAGGAGGAAGCAGGGCGTGGAAAGATCATTTGGGGCCAGCATAGTATAGTGCAATTTACCTAGACTTTGCAGCAAGATTTGTATTCTGGCCATATCAAATGTTAGTGGCCTGACCCAAGGCAAATTACTTAATCTTTCTGAGACTTGGCTTTCTGATTTTAAAAGAGAAAATAATAACTAACTCACCAGATGAGGATGATTAATATATCAAATGCATTGGCATTTATTTTCCTAAAAATACAACCTTACAGATTAGAGGTTTAGGATATAGAAAGTCACAAGAGAATGTACTCCTACAATGAGAAAATGCTATGCAATTTCCAAAATCATAAATATCTGAGTTTATCAGAGAGCTGAACTTTGAAGACAACCAGGTGAAACTGAATTCCAAAGGGTTAACCAAGTCTTTCCTAGGACAAACTCTTTCACCTTCAGCAAAGCATGGGAGAAAGAGGTGGCAGCCATAAACATGGGTATGAAACAAGTCAAATTTTAATGGGCTTTTAAGGGGCTAGCGTGGCCTGGAGTAACAGTTAAGAGTCCCCTGAAGTCCCAGACATGAAAGGAGTCTCACTGACTCACCAACTCTCTGTGAGTCTCCACCTGGTACTCATAGGAAAGGGAGGCAGGACAGAAGACTTGAAAGAACAACTCCCTTGGTGGTATGCAAACACAAAATTACCTGCTTTCTGAATCTTTTCAAACTCACTTTAGGAAAGCAGAAACTTTCTGCTCCTGAAGCCATGACATAAAGCCCACTAAGAGACAACTATGAAGACAACTAAATATCCTCCATTTTCAGGTGGCATGGGTGACTACATTTATCAATGAAAACTCTAACCCTGATGTACTCTCCTGTTAGATTAAAGACCACCACTTTCAATTGCTCCTTTGTATAATCAGCACCCACTCTCAAACCAGCTCTAATTTCCCTGACCCTCCTCAGAATCACTCGGCACAGGCCCACAATCTTTAATGAGTATTTTTCAACATTCCACCTTCCCTTTTTCTGAGATGTCAATAATCCTTCAACTCTGCTTCACTGCAACAAATTAAAATTTAAATCAAACCATTACTGTTTACTCCAGACGTGTTTCTGCGGCTTTGGACAGTGGACATTTGTAGTATGAACACTAATGCAAGTGTCTAGGAAAAATATCATGGTCCCTGAAAGAACCATATATATTTGCACCCTTTCATGGCTTCATGGTAGGCAGAGTGTATTTCTCCACCCCTTAATTTCAGGTTTGGCTCTGACTTGCTTTGGCTGATGTGATGTTAGTGGATATAATATAAGAGGAGACTTGGAAGGTGCTTTGGTCTTTTGTAGGCTTCTGGCAGTATCAGGAGAAAAACACACCCTGAGTAATTGCTGGCCAATCAGGCTGGACACAGATTGAGGCACATGGAGCAGATCCAGAAATTACAGCCAAGCCTAGCCAAACGACATCCTGAAGCAGAGTTACAACAGCTCAATTTCAGACCCACAGCCCCAAACTGAGCTTTAACAGCTGACTTGCAAAACCAAAATGGGAAAAATATAATATCTATACCACTAAATTTGAGGGTAGTTTGTTATGTGGCAGTATTATGATGTGGCTGATTAATACAAAAATTGGTACTAGAAATGGGACACTGCCCAAGTAGGGGTGGTACCCTGAAATATGTAGCATTGCTGTGGAGCCAGGTAAAGGGCAGTGAGGAAACTTATGAAGTTGGAAAAAATGGTGCTCATATTATGCAGTGACAAAAAAAATGTGGGTAAAATATCATTTGTAGTAACTAAGAGGACAAAAAAAATGTCTCTAACAAATATTCAGCATGTCAAAGCAAACACTGCACCAGACAAAGTTAAACAAAGGTTTTATTTAAGATTGTTTCCATGGGACAGACAGACCGAACTCTGCTGAAACAAAATGGGGGGGGGTTTAAGCTCTGGGGTGAGCTTGTGGAAAAATACTGGAGGGCTTCTGGGGGAAGTTGATCTGTGGATGTGTCCAACACACACAGCCTTATTCCTGAGTTTGCAAATATTTTTCTCTGTGATTAGTCTGGCAGGGTTTCCTGATTTGCCCCCATTCAGGGCAAATCTCAGGTCTCCCACAGAGACCAGAGACCAGAGTGCCAGCTCCTTCAGTGTTTACATTACAAAAAGATGACTTCCAGGCCCTTGAGAAAGACAATTCCTGTGGGAAAACTGACAGGAGGCTGTAAGAATATTTATATATAGCTTAAGGGGCCAGAAATAATTTACATTGCAAATCTTCTAAAGAAAATGCTAAGTAAATTCAATGCAAAGGGAGGTCAAGGGCCTACAGTTAGAAGAAACCTGAGGTTTAAGAAAGCTGAGGGGAACCTTAATGCCATCTTGGTCAAGCACAAGGTTAGAAATCCTTCCAACACCCCTTTCAGCTCAACAACCCTCTCATTTCAACTCAACTACTCTCTCACTAGAGAGTGGATGGACACATATGAGAAAAGTCAGATCACCTACAGTAAATAAAAAGCTACATTTTCTTTGCTGAAGATGTATTTCACTATATTTGACATAGTGGTGAAACCACAGCTGAGTTTTATACTACCTAAATTTAAATTATTTACTCTGAAACTTCTTAGCTGAGCAATTTTTGGGTAATCACTTAATTTCCTCATTTGTAAAATAAAAAAGAATAATAATAGTTACATCATATAGTTTTTGTGATAATTAAGTTACAAAACACTCGTAAGGGACTTACGTCACTCTACAGTAGGCAAATTCTGTAATTTAGAGAAAGCATGTAATAAAACTAAATTGCAGACACAGTCTGGAAGAATAGTCACTGGTAGAAATGTCTTAAATTATACAAGCTTATATAAATTCTCCCTGGAATACCTACATGTCTCAATAAAATGCAGCATTCTTTAACAACAAAGCAACAAAACTGAAGGATTCTATATATTCAAAGTCCTTCAGTGAAAGTTACCATCATCTCTCACCTGCATTATTGTAATAGTCTCTTTGTTGATTTTGTACCACTCATCTGGTTTCAAATTACTCTCAATAGTACTAACCAAATGAACTTTTCAAAATGCATATATAATTAAATCACTCTGGCTTAAGACCCTCTAATAGATTCCTAATACCATTTAGGATTTAAAAAAACTTCAAAAATGTTTATAAAATCTTACTAGTCTTGCCCATGGTTACTTCTCTAGTTTCATCCTATACTACTATCACCATTGATTTGCGATATCTAGATTCCTACTCAATAATCCTTCTTTGGGGGATTTGTACTGGCTGCTCCCTCTGCTTTGAGCTCTATCTAAACCCACCTCCTTCCTGCAGTCAGCATCTATATGTTCTTCCAAAGTCACTACAAAAATAATGTCCTTAGAAACAAACACTGAACCCCCAGATTGATATGGTCCCTATTATACATTTTTATAAAACTAAGAAACTGCATTCATAGCAATTCTTTCTGTTTTAATTTTACATTCATTTGTATGGTCTTCTTTTATTATTTATCTTGCCTCCTCCTGTAAGTTTTATGAAGATTGGGACAATGCCTGATTTTGCAAACACTGTATCCTCAGGACTCACCACATTGACAGGAATGTACAGGCACACTGTGTTTTAAATTTATAACTGAACCACAGAAGCCTCAACGGCTGACTGGGACTCAGGCCCCTTATCTTACTCTTTGTCCAGCTCCTGTCTATCAAAGCAGAATGAACTTGGCAGAGATCTTACTACCACAAAGCTGTAAATATTACAAGTGAGGAATTACTTCCCAGAAACATCTTTCTTCTTTAGAATTTAATTACTACTGGTTCCTTTATTTAAATCAAAATTAAGCTTGATTAATTTTAGTAAAAATAAAAATATTTTTCCTTGACAAAATTGGGTTAACAACACATAATTGTCACTGATGTATTTGAAAGTAAAACATTTATATTATCTGCATATTAAGCAAGTCATTATGACCTCTTTTTTTTAAAAGGATACAAAAATGTAAGTTTTGAGTACGAGAAAATCCTAACACCCAAAGTAACAAAAATTTTGCCCCTTCTTCATTCCTATCAAGAATAATAAAATTTGTTTTTATAAATATCAACAAGGCAATAGCAATGATTATCCTAAATAAGAATGGAAAATTCTGCTACCACCTGAATAGTCTCCTCATGCATCTCCACAGCATGCTTCATGATTGGATGACAGCAATCCAGTGCCGAATTAACCAGAATCAGTAAACCCTGCTCTAGTAGACCTCCAACAGAAGTCAATGGCCTTCATCTTCGTCAATTTGAACACTGATACATTTAAATTTAAACTAAACTCTTTGCTTTTCAAAACTCTAGAGCAGCATTGCCTTTGCTTTGTATTGTAGGGACAGTTTTCTTCTTTTTATTCAATGAACATGGGTTCTTTTGGAATCATTTAGAAAAAAAAAGTTTTGCAATAGGCAGAGGATCTGAATAGACATTTTGCCAAAGAAGACATATAGATGTCCAACAGACACATGAAAACATGCTCCATTTCCCTAATCATCAGGGAAATGGAAATCAAAACTACAATGAGGTATCACCTTACACCTGTCAAAATGGCTAAAATCAAAAACACAGGAAATAACAAGTGTTGGTGAAGATGTAGAGAAAAAAGTAACCCTTGAATACTATTGGTGGGAATGCAAATTGATGTAGTTACCATGGAAGACAACATGGACATTCCTCAAAACAAAAAATAAAAATGTTGGGGGCGGGGCCTGGGTGGCTCAGTTGGTTAAGTGTTGGAATCTTAGTTTCAGCTCAGGTCATGATCTCATGGTTTCGTGACTTTGAGCACTGCATCAGGCTCTCTGCTGATGGTGTGGAACTTTCTTGGGATTCTCTCTCTCTTTCTCTCTCTCTCTGTTCCTCCTCAACTCATGCTGTCTCTGTCTCTTTCAAAAATAAATAAATAAAATAAATAAAAATAAAATGTCATATGAGCTAATAATTTAAGTATTTACTTATTCCACTATTTATTCAAATAAAACAAAAATACTGATTTGAAAAAAAATGCACCCCTGTGTTTATTGCAGCATTATTTACAATAGCCAAGACGTGGAAGCATCCTAAGTGTCCATTGACAGATAAATGGATAAAGAAGATGTGAAAGATATATATGTGTGTGTATATATATATGATATATATATATCATATATATATAAAAGATATATATATATAAGATATGTATATATCTGTGTGTATGTGTGTGTGTGTATATATATATATATATATATATATATATATACACATATACATATATATATGGAGTATTAGTCATAAAAAGGATGATATCTTAAAATTTGTGACAACACGGATGGACCAAGTCAGACCAAGAGAGATAAATACCATAAGATTTAATCCATATGTGGAATCGAAAAAAACAAAACAAATGAATAAACAAACAAAAGCAGAATCGGACCTATAATTACAGAGAACAATCTGATGGTTGCCATAGGGGCATGGGGTGGGGGGATGGGCAAAATGAAGGGGTGTGGGAGATACACGTTTCAAGTTATGGAATGAATAAGTCATTGGAATAAAAGGCACAGTATAGGAAATATAGTCAATGATACTGTAATAGTGTTGTATGATCACAGATGATAGCTACACTTGTGGGGATATAGCATAATGTATAGAGATGTTGAATCACTATGTTGTACACCTGAAACCAATGTAACAATGTGTGTTAACTATACTCTAATTAAAAATATATATATCAGAAAAGGTTTTACAGAAAAGAAAAGAATATATGGGGCACCTGGGAGGTTTAGTCAGTTGGTTAAGCCTCTAACTTCAGCTTCAGGTCATGATCTCATGGTTCATGGGTTCAAGCCCTGCATTGGGCTCTGTGCTGAGAACTCAGAGCCTACTTTGGATGTTCCTTCTCCCTCTCTGCTCCTCCCCCTTTTGCTCCTTCTGCTCCTCTCCCTTTTGCGCGCGCTCTCTCTCTCTCTCTCTCTCTCTCTCTCTCTCTCTCTCAAAAATAGACATTAAAAAAAGAAAGGAATTTGTAATGCTAACAAGTTTCATCATTACATGCTATATGCCCACTCTCTCTTTATCAGTAACTCTTAGGACTTGATCAAATGACACATAATACACACTTTATCAATTACCAATGTACTCAACTTAATTTTTTTAGAGGGTAAATTTATTTAAAACAAATTTTTAAAGTCAATTATACACCCAGCAAGGAGTTCAAACTCAAGACCCTGAGATCAAGCGTAGCATGCTCTGCTGACTGAGCCAGCCAGGCTCCCCATCAACTTCAAATATATAAAACAGGCAATACAGCTTTCAGCTAAACAGTGATCGCATTGGGAATCATCACAACATCTCGGATGCATGACCTTTCCATATGAACTTGGAGAAATTAGCCCTCCATTCTTTCTCTCTCTTCTAATGCTTCTGTCACATGGCCTCTCT
Organism: Felis catus; assembly: GCF_018350175.1. Taxonomy (NCBI): domain Eukaryota; kingdom Metazoa; phylum Chordata; class Mammalia; order Carnivora; family Felidae; genus Felis; species Felis catus. Next base: position 89,384,736 of record NC_058373.1, on the reverse strand, counting down.
GGGAGTACTGCCAGTGCACCCCTCCTGCTGTCACTGCAATTATTAAAGACTAACCAATTCGCATATTCACAAATAATGGCCCACTTAACATTCCACATTTATCTTTACTCACTATTCATTGGAAGTGGGGTGAGGAGGCAGTGTTTTCAGAAGGTAAATTCTAGATCAAATTCCAGGCACTCCTAGGTCTGAGACAAGAGTTCAGACCTGCTGATCCATATGTGACTCTGGATTAATACCTTCATGGACAAAATGTTCTTTGTCCTAGTGAATCTCTTTTTATGGAGAGATTTACAGTACTACAATGCTGCATGTATGCCAGGAATAACATGATTTAGAAGGTCCAGAGTAGTGATGGTGTGCTTTCAATTAGGCCCATAAATTTCCCCAAATATCTTTTTATCTCCTGTATGCTCATCAACAAAGATATTGATCTCAACTTCTATGAAATTGACAAAAGTTTATTACACAGACAGCACTAGATAAAATATAAAGAAATGTTTACTACACCAATCATCACCAAAGTGGTTAATTATACTGCATTAATTAATTAAATGTAATTTATCAAACATTAAATAAATGCTTACTACACCAAATGCCTAGCTTTCTCAGCAAAAGGGTTCCTATTACATTTACCATATATTTACATAAATAGGAGTAGTCGTGAAAGATCACTGATGATTAAATATTGTACTCAGTGGGTCTGGGGGTATAGCAATACTGCAGTCACACATATACACACACTCAAAACCAATAAAAATTTTAGCAATATTGGTTTCCAAGTATCCTTTAACAGCTCTGGAATAACATGGTACATACAGGACTGTTTCTCTTCTCTGTTTATAACTGGCATAGTTTACACCACTATCTTTATACTACATACAGGACTGTTTGTCTCCTCTGGTTATACCACTGGGATAGTTATCTCTATGATCCAATTATAAGGGAAGCACAGTGAACAGCACATTTCCCAGTGTTAACATTATAATAACATGAGCAGCTCTAACTTTAAGAGTGTTATTTTCCCTTGTCTTCCTTGGTCACCTAACCACTGTCCTTAGAACACATCCTATTGTATAGCATCTATTCATTAACATATATAGTTTACTCTTGAACAACATGGGTTTGACATGCATGAGTCCATTTATACACGAATTTTTTTCAGTAGATACAGTACAGTACTATAAATGTATGTTTTCTTCCTTATGATTTTCTAACATTTTGTTTTCTGTAGCTTACCTTATTGTCGTAATACAGTATATAATACATATAACATTCAAAATATATGTTAACCAACTGTTATGCTATTGGTAAGGCTTCCAGTCAATAATAGGCTATAATAAATATCTCTGAAATAAACTTAAGTTTTTGGAAGTAAGAAGTTAAACATAAATTTTTGACTGTGCAGGGGGTCAGTGTCCCTAACCTCTGCACTATTTGAGGGTCAACTGTACATTATCATTTTTGGATGAGGTTACATGACTGCTTTCAATGTTGCACTCATGAACACTGTTCCATCAATTTACTGATATTGATGCTTCATATGTATATTACCGAATCCTCCTTCCATGCTTCTACCATATGCTGAAAACATGAGTGTAGATTGGTCTCAATGATACATTAAACATATAATTATAAAAATTGTGTTTTCCAGGAAAAGTACTTATTCTTCTTTTCAGAGCAGCCTCACAATTGTCCCTTCTGGAGTGACATTTGGGATCCATGGTGAGCATAGGTAGACCAGACAAACTATAGCAAAACATACCAAACATCCAAGTAACCACCTCAACACAGTACTATATTGTAGCGTAGTCCCATGGTACAGGTGCACCCCATTATTGTACGTCAGTGGTCTGTGATATTCAGAGGTAAAATGTTGTTTTCTGGAAAATACCTGATGTATTATAGTTCATAAATCATGAAGCAAATGAGAAGTCCAATACAGTGACATTTATTCTAATAATTAAAAGATATACACAGTTTCAATTTTAGTCAAATGATCAGTTAAATTATTATTTAAAGCTCATAAACGGGTTTCAGTATAATTGCATATAGAGGAAAAAGCAGTTTTGATAATTTTTTCCTACTAGTGCCCATCATTGAGAGAAACAACTCAAAAAAGTTACTCCCTTGTTCTGAGTTTATGGAAGAAATAAATAGCATTATTCCCAGTGTTAACTCTCACTTTTTGAATCCTTTACTTTCAGTAACCATTTCTACCTTTCTCAAATTATCCACAAATAATCCATACTCTCCTTCTCTTGATATAATTCACAAGCTTACCTATAAATCTGGCAAAAGTATAACTTCATCAGTCCTTTCCCTGCTATCTACTCCCAGAATTGAATTGTCTAACTTAACTTTAAGAAAATGAAGCTTTCCTTCTCCTACCCTTGACCAAGTTATAGCTGCTCTTCTGAGTCTTAGCATAGCCTTACACAGGGTTGCTTCAGAGATACCTACAAAAAGATGAAAAGATCTAGAAATGACACCTTGTGCCAAGATGGATTTGTGGTTGAAACCTGCAAATGTAAGACAGGAAAAACATGGATGCCAAAAACACACAAAACATTTTTGTGAGTCAGTATAGTAGGCATCCTCTAAGATGATTTCTAATGATCCCCATTTATTTGTCTTAACACTATTGTAATTTTCTTCTAACCAATAAAATGAAGCAACTCTTATGAATGTCACTCTTATGACTAGATTACCAAAGACTATGACTTCCATCTTGCTAGCACACTCTATTGCCTTCATGGTCTGCATGCTTTGATGAAGCTTCTGCCATACTAGACAGAACTGCTGTCATGTGGCAAAGAACTGAGGCTGACCTCCAAACAACAAGCATCTTAGAACAGAGGTCTTCAATCCAACCACCCAAAGAAACTAATCAATTCTGCTATCAAACCACATGAGCATGACTTGCCCTAGACAACTTTCAGATGAGAACCTAGCCTTAGCCTATACTTTAATTGAAGTGGTAGGAGAGAACCTAAAGCAGAGTGCCCAGTTAAACTTCTGGCCCATATACATTGCGAAATGATGAATGTATATTGATTTAAGCTATTAAGTTTTGTGTTAGTTCCATAGCAATAGATAACTGATACAGTTGAGAAAAATTGAGAGTGTTGTTGCAGCATAATTGTTTACACCACCTTCCCACTACGCCACCCTAAGAACCTTTTAAAAGGAGATCCCTCTTTACTTACTTTCTTGTATTCAAAGTAACAAGGATTCATCAAAGCCAATCTCCAATCTCCTCTCACCCTCTTCTTTTGAAACAAATATAACTGACCCTTGAACAACATGGGGGTTGGGAGTGCCAACCTCCTACACAGTCAAAAATCTGTATATACCTTTTAACTCCCCTAAAACTTAACTACTCATAGCCTGCTATTGACCAAACACCTTACAATAATACAGACAATCAATTACATATTTTGTATATCACATGTATTAAGCACAGTATTCTTACAATTAAGTAAGTTAGAGAAAAAGAAAATGTTAAGAAATTATAATGAAAAATACATTTATAGTACTGTAATGTATTTCTGTACTTTTAAAAAAGCTGCATATAAGGGGACTCACACAGTTCAAACCCATGTTGTTCAAGCGTCAACTGTAATTTAATCAACTATTCCAATTTTATGTTAAATTACTACTTTAAGAGTTAAAGTAGTAACTGCTGAGTAGTAGTCATTTTACAACAGGTACCTGGGTCCAAGGAAATATAGATGGGTACTACAAATCAAAATATGTTTTCCCAATACTTTCATTGTAATATTCACTATGGTTTTAGCATTAATGTACACAATTCCTAAATTAGAGTACATCTAGATTTCTGACAGGGTCCATTAAAATTTTCCATGGGTAAACAGGTCCATCTGACAAGTATGACCAGGATATTGTCCTCAAAGCAATCATTATATGGCAAGTTTCAATAAATCTGTTACATTTGCATTCTGAAAAGTCTTTTGTAACCATTGTTGTTCAGCTAGTACATATTATTAGATAAATATTAATGAATGATTACTTTGGTGATTACTGCATATATTTTGTTTTTGTTTTGATATTCTGATTGTAAATTCTAGGAGTCAAAGTTAGAATTTACCTTCCTTCTTCAGTGGAGGAAAAGGATAAAGAAGAAAAGAAAAAGGAAATAAATGGGAGATTATAAAATTTATGAAGAAAGAGAAGTCAGGTAGAGTACACAGTACAATGAAGAAGAAAGAAAGTTGATAAAGAAAACTGTGAAGCAAGAAAAAGCTTACCATTAATTATAAATATATTCACTGAATCAACAACTCCTGCTTTTCATCACTTTGTTTTCAATCTAGATTGGGAGTTAGAAACAATGGCAGCACCTTGCCATTGTGAAATATTTAATAGTCTTGGCCTACAGAAACTTCCAGAGGTTACATAACATGAAATATTTGGGCTGGTGACTTTAATATATACCTTTACTTATTTCAGAGCAGAAACGCAGTTTACCTCCTGGGGACTTACTATTAGATGAGCACATTCAGGGTGCCTCTGTGGTGCAGTCGGTCAAGCAGCCTACTGTTGATATGGGCTCAGATTATGATCTCACGGTTCCTGAGATTGAGCCCCACGCTGGGCTCCTGCTGACAACATCAGGCCTGTTTGGGACTCACGCTCTCTCTCTGCCTGTCCCCTGTGCTCTCTCTCTCTCTCTCTTTCTCAGTCAAAATAAATAAATAAACATTTTTAAAACGATAAACACATTCATGGCAAAAACAATCTAAAATATTGGGGTGCCTGGGTGGCTCAGTCAGTTAAGCATCTAACTTTGGCTTGGTTCATGATCTGTGGTTTCTGAGTTTGAGCTCCCACATCGGGGTGTCTGGTGTCAGCACAGAGCCTGCTTTGGATCCTCTGTCCTCCAATCTTGCTGCCCTTCCTCTGCTCATGCACTGTTTCAAAAATAAATATTTTTAAAACTTATTAAAAATATATAATGTTTTCTAAATTTGATATATATTTAGAGCCTACTAAATAACTTTCAAATAAATTATTCAGTTAAAAGTGATCTATAAACTTAAAAATTTTGGGGAGCCTGGGTGGCTTGGTCAGTTAAGCGTCCGACGTCAGCTCAGGTCATGATCTCACAGTCCGTGAGTTCGAGCCCCGCGTCGGGCTCTGTGCTGACAGCTCAGAGCCTGGAGCCTGTTTCAGATTCTGTGTCTCACTCTCTCTCTGACCCTCTCCTGTTCATGCTCTGTCTCTCTCTGTCTCAAAAATAAATAAATGTTAAAAAAAAATTAAAAAAAAAAATAAACTTACAAATTTCTTATAATTTTGAAAAGAATGTTCAATTTTGTCAAATCTTCATTAATATAAACAGTACCTATTGATAAAACTGTGATGATTAATTAAATAATAGTAGATTTTTTCTTAAAATCATAATATATTCATAAAGTTTTATATTTATTTTAAATCAAGATCCCATTAACCAACACATGTGGTCGAGAGCCTTCTGGTAATTTAGGATTGAAAAGCACCATATGAGACCTTGAGCAATTGTATTCTGATGTATGCATTCTCTATATATCAATCTTCTAATATTCTATACCATACTTGAGAGAGATTACAATTATGGCACCTTTAAATAAATATGAAAACCAGGAATTGAGCAACTTATGTGGATCACCTTAATAGCTGAACTTTGACAAAAAAAAAAAAAAAAACAGTCAAGACATCTATGACCTTACAATGACTGTAATGCCCATCATTACAATATTAGCTTTAACAGAAACTCAAGCTCAATATTAGCTTTAACAGAAACAAGGAGGACCTATGAAAAAGTATGAAGTTTGTAAGAATCCATGATCATAATAATATTAATAAATTACGTTATTTTCTTCATGCTGAAAATAGCATGGGTTTGGCAATGTCAAATGCGTTTTTTTATCAGATTTTAATTTCCAAGGTAAAGAATACTAAGTATTTTAGAAGATTTTGTAAAGATTGACATTAAAATCAATTACATTTGCAATTATAATTAATGAACTACTTGACTTTATTTCCATATTAGGTTTATGCAACTTCAAAAGATGAAAAAAAAGTCAAGTAATCCAGGGTAATGAAGATTTTGGAGTAAATTATTTTGTTCCTAAAATTTATTTGCTTGTCCAAACTTTTACAGAAATATGCAGGGTCGGTGGGAAAGATTGATTCAGGCTTTGAATAAATATTACATTAGTTTTTTCTAAAATAATTTTAACTAACAATAGAAAAATTCCTGTATGTTAGTTAAAAAGGAGACACTGGTTGCTTTGAGAAAATTTTCTTCAACTCATGAAAAGTAGGTGTCTGCCTAAAACACTTTACTAATAATAAAACAACAAAACAAAAAAGTAAAGATTGCCTGGAAAAAACAAAGATTACCATTAACCCCTCAAATAGCAGATAATGACTATTTGCCGTTATTTCTCATCACTCTTTTTTTTTTTTTTTTTTTTTTTGGTATTTATTCGTCTCTCTCTCCCGTTCTCTCTCTCTTTTTAACACACTAAGTTCACACTGTTTTAAATCCTATTTTTTTGGGGGCGCCTGGGTGGCGCAGTCGGTTAAGCATCCGACTTCAGCCAGGTCACGATCCCGCGGTCCGTGAGTTCGAGCCCCGCGTCGGGCTCTGGGCTGATGGCTCGGAGCCTGTTTCTGATTCTGTGTCTCCCTCTCTCTCTGCCCCTCCCCCATTCATGCTCTGTCTGTCTCTGTCCCAAAAATAAATAAAAAAACGTTGAAAAAAAATTTAAAAAAAAAATCCTTTTTTCACCACAAAACTCCAAGCTCTTTTCAATGGCAGTGAAAGTTCTATTAAAACATAATTATTAATCTCTGCATACTATTTTAGTATATTTATACTTAACCCTATACATATTCTTAAAATAATTTTAAAACATAGTTTTCCCACCTTAAATATACATGACCTTTTTTTTCCCCATTTCCCTGGTGGTTTCTGGTTTGCGGCACTCATGGTATTTGTGGTCACTAGATTGCAGATGACAGTTTTCCTCAAAGAATGAAGTTATATGTTTACTTATACAAACTAGTTAAGGAAATATGGTTAGTTAAGGTAAGATGAACTGTATTTTTAAATTAGATTGAGGCTCCCTTTTTGAAAAGCTAAAGCTGGCTTTGCTCTTTAAAATCATGTTTTATCTGTTCAGTAGATAAGCATCGTCACAAGAACTGTAATATGATTCTCTGGAAAGGTTATTTCTGAAATACTAAAGAAGGGCACCTAGCCTGTCATCCCTGCAAATGGGAACCAGGATGAATTATTAACTACCACATATGCCAGAGGAAAAGATGAATCTGTTTTCAAAAGGTAACACACAAAAATCAAAATATTCTTTAGTCAAGGGACTCAAGGGGTATTTGAAACGTATATTCAGATATCTGAGGTCTCTATACCACAATTCGGCTTCGGCAAACGTTCACATCAGGCTGGCAAACATTCACATCAGGCTATACGATTCTTTGAGATTTAGTGAAGTAGTTAGAATCAAGAAGACTGATTTCACAAAATATTACAATATCCCATCATTGTGAACAATCCAGGAAATTCAGCAAAAGAGAATTTGGATCTAAGAGGTTCTGTCTAATATCATTTAATATACTGACCATTCCTGAACAAATAGACCAGGTGATTCAGGATAATGAAATTATATGCTTTTTGCTTAAAATTTGAAGTATGCTTTAATTATGTCTTACTCATTTTCTTACCACTAAAACTGATGGTCAAATTCAGGTATCTTCACTAAACATTAACTTAGTGTTCTTCTTTGTATTATTGTAGGCCAGGCTGCATTAACAGATCCCTAAAATTGTAAAGGTTTGAATGCAAGGGATTTTTTTTTAAGTTTACAGAACAGAAAATTGGTTGGTGGCAATCTACATTTACATTGGCGCATACTTTACACGTTAGTTTTGTGGGTTTCCATCTTTGTCAAACAGAGGAGGAAAAGAGTGTGGAAAAACAAAGGGAGAAGTTTTCAGAATCCTGGACTGCAAGTGCCAAATACCCCTTTTTGCTCCTTTTTCATGGTTAGAACTTGGTTTCAAGGTCATGCCAATTATGAGAAAGATGAGAAAATGTGGTCTAGCTGATGCCCAGAAGAAGGGGAAAGGGATCTTCTTAAATAATCAGCAGGCTTTTTATAATTTTCACAACTAGACAGCCTATATGAACATATGCAAGTTCACTCACATCCTGTCTCAGCTTTTTAATGAAGGGTTCTTCATGACTAAATTCTCACAAATTGCAGTTGATACTAATATTTTCAAAAGTCTGAAAATCAACTGAGGAAAAGGAAGCATGGTTATTTTACTTCTTGAACATTTTCCAGTGAAAATATTGACATAGGCAAATAAAGCACCTACATCCATTCAGATTTTCAAAAAATAATGATGTCATCATACAAAAAGTTTAAGAGGATTCAACTGAAAAGTTAAGACTGCATCCTAACTCGCCAGAAATTGTATCATTTTGGGAGGTATCATCTGGATTTCCTACATAATTTTTTTCCATATCAAACATGAGAAAAATATCCATATTCATAGTTCAAACTTGCTGCAGAGATAATTTATTCTTATCCAATGCAAAAAACAAATTCCCATTTTGGTAGTCACACAGCATGCACCTTCATCCATTTTCCAGTACTGTCATTGTTTCTTAAACTGTAATGTGCATTCAAATCATATGAGGTTTAAGGTAAAAATATAAATCCCATGAACTTGCTTTCTGAGATCCTGATTCTTTGGAGCCAGAGTCTCCATTTTTCACAAACAAGCAAGGTAATTCTGGCACAAATGACAGAGACCAAGCTTACAGAACAGAGTTACAGCTCAGTGTCTTTGAATGTGGGCATCCTTTCCTTAGTATTTTGTATTTATCAAATCTAGGGCAATGCTTTTTCCATAGCAAGCACCTGATTAATGACTGTTAAGGAATACATAAATAATTGATTGGTGTAATGTAAAACATAAAATGTTAAAAATTAAATAAAGTTTGAAAAAACGTATCTGCTAATTACTAGCTTTTTGATGTGACAATGTTAGACAATGCTCTGGACTTCATTTTCCATGCCTGCCAAGTGAAAATTATACTATCTCTTAGTGTTAAAAAGATCTAAAAATGTATATGTAGTGTTTTGCACAAAATAGACAGTAAATTTATAAGATTTTATAATGATTCGATTATGCAGGTATACTAACTATAAATCATGTAATCCATCAAGTTTCATCTAAATAGTTTAAAACATAGTAGTCAAAATATATGTTTTCTACACTTATCATATGTAAAAGGGAAATTTGATCAGTATAATTTTTTTTAAGTTTATTTATTTATTTTGAGAGAGACAAAGGCAGCATGAGTGGCAGAGGGGCAGAGAGACAGGGAGAGAGAGAAGCCCAAGCAGGCTCTGCACTACCAGCACAGAACCGACGTGGGGCTTGAATTCACAAACAGCGGGATAATGACCTGAGCTAAAAAGAGAGTTGGGACACTTAACCGACTGAGCCACCCAGGCACCTCTGATCAGTATAATATTTAAGAGACATAAGTTAATTCCTCAGTGATGTTGGAGAACCTTTAAAGAATTCAGAAATGCAGTCACTGGGCTAAGAATTGGGATATGGTGGTTTGAGGTAACTGAAAAGTTACACAATCCTCTTTACTTATCTGAGACACTATTTTCTTAACTATATAATTAAGAAGTAGAAGTAAAGTGAAAGCTTCCTTCGATTCTAAATTCTATGATGGTATGGGCTAAGAAATCATATTAAGTGAAATAGGATTATATGCCAGGCAATGAAATCCATTTTTCTTTTAAATCATCAATATTAAAAAATTTAAGATAAAATTATAGTTAAATAATTGTCTAATTGAATTTAATTGAATCTATAATTTAAGAAAAACAAAGTTATTCCTTTTTTAAACTTTATGTGATATTTCTGAAGTCCTCAAAACATTTTGATGAGTACCATATGTTACAAATGAAAAGTATGTTTACCCAAAGTTTCCAGACTATAGAAAGTATTTCAAAATCTAAAATTATGCTCAATACAATTTGTTGAAATTAAATTTAAATAATGACATATAAATTGTTTTACTGTAATCACTGACCCAAGACTATCTGCTACTTGAATTGTCTAAGAAGCCAACGCCTAGCGTGCCCTTAATCTTTTATTTCCCTTATATAGAATTGCTGGGGACAGTGCAGGGATGGTTTACTCTGGAATTGTGAAATATACTTGCATGTTCTTCTTTTCCTACTTCCTTTTATACTCCGCATGATTCAGTCTGATATTTCAATGCTGTTCTATTTTATTTAATATCTAATAGTTTATAAACCCACATCGTATGTCTTATCTCTCCTACAATTACAGTTATAATTTATTTTATTAGATATAAAGGGCACTCACAATTGCCCCATGACACATTTCATTAAGCTCTCTATTACATTATGCTATATACCACTGTTATATATAAAACAATTATAATATACGAAATTGTGAACATCTATTTTTATTAATTTGGAAATTTTATATTTAATTTTAAAGAGTTACAATTTTGCACCACATCGATAATTGTTTTCTAATTTTGGTACAATTTATTTTTATATGTTGACTTCTATAAGAGTTCTTATATTAACTTGAAATAAGATCATTTATTATTTTATATGTATTAAATGTGAACATCAAGTAGGTCCTCTCATAAAAATGGTTGGATATAAGCTATAAAATATACCTCAAGCCTTTTGGAAAAGAAATCTCATTGAAATGTAAACATAAATTCATGTGAAACATGAAAACAATACAGTTTATTACTTAATAAAGTAGTGAAGTAAGTAGTATTACCTAAAACCAGGATGACATTTTAAAACATATACTACAGGAAGCAGGGAAGTATGAGCAGGGGGTTTTCTGACTGCTTTTTGTTCTTTGAAATGTTTTCAATATTTTAATCTACAATAATTTAGTCTTCTTTTGTGATACTCACTGTACCACTACTATCAAAAAAAAATGGTTATCCTTTTATTCCTAAAAAGAGTAGTTTTTTAGCTGCTCAAAGAGGGGCACAGGAGTTCTTTAATATTTGTTTCTTTAGTTAAGTCTTACTTCGTCACTAAAGAATGTAATTTCAGTGTTGACATTTTAGCACAGTGACAGGCACAGAAAAGTCATGCAATAAATATGTGTTGAGTGAATAAAATAAAGATGAATTTATACTCAAGCTTTACTATCACATTTAGTCTAATTTGAAAGGACTAGCGTCATATTTGATTTCCTATCACTTCTTGTTATTTTTTCATCATTCCTACATTCAAATTGTGGAGTAGCCAATTATATATTTTTCCTTTATAAAGATTTTTTTATATTTCTATTCCACTTCTTTTCATTCTGTTGCCAGCCCTACTTGAAGCTCATTTCTCCTCCTATTTTCATTTATTGTATGTGTCCTAAATGCCTTCCCTGTCTCTGCTCATGCTTCAATTTGTAAACATTAACAACTCTTTTCCACCTAATATCCCAAACATAGAAATTTTGTCATACAACTGTCAGTCATACAACCAACAAGCATATTTTGGATAACTACATTATAGAACTAGGCCTCCTATTTTATTTTGATATTCAAGATCCACAGATTCCAACATAAATTTAAAATTCTTTTTGGGTCTCCATTAATTTTCTCCCTAATGAGACTGTGCTCATTTAAGCATGTCCATATGGTGAGGCCCTCTTGGCGGCCACTAGACTCTGACACTCATTATGACAATTATACCCACTTGCCTTCTGGTAGTTAAGAATTACCACATGGCCTCTATTGTTTCAGAGTTTTATCATAATTTTTAATGCTTTCCGGCCGAGTTCTATAATAAGCTTTCAATACCACTAGCCCTTGCCTACAGAGGACAGAAGCCCATGATATTTTTAGTAGTAAAAGTGCTCCTCTTCTCAGTGAAAACCTTATGATTTTAAGAATAGTATGACCTCTGAGCTTTCTGGTGAAAACTAATTAATCTTTTACTGCATCTTCCAGCTATTGATAGTATATCCATTCTAGCATGTCTAATTCCTTGAGACTTTTACTCCCTTCTTCCACCATTTCTTCTTACAGCTTTGACATTTTAACTTTAATCAAAATTGGTTGTCATGTTTTGCTTTCTTATAAGAGTCATTCTAGTAGTGAAGTCGCACAATTTCCTGAGGTCTTCCCCAGGAGGTAAAATCCTGTATCTTGGGAGAGTGCTTCAGGTGAATCAACTCTTGCCCTCCTAATTTTATATCCTGGTGTCACAGAACAGGAATCCACTCACAAATGTTTTCTCCCTACCCCTGCTGGTACATGATATCTAGGTTTTCTAGCTCACTTGGAGTTTACTCCTTTCCTCCTTGACATCAGGCTTTTCATGTCCTATCTTTGTTACACTGTGAATTAATCCTTATTATAGATCTAATGATAAGAAGTGGCCTAAGAATAGCACTCTTGACTTCTAGGAAAATGCTTCTGAATTTTTCCCCCAATAACTTGGGAGTTCCAGTTCCTGTAGGAAGGGAGGCTTCTTCTGCAGGCTCGGAAGTTTCAGAGGAGGCTGGGGAGTCAAAATCTTTGGGGACATCTACCTGGATATCCCCATTGCCTCTATTATAATCCCAGGTTTTCCCAATCAGAGCCCTGATTTTGGAATGGTAGACCAGCTTTGGTTGGAAACTTATTGTTCTGTTAAGTGTTAAGTCACTCAGCCATTATTATGTCTTTACCTTGGTCCTCAGATTTCTTTGCCTCTCTGCTGAAGGAGAGGAAGGTTTCATTTATCTTGCAAAGAACATTTAATCTTGGTTTTCAATTACTTATTAATTTTCCTTAGTAGTGTACTATTTTCTGTTGAGTTAGTGTAGTTTAACAAAAAACATCAAATCCCATTGTTTTTCCAGTTATCACCTCAGGTAATAAGTTTGAAATGCTTTATATATCACACTTGCTCTATTTTCCATTCAACTGCTATTGTCCCAATTCATCAGGAATAAATGTTTTAACAACTGGATTTCCCTCATATGCCAGAAAATGTTGGTGATGAGGTTCTCAATGCCAGCTGGATTATGTATCACCCAGCCCAAAACCTCATCTTATAACCTACTCCTAAGACCAGTCCCAATATTGACTTCTGAAGCTTTTATTCGCTGAAGGCAGATGCTGAGATGCAGCATCTCAGCTATTGTGTGGGCTCAATATCTGTGAAAGAATGGGGAGGGCAGAGGCAAACTCTCAGGGATTTTTTTCTTGAGAACTGCTTACCAGCATTGAACTGAAATGGCTGGGCATTTATACCCTTGCCTTGTTCAGTCATCAGAAATAGGCTGTCCTGAGAATAGTGCGCCCTCTGGACAGGTGGCTCTCTTCACCTGTGGCAGACACTAAAGGAGCTGAGAGTTAAAGGCTGTCTGCTGCCCTCATTCCTACATACCCTGATGATGCAGCTAAAGTCAAGCACAAAGTTAACTCAAAGTCTTGAAAATAACCAATAATTGATATATATAGGGAGAGCAGGATAAGATTGCAAAAGTAAGAGGACAAAAGTTATTATGTAGAATTCCCAAGAGGGCACAGATTCCCAGAACCAAGGGATGAGAGTTTCAAGAATAAGGGATTAGTAAAAAGTAAAAGATTCTGAAAGAGATTGGTTTTACCTAAACTTTTGTTGGAAAGTCTCAATACCAGGAGAGCAGGAATAGTTTTATTTTTATTTTTTTTTCAACGTTTATTTATTTTTGGGACAGAGAGAGACAGAGCATGAACGGGGGAGGGGCAGAGAGTGAGGGAGACACAGAATTGGAAACAGGCTCCAGGCTCTGAGCCATCAGCCCAGAGCCCGACGCGGGGCTCGAACTCACGGACCGCGAGATCGTGACCTGGCTGAAGTCAGACGCTTAACCGACTGCGCCACCCAGGCGCCCCAAGGAATAGTTTTAAATTGTGATAAAAAACTGTAAGTGATAGTTCATGAAAAGGCAATAAAGAATAGGATGCAACCAAATAAGGGATTCACTATTTTTGAATTTGAACTCATAATTCGTTGCTACACTAGCTCACTTCCCCTGCTCTCCCCACTCAAAGAGAGCTCCTATTTTTTTTTTTTTTTTGCTCCTATTTTTAGTAAATGGTGTCACTGTCCATTGAATTGTTCATGATAGATAAATCTGGATCATCTTGAATCTTCCTTTCTTTCATGTTTCACAATGAATCTGTCCCCTTCTTTTTACTACCAATGTCACTAATTGAATCTCCACTATTTTTCACCTCTTAACTTCTTTCTCTGCCTCTTTACTTCAATCTCTATAAACCGTTCTCTTGCCATGTAGTATAACAATTCTCAACCTTTTCAAACCTATAGGTACTTTGTATTAGAATCCACAAAGCTTTTGCAGAATTAAATTACATATACTGTTATCTATCATACTTAAAACTGAACAGATTAAAAAAAACACATGTATTTATTCATTTGAAACTAAATATAATAACTCCTTCCATGTTTACATAAATGTCACTTATGGAAAGTAACAATACTCTTCAAAACCAAAAATGGTGAGAAGAGCAGCAATTGTTTTATAATTTTGCAAATCCCTTAAATAATTGGCTAAATAAAAGACTGCTAGATTATCCTAATGCTTCTGCATTCAAGCAGTCTTAAAATTTTATTTTTTTTCTGAAGTACATGAAGAATATCCAATCTCACTCAGAAAGAGAAGGGGTATTTTATTAGTATCTTTACATAACTATGGATATTCTCCAGTGATGATGCATCAAAACTCTACAAGTAACTTTTAAAAGGTTAATTTCAGTATGGAATCTGAAGTCTTATCAATGAACTTTTCCTACTTTGTTATGTTAAAATCTATTGATCTATCTTGCACTTTGAAAGGATCATTTCCCATGCATAGTTTTGTAGTATAATGCTCTGATCATTTGAAATGTATTAGTTCACTGCATTATAGAGATCTTCCAAAAGTTGAAAAATTTCATTATCCAATATTGGAAGATAAAATTGGATAATATAGCTCCTGATGTAACTAGAAACATTTTAAGTATTAGGGAGCTCTCAAGCTCATGAAAGTGGTTAAAAGTTTGTAAAAATTTTTATTTTTTGCTTAGAAGCTCAACTTCATTATTGGCAACAAATCTCGTTTATTTTCCTTGAAGGGATAGGTACAGTTCACTTATTTTCATGAAAATGGCTGCAAAATATCCAAACCTTAATACGTATTGTATTACAATCATTCTTTCAAGTAAAAAAGCGTTGCATGGAAAGAAGTGGCTAGAGCAGCTTCGAAGTTGGACACTTAAGCAAGTGGTTTTTTGTTGTTTTGTTTTGTTTTTTTGTTTTGTTTTTTTGAGAAAACCATCATTATTCAATATGGTTTCAATTCAAACCAAAGTTTCTTTATGTGGACTTCTCATTTTATAACAGATAATGTTAAAATGGTAATACACTCACAGGTTGAAATGTATTAAAAGTGATATATACATTAAAACTTCATTAAGGACATTCTAAAATCAAACTGGCTTTTTGTTTTTATTTCTTTCTTGTTTATTTTATTTTTCTGCAAGTGCATGGTAGTAAAGGATACAATTATACTTGCACAGTTTGTTGTCACTGCCTTGAGTCATGCTAAGGAACCAGTGGCATTACCCACCATTGCCTTTTCATTATAATTTCAACACAGTAAAAAAGGCACATTATGTCTGAGAATTATTAGGAAACTAGTTTTGACATCTGTGTTCCCTTAGAGTTCCAGAAACCACACTTTGAGTGCCACTTCTGTAGTAGAATGATTTTCAAATGTGTAAAATATTCAGGGCTCTTTGCTTGTAGCATTCATATCACCATTACAAGAAAAATGTCTCCTTCTATACAATGGAATATTAATTCATACTTCATAGAGTAGTTTTTCAAAGGAAAAGAGAAAATATAAAGACCTATTACAATAGCTGGCTAAACAAAAGTAACTGCAAATGCTAAGAATTAACTATCATTTTGCCCTTAACAATGAAATTAATGTGCAAAACATTTAAATGGAGTTAATGACAGCTAGAAGACTTAAGTGCTTTTCTTTTAACTACCAGTAACACAGAACACTTCTGTTCCAAGTTCGCTTAAGACTTAACCTCATCGGGGCGCCTGGGTGGCGCAGTCGGTTAAGCGTCCGACTTCAGCCAGGTCACGATCTCGCGGTCCGTGAGTTCGAGCCCCGCGTCGGGCTCTGGGCTGATGGCTCAGAGCCTGGAGCCTGTTTCTGATTCTGTGTCTCCCTCTCTCTCTGCCCCTCGCCCGTTCATGCTCTGTCTCTCTCTGTCCCAAAAATAAATAAACGTTGGAAAAAAAAAAAAAAAAGGACTTAACCTCATCTTAGGGATCCAATCCGTTGGAGTTTTCTATATGATGACTTTTTTGGACAAGAATACAGACAGAAATGGTATTTTAAAAATGTCTAATTTTATCATACTGAGGATAACATTTACCAACTTTGAAATTAAGAATTAAAATACCAGAATTCTCAATATCATGTGAATGTGAATAGTTTACTCTTAGAACTCAGTATTGTTCTAGGAGTTTTTAAAGAAAGTATGCAAAAAAACAATACCTTATCTTCAGATTATATAGTCTAAGACAAAAATGAAGCATTAACTGGTAATTATTTCACAAACTACAATAAAATCAGTAATATATTTTGTATATGGATATGTTGTAAATATGTTGTAAAAGGATACAAAATTATTATGGTAGGCTCATTTATGAGAATTCATTCCCTAAGAATACGACATCAAGTATCATGTAGGTCCTGTAGAAACTGAGACACAAAGGAGTCATTTGATTTGCCCAAACTAATTAGATAGGGAGTGGTAGGGATGAGAATGCAAATTGACTAACTTCCTTGCTCTTTCTTCTTCTACATTGTATGCCAGAACAATTAATTTGATTTACTGTTTTAAAAAAATGATATTTATTTATTTTTGAGAGACAGAGAGATAGAGTGTGAGCAGTGGAGGGGCAGAGAGAGAGGGAGACACATAACCTGAAGCAGGCTCCAGGCTCTGAGATGTCAGCAGAGAGCCTGACACAGGGCTTTCATATATCATGACCTAAGCTGAAGTCTGACACTTAACTGACTGAGCCACCCAGGCTGATCTATTGTTTTTAAAAAATATTATTGAAATCAAATAAAAGTTACTTGAGTGTAAATACAAATACAGTATGTCCCACATTATATTTTCTTTTTTTTTAATTTTTTAACGTTTATTTATTTTTGGAACAGAGAGAGACAGAGCATGAACAGGGGAGGGGCAGAGAGAGAGGGAGACACAGAATCGGAAGCAGGCTCCAGGCTCTGAGCCATCAGCCCAGAGCCCGACGCGGGGCTCGAACTCGCGGACCGCGAGATCGTGACCTGAGCTGAAGTTGGATGCTTAACAGACTGAGCCACCCAGGCGCCCCCCACATTATATTTTTAATATTTGTCTTTTTAAGTGACTTCAGATTAACATTATTTTTTAACATATTGTGTTTCCATCTAGGCAGATTCTTTGACATTTCCAACTTTAATAATTCTATGATTAAAATGTCTAGAAAAAGATTAAATTTAATAAAGTTATTTTACTATTTTAAATATTCTTCCATATTCTTAATTTGTGTTTAAATAATCAAGCTTCTGTAAGAGTGGTCAGCAGACACCATTAAGAAACCAGAAGTATTTCTTTGTGGACATATAATACTTATGAGCCAATGATTTAAGAAAATTCAATGCTACTAGTAATTTTTTTTCCAAACAGTAATAGCAGAAAATCAGATAAAAGAATAACTATATTGCATAAAAGCCATTTTGTTCTTCTAAGATTTTCTTTAAATTCAATTTAATTAACATATAGTGTTGTATGGGTTTCAGAAGTAGAATTTAGTGCTCATTACAAGTTCCCTCGTTAATGCCCATCACCCATTAACCCATTCCCCATCCATCTCCCCTCCAGAAACTCTGTTTGTTCTCTATAGTTAAGAGTCTCTTATGGTTTGCCTCCTTCTCTGTTTTTACCTTATGTTATTTTTCCTTTTCTTCCCCTATGTTCATCTGTTGTGTTTCTTAAATTCCACATATGAGTGAAAGCATATGGTATTTGTCTTTCTCTGCTTGAGTTATTTCATTTAGCATAATACACTCTAGTTCCATTCACGTTGTTTTGGCAAAATTTCATTCTTTTTGATGGCTGAATAATATTCCATTATATATATGCATCCCCCTTACTCCATTCATCAGTCAATGGACATTTAGGCTTTTTCCATAATTTGGCTATTTTTTATAATGTTGCTATAAACATTGGGGTGCATGTGCCCCTTCAAATCATATTTTTGTATCCTTTGGATAAATACCTAGTAGTATAATTGGTGGGTCATCGGCTCATTCTATTTTTAACTTTTAGAGAATCTTCCATTCTGTTTTCCAGAATGTCAGCACAAATTTGCATTCCCACCAAGAGTGTAAGAGGGTTCCCCTTTATCTCCACCCTTGCAACATCTGTTGTTTCCTGTGTTGTTAATTTTAGTCATTCTGACAGGTTTGAGGTGGCATCTCATAGTGGTTTTGATTTGTATTACCATGATGATGAGTAATGTTGAGAATCTTTTCATGTGTTTATTGGCCATCTGGATATCTTCTTTGGAAAAATGTCTATTCTATCTTCTGAGCATTTCTTAGCTGGATTATTTAGTTTTTGGATGTTGAGCTTGAGAAGTCCTTTATGATTAAGATTTTATATACTAACCCATTATCAGATATGTCATCTGTGTCTTAAAAACTTAAGAGGATAAATCTCAATATTCGTAATATGCACACACACACGCACACACAAGAAAAGCAAAGGGACTCTTGGAGATGATGAGTATGTTTATTATCCAGAGATATGTTGGTAACAATAGAATAATATATTAATGAAATAATCAATTATAAATATAAGTTTTGAAACACTCAATTATAAATATGTCTTTATAGAGTTTGGATACCAGCCCTTAATTTGATATGTCATTAGCAAATATCTTCCCCCGTTCCATAGGCTGGCTTTTAGTCTTGTTGATTGCTTCCTTAGCTGTATGGAAGTTTTTATCTTGATGAAGTCCCAATAGTTCACTTTTGCTTTTGTTTCCCTTGCCTCTGGAGACACCTCTAGTAAGAAGTTGCTCTGGCCGACATCAAAGAAGTTGGTGCCTGTGTTCTCCCACAGGATTTTGATGGTTTCCTGTGTCACATTTAAGTTTTTCATCCATTTTGCATTTATTTTGTGTATGGTGTAAGAAAGTGGTCCAGTTGCATTCTGATGCATGTCTCTGTCCAGTTTTCCCAACACCATTTGCTGAAGAGACTGTCTTTTTTCCACTGGATATTCTTTCCTGCTTTGTCAAAGATTAGTTGACCATATAGTTATGGGTCCACTTCTGGATTCTCTATTCTGTTCCACTGATCTATTTGCCTATTTTTGTGCCAGTATCATACAGTCTTGATGACTACAGCTTTGTAATACAGCTTGAAGTCTAGAATTGTGATGCTTCCTACTTTGGTTTTCTTTTTCAAGATTGCTTTGGCTATTCAGGGTCTTTTCTTGTTCCATACAAATTTTAGAATTGTTTATTCTAGCTCTGTGAAAAATGCTGGTGGTATTTTGGTAGGCATTGCACTGAGTGTGTAGATTGCATAAAAGCCTTTTTCAAAGCCATAATATACAATATCTGATAACTAGCATAGTCTTATGATGAAACCAGAAAACTATAATCAGTATGAGTATTGCTCTTTGCTAATAACTTCTTAGAACATTTCTTCTCCCTTCCTCAATCCACCAGACCTATTTGGTCTAGGGAAAACAAAATTCATTATAAAATGAAAGTTCTTATATTATAAAACAAAACAGTAAAATTACTTTGACTCTCTCAGCAATTTATCTAGATTATTATTACATGTAATTGAGAATGACAATTCATTTACTCCAACATATGTAGTGCTTAAAAATTATAATAGTAAGCTTGCATTATTAAAGACAAAATAAAATCTCCATATAAAGTTAGGTGATTAGGAAAATAAATCAAAGAACTGTGAAAATGCTCACTAAAAAGTTTTGGGAAATCCCAAAATTGTAATCATGATCCCATTAATATAATGTAAATGAGACAAAAATAGATGTGACTTTAATTTGCCAAGCAGAAACCTAATTCATCAACTCCTATCTTATTTAGAGAAAAATCATGTAAAAAAAACAGATCAATATTTTGGAAAAGTAAATGTAGCTGTCAATGCCATCCAGGAACACTCCATGGACTGAGGTTTTTCCATACATGTGGCAGGTATGTCTAAAATGTGAATCAAATAATGATACTGATTCTGGCTTTTGGCATATGAATGCTTCTTTCAATTATTACATTGTCTCACCATAAAGCTTAACTTTTTGTAGAATATGTCCTGATTTACTAATTCAAAAATTGGTTCTCTCAACAGTATTTTTCCTTTTAATGGAAGAACATACTGACATATTGGTATGAATAAAGTTTTGAAGACCGCAAAGATCCATTGTTTCATCTGAAAATTCAGTTTCTGAGACTAAAGATCTAGTGAATAATCATGTGAGTTAAAGTTTATCATGGGGACTGCTGTACTACAGAAATTCTTAAAAGGAGTTAGCTGGATTTATATGATCACTTACCTTTCATAGCTTCTCTCAGGTGCAGTTTTTATTGTAATTAAACAAAGACAAATAATAAACTGTTAGAAAGAATTTAAGTCCAATACGTAGGATTTTGCATATAAAAATGAATCAAAGACTAATAATGAAACTGGCAGAAATGAATGTATTTTGAATGTCTAAGTTGTGACAGTGTGGTTATATCCTTTATTTCATCAATACTTCAATACTACCTTACAACATTGGTAGTATTTGTTAACTCCATTTTACAGAACACAAAACTGAGATAAAAGGACGGTAGGAATTTTGTCACATCACCCAAAAAGTGAGTGGTAGATGTGTAGACGATCCCTTTGTGTATCTGGTTCCAAAACCTATGCCATTTCTATGGCACCAGGGTCTTTTCAAAGAATTAATTGCTAAGATTAATATATTAGTACCAACTATTTCTGAAACTGGAAATATCACAGGTAAGAGTCCCACTAATTATCTTATACCCACTGTAATACAGATTCAAGATTACTCACTTGATTTAAAAGAAAGTGGACCATTTATTAAAATTATTTAATCATGTAAGTAGCCCTTCCAGACATTTCTTCTGACTACTAAAATTAGATGTTCCTAAAATCCTTGCTACTCTAGAAATGTTAATTCACCATAGTGTCAAACAGATGACAGGAAATTGCCTAAATGAATAATAAAGGGAGTATCGGGAGAGGTAAGTAATTAATGTTAATTTGATGATAAATTTCATGTAATATGGGTTGAATAGATGGAAACCAATGAGGCAGGGGAAGAAATGAGTCACCTAAACAGCAGCTTCAAGATCTAAGTTGGCCAGAGTTCAATAAGACATTTTTTAAAATTCCGATTAGATAATCATCCAAGAAGTCAGAAGTCACTTGCATCTCATTATTAGATGAGAAAGATTGATGACACTGTTTTAGTGCTTTCTGTTTCTCTTTTTCCCCACCAGCAGTAAACACCAGATATGTGTGGAATGCATGTAAACTGAAAGTCAGATAAAGACATTCATAGAACATCTGTATACTTTGCCCATACAAAACAAGGGAAAAAAACAGAAATTTAAGTAGTTCAAAATACTGATATTAACAAATTTAAATTATGATATTGGTATGATTGGTTGAATAATGGTCCCCCATGTATCCATATCACAATCTCCAGAATCTGTGAATGTCACCTTACATGACAAGACCTGTGAATGTAACTAAATTAAGGACGTTGAGATCAATAGATTTTCCTGGATAATTGTCTTGGATAATTTCAAGATTATCTTGGGATAATCTTGGATAATTACCCTGGATATTATCTGGATTGGCTCCAAATGTAATCACAGAGTCCTTATAATAAGAAGGCCAAAACACTTAAGGGCAAAGGAATAAGAAGCAAATGTGACAACAGAAGAAATTAGAATGTGAGGAAGGGGACATGAGCCAAGAAATGTAGGCAGTCTACAAAAGCTTTAAAAGGCAAGTGCCTGGACTCTTCCTTAGAGCCTCCAGATGAACCCAACCCTACAAACACCTTGATTTTAGCCCGGAGAAACTGATTTCTGACTTCTGGACTCCATAACTCTAAGTTCATAAATTTGTTTTATTTTAAGTCACCAAAATAGTTACAAAAAGAGTAGAAAACTAATGCTTACATAATATTAGATTCAGATATAAAAATGAAAACCTGTTTTTCTATGAAGGAGTTTGGAAGTAAAGCAAAGAAACAAAGACAGGCAATGTCACTCTGACAACTTGAGTGTTCACTTATCAGGTGAATAGGTTTTTCTGGGACAGAAACAGCATTCTACCAGAGTGCTCCATGGCTCTGTGATGTGAAGGGGAGGAAGTAGAGGAGACGAACCTAAGTAATAAGGGAGGAGGATGAAAGATCTTGATATTAAAAAGTAAGGTAAGAGGCACTAGATACCACTGCAATTCTTGAAAAGATAAAGCTCATGATGAAAAGAGTTATTCCATCCTTCTGAGAATGGGTAGAGAACAGCAATGAAAGTAAACAGAAAGTGTTTCATGGAAGGAAACAGCATTTAGGTGTCAGAAAAATTTGAGTCATGGTAGTGTCTTCCTCATGGAAAAGAATTCCTTCAAATCTCCTCATTCTAATAAACAAATCATTTCCCACTGAATACCACTCCTCATTAAAAGTGAATTCAGGGTTGCCTGGGTGGCTCAGTCGGTGGAGCGCCTGACTCTTAGTTTCAGCTCAGGTCATGATCTCACAGATTGTGACTGAGCCCCATGATGGGGTTTGAGCTGACAGCATGGAGCCTGCTTGGGATTCTCTCCCTCTCTCTCTCTACCCCTTCTCTGCTTGCCCTCACTCTCACTTGCTTTCTCTCTCTCTCTCTCTCTCTCTCTCTCTCTCTCTCTCTTAAAATAAATAAATAAACTTTAACATAATTATTAAGGGGCTCCTGGGTGGTTCAGTTGGTTAAACATCTGACTCTTGATTTTGGCTCAGGTCATAATCTCATGACCTTGGTTTGTGGGTTTGAGCCCTGCGTGGGGATCTGTGCTGACAGCACAAAGCCTGCTTGGGATTCTCTCTTTCCCTCTGTCTGCTCCTCCCCTGCTTTCGCTCCCTCTCTCTCAAAATAAATAAATAAATTTAACAAAAAATTTAAAAAATACATTTTTTAAAAAATTTAAAAAGTGAATTTAGCTTGCCTCATGATGTTTATGCTTGTACCTAACTTCTCTAAAACAATTTTCATCCAACCTTCCACCTTAATTCATCAATGGTTGCACATACATACACTTTCACTCTAATTGTAGCTCTGTTAGGTCTTCACCAAAGGTTTAGAATCATGGTTCATTGGGCTCTCATGTCAAGGAGACTCAGAAAGATTTCTGCTACCCCTGGCCAATTTACCCAAATACATGCATATGGCTTTGGGTTCCTAGCCAGGGGTTGGGCCAGAGGACCCTGGTCCCTTTGTCAATGCTCTTCCTGATTAATTTAACCCTGATGATTCGAAATCAGGTTTCTCACTTCCATTAATCTATCTATCTATCTATCTATCTATCTATCTATCTATTATGTATATTTTTGCGAGAGAGAGGGAGGGAGGGAATGGACAGAGAGAGAGGTACACAGAATGTGAAGCAGGCTCCAGGCTCTGAGCTGGTAGTGCAGAACCTGATGTGGGATTTGAACTCACAAGTCGTATGATCATGACCTGAGCTGAAGTTGGATGCTTAATCAACTGAGCCACCCGGGCACCCTTGCCTTTAGGCTTTTAAAATTCCTCCAAACTGGGTCAAATAGAGTGATTTGTTTAGGCCCTTAAATGATGAAGGTCTCCAATTGGTCCACCTCACCTCTGATAGTGCTGGATTTCAACCTCCTCCATGTCTCCTTAACCAATCCACTTCTTAATGATCAAATAAATACTTCTATTCTGTCTTTTCCCATTTTATTATGAATCACTCTAATTTTTTTAACATGTCTAAAACTTATAAAAGGAAGCTGAGACAACAAATCTGATATGGCCATTTGGACAGTTGCTTGATTTTACAGCAGTAAGTTTACATGGAATGCCCATGCAAATGGTGCTCACATGAACAGAGCATTTACCATGACCTGGATGAACATGTCTATCATTATAAATCCAATCCAACATGGCTTATATTATTGTATATCAGATGCTTCATCTGGGGAGTTTAACATTGCTTTTAATGTTGAAGGGGAAGGACAATTCCCCTTCTCACAGAAAAAGAACTTTATGGCCATGGTTATCTAGTCCACTAAGCTAGGTATACTCCCAGTAACCTGCTGCTTCTGGATCACTTGCAGTAATCCCTCTTACTCATGGTTTTGCTTTCTGTGGTTTTAGTTACCTGTCCTCACCCACAGTCTAGAAGCAAATGATCCTCCTTCTGATGTATAGTCAGAAGGTCAGCAGTAGTCAAATGCTGTGCCATAATGCCTACATCATTTATCTCACTTCACCTCATCACACAGGCATTTTATCATCTCACATAATCACAAGAAGAAGGGTGAGTACAGTACAATAAGATATTTTGAGAGAGAGAGAGAGAGAGAGAGAGAGAGAGAGAGACCACATTCACATAACTCCCATCACAGTATACTGCCACAATTGTTCTATTTTTTTTTTATTAGTTATTGCTAATCTCTTCCTGATCTAATTTATAAATTAAACTTGATGATAGGTATGTATGCATAGGAAAAGACAGTATATTTTGGGTTTGGCAATATCTGCAGTTTTAGGCATCCACTGGGGGTCCTGGAACATAGTCCTGCAGATAAGGTGGGGGAGGAACTACTGTATACAAATCATATTGAACTTGATTATTCAGTAGTAAGCTCTGGTTACTACATAAACCCAAGCATCCATCTCTATTTGCAGCACTCAAAACAAGTAGTTTGCTTTTTCTAACAAGACGTTGTCAGAGTTTTTTTACCTTTAATCTGATTTATTAGTAGTAGCAGTAGCAGCAGCAGCAGCAGCAGTATTTTATAAATGAAGATTTTCTTCTTCACTTTCTGAGCCCAGAACTTTTCAAAGTTCATCAATTTTAATAACTAAATTTCTCTTCAGCTTTTTATACCCTGGCAAAACCTAATCTGGATTAGGTGACTTTTAGTGAATTTTTTACACTACTAGGTGATTACAAAGTGAATAAGAAACCATGATTTTTGAAGTTGTTTACAAGACTAGTTTATTGAAGAGGTTAAGTGCTATTTTATTTTTTTTAATGCTATAGATTTTTTTGGGCCTAAATTGTATTCTAGGAAAACTAGAAAGTTACTTTTGATCATATATCAAATCAAACTGACTATTCAGATTCTAGTGGTATTAAGATTCTACATAGGGGCGCCTGGGTGGCACAGTCGGTTAAGCGTCCGACTTCAGCGAGGTCACGATCTCACGGTCCGTGAGTTCAAGCCCCGCATCGGGCTCTGGGCTGATGGCTCGGAGCCTGGAGCCTGTTTCCGATTCTGTGTCTCCCTCTCTCTCTGCCCCTCCCCCGTTCATGCTCTGTCTCTCTCTGTCCCAAAAATAAATAAAAACGTTGAAAAAAAATTTTAAAATAAAAAAAAAAAAGATTCTACATAAAACCAATTATGTGACTAAAGTTATAACCATCCCTCCTATTAATACTATCAGTGTCATAAACAACAACAACAACAGTAGTGTTTAAAAATAGCCTTGGGATAAAAATATGTATGAACTACATATTTCTCCTCTAGACTCAAAAATGCTGCATGTACATATTCATATAAAAGCATATCAGACTCTTCAGGACAGAAGATAGTTTGGGTTTTTAATTCAAGTTTTTAGGTATTTGTTGCAAACCATTTAAGAACAAAAGCATCATATAAATTCATGAATTTGTCAGTTATTTTGGGGGCATGCGTTAACATAAATGAAACATAGAGAAAGTTTTCACAAGGATAATACTAAATTCTGATTCATAATGATAATCTCAACATATTTTGAAGCTGTACGTATTATTTGTAGTACATAATAGCACAAAAACAAATGTCCTTGAAAATACTGCTGAGAGAGTATTATGACACATAGTTTACACTACAGGAAAGTGAAAAATCATTTATACAAAAGTGATGTTTTAGACAATATTTTTCCTTCTTAAAGTCCATCTTGTGAAAGGGGCTTCTGTGGCCATCAAGAGTTAAATTATTGACAGTCTGAATCAGGAAAAGCACAGATAAGGGAATAAAGTACACATCAACTTTAAAGTACTTGCATTCAACGGTCTCACCCAGATAGTACAGCAATTGTACATGTCCCAGTGAATCAATAAAGTAGGAGAAGTGTGTATATTCAGACTCTAAATTTCATCTTGTATCATCAGTTTGCTGTATTTTATGAGGTCAAAGTGTTTCTTCAGATTCATTAGTTATACTAGGAATGTTAATTGTGTGCATTTTGTTCTATATACTCAACATGACTATTAAGTAATTGTGTATACATGATCTTGAGATAAATGTACTTTTGCCACTCTACAAATTTTAATATGTGTTCAATTACAAATTTTAATCTCATTAAAACTATGAGTGATGAAGTTAAAATACAAATGTCCATTGCCATACACTATTAAAAAGTTGATTTATATCCTTGGGCACTTGTCCTCATCTCTGTTGTCATCTTCCTTATTTTATTTCTTTATAGCCCCCAATAGACTATTTTTTTTAATTTTTAATTTTTTTTTTAAATTTATTGTCAAGTTAGCTAACATACAGTGTATACAGTGTGGTCTTGGTTTTGGAGGGGTACATTCCCATGATTCATTGCTTACATACAACACCCAGTGTTCATCCCAACAAGTGCCCTTCTAAATGCCCATCACCTCCAATAGGTTATTCACTAATCTTGTTTCTAGTTCGTGGCATAATGTTTGACATACAGTTGGCATTGTGTATATGCATACATACATATGTATATAATGTATAATATTACATAATACATTAAATATTATTATATAATAAATATGTAATTGTTAAATATTTATATATATCATTAACATGTTATATACTATGTAATATTATATATAATAACTATTGAATGCCAGAGAATAAGTAGTGATTATGACACCTTCATGTTTTTTATTTTAAGGTTTATAATAGAAAGTAAAGTGAATCAAGAAGACACTGTGATTCTTTATAGGACTATGTCATATCATTTTAGAAGACCTAATTATTCTAATTAAAATGACAATAAAATAGTAGTTGCTAATACTAGGAATCCTTTCTTTGTCCATAATATTGACCTATTACAGAAATCATTGCCAATGCCCAATTACAGTATCTAATTTATTCCTTTATAAATTTTGCCAAAACATTCATATATTCTTCCCCAAATACATGCATATTTTAGATAATATCTTATGACTCATGGCAACATTTTTATTTTTTGGTACATAGTATATCTAATTTAGTCAGTGATCTAAATAGTACTAGCTTTACATGCTATATAAGACACAGTGCCACTCATGTCTTTTCTTACACTATCAGTAATTTATTTAGGCAGAAAATTTCTTACTTGACACCACAAGATTTGTAAATATAATAGAGCTATAAGAATTAGAAGAGGAAAATTATAGACTGAAGCTTTGAATAAAACATCACCATCTAGTTTAGATAATACCATTTATTTTTTAAAGTACATTTATGGATACTGAATATCAAACTGTAAATCAAATAGGGAAAAATATATAGCTCTTCTATAGTTACTGTATTTTCATAAGAGGAAAGTAAGAAATGAAAATATTTTAAGAAAGATGGCCAGAATCCAATAGTTAAGACAGAGATACAACTAAAATCTGTCTTTCTCCAAGGGTATTCAAGCACACTTTCCACTGCACCATGGAAACTCATTATCATCCCCAACTATGTACTTTATACATCTAATCTAAACAAAAAAATATTTTAATTGAAAATAATACACACACATGGAGATAACATTCAGTATCATGAAAGGTTATAAAATAAAAGCTAATAGCCTTGTGATCCACTTCCATTTTTAGCACAAGACTTTGGCAGTAATGACTTTTCAATGTTTGTTTTATTCATACTTAAGAAAAATACCTCAAACTAAATAGTATTCTTAAATCTCTACTTCCCTATTCTTTAACTCACACTGATCTATCTACTGCTATATTTTCCTTTCTCTAATTTTTCTTAGTTTTAACTAGTATTTTTAGTTATTTTGGTAACTTAAAAAATTTTTTTAATGTTTTTATTTATTTTTGAGACAGAGCAGGAGCAGGGGAGGGGCAGAGAGAGAGGGAGACACAGAATCAGAAACAGGCTCCAGGCTCTGAGCTGTCAGCACAGAGCCTGACGCAGGGCTCAAACCCATGGACTGTGAGATCATGACCTGAGCCAAAGTTGGACGTTTAACCGACTGAGCCACCCAGGCGCCCCTATTTTGGTAACTTTTAAAAGTATACAAATACACAACATTTATTTATTTATTTATTTATTTATTTATTTATTTATTTAGTAGGGTTTAATTCCTTAAAATACTAGAGGACAAAATTATTCTTTCATATTATTTCTCGACTATATCCACATATAAATTATATTAGCCATATCATGAATTTTATATTTCTAAAATTCATAATGATAAATTTCCTATTACATGAGTTTTGAAAATTTAAAATTAATAGACATGATCTACCTTTTATTATTTTTATAATATTTCAGGAAATAAATGTAATTTTATTTCACAGAACCATAAAACTCAAAAGATTGTTACAAGTGTCAGTATCACATTGTAAACATAAGTCTAGTATATGACATTTTATTTCCTCTGAAGTTTCTATTTGAAATGCTTTCGGCTCTTGTTGTTTTGTTTTTGTTGCTGTTGAAAAAAAAGATAAGGGCACCTGGCTAGCTCAGTTGGTGAAGTATGCAACTCTTAAGGTTGTAAGTCCAAGTGCCACATTGGGTGTAGATATACTTAAAAATAAAATCTTAAAGGTTTCCTGCCTCACATTTAGGTCTTTCATTCATTTTGAATTTATTTTTTTGTATGGTGTAAGAAAGTCTTCCAGGTTCATTCTTCTGCATGTTGTTGTCTAGTTTTCCCAGTACCATTTGTTGAAGAGAACGTCTTTTTTCCATTTGATATCCCTTCCCACATTGTTGAAGATTAGTTGACCATATAGTTGTGGGTCCACTCCTCGGTTTTCTATTGCGTTCCATTGATCTATATGTCTGTTTTTTGTACCAGTACTATACTGTCTTGATGATTACAGCTTTGTCATATAGCTTAAAATCCAAAATTGTGATGCCTCCAGCTTTGCTTTTCTTTTTCGACATTGCTTTGGCTATCAGGAGTCTTTTCTGGTTTCATATGGAGTTTAGGATTGTTTGTCCTAGCTCTTTGAAAAATGCTAGTGATATTTTTATATGGATTGCATTAAATGTGTAGGTTGCTTTGGGTGGTAGAGACATTTTAACAGTATTTGTTCTTCAGGGGCTCCTTGGTGGCTTAGCTGGTTAAGTGTCTGACTTGGGCTCAGGTTATGACAGTTGCATCTGCCTTACTGGCAGAATCTTTGGGACCAGCACCTGTGGAAAAGTTTTTGGGCAGCAGTAGTGGGTTGAATTTGTCCCATTCTATATAGTGTGAATAAAACACTTCACCCATAATTGAAAGATACTACTGAGATTCTACTCCTCCTCTTCCGAAGCGTCATAAACTGTATGTGTCAGAGATGTCATTTTTTCCATGACAGAACAAGAGTCCCAGATAGACACATGTCTAGATTATATTTTCTATATTATAGGTTATATCCTTTCCACCTTTTCTTTTCCTCTTCCCATAAACTAGAAATAAAAGAATTCAAGTATACAAGATAGAAGGAGCTTGAGTTCATGAATATCCACATAGAAGGTTGCCTAACAAACAGACATGTTACACTGTAGATGGGTGAAAAATTCACTTGTATGTGTTAAGCCAATGAGGTCTGGGACTAGCATTATCCTTATTTATATATCTTACATGCTTAGAAATCCCTGTCACATGAGTTAGAAAAGGAAAATTATAAGCCACATCCCAAAAGTCATTAACTTTAACAAAAGAGGAAAATCTGAGAGGCACCTATTAAAATAGACCTAATGGAGGTGACAGATAAGAGCCTTTGGAAAGAATGAAGATGCTTAATGAAATTGCATCAGTAATAAAAGATCTTCTGGAACTGAAAAGGAATAATTTCCAGCTCTGATATTTAAATGAAAAACACAGAACTTAAAGTGATAATGATTATTGATGGAATTGTATTAGTGCTCTCAACAATCACATAAATGAAAAAGCTCAAACAGAATAAAGACAGACAACATGAGAAAAAGATAAGCTAAATTGTTTGATAATGCAAATGATAAGAATCCAGGTGAAAGACGAACATAGCACTAATAATCATACAGAGGACTGCATTCCAGTGAATTTCAGTAGTTACAGATTGCAAGGTAATTATTTTATATACCTTTCAGGTATATAAAAAAAGCGCAAATTGGTGGATAAAAGTAAAGTACCTGGTATGCTAATGTGGAAGTTCAAATCAAACTTCCACTTTCTACTACTTATGCGATTTCTTTTGAAACAAGGTTTTTCATCTGTGAAATACGAAATGGCATGCTACTTAGCCTGTCATTACTGTCCAGGTTGTACAAATGAGGTAACATCTTGGTGTTTCCAGGACTGGACATGTATGCAAAGATTCTAGGAGACTGTAAATGTGGGGTCCAAATAACCATTGTCTTAACTATATTGGAGAGCATTTCCACACTAGTAGTGATGATATCATTCAGAAATGATCAAATCATATCAATATGAGAGAACCCAGCATATCTTTCATTAGTGATGAGTGTTTATGTTGGTAAAGAAATACTTTTTTTTTTAATTTTTTTGATGTTTATTTATTTTTGACAGAGAGAGAGACATCGCATGAGAAGGGGAGGGAGGGGCAGAGAGAGAGGGAGACACAGAATCCGAAGCAGGCTCCAGACTCTGAGCTGTCAGCACAGACCCCACGTAGAGCTCGAACTCACAGACTGTGAGATCATGACCTGAGCCAAAGTCGGACACTTAACCAACTGAACTACCAGGCACCCCTGGTAAAGAAATATTTTAAAACTTGAAAGTATTGATAAAATTTAATTTTACATTTCTTCAAGTTTAACCAGGATTTTTGAAATATATTTTCTAAATTCGTTGTAGTACACTTTAACACTGAACTAAATTTACCAAAGTCCAGTGTAAAAAATTACTAAAATGAGTAAATTTCCATTAAATTCATGGTATTGGAGGAATTAAAGTGCAAAGAAAGGGAAAGTGTGTCCTAAAAACAAAATGTGATTTAGTACCTTCATTACACAAAATAAATTGAATGAATGAATTTCCTATACTTCACATTTACAGTAAAATGCACACTAATTCACTTCTGTGATAATGGCCATAGATAAATTACTGAGATGTGAATGGAATTTTATTCTATAATGTTATCACACAGCATACCTGTAGATTATTTGTATATATGTTTGAAAGAAAAACAAAAAACTAGCATTAGAGCCAAACTTCCCATAGGATACAAAATAGTATTTTGTTGTCATTCTTTCTATTGAAGTTAGAGACCGAATAAAGGATGTACTTAATATAAAACAAGTTATAAACATGCCCCAATATCTGTTTTAAAATACAAAATTACATTGTCTAATGTAAGAAATCAATCAAGGAAATACATTTCTCTCTCTTCTGACTGTAAGTCATGTATATTTAGTCACTTTAAGAAATCAAAAAATGTTTTTGCCAATTTGAAAATAAGACATTATTTGAGAATACAATAAGAAAAAAACTTGCTTTTTAAAAAGTCTTCTGGAAATAGTTCCAGTCTTGAAAATTCTTGATTAAATCACATGTGAAGGTAAAGTTGGGCAAAAACAAATGATTCTATTATGTCATTTGCCATATGTGTATTAAGGAGGTCAAGGTGCTAAGAGATTGAATGAGGCTTCACCTAAACAAAAGAATTGGAAAAGTAGTTTTCTTCTGCTTTCCAAAAGTCATTTGAGAAGAATTAGAAGTCACTGCAAATTGTCTCCTAAATATTTTTAATAGGTTGATGATGAAAAGGTGTACATTAATTCTTTATCGAGTCTGAAATAAATGGATGTTATCACATCAGAAGACAACCTAGATCATTCGTACAATGTCAAATAATTCTTGTCAAGCAGTGTTAAAATCAGTGATGCTTTATTACTTCAAAATTTAACATTTTTCAGATCTATATGTTAATTTATCAGCAGTATTGTTTCTTTTTTCCCCCAAAGAAACTTTTTTCACAGAGGCTTTTATAATACTTAATAAAATAAACACATAATGCTAGGTGAAAGGCAAAAGAATCCTTTTAACATATACTACATATGTTATAAAAATAATGAGTAAAAACATATTTTTAAATATAAGATAGCTTCAATCAACTTAATGGTATATTTTATGTTCTATTTCTTCACCTACAGTTCTTCTGGGTAAGAAAACAATTCTATTGTCACTTTTGATTTGATTTTAATAGAAGTCAGTCCCTATAAGCCCATAAGCATGTCTTTTTTGGGTGGGGGGAACACAGAATATAAAGTTACAAGAATTGAAATGGATCAAAATACCCTGCGGTATTTTGGAAATAGGAAGATTTTATATTGTAATAAAGGATTTAAATATTTTATTTATTTTATTTGTGGATACAAACAAATTCTCTAAATTCTTTTGATATACACTTTAATTTTTCACTTCAGAAACACTGGGCCTGTGCTAGTCCCAATCTTCAATCTAGCAACATATTTAGCATGAAACAAAAAGACGTCCTTCAAAAACACTGTAGTCAGCCATTCCTAAGTGTATAAATAAGTTTGTGCACTATCTTGCTGAGTTATTCCTGAAATGTCCATTTCTTATACCTGCAGTAATATGTATGTTTTTCTGTTACTCCTATTAGTCCATATTTGACAAATTGGAAACATCTTGATGACTGCTGAGAATCCATACAATCCAGATGGAAGTTGTCATTTTTGACATCTTTGCTGACTTAATCTGTTTGTCCTTAAACATTTGTAATGTTGAGACAGCTTCAGATTTACGTACAGGATTATGATATAAGTGCCAGACAAGTCAGCACCTGTTGGAAATTCTTAATTTTTTTTCTCAAAAAGATGTTCTGAAACTCAACTGTCCATCTGTGGTGAATTAAAAATGTTCCTTTGCCAAGTCTGATCAAGTCTGATGATACTTGGGTGGGCCTAATTATAAAACCCTAAAGAAGCACTTGGTCCCTTAGAGAAAAAGTTCAGGTAAGTTAACTGGTTAATGGTCATATCCTTCTCCTTTGTGAGTGTATAGAAGATTATATATTCAGAGAGAAATCACAGATATTTTTGCATAGATATATGTATGTACATGTGTGACCATGTGTGTGAACACAACCATATTCATATTTAATAAAATATTATATTTTACTTTTAATGGTAAAAGAACTAAACAGAAAGAATTGCTGAAACAAATGTTTTGTTTTGTTTTGTTTTTTCTCCACAAGTGGTGTTGGTTTAATATTCTCTAAGGAAAGTTAAGGAGAAAAATATTGGAATACCGTTGGGAATTTAAAGTCAATTCATTTTCCTTATTTTAAGCTATATTTTTATTTAAACTACAGAAATTAATGTCTTATCATGAAAGAAGCTGAAGCTGAAATAAACCCTCTAGGTTTCTAAATTCTCCTCACTGTATCCTCTAATTTTGTATCTTCTATTATCTATACATGCTCATGGCTTATCTAATTTTCATTCCTACTCATTGATATTTTCTTGAGTTGTTTATCTCACATTTAGAGTTAAGTTGAAATGTTTACTCTTCTACTCAAATATGCAAACGTTACGTGCCTTTCTTTATTATTTATAAGAAAGCTCAAATTCCCCAGGAGGGCTCATGCCCACTCTTGACAGAATAAGTTTTTTTTTTAATCTTGCCAAATAAAAGTAGATTAGCATTTTCTAATGTAAAACAGTGTCTTTAAATTTAATATATTCTATTTTTGGATATATTGAGCGAATTTCAAATTCAAAGTTGTCATCAACCTTATTCTATTCCATTCAGAAGGAATTTCTCTGCTTTTTCCAGTCCACAATAATGAGTAGATGTACTAGGAAGTATACATAGTCTCAGAGTGACAGCTGAATCGTTCCCTGTTTTTCTGTCTGTCCTCTAGAAAATATCTCTGAGATCTCTGGCTAAATCTTGTTGAAGTGCCCCCATCCTGTACCTTCTGAGGAATCCTCCTTGTCCTGCTCTCAAGGACAAAGGAGAGTTATCCCCTTTCTCACAGAGTTTGGATCCTGACACTCGGCTGTATTCTCTGCAAATTACTAGATGATTTGCTTCTTTATGGTTGCATTCTAAACCAACTAGACACTTAGAGAAAATTTTAAAAAATGTAATAAAAATAGCATCAACATTTATCATTTGGTGCTCTGTGGGCACTGATTCAACCTCAGTTATCCCTACACTTGGAACTAACAAAACATACTTGGTTTGTTCTCACCAGAAGTTAATTTCCTTTAAAGATATAGCACGTACTAGGGAAGTAGAGCATTAGAAAAAGTTATAGGATTCTGTTGGTAAATTAAAAAAAAAAGACAAATATACCTATAAACAGCAACACATATTTTTATATAGGCTTATACACGCTTGTACGAGCAAAGAGGAAATTGAGGACACACTCTCTTGTTACAATGGAATATCTGACAGTTCAATTATACCTTACATTTTTTTATTAGGTAGTTTCTTACACCAAACACACATTGCTTTTATATTAAGAAAGCATTAAATGGGAAGCAAAATATTTTAATATTTGCCTATGTATATAATTTTTGTATTGACTAAGCTGTACTGGTAGCATTCAGTCAGAAAAAAAAAAACTTTATATATTCTTACTGATGTCTTTTCTTTCCCGACTCTGAGTAAGCACCTACTTTATAACTTTTATAGAAATTTTTAGGAACAACATTCCAGCTCACTTTGATAACAAAACATTAATGTCTTATCCAAATAAAATTTATTTCTCTCTTTCATTTAAGACCCATTTTGGATGTATAAACCTTTAATTTGAAATAAGAACAGGAGTCAGGTTTCCCTTTAAAATTTTATGTGTGATTTTTCAGGATGGATATCAGGTGGTAACAAAGGGGAGCCGCCCTCCCCACCAGTCTTAAGGCACAGTTAGGGCATTGCACTTTCTGGAAGGAGTTGTAGTCAAGGACAATGCACACCCCTCTGGCCAGTCATTCTCTTTGCATATTTATATTTCTGGCCAAGATATGTGCATTTCTAGGTCCTTTTATCAGAGGCCTTGCACAGAGATCTTCTGTCCTCTCTACTGAGACTCCCTTGGTGGGAGGAGGAGGGAGAAACCTTAGAGACACTTTTCCCCACTCTCACTCAGAACCCAGTTCTTTTGTACCCTTGCCCTTTAACTTAGGGTCCATAAAACTGCTAGAGCCTTTTGTTCAGGGCTGCTGCCAACAGTAGGACAACCACCCCCATACCTGTACTGACCCACTTGACCCTCCACTTCAGCGCTATTCCATGTAGGAAAATAGAACAGGATGAGTTGGGGCTTTAGACTCTTGCTTATACTAGACTTAACTCATTTTTGGTTTGTTGCTTTAATCAGCTACTCTGACACTTGGAAGCTCAGCTCTCTCTCCTTTTCCAACCTCAGATGAGTTCCTGACAGGTGGATCTGTAGAATTCTTTTCTTTCACTCATAACAAGGTATGAATTTGGGATTGTACAGTCAGGATCAATGAAAAGAGAAATTAGAGAAAAGTGGCTAAAGCGTTATCGTTGTTGTGGGTATAATCTAACCTTAGTCCATTCTGCATGTGGCAGAAATATAAAAGTTATTTTTTTTTTAATTTCCTCTCCTGAAGTCCCAAGAACAATCCCCTGCAACATATGCCTGAGCATGCACATACATACACACACACATACACACACACACACACACACACACACACACACACACACACAAAATCACATTACAGTGAGCGTCTTGGATCAAGTCCCTTTGATCATGACTGAACTCTGGCTCCATTCCATAGATCCATTTGGCCCAATGGAAAATGCATCTTACCGCACCAATACCTATTAAACTGCTTCCTTTCATTACAGATCATTCCAATCTGCCTCTTAACTTTAGGATGTTTGTTTAAATCAGTAAGCACTCAGGTGTAGTCCCTGTGTTTTCACCATCTCCCGAGTTCTAGTGACCACATAATAGAGTTTCTGAAAAAATATTGAAAATCCTTTGATGTAACTTGAAGGATAAAAAAGGAAAAGCACAATACCCAAGTCCAGTGTTATACAAAGAATCCCCCATTACTAAGTTTCTGATAAATTCCTTAGTGTCCCTTTATATTTCCTTGAGGTCTGCAATGGACTATGAATCATCAGACGATTTCTTGTCTAGCTTTACATAAATCTCCTCTTTGTTTTTGAGTTTTGATGCATCAGCAGAAACAGAAACAGAAACATGAAATATATAAATTAAATATTGAACATATCTTAACTTCATACTTCTAAAAAAACTGCGACATCAGACATTATAGTTCTCATTACATATCCCATCAATTTAGGAAAACTAGGTCTATATAAGCTGAAGAGTTATTTTATTTGCTTTCAAAGTAAAAAGGAAATGAATTTTAAAAACCTTAAAATCCTACCATTGTGATGACTGAACTCATGAAAAAATTATCATGCCATGATTCACTGAAGATGTTAGAAATACATTAAATAATTCAAGACCATTTTAAAAGCTAACAGAGAACTCATTCTAAGAGATCTATTTTCCAAGCTCATATTAAAATGAATATTTTAACATTTTCATATCTATTTAAGAATGCATTTTTAAAGAAAATATCAAGAGGTTTTTCCCAGAGGGCTTAACCTTAATAATTCTTCAAATTAAGCAAGAAAAACTTAAAAATATGACTTATTTTTATAGATCTGCTCTTGTGTTTATCAAATGCCTGATCTAGTTATAATCCAACTACTTAATATACAGCAGAACAGCAGCCTGATCTATGCTTTAAATATCTGGTATTGATAGAGGGACTGCTCCTTATGTACTGGTTTACATTTAAATTCTATCAACTTATGTAAATACATATTGTTTATATACAACTATATTTTGAAGAATATAAAACAATGTATGTGTACCTCTACACACACATATATACAATATTTCTAGTATTAACTTTATATCACTAAACTTACAATAAAATATGTAAATCATTAGACTGTGGAATCAGAAAGCAACAATGTGATATCTTCTAACATCCCCTGAAAGTAAGTTTAATAAAATTATTTGAGGGGCACCTGAGGGGCTCAGCCGGTTAAGTGTCCAACTCTTGATTTCAGCTCAGATCATGATCTCACAGTTTGTAAGATTGAGCCCACATCACACTCTGTGCTCACAGTCCAAAGCTTGCTTGGGATTCTCTCTCTCTCTCTCTCTCTCTTTATCCCTCACCCACTGGTGCTTTCTCTCTTTCTCTCAAAATAAATAAACACTAAGGTGAAAAGGAGAAAAACATATTTGACATATATGACTTCATTAATATAGAAATAAATATTATAACTAAATAAGAGCAACCCAGAAGATGAAAGCAAATGCATATCTATCAGATAATTATTTAGCATAATCAATAAGGTTTGTATCACTTCTTTATTTCCTCCAAGACGAAAGAATGATCAAATGATGGATGTAACCTCTATCCAGCATTGTAGCCTTAAATAAGATTCTTAGATGAAATGATAATTTAATGATAATTTTTTGTAGTGATTAGAAACTAGGCTTTGATGGGAATATATAGAAAACAGCATGAGAGACTCTGGAAATGAGTAAATATGTGACATTGAGTAATTTTTGTTTCCTTTAAGCTTTAGAATCCTCATATTTAAATGGGAATTATAATAGAAAATTATATATGCACATGTGTGTATATATATATGTGTATATATATATATATATGTATATATATATGTGTATGCACATGTGTGTATATATATATATATATGTGTATATATATATATGTGTATATATATATATATATATATATATGCCTGTGCATACACACACACACACACACATATTTTTCATATTTTACCTCCTTCATGAGGCTAAATGAGGGAGGCATAAACCTTAAATGTCTAAGGTCTTTAGTCACAATATAACTGCCAACCATTCGTGGAATCGGGATTGTCAAGGTCTGAAGCTAACACTAGAAGGACTCATGTTTCATATCTGCTACTCTTCAATACAGTGGTACTGGCCACATGTGACTCTTGAATACTTGAAATAGGACAAGTCCAACCCGAGATGTACTATAATTATAAAATATTCACCAGGTTTTGAAGAATTATTTTTTTTAAATCTCAAAAATAATTTTATTTTAATTAAGCATGGAGATGAAAATATTTTGGATACAGTTGGTTAAATAAAATATATTATTAACATTAATTTACTATTTTTTAACTTTTTTAAACTGTATTTATTTTTGAGAGAGAGACAGCGAGACAGACAGCAAGCATTAGCAGGGGAGGGGAGAGAGAAAATCCCAAGCAGGCTCTGTGCCTGTAACTCACCGCCCAATGCAGGCCTTGAACTCACAAACTATGAGATCATAACCTGAGCTGAAACTAGGAGTCAGACACTCAATCAACTGAGCCACCCAGATGCCCCATATTTTTTAACTTTTTAAAACTGTGGTTATAAAACTTAAAATGAAAAATCTGGCTTGCTTTATATTTTTATTTGTAGATGCTAAGTAATTTTTCACTTTGGCCTCATTGTTTGTTGTCCCTTAATTTAATACTGTTTTGAAATATGTTTTATATAGGTGCCAAATTTTATCAACTAATTAGCAATGCATTTAGACAATGAGTAATGTTTTGAATCTAATTTTTAGTGTTCACCTATTAATTTTGAATTCTATATAAATGTTAATTATAGTGTCAGTTTTTATTGTAATAATAATTGATGATATAAAGAGTTAGTTAAAATATGTTCTCATGAGTACTGTATCCCAATTTTTGTTATGTTTTACTTAAATTGATACACGTCATGGCAAATCATAAATGTAAATTATAAATCATATTCAAGTCATGTTTCCAAGGCAGCTGTAAACCTTGATCTTAAGCAAAGTTTGAAATAGATGTCAATCACTTCCATAATAACTTTCTAAATTAGATCTGATTATTGGCTCAGCAACATTCAAATCTAGCTTTGTAATGAAGAGGAAATAATCATAAATAGTAAAAACATGAAATAAAGAAAAAACAAAATAAAGAATATCAAAAGTATATTTGGGACTTCTAGGCAAAATGGTGGCATAGGAGGACCCTAAGCTCACCTCACCATGGATACAAGCAGATAACATGCACATCAGTGTAAATGATCCAGAAAATGACTTGAAGATTGACAGAACAGACTCTCCACAGCTAAATGTAGAGAAGAGGCCACACATCTAACAGGCTAGGAAGGTCAGAGATGCAGTAAGGAACTAAACTTACTTGTATGCTATCCATGGAAGGGAGAGTCACTGTGGACACTGAAAGGTGAGAGAAACACACTCTCACACCCAGGCACAGGAACTCACACAGGTAAGATGAATCCCCATATTTGGTTTGGAAACCAGAGGCGCTGATATTCACCTTTTTTACAATTGAGGGGCTTAACACCTGGAACTTTAAAAATCAGCAGCCTCAGCTCTGAGAGAGCCTGGTCATTAAAGTCCCTGTCATTAAAGAGACAGCACAACAAACAGCCCCACGGAGGTACAGCATAGAAGCAGCAGTTTGAAAAATACCCAGAATATAAGGAAGGGAGATTTGTTTACTAATCTGAGACTGGACTGGAGGGGAAGGGATCCTTGGGAGACTTCTCCAAGAACAAAAGAACTGGCAGTTTCCATTTTCCTCCATATCCTCAACCCCTCCTGCAGCCTAGACACACAGACGCCTGTGGGAATGAGTCCAGTGCCAATACTCAACTACCTCACTCGCTAACACACCCTGGCCTTAGAGTTTTCCTGTGGACATGGCCCGTACAGCCAGGCCTCTTCTCCAGTACCTCTTCCCACAGCAGACCTGCACAAACCTTGCTAACACTGTGTGCCCTGCCTCCACATTCTCCTCAAAACTGCCCCCTCCAGTATACCCTTGGCTGGAGCCCATCAAAAGCAGTGCCATAAACCTGGCAGGGTGAAAGCCACCCCAACAGGGAGCAGCACTGCCAAGTGATTCCTTCACTAGCGAGAAGGAAAGATAACAATACATACCAGTTTGACTCTGACCATAGCAGTGGTCTGGGGGCAAACATCTAGTCGGATTGTAGACCCCACCCACCAACAAAAGCTTCTCTGGAGACAACACAAGGAAAGTGCCCTGTAGTTTGGTGCTACTCTATCTCTGACAAAGGCCTAACATGACTCAATTCAAGCTCAAGGTAGCCCATGACTACAGTCAATGTAGATGACTGGACTGAAGGCAAACAGGCAGAGACAGTCAATGTAGATGACTGGACTGAAGGCAAACAGGCAGAGACAGTCAATGTAGATGACTGGACTGAAGGCAAACAGGCAGAGACAGTCAATGTAGATGACTGGACTGAAGGCAAACAGGACTCAGGCACACAGTAGGGCACACACAACATACACAGGAGACCAGTCAGAAGGGCCAGATTCTGGTGAACAGGGGACATTGCACAACAGGGCCCTACAGGACCTCTTCTTCATAAGGCCACCACTTTCAAGAGCAGGAAACATACCTGACATTCTTAACACATAGAAACAGACACAGAAATTTAGACAAAATGAGTAGACACAAAAATATGTCCCAAATGAAAGAACAGAACAAAACCACAGCAAGAAACCTAAGCAAAACAAATATAAGTAATATGCCTGATAGACAATTTAAAGTAATAATCATAGAAACACTCACTGGGCTTGAGAAAAGAGTGGAGAACCTCAGTAGGATGCTTAACAAAGAGATAGAAAACATAAAAAATAACCAATCAGAGATGATGAACTCAATAACTGGAATTAAAAATAAACTAAATAGAATAAATAGTAGACTAGAGGAAGCAGAAGACCAAATCAGTGACCTGGAGGACAGAGCAATGGAAAGCAATCAAGCTGAACAAGAGAAAAAAAAAAGTATATATATATATAAACACACACACACACACACACAAACACACACACACATACATATACATCCAAAACCCATCTATATGCTGCCTGCAAGGGGCTCTTTTCAGACCTAAGGACACCTGCAGATTGAAAGTGAAGAGATAGAAAAGCATTTATCATGCAAATGGCAGTGAAAAGAAAGCAAAGGCAGTAATACTTACATTGGGCAAAACAGACTTGAAAAGAAAGAGTGTAACAAGAGACAAAGAAAGTCACTATATAATTATAAAGGGAACATCAAAACAAAAGATATAATACTGTAAATAATTATGCACCCAACATGAGAACACACAAATGCATATAGCAACTAATAGCAAACATAAGGAAGTAATCAATAGTAGGAAACTTTAACTTACATCCAAATAGAAAATCAACAAGGAAACAATGGCTTTAAATGACACATTGGACCCGATGGATCTAACATATATATTCAGATATTCCATACTAAAACAGTAAAATATACATTTTTTTCAAGTGCACACAGAATATTCTCCAGAATAGATCATATATTAGGCCACAAACAAGTCTCAACAAATTCAAAAAGACTGGAGTCATACCATAAATCTGTTCTAACCACAGTGCTTTGAAACTTGGGCGCCTGGGTGGCGCAGTCGGTTAAGCGTCCGACTTCAGCCAGGTCACGATCTCGCGTCCGTGAGTTCGAACCCCGCATCAGGCTCTGGGCTGATGGCTCAGAGCCCGGAGCCTGTTTCCGATTCTGTGTCTCCCTCTCTCTCTGCCCCTCCCCCGTTCATGCTCTGTCTCTCTCTGTCCCCAAAATAAATTTAAAAAGTTGGAAAAAAAAAAAAGAAACTAGAAATCCACCACAAGAAAGAAAATCTGGAAAGGGCACAAATAACATGTTACTAAACAATGAATGGGTCAACAAATTAATTGAATAGGAAACTAAAAAAAATTACATGGAGACAAATGAAAATGGAAACACAATGATCCAAAATCTCTGGGATGCACCAAAACTGTTCTAAGAGTATGTGTGTAACAATACTGCCCTTACTCAAGAAGCAAGAAAAATCTGAAACAAACAGCCAAACATGACATCTAAAGAAACTAGAAAAAGAACAAACAAACCCAAAACTAATAAAAGAAATAATAAAGATTAGAGCAAAAATAATATAAATAGAAACAATCAAATAGAACAGACCAATAAAATCAGGAGCTGGTTCTTTGAAAAGATCAACAAAACTGGGGGTTTCTGGGAAGATGGCGGCGTAGGAGAACGCTGGGCTCACTGTGTCCCACGGATCTCTGAGATTCCACCCACACCTGCCTAAATAACCCAGAAAATCACCAGAAGACTAGCAGAATGGATTCTCAGGAGCCAAGCATAGACAAGAGGCCCACGGAAGAGGGTAGGAAGGGCGGAGAGGCAGTGTGTGCTACACGGACTGGCGGGAGGGAGCCAGGGTGGAGGGCAGCCCGCCAGCAAAGCAGAGCCCCCGAGTCTGGCTTGCAAAAACGGAGGGGCCAGAGTGTTCTGACAGCAAGTAGGACTTAACATCTGGAAGGTTATAAGTTAACAGATCTGTTCGGAGAACGGGAAGGCTGGAGGACAATGGGAGGGAGAGTTGTTGAGCCCTGGACAACAGAGCACAGCTTGGCGGGGAACAAAGGCTCTCGCCAGCGCCATCTCCCTCGCCCATCCCCCAGCCAAAATCTCAAAGGGAACTGGTTCCTGTCGGGGAACTTGCTTGCACTGCCAAAACACCCAACACTGTGCTTCTGCTGATCCATCCCTCCAGCAGGTCTGACTCCCTCCTCTTGCCGCAGAGCCCCTCCTGAAGCTGATCATCAAAGGAAAAAGCAAGCTGAGCCTGCCCCCTCCTGCCTTGTGAACATTGCTTATCCACCCCAGCTAATACACCAGATCCCCAGCACCACAAGCCTGGCAGTGTGCAAGTAGCCCAGGCGGGTCATGCCACCCCACAGTGAATCCCACCCCTATGAGAGAGGAAGAGAAAATACACACCAGTCTGACTGTGGCCCCAGCAGTGGGCTGGGGGCAGACATCAAGTCTGACTGCGGCCCCGCCCAACAACACAAGTTATTCAAGACAGCACAGGAAAAGTGCCCCGCAGTTCTGCACCACTCCAGGGAATATCCAAAATGAGGAAACGGAAGAATTCCCCTAAAAAAAACCTCCAGGAAATTACCACAGCTAACGAAATGATCAAAAACGATTTAAACAATATAACAGAAAGTGAATTTAGAATAATGGTCATAAAATTAATCGCTGGGCTTGAAAACAGTATAAAGGACAGCAGAGAATCTCTTGCTACAGAGATCAAGGGACTAAGGAACAGCCAGGAGAAGCTAAAAAATGCTATCAACGAGCTGCAAAATAAAATGGAGACGACCACAGCTTGGATTGAAGA
Organism: Felis catus; assembly: GCF_018350175.1. Taxonomy (NCBI): domain Eukaryota; kingdom Metazoa; phylum Chordata; class Mammalia; order Carnivora; family Felidae; genus Felis; species Felis catus. The sequence goes on along the minus strand of NC_058373.1, from coordinate 89,340,777 downwards.
GGCAGAGGAGAGAATAGGTGAACTAGAAGATAAAGTTATGGAAAAAGAGGAAGCTGAGAAAAAGAGAGATAAAAAAATCCAGGAGTATGAGGGGAAAATTAGAGAACTAAGTGATGCACTGAAGAGAAATAATATATGCATAATTGGTATTCCAGAGGAGGAAGAGACAGGGAAAGGTGCTGAAGGTGTACTTGAAGAAATCATAGCTGAGAACTTCCCGGATCTGGGGAAGGAAAAAGGCATTGAAATCCAAGAGGCACAGAGAACTCCCTTCAGACGTAACTTGAATCGATCTTCTGTACGACGTATCAGAGTGAAACCGGCAAAATACAGGGATACAGAGAAAATTCTGAAAGCAGCTACGGATAAACATGCTCTAACACATAAAGGGAGACCAATAAGACTAGTGACGGATCTCTCTACTGAAACTTGGCAGGCCAGAAAGGAATGGCAGGAAATCTTCAATGTGATGAACAGAAAAAATATGCAGCCAAGAATCCTCTATCCAGCAAATCTGTCATTTAGAATAGAAGGAGAGATAAAGTTCTTCCCAAACAAACAAAAACTTAAGGAATTTGTCACCACTAAACCAGCCCTACAAGAGATCCTAATGGGGACTCTGTGAGACAAAGTATCATAGACATCGCTACAAGCATGAGTCCTACAGACATCACAATGACTCTAAACTCATATCTTTCTATAATAACACTGAATATAAATGGACTAAATGCACTAACCAAAAGACATAGGGTATCAGAATGGATAAAAAAACAAGACCCATCTATTTGCTGTCTACAAGAGACTCATTTTAGACCTGAGGACACCTTTAGATTGAGAGTGAGGGGACGGAGAACTATTTATCATGCTACTGGAAGTCAAAAGAAAGCTGGAGTAGCCATACTTATATCAGACAAACTAGACTTTAAATTAAAGGCTGTAACAAGAGATGAAGAAGGGCATTATATAATAATCACAGGGTCTACCCATCAAGAAGAACTAACAATTATAAATGTCTATGTGCCAAATACGGGAGCCCCAAATATATAAAACAATTACTCACAAACATAAGCAACCTTATTGATAAGAATGTGGTAATTGCAGGGGACTTTAATACCCCACTTATAACAATGGATAGATCATCTAGACACACGGTCAATAAAGAAACAAGGGCCCTGAATGAGACATTGGATCAGATGGACTTGACAGATATATTTACAACTCTGCATCCCAAAGCAACAGAATATACTTTCTTCTCGAGTGCACATGGAACATTCTCCAAGATAGATCACATACTGGGTCACAATCAGTCCTTCATAAGTATACAAGAATTGAGATCATCCCATGCATACTTTTGGACCACAATGCTATGAAGCTTGAAATCAACCACAGGAAAAAGTCTAGAAAACCTCCAAAAGCATGGAGGTTAAAGAACACCCTACTAAAGAATGAATGGGTCAACCAGGCAATTAGAGAAGAAATTTAAAAATATATGGAAACAAATGAAAATGAAAATACAACAATCCAAATGCTTTGGGATGCAGTGAAAGCAGTCTTGAGAGGAAACTACATTGCAATCCAGGCCTATCTCAAGAAACAAGAAAAATCCCAAAAGCAAAATCTAACAGCACACCTAAAGGAAATAGAAGCAGAACAGCAAAGATACCCCAAACCCAGCAGAAGAAGAGAAATAATAAAGATCAGAGCAGAAATAAACAATATAGAATCTAAAAAAACTGTAGAGAGCAGATCAATGAAACCAAGAGTTGGATTTTTGAAAAAATAAACAAAATTGATAAACCTCTAGCCAGGCTTCTCAAAAAGAAAAGGGAGATGACTCAAATACATAAAATCAGGAATGAAAATGGAATTATTACAACCAATACCTCAGAAATACAAGCAATTATCAGGGAATATATGACAAATTATATGCCAACAAACTGGACAACCTGGAAGAAAAGGACAAATTCCTAAACACCCACACACTTCCAAAACTCAAACTGTAGGAAATAGAAAGCTTGAACAGACCCATAACCAGCGAAAAAATTGAATCAGTTAATCAAAAATCTCCCAACAAATAAGAGTCCAGGACCAGATGGCTTCCCTGGGGAATTCTATCAGACATTTAAAGCAGAGATAATACTTATCCTTCTCAAGCTATTCCAAAAAATAGAAAGGGAAGGAAAACTTCCAGACTCATTCTATGAAGCCAGTATTACTTTGATTCCTAAACCAGACAGAGACCCAGTAAAACAAAAAAAAAAAAAAAAAAAAAAAAAAAAAAGAGAACTACAGGCCAATATCCTTGATGAATATGGATGCAAAAATTCTCAATATGATACTAGCAAATCGAATTCAACAGCATATAAAAAGAATTATTCACCATGATCAAGTGGGATTCATTCCTGGGATGCAGGGCTGGTTCAACATTTGCAAATCAATCAACGTGATACATCACATTAATAAAAGAAAAGATAAGAACCATATGATCCTGTCAATCGATGCAGAAAAAGCATTTGACAAATCAGCATCCGTTCTTAATAAAAACCCTCGACAAAGTTGGGATAGAAAGAACATACTCAAACATGATAAAAACCATTTATGAAAATCCCACAGCTAATATCATACTCAATGGGGAAAAACTGAGAGCTTTCCCCCTGAGGTCAGGAACATGACAGGGATGTCCACTCTCACTGCTGTTGTTTAACATAGTGTTAGAAGTGCTAGGATCAGCAATCAGACAACAAAAGGAAATCAAGGCATCAAAATTGGCAAAGATGAAGTCAAACTTTCGCTTTTTGCAGATGACATGATATTATACATGGAAAACCCAATAGACTCCACCAAAAGTCTGCTAGAGCTGATACATGAATTCAGCAAAATTGCAGGATACAAAATCAATGTACAGAAATCAGTTGCATTCTTATACACTAACAATGAAGCAACAGAAAGACAAATAAAGAAACTGATCCCATTCACAATTGCACCAAGAAGCATAAAATACCTAGGAATAAATCTAACCAAAGATGTACAAGAACTGTATGTTGAAAACTATAGAAAGCTTATGAAGGAAATTGAAGAAGATATAAAGAAACAGAAAAACATTCCGTGTTCATGGGTTGGAAGAATAAATATTGTCAAAATGTCAATACTACCCAAAGCTATCTACACATTCAATGCAATCCCAATCAAAATTGCACCAGCATTCTTCTCGAAGCTAGAACAAGCAATCCTAAAATTCATATGGAACCACAAAAGGTCCCGAATAGCCAAAATAATTTTGAGGAAGATGACCAAAGCAGGAGGCATCACAATCCCAGACTTTAGCCTCTAATACAAAGCTGTAATCATCAAGACAGCATGGTATTGGCACAAAAACAGACACATAGACCAATGGAATAGAATAGAAACCCCAGAACTAGGCCCACAAAAGTATGGCCAACTAATCTTTGACAAAGCAGGAAAGAACATCCAATGGAAAAAAGACAATATCTGTAACAAATGGTACTGGGAGAACTGGACAGCAACATGCAGAAGATTGAAACTAGACCACTTTCTTACACCATTCACAAAAATAAACTCAAAATGGAGGAAGGACCTGAATGTGAGACAGGAAACCATCAAAACACTAGAGGAGAAAGCAGGAAAAGACCTCTCTGACCTCAGCCGTAGCAATTTCTTACTTGACACATCCCCAAAGGCAAGGGAATTAAAAGCAAAAATGAACTATTGGGACCTCATAAAGGTAAAAAGCAGAGATTTTTAGATTTATATAGATTTGGCAATAAATTTTTAGATTTATATAGATTTGACAATAAATTTCATATATTAAAAAAAAGTTCAACAAAACTGATAAACCTTTACCTAGACTCATCAAAACAAAACAAAACAAAACAAAAGGAGCATTAAACAAAATCAGAAATAAAGTAGGAGAAATAACAAAAGACACCACGGAAATACAAGAGAACATAAGAATATTATGAAAAACTATATACCAACAAATTTGACAACCTAGGAGAAATGAATAAATTCCTAAAAACATATAATCTAATAAAACTAAACCATGAACAAATAGAAAATTTGAAAGATCCATTACCAGCAATGAAATTGAATCAGTTATCAAAAAATTCCCAATAAATGTCCATGATAAGATGGTTGCACAGGTGAATTCTATCAAACAGTTAAAGAATTAATACTCATTCTTCTCAAAGTATTTCATTAAAGAGATAGGAGAGGCAAGAATGCTTCCTGATTCATTCTGAGGCTGGCATTACCCTGATACCAAAACTGTATAAACATACTACAAAGGAGAGAGAGAAAGAGAGAGAACTATAGACCAAAATTTCTCATATATATATATATATATATATATATATATATATGCAAAAATCCTTAACAAAATACCAGCAAAGAGAATCCAACAATATGTTTAAAATATCATTCACCACAATCAAGTGAGATTTATTCTCAGTATGCAAGGGTGGTTCAATATTCTGAAATCAATGTGATACATCACATCACTATGAGAAGGGATAAAAACCATATGCTCATTTCATAGGAGCAGGAAAAGAATTTGACAAATTATAATATCCATTTATGATGAAAACTCTCAACAAAGTACATGCCTATATATATATATATGTGTATGTGTGTGTGTGTGTGTGTGTGTGTGTGTGTCAAACTGGTAAAGAAGTAAAACTTGCACTATTTGCAGATGAAATGATACTGTACATGGAAAAACCTAAAGACTACAAAAAACCCCAGTAGAACTGATAAATGAATTCACTAAGTTCGCAGTATAAAAACTAATATACAAAAATCCATTGCATTTCTATACATTAATAATGAAGTAGCAGAAAGACAAATTACGAAAACAATCCCATTTTCAATTGCACCAAATAATAAAATACCTAGGAAAAAATTTAACTAAGGAAGTTAAAGACATGTACTCAAAAACTAGAAAACAATGAAAGAAATTTAAGATAACAAAAACAATTGGAAAAATATTCCATGCTTAAGGATTGGAAGAACAAATATTGTTAAAATGTACATATTATCCACAGCATCCATTCTTGATAAAAATCCCCAACAAAGTAGGGATAGAGGGAACATACCTTAACATCATAAAGGCCATGTAGGAAAGACCAACAGCTGATATGATCCTCAAGTTTTTCCTCTATGATCAGGAACAAGACAGGGATGTCTGCTCCCACTATTGCTATTTATCATAGTATTGGAAGTCCTAGCCTTAGCAATAAGACAACAATAAGAAATAAAAGGAATCCAAATCAGCAAGGAAGAAGTCAAACTTTCACCATTACAGACAACATTATACTTTATGTAGAAAACCCAACACGAATTCAGCAAAGCTGTAGGATATACAATCAATGTACAGAAATCTGTTGTATTTCTATACAATAATGAAGCAGCAGAACCAGAAATCAAGGAATTGATCCCATTTACAATTGCATCAAAAACCATAAGATACCTAGGAATAAACCTAACCAAGGAGATAAAATATCTGTACTCTGAAAGGTACAGAACATTAATGAAAGAAACTGGAGAAGACACAAAGAAATGGAAAAAACAAACAAACAAACAAAACATTCCATGCTCACGGACTGGAAGAACAAATATTGTTAAAATGTCTCTACCACCCAAAGCAATCTACACATTTAATTGCAACCCCTATCAAAATACCACCAGCATTTTTCACAGAGCTAGCACAAACAATCCTAAACTTTGTATGGAACCGGAAAAGACTCTGAATAGCCAAAGCAATATTTAAAAAGAAAAACAAAGCTGGAGGCATCACAATTCCAGACATTAAGCTGTCATCATTAAGATAGTATAGTACTGGCACAAAAAAAGAGGCATAGATCAATGGAACAGAATAGAGAACCCAAAAATGGACCCACAAACTATATGGTCAACTAATCTTTGACAATGCAGGAAAGAATATCTAATGGAAAAAAGACAGTGTCTTCAACAAATGGTGATGGGAAGAATGGACAGCAACATGCAGGAAAATGAAACTGGGTCACTTTCCTACACCATACACAAAAATACATTCAAAATGGATGAAAGACCTAAATGTGATATAGGAAACTATCAAAATACTAGAGGAGAACACAGACAGGAACTTCTTTGACCTAAGTTGGAGCAACTTCTTACTGGACACATCACTGGAGGCAAGGGAAAAACTGTTTGGGACTTCATGAAGATAAAAGGCTTCTCCACAGCAAAGGAAACAATCAACAAATTAAAAGGCAGCCTACAGAAGGGTAGAAGATATTTGCAAATGACATATAGGATAAAGGGTTAGTATCCAAAGTAATAAAGAACTTATCAAACTCTACACCCCAAAAATAAATGATCCACTGAAGAAATGGGCAGAAGACATGAACAGACATTTTTCCAAAGAAGACGTCCAGGTGGCCAATAGACAAATGAAAAGATGCCAAACACGACTCTCATCAGGGAAATACAAATCCAAATCATGATGAGCTACCACCTCACACCTGTCAGAATGGCTAAAATTACCAACACAGGAAACAGTAGGTGTTGGCAAGGATGTGGAGAAAGGGGAACCTTCACACACTGTTAATGGGAATGCAAATTCGTTCAGCCACTCTGGTAAAAAGTATGGATGCTATTCAAAAAGTTAGAAATGGAACTAGCCTATGATCCAGAAATTGTACTATTAGGTATTTACCCAAAGGATACAAAAATACTGATCAAAGGGGCACATGAATCCCACTGTTTATGGCAGCATTATCAACAATAGCCAAATTATGGAAAGAGTCCTAATGTCCATTGACTGATGAGTGAACAAAGAAGTTGTGGTGTGTATACATAATGGAATATTATTCAGCCATAAAAAGATTGAAATCTTACCAATTGCAGAAATGTGGATGGAGCTAGAGTGTATTATGCTAAGCAAAATACGTCGGTCAGAGAAACCAAATATCATATGATTTCACTCATATGTGTAATTTAAGAAACAAAACAGATAAACATAGGGAAAGGAGGAATGAAAGAGAAGGAAGCAAATCATAAGAGACTCTTAACTGTAGAGAATAAACTGAGGCTTGATAGAGGGAGGTGGGAGGGAGGTGGACTAGATGGGTGATGGGTATTAAGGAGGGGACTTGCGATGAGCATTGAGTGTAATAGGTAAATGATGAATCACTAAATTCTACATCTGAAGTCAATATTAGCCTATATGTTAACTAAATAGAATTTAAATAAAAATTTGAAAAAATGTTCATACTATTCAAGGCAATCCATATATTTAATGCAACCCCTATTAAAATGTCAAAAGCATTTTCATAGAACTAGAACAAATCATCCTAAAATTTGTATGTAACCACAAAAGACCCTAAGTAGTCAAAGCAATCTACAAAAAGAACAAAAGTAGAGGTATCACAATCCCAAATGCAAGATATACTACAACACTGTACTAATCAAAACACTACAGTACTGGCACAAAACAGACAGATAAATCAATGGAATAGAGTAGAGAGCCCAGAAATAAACCCATGATTAAATGGTCAATTAATATTCAACAAAGGAGCAAGAATATCCAATGAGAAAAAGACAGTCTCTTCAACAAATGGTGTTGGGAAACCTAAATGGCTACAAGCAAAAGAATGAAACTGGACCACTTTCTTGCACCATACACAAAAAATAAACTCAAATGGATTAAAGAGCTAAATGTGAGACCTGAAACCACAAAAATTCTAGAAGTGAGCAAAGGCACTAATTTCTCTAACACTGGCCATAGCAACATTTTTCTAGATATGTCTCCTGAAGCAAGGGCGAGAAAAAAAAGATAAACTATTGGGACTACATCAAAGTAAAAGGCTTCTGCACAGCAAAGGAAATAATCAACAACACAAAAAGACAACCCACGAAATGGGAGAAGATATTTGCAAAGGATGTCTCTGATAAAAGGTTAGTATTCAAAATATATAAAGAACTTACACAATTCAACATCCAAAAAACAAATAATCCAATTAAAAATGAGCAGAAGACATGAACAGATATCTCTCCAAAGAAGACATACAGATAGCCAACAGTCACATGAAAAGTTTCTCAACATCACTCATCACCAAGGAAATGGAAATCAAGCCACAATGAGATATCACTTCACACCTGTCAGAATGGCCAAAAACAAAAACACAAGAAGCAAGTGTTGGTGAAGATGTGGAGAAAAAAGCACCCTTATGCCCTGTTGGTGGGTATGCAAATTAGTCCAGCTTCTGTGGAAAGCAGTATGAAGATTCCTCAAAAAATTAAAAATAGAATTAACATTAATTATGAGAAATTCCACTCCCAGGAATTTACCCAGGGAATATGAAAACACAAATTCAAAAGGATATATCCACCTCTATGTTTATTGAAACATTATTTCCAACAGCAAATTATGGAAGGAGCCCCTGTGTCCATCAATAGATGAATGGATAAAAAAATATGGTATGTATATACAATACTAAATGAAATATTTCATACCCATAAAAAAGAATGAAATTTTTCCATTCGCAACAATATGGATATTTCTAGAAAGTATAATTTCTATGTGAAATAAGTCAGACAAAGACAAATACTATATAATTTCACTCTTAGGTAGAATTTCAGAAAGAAAACAAATGAATAAATAAAAAAAAGAGACAAAAACAAACTCAACTGTAAAGAAAAAACTGATGGTTATCAAAGGGGAAATACGTGGGGGCATGGTGAAATAGGTGAAATAGGTGATGGGCTAAAGAGATACGTATCATGATGAGCACTGAGTAATGTATAGAATTGTTGAATCACTATATTGTATACTTGAAATTAAAATAACATTGTATGTTAGCCATACTGGAATTAAATAAAAAGTAAAAATAAACAAACACCAGTAGAATGTAAACATGAAATTCTTGTAACTATTTGCTTTTGAAACCCCTCTGTTAGTACACAGCAATCAACTAGTCAAGCATGAGCTCTTCGTGGGGCCTGACACTGCTCTTGGCAATGGGGTAAACAAAGTCCTTGCCCTTGAGGATCTTGCCAGGCCAAGGAGTAGATAAGTTAATGACAAGTATTGACAAGGGCAGTGACAAAGATAAAATTAGCATTTCATAATAGAGAATGAATGGTACTGATTTAGCTAGGGTGGTCAGGGAAGGCTTCTCTGAAGAAAATGATGTCTAAGTTAAAACCTGAATAAACATTCTTGTCAAAAAAGTATCTTTGAAGTTATAGCACATTCTATAACTACAGAAGACTGTAAGTCTTCTAAAGTAGACAAGAAAGTATAAAAAAATCAGCTCTGATAATTCAAACAATCTGTGAAAATTCAACTAAACATCACTAGTAATGTTATTATTTATTTTATAAATAGCCAGGAATATTTGCTTGATTTTTTTTTCTTAAGAAAGACTCCCTAGTTTTTATTTTGAGTTAGAGTAATAGTTCAACAAGAACACATTATTGACATCAATATTTCCTCAGCATTACAAGCAAACTTGAGAAATGATTGTGTAAAGTGAAATATCAGAGATTCCAAAAATATAGTTCAAATTGATTTTAATGGTAGTAATTTTGATACTATCTTCCACCAAATGAATATTTGTAAAGGTTAAATTAGATTTCTCATGCAGTATGCCAAATAAAACATATAATTATCTCAAAGTAGAATACATGTTTTATCAAAAGCCTTCTGTTAGTCAGTCACCATTTCAACCCAGCAGAAACTCATGCTATAAATGTTCTGGGGAATAGACAAAGAAAGGATTTAGTTAACATTATTTTAAAAGGCTGTTTTAAGGGGCGCCTGGGTGGCGCAGTCTGTTAAGCGTCCGACTTCAGCCAGGTCACGATCTCGCGGTCCGTGGGTTCGAGCCCCGCGTCGGGCTCTGGGCTGATGGCTCAGAGCCTGGAGCCTGTTTCCGATTCTGTGTCTCCCTCTCTCTCTGCCCCTCCCCCGTTTATGCTCTGTCTCTCTCTGTCCCAAAAATAAATAAACGTTGAAAAAAAAAATTAAAAAAAAAAGGCTGTTTTAAACCTAACAGTAAGCTTAATAGTAAAACCCGACAAAAATATACACAAAACGAGGTGAGAAAAAATAATCATGATACATTCTTTCTCGTGAGCATAAAATCTTTGATGTAAAAAATCCTAATTAAAAATTCATACCTAGGACAAATAATCATAAGAGTAAATACACTATCACCACAAACAGTAAACACAGATAAAAAATAGACACCTAATATTTAGTTTTTAAAAAAATATAGGCATAATAGAGTGATGCTTTATGATTCCATTCATTTAAGACTAACGCGACATGCAAAACTAATTCATGGTGTAGGAAGTCAAGATAATGGTAACTTTGGTGTGATAGTGACTGCAGCAGGAACCCTGTATTGCTTATTTTTTTTAGCTGTTAGTTGCATGGGTGTGTATAGTTAAGGTGGGATATTAACATTTTTGGTAAAATTGGTGGTTGAATGGAATGCACAAAGACAAAATATCCCATTTAAAAGCCTACAGGCATAAAGTCTCATAATATGATAACATACTTTGCAGTAGTGCAAGACATCTGCACTATCAAGTACAAATGATGACAGAATATTAAGGAGTGGTAGTGAAGATAGTTGTTTAAACAAGGAAGAGTTGTTATCTCTTCCTTCCTATAGTCACATGGTACACTCCCTCAGTTCATTCAGATCTTAGCTCGAATGTCTCCTTACCATAGAGAACTTCTGCCATTATCTTAGCTTAAAATATATACATATATTTTGTAATTGTAGAATGCATCTATCACCTTACTGAGGTGAATTATACTAATTTCTTTTTTCATTGGATCAATGTCCCTCTCCCATTATAGAATACAAACTCAATGATGGCAGGCAAAGTATCTTTTTGTTCATCAATGTATCCTTAGGACCTATAACAGTACCTTGAGTGTTGTAGTGCTCATTAAATATTTATTGAATGAATGAGTGAATGAAATTGAAGTGCTAAATAGAGCCAGATTAATATAGAGGTCTATGGATTTATAAGGAATATAAAATTTATTCGTTAGGAGATGGACTTTGAGGCTTCTAGAGTCTATTCTGAATTCCCTATCTCAGCAACTTCAAAAGATAAAATGTGAACATAAAGTTCAGCCCTTTATTTTACTGCATTGCTCCTAGATTTTGGTCATACAGAACTCACTGATAACCCATTGCATTTGTTATGTGTACAAAGAATAGCACAAGGTGTTAACTCTTTGGTGCTAGTAAGTTTGGAATAAGTAAATCCAGCTTTTAAAATTAATTTATAAATAAAATTCCAACTTAGCTTTGTATTTAAAATATCTGCAATAATTTTCATTCATGATTCCAAGAAAATTACTTGTGCTTAACCAAATAGCAGGGGTCTCTTTATACAAAGTATCATATGTCAGTTTGACATATAGCTATGTTGATATGCCTTATGACTTTTCTCAGTCAAGTATGTGAACAGAAATTATTCACAATTTCAACAATTTCATGAGCACCGAGTTTTGTTAATTAGCGTGGAGGATAAAATAGAATTTCTACTACTGAGGAATATATATAAAATTGGGAAAATACTTGTTTACACATATCAAAACTGCAGGTTAGATTTCTTTTTATTTTTTAATGTTTATTTATTTTTCAGGGAGAGAGAGCTTGAGCGGGGAAGGGTCAGAGAGAGAAGAGAACGGAAAATCTGAAGCGGGCTTTGAGCTGACAGCAGTGAGCCCAATGTAGGGCTCAAATTCATGAACCATGAGATCGTGACCTGAGCCAAAGTTAGACGCTCAACCTACTGAGCCACCTAGATGCCCCATAGGGTAGATTTATTTAAGTATGATCAATATGAGTTTGGAGAAATAAGAAGCTATATTCAGCTAAGGAATAAAAAATGCATAAAGAAGATGAAAGATGAGGTAGTCCTGAAGAATAATATTGTGACAGAAAAAAAATGACTGAAATGGAGTTCTATTTGATAATCATAAAGTAATTCAATTTGAAATAACTTCCTTGTAAGTAAGAAATAGAGGCTAGGGTGACTGGGTGGCTCAGTGGATTAAGTGTCTGGCTTCGACTTGGGTCATGACCTCACGGTCCTTGGGTTTGAGCCCCACATCGGGCTCTGTGCTGACAGCTCAGAGCCTGGAACCTGTTTTGGATTCTGTGTCTCATTCTTTATGCCCCTCCCACCACCTTGTGCTCTCTCTCTCATCTCTCTCTCTCTCTCTCTCTCTCTCTCTCTCTCTCTCTCTCTCTCAAAAATAAACATTAAAAAAACAAAAACAAAAAAACAGTAGAGGCTAGAGAAGGCAGTGAGACTAGGTTCCAGACCAGGATGGTATACAATAATGTTGAAGTTTTTAGATTTATTCTATTAACATGAAAAAAGTAATGCTTTTGACAGATTGATTTCATAAAATTATGAATTTTAGAAGGAAGAGACTTAATATAGAGGGACTGTTTAGACCATTATCAGCTATAACATAATTAAACAAAGTTATAACATAAACATTACCCCTAAGGAAATAAGGTCCTATTCTTCCCTTGACTTTCATGACCTTTTTAAGCTTATAGGCCATTTATTTTGTAGAATGGTGATCAATTTAAATGTGTTTGATGTTTTCTTCTCATTTGATTCAGGTTGTGTACACTTGGCAGGAATATCACTGCAGTTATGCTGTGTTCTCAACTGCATCCCAACAGATGGTGAACAGTTTCAATTTGTCCCTGTACTAATGAAATTCACTTTGATAACTTCATTAAGGTGGAGGCTGACATACTATTCCATTATGAAGTTATTCTTACTTCTTTTTTGTAATCAATTATTTTGTGGAAAGACAAAATGTAATTGTATAACATTTTGTCCCACATCAAGCTGACATGTATTCATTATTTATATCAGAATAGATTTATGTCTTTATATTTTATGCAATGAATTATAACTTCTTAAGATTCCTATTTATTTTTTAGCTTAAGTTGTTCAAGATTTGACCAAAGGTAACTCATTTCTGTGTCTTTTTGATATAGTATCATTCTTTGAGCACTTTTTTTTTTGAACACTTTCTCACTTTCTGGAAGAACAAGATGCTCCAGACTCATTTTGTACTCTCATTGTCCAGACCTCAAATCAGACATTTTTCCAAGATGTCCTGGTTTATTTGGTGAAAAAATGTCACAGAAACTAAGAATTATGAGTTAGGCATGCTGGTATGCTTATTACTTTTGAAATACTGCTGTTCCTAGACCATCTTGGCAGAGAGAACTAGGCAATTTTTGTATAAAAGTAAATATAAATATGTACATCTAGGTCTATATTTATCCATCTATTTATCAATTTATCAATCAATATATCTACCTATCAGTTGAAAACCACAAATTCACATTGTTCTGAGCCCGGTGCCATAAAGTACGTTGTATTCTCCCTGTTTCTAACTACAGTCTCTGGCAGAAGGCACCTTATTAAAATTACCTTAATATGTGTTCTTATTTAATCAATTCTCCATATGTACCAAATATTCCACCTCCACTGTGGCCCTTCTCCCATGCACAAATACCCATCTCTCCCTGCTCAGACTCCCACATCCTTCATTGGGTTGCACTACCAGGTAGAAGACTTCTTCTCCCCATCCAGGTTCTGATATTCTGGAATAGGCTAACCTTCTCAGAAGCCTAATTGGCTCTGCAGTCTCTCTGTGGATCAAAAGCCTGTATGAATTTGTGGTTTTCAGCTCAAGCTCACTCTGAGCTGAGGCTTTACTGTTCTTGGATGCCATCTCCACCTATCTCATGATCTAACATCCTACCAATGAACTTTAAGTTTGGTAGAAATGAAAATTTCTATCATACTCCCCAGTTCTTGAGACCCCAAAATGATGTAGCCTACTTTAGGAAGATGTGTCTTAATCCCCTACCTATATGCAATACAGCTCCATGCTATCTTCTTATATCATTGTTAATAACCTTCCTATAGTATTTTGTCTTCTTTTGCAGTCATCAATGTTACTTTCATCATCCTTACTCAACTTGCTCTATGGCAATGAACATGCCATACATTTTGTATTTTGTATTTGAATCTTTATAGTATCTACTCTAATGACTTATAAAAAATAAGTACTCACTCCCAGTGAAAACAATTGACTATAGCTTTAAAGAGTTAATTTAATCATATGCTGTATGGTGTTATTTAAAAGTATTCAAATGAATGTAATCCGTGTATAATATATAATGTGAGAATCTAAATAAAGCAATGGTTCCTTACCATAGAGAAAAATGTAAAAATATTTGTTGTTTTATTCATAGAAAATACATTTCTTTCACAGACACAGAATATAAAATGGTATTCTCAAGGTAAATATTATCAGTTAGTTCTAAGAAATAAATGGAAAATAAACCAAATGAATGTACATACAAATTTAATTTAAATGCTATGAAAATTTCAAAAAGAAGATACTTTATGTTTTCAATAATAAGTTAAATATATATATATACACATAATATATACACATATATATTATATGTAACATATATATATATATATTTTACTTGAATGTCTGCATGAAATCTTTGACAGCAGATTTCAAATGCCATGGTACTGTGGAGTTGAGTTTTAAATTTTGACAGAATATTTTAATTCAGTATTCATGTATCATCAGCAAATATTTGAACTCATTATCTGAATAAAACTGCATAACCTAATTACAATGATTAGATGCACTAAATTGTAGCTGAAAACACTAATCTTCTTTAACTAATATATATGAAAGTTAGATAATATTTGAACTAAAAACATGTTTTTTCTCACAGACTTGTACAATAAGTAAATACATTGTTTCAGCAAGAATTCCTGTTTTGTGTTGTGGAAAGAAAAGGTTTTATAGAGTAAAAAGAAAGCCATGTATCAACTATGACCACATTTGCATATTCAGTAAAAAAAATAGGAAAAAAAGGAAGTTTTAAATGATTCTATAAAACTCATATAAATGGCTTTTTGCCCAAGTTTTTGAAATAGATTAATATGAGTTTCTGTTAGGTGAGATTAGTGCAGTATTTACTCAAAGAATAATTTTCTTCTCTACTGAGGCAAAATTCTTTTTGAGCACTTTATCCAATATTCCATGAATAATGAAGTTTTTTTTCATTCTAGCTGCTGGAGACAGGGATTATTCCCAGCACTGTATTTCTTCCAACAATAAGCTTAGGCAATTTTGTGTTACAGCATTTGTTTCCTGTCTCTCAAGGACCACTGTCCTTTCAATGCATTCTTTCATCTATTTCACCAAGATTTTGTGAAATCCTGTGATTTCCTGTTATGCAGGAATAAAAATGAGCCCCAGATTAAGTCTATTCTGTTTCTACCTAATAATCTGTGAAGGGATCAAACTCTTTCCAAGAAGATTCAATATATTCCAGCACAAAGCTCAACAATATTTGTATACATACAAAAAAAAATTATCCATCACCAAATTTCTTCCAGCCATGATGGAGTAACAGGGCATTGGAGCTCTATATTCTCTGACACTGTGTTCTGCAAACTCTATGTGCCTTGAACTGCCAAGGATTATGACTCCATATCTTCAACTCAGGAACACTGATGTGTTTTGACTGGGTTCCCCTTTTGCTTGCTACAGCCAGAAAATTCTCTCCCAGCTGTAATTTGTGGCAATAACAGAACTCAGTCAGTTGTTCCTTTTCTTTAGAGGTCCCTGACTGGGATGTTTGCTATCTAACATCTGAAAACAGATATTTCTATATTTTTGGAGTTTAGTTGTTTATTTTGAGAGGGTAAGTAAGGTTAATGTTACTCCATTTTGTTCTAAAGCAGAAATTGCCTCCAGAGAGATCATTAAAATTGAGAGATCATGAAATCTTGAAATTTCATAAAGTATCATACTAGCCCACTGTATTAATATTATGCTGATTTGATTGGTGAACAGAAAGTAGCAAGTACTTTAGATGTTTTAATAAGAGATGTATGGGATTTAAACTTGAAAAAAAACAAGAGCACTTTTTACTTCAATAAAGTTTTTTTTTAATTAATGTTTTTGTTTTTTGTTTTTTGTTTTTTGTTTTTTGAGAGAAACAGAGACAGAGTACAGGTAGGAGAGAAGCAGAGAGGGAGACACAGAATCTGAAGCAGACTCCAACACTGAGCTGTCTGTCAGCACAGAACCCGAAGTGGGGCTGGAACCCAAGGGCCGTGAGATCATGACCTGAGCTGAAGTAAGATGCTTAATTGACTGAGCCACCCAGCTGCCCCTACCTCAGTAAAGTTTCTAACAGTTCTGCGATTTTGAGCAAATTCAGATATCCTCACCAAGAAAAGCTTTTGAGCCTGACATCACTTGCCCTGAAAAAAGAACAATAATTTTAGGTCTTTTGTGGTTTGGGAGGCTAAAATTACCATAGTTGTGTGAGCTGTATTCACCTATTTACAAATTTACCTGTTTGGCTGCCAGTTTCCAGGGGGACAGAGCAAGAGAAAGCTCTGTAGCGAATCCAGGCTGCATCACAACTGCTCTCACACTTAAACCTTACAAACTGGCAGAATACTGATACTTCAAGCACTGGTGTGATATGAAGCCTCTGGAAATATCAATAGGAAAATCATAGCACAAAACTTTAGCGTATCTTCTTTATTCTGCAGGTATCTAATCTTTTGAGAAACAACTGGCTTGCTAATGGACTCAAGTAGAGACAATGCATAACCATAAAAAAGTCTACTAATCATGAGGCCTAGGCTTCTGATTATGAATTGAGTATTGTCTGATTGAACCTGCCATAGAGTGGAGCATGCGCAGCAGCAGTGTATCATCAGATGAAAATGATTTACAGGAGAATGAGTTCAGGCAGACTCAGAAGTGAACGTAAGTTGCATGAGCAGATGGCTCAGACTCTTTTGACATTTATTCCTATTGCCTTGCCTCTTCTCTTTCAATCCATGTTTATGCAATCCTGGGGAGTTCCTTATGACTAGATGACTAAAGAGGAAGACATTTGAGTGTGGATTATGGATTACTATACATTATACGCCAGCATAATCTGAATAGGTGGGACAGTTTAAGCATTAAAGCCCCACTCAGGGATAAATCTGAAAAAAAAAAAAAAGATGATGATGAAAAATACTTCCACTTTGGTACCTTTGGATGTCTACTTACAGTTTGAAGTAAGAAATGGCCATCAATATGGTTCTCCACCAATTCATAAGAAATTGGTAATAGTTTGTCTTGATGTCCAAGACCTTAGAAGTAGCAGGATTGGGAAATTGGTGATGAAGTCTGTGTAAGACATATATGTATGGACATTTCATAATGAGTACAGCTAAATGCCCACAAAGTGCATCTACTACAAATCTCTCAATAATTAGATGACATTCTGATTACTACTCTTATTGCTTATAAGTGATATTACATCCTCTCTAACTTTAATGCTTAAGTATGGCTACTCTGACTCTGTTTTTTCCAGGATTGCATCGTTATAGATACTAAGGAACTCACTTTCCATGCATGGCAGCATTCCTATTCTCAACCCTGGCCACTATTAAGGATTATCGAGCTTCTCATATATGCTGATGTTTTTATCATTGGCACATTTCTTACTTTTTATTAAAGTCATCCTGGAGGCTCTCTTGGGCATTATCTTCAGGAGGCATTATGTTCTGGGTTCTCAGATCATATATAATCAGTTCATTCAAATAGAATGGATCTTCTCTGAATTTCCAGAAAGTTATCACATAATTTTTCAAGGAAATTCTAGTATCTATATTATTTTTACTGTAGGGCTGTGTTTTTCAAACTATGTTGCAAGAACCAGCATCAGCAGAATCTGGATCTTGCTAGAAATGCATAATTTTGTCCCCAACCCACGCCTACTAGATCAGAAGCTCTGTGAAGAGGCCCCAGTAATTTGTGTTTTAATATGATTTCCAAATAATTCTTATTCATACTAAAGTTTAAGAATGTCTCCTACAGACCATCATCAAATTCAGATTTTAAAAAGCCATATCAAAATATTAGACCAACTTCAAGCACCAAATGTACTTGAAAAAACATCAAATGTCAAGTTAAAGATAAGTGCTCCTTTGTTCAGTGGATTCTGCCCTCTTCGGGTTTATATTACTCCATCATCCTTGTGTAGATGATCCATATATCTATCTATATCTATATCTATATCTTTAACTTTATCTATATATATGTATACATAATCTCCCAAATCATTAGCATTTTTTTTCTGTGACATGGTTCTTTTCTGCTAAAATTAATGCCAGTTATCAACTTGGTTGTATTGACAGGTGATGGGAGTTTTTTCTCAAAAATATTAATGCCTCAACTTTTGGGGTACCTGCTATGAACTTATTCACCTTTTCACCTCTTTCATCTTTTTGGTGGATTCTTTTCTGATTTTCATCACAGTCTGCCTTATGACTACACAAGGTAAAAGTTACTTTCAAAAGTTATTGATATTCTCTGGGTTTCAGATCATTCTGTCAGTTAGCAATCAATTGCTTTGAGTCTAACCTTTTCTTTTTATGGTATTTATTACTATTAATCAGATTTTCGGTCCAAATATGTATAATTTACTTGGCTCCCATTAGATTAATAACTGTATAATTCTATCTCCTGATTCCTGTCCTCCACTTGAGCTTCATCCCAAATAACAACAGAGGAAAGGTTAAGTATGATGCTACTGCCTGACAGGGGTTATTACTATCCCACCTACCACCAGAATGTCAACTTCTTGTCATTTTGCACAATACAACTCAAAAATCCTACCCTGGGGTGTCTAGGTGGCACAGTCAGTCAAGCGTCTGACTTGATTTTGGCTTAGGTCATGATCTCACAGTTTGTGAGTTTGAGCTCCACGTTGGGCTCTGTGCTGACAGCATGAAGTTTGCTTGGAATTTTCTATCTCCTTGTCTTTCTACACCACCCTCTTCAAAATAAATAAAATGAACTCAAAAAAATCCTATCCTGAAAGTATATTTCTAGAACATTTTCAGTGTCAGTAGCCTTACCTATTTTTACTAGGGGGAAAATAATCTGGAGTAAGAATTAATTGCTGAAGATTTATTTGTAAAGTGCAATCCCAGGACAGGCAGAATGATGGAAAAAGCATGGGAGGCAGAGAAGACTAAGGAATGATTATGATGCATTTCCTGGCTGAGTGCCACTTCATGACAAGGCCTATATAGATATAAAATATTGTTTGGTCATATGTGACACCTACAGACCAACAGTATTGGGAAAGTGAGGTTGGGAACAGTTAATGAGAAATAATTGGTGCATTAATATACTGGCTCTATCTTACCTCCTAATTTCCATTGGTTGAAAGTCATCCTCCTGGCCAGATCCAATGTCCTACAGAGTGATGGTCTACCCAAGTTCAGAAGTAGATGGAGGAACAAGAGACTCTGTTTGGGCAGCTGATTTGAGTAAGGAAGAATTGTGTGGACCAGCTCAGTGTCAGACCCAGTCACCCAGACTGCCTCTATCTTGTGATGTCACCATCTCAATCTGTGTGTACTATGTTAACACAGTAAGGACACTGAGACCTGCTTGACCATATGGGTGCTTTTTACTGGCTCAGTAACACGAATCATTTCAGATTGAATTTATTAGTTATAAATAGTCATATCACTCCACACAAATTAGGGTGTGTGGAGGTATAGAGGAGATAACAGATTTTTGTTGAATGTTAAATATCTTTGTCCCTATGTCAAGTTATGTTGGTTTTCTTGTTCTATCCAATTCTATGAGTTCTTCTGTTGTTACATATCTCAATTTATTAAAAGACTTGTAATGTTGTCTCTTAAAAATTATATGTAGCCATTAAATAAAGTGTTCTTTAAATTAAATGAAGATGTTTATGGGAGCATACAAAGGGAAAATAATTGTAAATAGCCCTGCCACATAAACAACCCATTCTTAAGTTTGATTTTGGTTAATTATTTCTGTTCTTTATTCTAGGTGTAATTTTTTTTGCATTATTGTAACATTTCTAGCATGCTATATTGTCAGATTTTAGTGTAAGTGTTATGTTGGCCTCATAAAACAGATTACATAGAGGTACTTTCTTTTCTATTTTCTGAAAAAAAATTTTCTTAGTGAGTTGTACTTTTAGGAAATGTTCAATTCACCTAAGCAGTTGAATTTGTTGGCAACTTTTTTTTCCATTATCTTATCATTTTAATGGCAATAGGATCCGTGATGTAAAGATCCCTATTTTTATTCCTAATATTGGTGAATTGGTTTTCTCTGAATTTTATTGATCAGTCCAGTTAGAAGTTTGTCTATTTTGTTGATCAACTGAAGGAATTATTAATTGTTAATTGTCTTAAGTGGATTTTTACTATCTTATTTATTTATTTATTTATTTATTTATTTATTTATTTATTTATTTTTATTTATACTTACTTATTTACTTACTTACTTTCAGTTTATTGTGCTCTTTTCCCCTAGTTTCTTATGTTTGGGTATTGATGTGGCAAGTAGATTAATTCCTCCCCAAAGATGTCCACATCTTATTCCCCAAAATTAAATGACAAGAGAGACTTTGAAATGTTATTAAGTTAAGGATCCTGAGATAGACATATTGTCCTAGATTACCTTCAGGGGTGGAATGTAATCATAAGGGTCCTTATGAGTGGAAGGCAAGAGGATCAGAATCGGAGAAAGAGATCATCGTAGCAGAGATTAAAAAAAACAAAAACAAAAAACAAACATTGCTAGAAGGAGTCCAGGAGCTAAGTAATGCAGGCAGCCTACAGAAACTAGAAAAGGCAAGGAATCTATTCACCGGTAGTCTCTAGAAGGTATGTGGCCCTGCTGGCACTTTTTTTTTTTTCTTTCAGTTTTAATGAGCTATAACTGATATGCATCTCTGTGTAAGTTTAAGGTGTGCTGCATAATGACTTGACATACATATATTGCAAAATGATTACTATAATAAATTCAGTGAGCATTCATCTCTTCATGTAGTTGTTTTCCTTGTAATGAGAACTTTTAGGATCTACTCTCTTATAGCAGCTTTCAGATACACCATACAGCAATGTTAATTATAGTTATCATGCTGTACGTTGTATCCCCAGAATTTATTGCTCTTATAAGTGGAAATTTGTACTTTTTGATCATCTTCATCCAATTCCTCCACCTCTGATAACCATAAATTTTATCTTTTTAAAAAAATTTTTTTTAAATGTTTATTTTTGAGAGAGAGACAGAGACAGAGTATGAGTGGAAGAGGGGCAGAGAGAGGGAGAGGGAGACACAAAATCTGAAACAGGCTCCAGGCTCTGAGCAGTCAGCACAGAACCCGATGCAGGGCTCGATATCACAAACAGTGAGATCATGACCAGAGCCGAAGTCAGACGCTTAACTGATTGAACCACCCAGGCGCCCCTGATCTTTTTTTGTATAAGCTTGTTTTGTATTTTTTTAAATTTTTTCTTAGATTCCACATACAAGTGAGATCATACAGTATGTCTTTGTCCTTCTCTGACTTATTTCACTTAGCATAATGTCTTCAAGGTTCATCCATGTCACAAATGGCAGGATTTCCTGTTTATGGCTAAATAATATTCATATATTTATATGTGTATATATATTTCTATGTATCCCACATTATCTATTCACCTGTTGATGGACTCAGGTTATTTCCATGTCTTGATTATTGTGAATGCAGATATGTCTTCAATATAGTGATTGTGTTTCCTTTGGCTATATACCTATATGCACAATTGTGGGATAATATGCTAGTTCTATTTTTAATTTTTTGAGAAACCTCCATACTGTTTTTCATAGTGGCTGCACCAATTTTAAATTTCCACCAACGGTTCAAAAGGGTTCTCTTTCCCTCACTTTCTTGCCAGCATTTATCTCTTGTCTTTTTGATGGTAGTCATTCTAATATATGTGTGGTAATATATTTCATGATTTTGATTTGCATTTCCCTAAATGATTTAGTGATATTGAACACCTTTTCATGTACCTTTTGGCCATTTGAATATCTTATATTGGAAAAAGTTTATTCAGGTCCTTTGCCCAATTTTTAGCTGAATTACTTTTTTTAAATTAAATTGTATGAGCTCTTTATATATTTTTTATATTAATCCTTTATCAGACATATAATTTGCAAATATATTCTATTCTGTAAGTTGATTTTTATTTTGTTGATAATTTGTTTTTGTGCAGAAGTTTATAGTTTTATGTAGTTCCATTTTTTTTTAATTTTGCTGCTTGTACTTTTGATGTGCTATCCAAATAATCATTCTCAGAACCATGCCAATGAGTTTTTTTCCCTGTGTTTTCTTCTAAGAGTTCTTTGTTTCTGGTCCTACATTTAAGTCTTTAATACATTTACAGTTAATTTTTGTGAGTGGTGTAAAATAGGGGTCTGGTTTCATCCTTTTACGTGTGAATATCCATTTTTTCCCATCATTGTTTACTGAAGAGACTTCCTTTACTCCACCAAGTATTCTTGGCCCTTGTCAAATGTTAATTGACCATATACACACGGATTTATTTCTGGTCTCTTGATTCTGTTCCATTGGCTATGGTTCTGTTTTTATGCCAGTATCATACTGTTTTGATTAATATAGCTTTATACTATAGCTTGAAATCAGGAATTGTGATATCTTCAGCTTTGTTCTTTCTCAGGATTACTTTAGCTACTGGGTGTCTTTTGTATTTCCATATGAAATTTATGATTGCTTTTCCTATGTCTGCAATTGAACCTATAGGTGGCTTTAAATAATATGGACATTTTAACAATATTAATTCGTCTAGCTCATGAACATATCTTTCCACTTGTTTGTGTCTTCTTCAAATTATTTCACAAATTTTGGTATTTGTATTTTCAATGCCATTCAATTCAAAATATTTCCTAATTTCCCTTGTGATTTCACTTATTATTCATGAGAAATCTGGTATTTTATTTCCAGATTTAGACTTTTCCTAGGCATATTAGTGTTATTATTTTTAGTTATTTATTGTCCAATACATTAGCTGCCAGTCATAAATAGCTGTTACACACTTGAAATGTGGCTAGTTTGAATTAAAGTATATGGAAACTATAAGATCATAACACTTCAAAGATTTAGCTGGCAAAACTATACATAGCCAAAATATATCTCATTAAAATGCTACATTAACTAAATGTAAAAAAAAATAACATTTTCTATGTATCAGGTTAAATAAAATATATTATTACATTAAAGTGAATTTTGACTGTCTCTTTTTGCTTTCTATAATGTGGCTACTAAGAATTTTAAATATATGTGTGACTAAATATGTGGCTTGCATAATCTTTCTTTGGGATAGCATTGTTCTAGTCTATTCCCATTGTAATGTTAACTACCTCATTTCCAAATTTGTTTTTTTTTCTCAAATTCATCTATTCTAACTACTCTTCTTGTTATATATTTGACTTCCTCATTATCAATAACTGCATCATGTCAGAAAATTAACTTCAAACATCCTAAACTCTGACCACCAAACCTATAATAGCTCATTCTTTCTAGTATTACAAAACTTTAACTTTACTATTTTCTAATACACTGATCCTACATTTTTACTTCCTAGACTATTAATATTAGAATGTAAGACAATTATTATAATTAGTCACTTGCAGAATCCCTACAGTATACTATCTTTATATACTTCATCTATACTCTCCAGTATGACATGAACTCAATTTAAACCCAAATATCAGCCAACATTTTGACTCAGCTTAGCAATTACGAGTACTGGTGAGGAGGCAACACAAAACTGTCTTGATTAGTAGTAACATAAATTCATGGTTAAGGGGGAAAGAAAGGAACAATACCATAATTCATTATGATGTCTGCTTTTCTATTTTTTCAAATGAAAATTTCTTATTTCCTTTCTCTCTTCAACCTATTTTAAGTCCCTCCATTGACTGATGGCTTTGTTTCATATATTGTAGAGAAGGCATTATAATTTATTTTTACTTTTTTTATTTTTTACTTTTGATAGAGAGTGAGACAGAGCATGAGCAGGGGAGGGGAAGAGAGAGAGGGAGACAAGGAATTTGAAGCAGGCTCCAGGCTCTGAGCTGTCAGCACAGAGCCCAGTGCAGGGCTCAAACTCATTAACTGTGAGATAATGACCTGAGTTGAAGTCGGACATTTAACTGACTGAGCCACCCAGACACCCTGAGAAGGCATTATAAATATGACTATAATACTCCCCCCCCCTTTTTTTACCACCCAAACTACCAATCTATTCCCAATAATCTTTGCTTTCACTTTGTTATTATACCTAACGTTCCTCCACTCCTATGAAAGATAATCTCTCAACCTAGATCTAGAGGTCTAGATCCCTTTCCTTTAGGCATTTTCTAGAACATTTCCAACAAAATAAGCTTTTGTTTCATACATTACCACCTTCTTATTCTGTGCTACATCATTCTCTTTAGCATACCAAATTACAGAGAGCAGCGATCAATAGAAATCACTGCCTCCACACAAAGGCATTTCACAAGATTCCTCAATTTCTCTTCATGGGAAAATTCTGAGTTTTTAAAATTACATCTTCAACCTGCCCATCCCACATTTTCTCCCTAGTTTTCTTGGATTAGGCCAATCTGTAACAACTACAAGTAAGATATTCTTTACGAAGATCACTATTTGTTGCCAAATCCAATGGTAATCTCTCTCTTCTTACCTCACAAAAATTGTTTGCAGTTTCCTCTTTTATTCTTTTAAGGTTTGTTATAAAAAGTCATACAAATAATTAAAAGTGTATAAGATATATATGCAAATTTAAACATTTTAAAAGTTTATTTAGTATTTATTTAAGTAATCTCTACACCCAACATGGGACTCAAACTCACAACCCCAAGATCAAGAGTCACATGTTCTTCCAACTGAACCAGACAGGCACCCTATATTTTAAAATTTTTAATGAAATACAATATGTATTCAGCAAATGCACAGATCATAAGTGTAGAGATCATTAATTTTTACAAGTTGAAAGCACTCATATAATTCGTATATTACCAGTATCTCAGAACAGGTCTTCCTTCTTTCTTTTAACCATTATAGCCCCCACTATCTTGACTTCTAAAGTCATAGATTAGTGTTGTTTGTTGGAACTTCATTACCGTATTACTGTATTACTCTTTGTCTTTGGCTTTTTTAAAACTGAACATTAGTTTTGTGAGATTAGCCATATTGTGTCTTATAATTTATTCTCTCACCTAGTGCTATAAATTTTTTCATTGTCTGTATCTACAACTATTTGTTTATCATTTTTTCCATATACAGTTGTATAATTTCCAGTTTGGGACTAAAACAAAAGTACTAATCTTAGCATTCTTTTACCTGCCTTTTGGTAAACAAGTGTATATATATATCTGGTAGACATGCCTTAAAATGGGATTACTGGGTCATAGGCTATGCGTATGTAATACCGACCAAACAAATTTCCCACCAGATATATATGAGAGCTCTAGTTGCTCTACTTCCTGAATAGCACTTGGCATTGTCTATCACTTCGATTTGAGCATTTCTAGCATGTATGCCAAGGTATCTCACTGTAATTTAATTTTCATTTCCCAGGTGATTAATGACGTTGAATACTTTTTCATGAACTAATTTGGCCTTGGGTTTATTGGCTACTGTAAAATTGTCAATTGAGTTTTTACCCACCTTCCAATTAGATCGTATTTTTCTAAGTGGCACTCTCTATAATCTGATGCAAGTCATTTATAGGATATATGTATTTGAAGTATCTCCATGTTGTGGCTTTTTTACTATCTTTATGTCATATTTTAATTAATATAAATTTAAAAAATTTAATACAGTCCAACTTAATTTTATTCCTTTATATTTGGTACTTTTGTGACATACTTGAGATCCTCGCCTTCTCACAAGTTATGGAGGCGTTTTATATACTTTAATTTAAAATATTGTTATGTATATTTTAATTGTATTATTCATATTTAGCTCTCTAATTCCTTAGAAATTTTTATTGTTGTATAGAATAAGATAAGGGTCAAGATTCATTTTATTTTCCTATGTATGTCTAATTGATGAAATACCATTAATTGAAAAGAACATCCTTTCCTCCACTGCAATTCAGTGAAAGCATTATGTGTGGGTTTTTTTCCCCCAAATTTATTCTATTCTGTTGGTCCATTTTCCTATCCTTTACCAATATTATATTGTATTAATGGAATAGCTTTGAAATAGAGCTATTTGGTGGTGTAAATCATGAATAATTCCTATTTCTTTTTTAAGGGTTGTTTGACTATTCCTGACTCTGCATTTCTACATACATTTTAGAAAAAGTATATTAATTTTCCTCCCCAAATTGTAATTCCCTGAAATGACATTATTTTTAACTAAAAAGTCAACCAAACTGCTGTTGCTGTCATTGATTTTTATTAAATTTAAAGCCATTTTTAGGAAACTAACATCTTTAAATTATTGATTCTTCCAATCAAAGAATGTATCTATTTTTTTCGTCTTTCATTTCTCTCAACATTTTGTTGTTTTCAGTGTAGAGGACCTGCTGATTTTTTGTTATATCTGTTTCTAAATAGTTGGTGCTTTTGATGCTATCAATAATTCTATCTTTAAAAAAATTATAATTTTTCTTCATATATATATAAATACATATACACACACACACACACACACACACACACACATAATTGATTTTCTACACTGACCTGTATCCACTGACTAATATCCTTATAATACTATTAGAATATTTTTAGAATATTTTTGATTGTCTGTGTACACAGTTATTTTCTATGCAAATGAGTAGAGTCTTTATTTTTCTTCTCAATTCTCATGCCATTGATTTATTTTATATAACTTTTTGGATTGGATAAGACTTTGCTAACATGTCAAGCTCTCTTCAAGTTGGGCCTTGCCCAAGTTGTTTGCTTTGTCTAGAAATTATTGTAAATATAGGAAAAAAGGGTATGGACACTTGAATAATTCATTTATAAATTCAGCAAATATTTACTGATTTTCTACTTGGGGTTATGTATGATGTGAGGTACCATGGATTCAATAGTATGAAAGACAACATTGTTATTGCTTACCAATATTCAGTGGAACAAATATGTGAATATAATATATAATTATTTATGTTCGATTGGGTGATCCCAGAAAAAACTTGGAAGAGAAATTTTTAAGCTAAGATCTATATGATCAGGCTGAGACAAATGTACACAGAAGAATATATTAACTTGGTGTTTTTTTTTTATTGTTTTACTTAAAACTTTACAGTTGTACTTCCTTTAAAAAGAACATAATTCCATTTAATCCAACATAGTTTTCTTTTCTTTTAATAAGAGATTTCTAAATTACCATCTTGTAGATTTTTTTTTAGTATTTTTAACTGAACTAATATATGCTACATAGGCATATTTGTATTTGATTTCAGAAAATATTTTGATTTGATTTGAATGCTAGGAACACCTTAAAACCCAACAGTTGAGTACACATCAGTATTCAAGCAATCGTACAGTACTTTAGTAGATTTTAGGGGGAATATTTAAAATTCCAAGGTATAATCTATTTTTCACATAATTTTGGTATGTTTTCCAAGTTCCTTACATAAAATAAATGCCTCTATTTTATATGTAAATATACATATGTGTGTATATGCATACTATTTCTACTCTGTCACTATTATAAAGTCCCATTTTTTGGAAACTAGGTCTATGTCTTATTCCTCTTTACCAACAGCTCATCTTTGATATTGCTAGTATCATACTTCCTCCAAGTCTTAAAACTGAGGAAATGAAACACATCCAGGAGAGGAATGACTGTTGCTGGAGAGTGAATGAATTTTCGACTGCATTCAAATTTTACTATGTGTTTTGTTTTAGCCCTTTTAAAGAAATAAAATGAAGCAAAACAAAACAAACCAAAACTACACACAAACAGTAGCTTAAATTCTTCAAACTAATTTATTATTAAGGATTGGTAAAACTAGAACAAAAACTTCATAAGAAAATCTCATCTCTAGGGGCAGCCACTCTTTCAACAGCCACTCTTTCAAAGAAACAACACTCTTTCATGGATTATTTTCACTACAGCTTTCAACATTGCTTGTTTTTTTCTCCTTGCTGATAGGCATCCACTATTTTCTCATTGTTTCTCTACCTTTATATCTCCATCCTGCATATTGTTTCAGCTTGCTGTCACACAGGTTTTACTTCACATGTCATCTTTTCAGCCTATAACCTATAGTCCCAGTCTCTCTCTGTCTTAATTCAAAATCAAGAAAAGTCATAATCTATTTTGTTAAACTGTTTTGTAAATCTAGCCAAGTGCGAATTCTCTACACAATTAAAAGAACCAACATGCTCTGTGTAAGATATCTATCTGTGATAGAATCAGATACAGCATGGGAATGGGTAGGGTAATGTATGAAACATTGCTCCATATTGGTAAGGATTTTGATTTGGAAAGCTTCCATGTATGGTAAACTGTGTTTTGTAGGCATTTTGAGAACACTGTTTACATGTTATTTCTACTTCTTGAAATACTTGCCTAAATTATTTTTCTGGTGTTCCTCTTTGCTTGTTCTATTTCACTATTTCCAATAATTCTTTAACTCATCCTAGTAAAGTTTCTGATGCTTCCCTCATTTACTTCTGAACATCTACAATGACAACCTAAGTGCCAAATCTAACAACACTTTTAATCCTACATAACAATCTGTAGTATTTTCCACTAATGAAACAGTGTTAAACTTGATGTCTTACAAGATTACTGTACTGATATTTTCTTCTGGTTCTTAACCCCTGTTCACATCTATTCTTTCACAGGAAACTTGTCCTCAGCCACTCTACTGATGTTGGTGTTTTTCAGGGGTCTATATTTGGTCTCTTTTTTTAGTCCCTATCACCATGTGTGATCTTATCAATATTCATAGATTCAACCTACGTATGTATTACTATGGTTCTGAAATGCATGTTTCAACTATAAGCTTCTATCATGAGTTACACAACTTTATTTCTAATGAAATTATAATAGACTACCTATAAATTCAATAAGTATTAATAGAAGAAAAAGGCTCCTGGCTTGAAAGACTTCACACAGAAAGACTATCAAGTCATCATTTGACATAATAAAGACATTATTGTGAAATACTAAGTACAAAACAAAAATATATTTAGCAAAATGGAACTCTCTACATTATACATTGATGGAGTTTGTCTTTTATTGCTTTTTGCTCTATTAAAACTGGCAACTTGGTCATCTATAAAAGGTCATGTCAACAAAGATTTATAGAAGTTTTCCCCAAACCACAGATTAGATTGTGCGTTGAGGGTAGTGGTGGTGGAAGGATTGAGTAGATAAGCCACATGGAAATCCAGGAATAATGAGACATTTGTACTGACTTTGCAACAGGAAAACTGTTCAGTAAATGAGAATACCTCAATACAATACTTTGGTATTCCAAAGTTTTGCCCTGTTGGAGTAATCAAATATTTGTGACAAGGAGAAAAGTTGTAAGTTCCTATTGCACTTCATGGGCTCAAAAGGAAGCGAGCCAAAATCCTGGTGGGATCCAGGTCCTGGAACGAGGAAAAAATTTTATTAGTTCTAATAGAAGTGAACATCTCAACACTGTACCTATGGTAATATGCTTCGAAAGACAGTTACCTAAAAGATTGTATGGAATTTAAGAGCTATGCACTGAAAAACCCAGGTTAGAGCACAGTATGTGGAGTATAATACTGAAAGAGAAGTATCTTCAGTGATGTTTTCTTTTCTTTAAATCATATTGATCTGTGCTGATAGCTGGATCTGCAGGATTTAGTTCTAGTATATATCTGATTTGCTGTCCAAATGTTAGCAGACCACATAAAATAGCATATTGCGTGTCAGTAAAAGAGTAGCAGCTACTGAAATAGAATGACAGATGCTGGGGCTTTTCCCTCTTTGCTCTAAAAGTTTGAGGCTTTGTTTAGATTGCACATTTCCCTAAGTAGAAGAAATGCAATCTTATAATAGATTTTTTTCTTCTAAGTAGATTTTATACTTGCAAACTGAAACATTTGTACTGGATGCATATGTAAAATTAAATAATTATACATGCCTATGAATAATGAACTCTGTTATAGAAAGCACCAGTAATTAAGCCTGGTTAAAGTTCTGAATAATTTATAGAATGTTTGCCAAATAAACATGGTGGTAAAGAGTAAAAAATGTGCTACTAGAGAAAACAAATGCATTAAGGTATGAAACACCATGATATATTCAGGGATTCAGGCAGTTAATAGTGATTCAATATGTGCTTCAAAAGAATAATAGATATACTTGTTTTAGTATTCACAACATCAAGTAGACATTTAGTAAATCTGTAATAAATGAATGAATGAATAAGTGCACAAAGTAATGTAAAAGGACAAGAGGTTGAATCAAGTAAAAAGGTAAGAGAAATTTAACTTCTAAAGTTTGTAGGCCATACTAAAACACTTTGGTTTTACTCTGTTGTAATACATTGAATTGTGATCATGGAAGTGCTTCTATTTTTCTCAAGTTGCCTGGGAAGGCAGTATATAGCTCACCAGGGAGGAAAAATGCAAGAGCAACAAATACTCTAAATGCAAATTTTCTTCACAAATTGAGATCTGCATTTGTTTCTTAAAAAGAAATTGATTAGAGACGGGTTTATTTAAAATTGTAGAAATATCACAACAAATGAAAATCATAAATCTTAAGTATCATCTTGTTGCATATTTAAATTCTTCAAATGAAAGTGAAATTTAAAATAATGCAATCACAACTGAAAGTGTTTTAAATAACCTCATTTACCTCAACATTAATTTCCTTGTCTTATCACCTCAATTACATTTCCATTGCAAATAGCTTTACTTGGATAATTCATAATCAATTTCATATTTATATTGTGATAACAAAAATTAGTGTTTTGATGACTAAATCACTTAATGCAATAATTTCACTACATAAATTTACATAATTGTTCTGACCAAAACAGATTTGTGTACACAGTTGGAAGAAAAGAATGTCTTTCATAATAAATCCATTTTATTGTAATGCTGTGCATTTGCATGACTTCCAATTTATTGACACTGGGGAATAAAATACTTTATACACACACACACATACACATACACACACAATATGATCCTATCTATGAATAATCAATTTGTATGAATTCAAATTCATGAAACTATATATTATGTATATAATATCAGTGAAAGTCTAATCTTTAGTTTTTGACATTGAGAGAAAAGAAGTTTCAAGGTCAAGTTCTAAGTACACTCACAAACCAATTTTAAAAGTTATATGTTACTCAGCATAATGCCCTCAAGGTCCATCCATGTTATTGAACATGTCAGGATTTACTTCTTTCTCATGGCTGAATATTACTCCATTGTATGGCCTTTTTTTTTAATTTTTTTTTATTTTTTTTTTTTATTTTTTTTTCCAACGTTTATTTATTTTTGGGACAGAGAGAGACAGAGCATGAACGGGGGAGGGGCAGAGAGAGAGGGAGACACAGAATCGGAAACAGGCTCCAGGCTCTGAGCCATCAGCCCAGAGCCCGACGCGGGGCTCGAACTCACGGAGCGCGAGATCGTGACCTGGCTGAAGTCGGACGCTTAACCGACTGCGCCACCCAGGCGCCCCTGGCCTTTTATAATCCATTCACTAGTTGATGGACACTTACAGATAAGTCATACAGAAAAGCACACCGTATGATATCACTTATATATGGATCTAAAAAAGCTGAACTCATAAAAATAGAGAATAAAGTGATGGTTACCAGGGAATGGGAGGTGAAGGGATTGGGAGATGTTGTTTAAGAGTACAAACTTGCGGGGCGCATGGGTGGCTCAGTCGGTTAAGCGGCCGACTTCGGCTCAGGTCACGATCTCGCGGTCCGTGAGTTCAAGCCCCGCGTCGGGCTCTGTGCTGACAGCTCAGAGCCTGGAGCCTGTTTCAGATTCTGTGTCTCCCTCTCTCTCTGCCCCTCCCCTGTTCATGCTCTCTCTCTGTCTCAAAAATAAATAAACATTAAAAAAAAAAATTAAAAAAAAAAAGTACAAACTTGCAACTAGTAGGTAAGTTCTGAGGACCTAATGCACAAGTCTAGTGAATATAGTCAATGATATAATGTGTTATAAACTTCAAAGTTGCTAACAGACTATATCTTAATTGTTCTCATCACAAAAACTACCTGACATGATAGAAGTGTTAGCTAATACTAGAGTTGTAATCATATTGCAATATATGAATGTATCAAACTACTATGTTGTATACCTTAAACTTCTACAGTGTCATATGTCAGTTATACCTCAAAAAAAATTAAAAAGTTATGTCTTCCATGTGATGTAATAAAGAACGATGCAATGGTACTTGTATAATCATGTAGAATGTACATGCATTCTACATGCAGAATTTATTAGCATAAATGTGCTTTCATGTTCAATGTTCAGCTTAATCATCATGGAAAATTAACCTTAAGATAAATTAAATTATTAAATAAAAGAAATTAGTAAAATTCAATAATAGTAATATTATTATTGCATTATCTTTATGCATGAAGTAAAGTTATCTCAAAGGGATTGAGTATTTTCTCAAGGTTATGTTGATTTTTAACTTTTTTTAAGTTTATGAGTTTATTTTGAGAGAGATGATGGCACCAGCAGGGGAAGGGTGGAAACAGAGGGAGGGAGGGAGGGAGGGATGGAGGAAGAGAGGGAGAGAGAGAGAGAGAGAGAGAGAGAGAGAGAGAGAGAGAGAGAATCCAAAGCAGTCTCCACACTGTCAGCACAGAGCCCGATGCAGGGCTCAAACTCATGAACCATGAGATCATGAACTGAGCTGAAATCAAGAGTCAGAGGCTTAACTGAATGAGCCACCCAGACACCTCAAGGTTATGTTGATTTTATATGACACTTGATTAATGGCAAGTATTGGATTTTAAATAGATAGGTAGCAAGTGTGTCACATTACTATTAGAGACATCTTCTTAGATCTGACTTCTATTAGTGCTAATTTCATTGATTCTTTGTGTGATTTACTTTAAAAAATAAAAAATAAAATTAATTATACTTTGCTATCTGGTACTTGTAGTAAACTAGAGAACTAATGCTTTCAAGGTAAATTATTTTACTTTATTTTATTTTATATTTTCTAATGTTTATTTATTTTGAGAGAGAGAGAGAGAGAGAGAGAGAGAGAAGAGCAGAGGGAGAGGGAGACACAGAATCCAAAGCAGGCTCCAGGCTCTGAGCTATCAGCACAGAGCCCCATGCGGGGCTCAAACCCACAAGCTCTGAGATCGTGACCTGAGCTGAAGTCGGACACTTAACCTACAGAGCCAATAAGGCACTGCTAAATTAATTTTTAATATATTAATTAGGAAACATTTCATTTTGAAATAAAATGATATTAAAATGAAAAATAGTTTGACTGTGTTAAACTCTTTGGAAAATGTATTAAAATATGAAACTAAAATATTAGCTATTTCCTCTAAATTAGTCTATATTTATGATAAATCTAGATACCAAATGGAAGAGGGAGACTCTGAAAGTAATGACTTGAATATTCCTGGTTATTTGGCAATTGAAATACTTTTTGGAAAATTTTTCTTAAATTCCAAGAAAATACAAAATGGAAGACATTTTAATGAAATTTTAGTGGATCGAAAGGTCGCTAATTTTAAAAGATTATGTTTTTCCCTATCAGGAAATAGGACTTTCCTTTATTTTCTTCAGCAATGTATCACTTGTCTATCTTTTATATGATACATTTTTAGAACCCTTGTATTATCCCTTTGCAATTTAAATCCATCTCCTTTTAAGTTACATTTTCTATTGCTTCTTGAAAATTAGCAATAATCTTCTATATTGATTTCTTTAATTCAAACACCTTGCCAATTTCTTTTGATAATCCTAGTAGTAGATCAGGTAATAGGGTGTTGTTTTTTTTTTTTTTTATTCTTTCTTTGATTTGTGTGTGTGTGTGCGAGAGAGAGAGAGAGACAGAGACAGAGAAACAGAGAGATAAAAGGAGAGAAGAGAGAGACAGATTTAGAGAGAAAGAAACAGAGAGAGATAAAAGGAGAGAGAGAGAGAGAGAGAGAGAGAGAGAGAGAGAGAGAGAGAGAGAGAGACATACTTACTCTTACTTTCCAACACTGCAAAAGTTGTATATTTTTATATTTCATTGCCTGTACAGAGACTTCAGAAAAATGTTAAGGTAAGTAGGTAAGTTTGGGCATCCTTCATTTGTTATTGATTTTAAAAGTATACATCTAATGATTTTTCACTGAGTACTCTGTGTAAATTTTGTGGTTCCTATCAGTTTTTTCAGAGTAAGTAAGCTTTCTTCAATCCTTAATTGACTGAAAGTTTTTCTCCATGAATAGTTTTTTTTTTTAATTTTCTAAATATTTTACTGCACCCATTGAGATGATTATTTACATTTATTTTTAATCAGTTAATATAATAAATCAGATAATAAGAAAAATAATACAGAAAAAGTTCAATTTCCTGAAATAAACTGAATTTAGTGAAGATCTGTTAACTTCCACTTATGAAATACAGTTACTAATATTTTGTTTGTATTATCTCATTTGAGTTGACAAAAAATGCTTGACACATATTTTAGTTTTCAATTCTGTCCTTATCTTGTTTTGAGATCTAATTAATATCAACTCATAAGGTAATTTGAGGGATGAGTGGTCTTTATCTCATCTCTGAATTAATTACTATATTATCTATTTCGGATTATTTGGTAGAATTAGTTTCTTTATCCAAATGAGTCTGGTGTTTTCCTAGTTGGAAGATATTTAATTAGTCATGCAAAGTATAATGATTACCACACTATTTAGTTTTCTGTTTCACCCTGTTAATCACTTACATTTTTCTAGGAAATTGGAAATTTCAGCTAATTATATTAAAATTGTTTGCAAAAGATTTTTCTAAAAGTCATCCTCTATATTTTTAGTATCTACTAGATGCATTGATGTAATCTTATATATCTATATAACTTACACATCTTTCATTTATATAATTATTTATGTATATTTTCTTTCTTATGTCTGCCAGAGGTTTGTCTTTTTGTTGTTGCTACTGTTTTTTTCCCCTTAAATGTTTATTTATTTGCGTGTGTGTGAGAGAGAGACAGAGTGAGTGGGGGAGGAGCCAAGAGAAAGATAAACATAGAATCCCAAGTAGGGTCCAGGCTTTGAGCTGTCAGCACAGAGCCTGACGCGGGGCTCGAACTCACAAACCACGAGATCATGACCTGATCTAAAGTCTGACACTTAACCAACTGAGCCACCCAGGAACCCCGCTATTGTTTATAGAAAAAGTATTTTATTTTTGTTGAGATACTCTTGCATTAGTGTTCTTTAGAGCAACAGAACCAGTAGGATGTGTGTATACATATATAAAATACACATACATATACACATATGTAAAGAAATTTATTAAAAGGAATTTTCTCACACAAGTATAGAGGCTGACCAATCCCAATGTCTGCATTCTGCAAGCTAGAGACCCAGAAGAATCTATGGTGTGGTTTCAGTCTATGTCTGAAGGCCTAAGAACCAGGAGAGTCAATGGCATATATAATTCCAGTCCAGAGACCAAAAACCCCAATGTCCCAGGTGGAAAGCAGTCAGGCAGAAAGAGTTCTCTCTTACTCCTACGAGGATCAGTCTTTTGTTCAATTCAGACCTTCAGTGAATTGGATGAGGGTCATCACCTTAGGAAGGCAACCTACTCAATCTACCACTTTAAATGTTAATCATCTCCAGAAACCTCCTTCCAGATACACCCAGAATAATGTCTGACCAAAGGTCTGGGTACACCATGGCCCAGTCAAGTTGACACATAACTGTAGACATCACAACTCTGTATTTGTTATTAATTTCTGCATTCTACTTTTTTTAGGCTTATACTGTTTTTTGAATTCTAATTTATCTATGCTGGTTACTTAGCTCATTAATTTAGAAACTTTTCTTTCTAGTTCAACTGTGTGTCTAAAATTGCTTCTTAATATTACTGTTTCAGATTCTCAAATGTTTTTATATGCATTACTTAAAAACAATCTATACTAGTTTTATATTGGTTAACTACTGGTAAAATACTATTGCTTATCAAAAAACAAGTATTTCAATGGCATAAAATCATAAACAGTACATTCTCTTGTGTCTCTGGGGCCACTAAGGAAGCTCTCTAATTTAGTTTGAATTCTGCAGATTTAACTCGGGCTTGAATCTTCACTGTGGATTGAGCTGAGGTCTGCTCCAAATGCATTTATTCTGGAAGCTTGATTGAGAAAGATGCAAATGGGTAGGGAACTCTCTTCTCATAGTAATGGCACAAATTCAAAAGGCAACCCACAACTTCATGGTCATGTTTCAAGTTCCTACTTGCATCTATGAAATATCCCATTGGTCGAAGCAAGCCCCAATATTCTTAGCTCACAGAATAGGGGTGGGAGAAACACTACCCATCATGAGCAGAAGGGGAGATAAAAATGAAATGTATTTAAAACCGCAATTTTTCATTTATTTGTTTCTAACCATATCCTACTTTTTATTAAGCCAATGAATTTGAAGAAATGAATTTTTTTTAAGTTAGAAATGTATATGATTGCTTTAATTTATAATTCTGTCATTCACTTCTAACAATCACACTTTGGTCAAAGAATGTAGCTGTATAATATTAATCCTTTGAGTTTGTTAAAAACACCTTTGTGGCAAAAAATAAGATCGGGGCGCCTGGGTGGCGCAGTCGGTTAAGCGTCGGACTTCAACCAGGTCACGATCTCGCGCGGTCTGTGAGTTCGAGCCCCACGTGGGGCTCTGGGCTGATGGCTCAGAGCCTGGAGCCTGTTTCCAATTCTGTGTCTCCCTCTCTCTCTGCCCCTCCCCCATTCATGCTCTGTCTCTCTGCGTCCCAAAAATAAATAAACGTTGAAAAAAAATTAAAAAAAAATAAGATCAATATTTGTAAGTATTTCACATGTGCTTGAAAAGAATGAATATTTTTAAACTATTCAATTGAATGGTTCTCTAATACCCATGGTCATGCTAGGGATTATGCTCTTCAGATCCTTCAAAACTGTTTTTTGTTTGTTGTTTTCATGCTCTACCAATTGCCAAGAAAGTACATAAAAATCTGCAAATGTTACATATATTTTTCAATTTCTTCTTGAAATTCTCTTGATGTATGTATTGAGGCTGTGTTATTAGGAAGATGTAGTTTAAAACTAATATACCTTCACATTCAGTTGAAATCTTTTTCTATTAATTTGACAATATTACTATTTTGCATTACATTACAACTTTTAAGGCAATGATCATCAGCAAATGACAAGAAACTTCAGCTGAAAAGTTAAAGTTAGTGGGAAACCATATGGTTACAATGTGCCTAATGCAACCCACTGTTTTATGTTATCCTGAAGGAAAACAAAATTGTGAAATGGCAGGATCAAGTGCCACTGTCTGAATTCACTGATCAATCTTAACATCACTAAGTGAGTCAAATTATAGAGAGAACTATATTAAAATATAATTTAAACTTGGGAATGTTGACTCCTCAAAAATGATAAATTCCGGAGCCAAACTAGCCCAAGAGTGAAATTAGAGTGAAACATGCAACATCTATATTTCAGATTTTATTCTTGTTGGTGGTGATATTTCTATTTCAGCTTACAGGTGCCCTGGTTTCATTTAAGTAGAGTTTTCTGAATTTCAGGTTTTGTCTTTTCTGTCTTCCCTCCAATGTGAACCCCCTAAAGACTTAATCAATAATCATATTTTTGTGGCACCTAGGTGGATCAGTTGGTTGAGTATCCAACTCTTGATTTTGGCTCAGGTCACGATCCCAGGGTCATGGGATCGAGCCCATGTCAGACTCCGCAATGACTGTAGAACCTGTTTAAGATTCTCTCTCCCTCTCTTTCCCCCTCTACCCCTCTCCCCAAATCATGCGCTCTCTTTCTCTCTCTAAAATTAAAAAATAATAATAATAAAGTTTTTAGAAATCATGTTTCTGAATATTAGAGATCTAACACACACATCAGGTTCAGAACATAGTATGTTTGACATTTTGTGAAATCATTGGTTAAGTTCCAGTGTTTATCTACAACCTACAAAAACAGATTTTTTGGTTACTACTTTTGTGATCAATCCATTTTACTGTATAAATTATAAGATTAACATAGTTTGATAGATACCTAAAATAATCTTTGTTTTCATTTGAGTCACAATAGGCTAAGGTCTGAAAGACTGAAAACCTAATTTATCTTGGACAGGGCCTAATATGTTTGAATTAACCCTTGTTTCCTAATTGATAACTAACACACAAAGAGGTTTTGTGTCCAAGGTCGCACAACAGAAAATAGTAAAATTAGTATTTTAATACCAGTCTGGCCCCAAAGTCTTCATCATTTTGTTGTTCTACCTTTCTAGTATAAACACTTGTCTGGAAGAGTGATTTACTAACATTTGCTACAGACCCCTCTTCTTTCTGATTTTCTGTCTTTTTCTACACCGCATACTTTTTAATAATTATAATTCTCCATTTGTATTTCTCAATACTGTACTCCATTTTGTCATAAACTTCCAAATTATGTTTAAAAGTTAATAAAACATATTACAACTGCTAAAATTGTAGAACGCAGTCACACACTAATGGCATCCCTAAATACAACAAAATAAAATATACTAGTGTCCTGCTTCTTTTCATTGAATGTCATCTGTAATATCTTAAAACACATTTGAATATACGTGACACTTGCACCAAATTACCCACTTTTCAAATCTCTCTCACTATTTCTAGTTTATCTCCTTTTTTTTCTTCCAGAAATGCCACTTGTCAATTCTGAGACAGTTTCAGTCATAATATATACAGATTCTTCAGATAAGGAAAAAATAATTATATATCATATGCATATTTATATACAAACTATTCAAAAATTCATTATGCATTTACATTTGAATTATTTTATATAAACCCCTATAGAATATTAAGAAAAAATAATATTAAATAATTTACCATTAAAATTTGGCCTGTCAGGTAAGGAATAAAGAAAACTGTGTAACCCCTTCAAACTAATTTAAACATCTCAGAAATATTGTACACTTTGCCTTTCCATGGCCCTCTACTAGCAATTACCCTTATCTATTTTGCAACAATAAAACACCTACATAGTATTTTTCTACATCAAGGATCAAACCTAGTAATATGTATCTAAAGAAAATCATAATCAATGCAACAGCAACAATACCACCTTCATTTCTTATATAGAGCTATATGGTTTATCTGATGCATTATATTGGTTATTTCATTTAATGTTTACTGCATTTACATTAAAAAGGGGTTATATCCATTTGATCAAATGAGGGGAAAAATTGACCAGATTATTAACTGACCCACTCAAGATTACAGACCTGAGCTGGAATCTGATTACATGTTTTCAGAAAAATTCAATGTAATTTTAATTATACTTCCCTTTCTTGTCTTCTCAAAAAAAAAACCCAATTAGAATAATTTGAAATATTAAAATCCATTGAATGAAACCCAACCTATGCATGCAGAATCTTTCTTTCCCCTTAAAAATATATGTTCTAATTTGGCTAGAAAAGCAAGAAACTACTGAAGGAGTGCTATAAAATGAATCTCCAATATGACAAACCTGAGAGCTTAGAAAAGACATCTTTTTTTCCACCTTTAAACTGGAAACATCAAAAGCATCTGGAAATTGAATTTTCACAGCAGGGGCCGGAAAGGAAAAGTAAGAACATAATGATATAGTACTTAATTATCATAATTCACCCCAGGTATTGAAATGCTCAGAAAAGATATATTTTATAATGAGTATCAAACCATGTATTCACAAATTGCTGA
This sequence comes from Felis catus, assembly GCF_018350175.1. NCBI lineage: Eukaryota > Metazoa > Chordata > Mammalia > Carnivora > Felidae > Felis > Felis catus. The sequence goes on along the minus strand of NC_058373.1, from coordinate 89,300,867 downwards.
AGATAAAAAGTCTTGATTAAATACCAGGCATATTATGCAAGGAAGATAAAATAAAGCAAAGTTATTTTTTGCCAAGTACCGTATTATTATTTTTTTCTGATATTCACCGAAAAATGAAAAATCTTTTGTAGTTACATGTGTTATAATCTGTTGACAAATTGAGTAAGGCAATTGTTATAGGACACAAAAAAGTTTTATAAGTTTCCATATGAAATTGTTCACCATTTAATTATAATTTTATATAATGCATAATCTTTTACAAAATCTTTTATTATTTCCACCAGAATTTTTGAGTGTCAGAGGTAAATGTAAACATGACATAAATATGAAATAGATATCAGAAATTTTTATTTTACTTGTACATAATGGGAATCAAGATTTCTTATTATTTCACTGAAAAACCATACATGAACTACAAAAGATTGAGAGCCAGGAAACATAAAGCAGTTTGAAATAATGGTCTACATGACTACATATGCAAAACTGAACATAATTACACACCCTCAAGAAGAATCTATGCCTTATTCTTATACTGGAACAAATTATTTGTCTCATCAGGTGGCATTAATCAAGTATCTTGGCCTATGAAATACTCTTAAAACAATATGCCATGCTCCTTGATCTTATACAGTGTTATATGTCAGTTATGTCTCAATGAAACCTAGACAACATTATCCTCTTAACAGTAAGCACTCTGGTGACACTTATCCAACCCTTTTAACTGCATGATACTCTTTTTCATAAAGTTAAAATCAACTAAAATTAAAAAAAAAACATGTATTATAGAAAGCTACTAAATAATACATATGAAATTTAGGAAAGCAGTCACCTCAAACAGGAAGAAGTAAAAGTTTGATTAGATAGATAACAGGCAGATAGATAGAGAGAGAGATGAAAGAGAGACAGAAAGAGAAAGAGAAAGAGGAAAAGAAAGAAAGAAAGAAAGAAAGAAAGAAAGAAAGAAAGAAAGAAAGAAAGAAAGAAAGGAAGAGAAAGAAAGAAAACTAGGCAGCTAACCAAACTCTTACCTCTGCCCACATGAGTTGATTGTTTCCTAATCTGCTAGGTATGAAGATAATTGCTTTCTTGAGTATCTTTCTTGAGTATCTTGAGTATCTTTATCTTGAGTATCTTGAGTATCTCTATTTCTTGGCTCCACATATGTATTTCATGTTCTCTTTTCTCTCAGCATTCTCTCCATATTTTTAAAATATTTATCTAGTGATATGACCTTTATTCCTGAGAGTTATGACACATGGGTAGTCCTGCCTCTTTAGGGTAAATATAAGCTTCCAATGGGCAAATGCTAAACAGCACAGAACTTAAACTTTGACATATACATATAGTCACTACACGTAGTTTACACTCCCTCAAAGTGAAATATCAACATTATTTTTCAATTAATTTTACATACTCCCAACTTTAAAGAAACATATTATAGCCATACCTACAACAAAAATCAAACTTTGTTTTTATATTTATAAATTTGGTTACAATAATTTGCTAAGCATTTTTTCATACTTCACAATTATTAAAATCTTCTACAGTGTCTCAAGTTGATTTTAATTCATAAAGACCTTTCTGTCATTATTCTTCTGTAGTTTACAAATATGAAACAACATAATATGAAATGCAAAGTAATATTCCATTGAAATTTTTTTATCACTCATTAAAAGGCTGCTCTATCGCTTTTGTCTTTTTTATTGACTTCAGCATTTGGTTTGCAAAGTTTTTTATTTTATTTTCTTCTTTAGGAATGTTACATCTATAATTTTGTTTTTGTCAACTCTCATTTTGAGTTTTGATGTCAAAGATATTTTTGCTTTATACAAAGAGATAGGAAAGAGTTCTCGTTTCAATTTTCTGGAATAGTTTGAATATGAGTAGAAAAATGTTTCCCTTCATGATTGTAAAACAATTATGAGCAAAGATTTGCAGGCCTTCCTGGATTCTTAGACTTTTTGATAGAAAAATATTTTCAACTAGTTATTCTGCATATTCATTGTTTGCAGGAATAGTTGAATTTCTTCTGTATTTTTCTGGCCAGTTTTCATGGTTTATCTTTTTAAGAATTAGTCCAACACACATAAAAGTTTCAGATATATTGGCATAAATTTTTAATAACATCCTCTTTAACTTTTTGATGACTGCAATTTCTTTAGTGATAACCCATTTTATTGCTACAATAAAGTATGGATGTGTATTTTCTTTCTCTTTTTTCCTCTCACTTTTTTAGAGTAGTGTTATAATCTCACACTATGTGAATTTGTCTACTAACATATTTTGAATCTGTATTATTGTTTAAATATTTAAAACTATTATATCTTCTTGAAGAATGGAACATTCTATCATTATAAATGATCTTTAGTAATTCTTTGCTATGTTCTTTATAAAACAATCCTATTAGATGTAAATTATATTTAGAATCCTAATTCTGACATTTTTTTTCTGCTCATTCTAACTCATGATGAATTATTTTAATTGTGAATCTTGTGATTTTGGAGTTTGCATTAATTTTAATATGGAAATCAAATGTTCTTAAGATTTAAGAGTTTGGCCCTCACCAATAAGTTTGTGTTTCCTTTTTCCTGTAACCTCATGCATATTATTTTTTGGGTAATATTTCATGTTAATTCATTATCTTGGACTTTCAATTCAAACCCCAGCATGTCTGAAGAAAAATAAGTGGTTACAAATTCTCAAGGAAGAGTTTTTTCATTCTTACTCAAAACCAGGTCAAGACAGCCTGAATTTGTTCTCATTCTTTGCCACAGGAAGGAAAAATTTTGCTTGTGTCTGGTAGACTCTTTAAAAACATGTAGCACTTATAGGATGAAGGCTTAATCAAGAAGTTTCATTTCCTATTTACCAATTATCTTGTGCTTAAGGTTTCCTCTACTATAATTATGAGACAGTGGAAAATCACCATCTCTTGGATATATTAGGTAACAATACCTCAAAAATACTAAAGCTCGATTTTATTTAATGTTCTTGTTTGTTTCCATTTTGCTCTTTGTTACTGGCTTCTGGAATTTGTCTTTTTGAGAATTCAGGCATGGAATTTAAAGAATCGTCAGATTTAATTCAACATTTCTAGGCATTCTGCAAAAGATGATTTTTGGATTATTTTGCAGAATTTCTAGTGATAGAATTCTGCACTTATTTTTATAAGCCACAAAACTATAGCAGATATTTTGTGATTATTACCATATGAATAACTGTACAAACTGTCTAGCAAAGTGCCTGCTACAGCATATTATACTTATATATACTTATTATAATATATTTAATATATATTAGACTCCCTTCATCTAGCACTGAAAACTGAGAGCTGGGCACCTGGGTGACTTAGTCCATTAAGCGTCTGACTCTTGGTTTTGGCTCAGGTCATGATCTCACAGTTCATGGGTTCAAGCCTAGTGACTGGCTCAGTGCTGACAGTGCAGAGCCTGCTTGGGATTCTCTCTCTCCCTCTCTCTCTGCCTTGCGCTGTCTCGTGCTGTTTCAGTCTCTCTCAAAATAAATGAATAAACTTAAAAAAAAAAAGAAAACTGAAAACTTACAGAATTGATGAGTTATTTAACTTGCACATAGGAAGGAACCTTTGTGCAAGTATTTAAAACAAGTGAGATCATCAAGATAGTGACATAGGTTGTTTTTCACTTAGGTCCCCCTCAAAACAAGACCAACTAGCAAGTATCCATAAACAAAATATCATTGTAAAGATCCTGAAGACCCGCTGGACCACAGAGAACCGGATTAGAAGGGTAAGAGCAGCAGCTACACTCTGACTGCATTATCCCATCCCTCGGCTGACACAGCACTGCACCAAGGGGTCCCACCTGGGGCTAGGGTCTCCAGTGAGAAAAAAGAAGGCATGAGGTGAACATCTACCCCCACCCCCAGTGGTATGGGTCACTTCTTGGGAAGCCCACTCAAGTCACATATCATGGGGCCACAAGGGGGATCTGAGGGGCTGGACTACTGGAGATGTGATAGAGAAAGGAGACAGGGCTTACAGCAGCCAGCACTCAGTTCTTGGCTGACAGTTCCAATCTGCAGTAGTGCTCAAGTGGAAATCTCAATACACAATTCTGTCTATCTTCAGAGTCAAGATGGTAGCCCGGTCTGATAAGGGTATTTGGCGCTCAGTTCTGCACTGACTGAAGACCTCAAAGAGCAAGCCTTGCCAGCCCTGGAGTCTGTTTTATAACCCTACCCCAGCAGGGAAACTAATTCCTAACCCTGTTTACTGTTGAATATATATCCCTCTGGCCTCTGCTAACCAGGAAGTCTGGTTTGAGCACTTGCAGAATTACTTATCTTAGCAGCACTTGAGCAAAGAGCCCAGGCAGTAGCTCTGCCCTTCTGAAGAGCCCAGCAGACAGCTCCATTTGGCCAGGGAACTGGGTGTGCAGTTCTGCCTGATTTGGGTCCCAAAGAACAAGCCATTCTGCCATCCTACCCAATGAAGCTAATTCATAGCCTCAGTTGTTGCCGAGTATTGAACCCTGTTTCACATGGCTAGGAAGCCTGGCCAGAGAATCCAGGCAGTATAACACAAATCCTACAGCCAAACTTTGGCAAGGAACCAGCCTACCAGTTCTATCCATCTTTTACCAGCCAGCAGGAGCCCTCTTAACCTCAGAGCTCTGCCACTTGTCTTTTCCAAAATAGACCCCAATAGCAATCCCTACGTACTCAAGGATGCTACCGATTGACCAGGCCAGAGCCCCAACTTGAGCTGACTGGTGAAGGGCTATTTGCCAAAGTGAACTTGTAAAGTCTGGAAGAGGGAACTGCTTACTCAAAGCATATGCCAGTGTAAGGAACCAAGGATCATGGGAAAAAAAAAAAAAGTGAGCATGACACCACCAAAGGAAACTATTAAAGCTCTTATAACTTACTCTAAAAAATGGAGATTTATGAACAGCCTAACAGATAATTCAGAATAATAGTTTTTAATAAGTTTAGGGGACTACAAAAACACACAGACAACTAAATAAAATTAGGAAAACAATGCATGAATAAAATGAGTTGAATGAGGAAATAAAAACCATAAAAAAAAAAAAACCCTCACACTCATTAGAATGGCAATCATCAAAAAGATAAAAGATAACAAATGCTGTCAAGGATATAGGGTAAAGGGAACACTTGTGCATTGTCGGTGGAAATGTAATTTGTTATACCACTATGGAAAACAGTATGGAGGTTCCTCAAAAAATGAAAAAGAGAACTACCATATGATCCAGCAATTACACTACTGGTATATATATTCAAAGAAAATGAAATCACTATCCTCAAGTGATATCTGTACCTTCATTCTCACTGCAGCATTATCTACAATAGTCAAGACATGGAAACAACCTAAGTGTCCATCAACAGATAAAATGGACAAAGAAAATGTGGTACGTACACATAATGCAATACTATTCAGCCATAAAAAGAAGGAAATCCTGTCATTCGAAACAATAAGAATGGAATTTGAAGGTATTATGCTAAGTAAAATAAGTCAGACAGAAAGATACATACTGCATGATCTCATTTATATGTGGAAACTAAAAAATAATAATAATCATAGTAATGGAGATCAGATTTGTGATTGCCAGAAGTGGAGGGTGGGGGATAGGGGAACTGGGTAAAGATGATCTAGAGGTACAAACTTCCAATTATAAGATAAATAAGCACCGAGGATGTCATTTATAACTTGATGACTATAGTTAACAATACCGTAGTGTATATTTGATATTTGCTAAGAGAGTAAACCTTAAAAGGTCTCATCACAAGGAAAAAAAATTGTAACTCTGGGAGGTAAAGGTAAACTAAATATATTATGGTAATCATTTCACAAGACATACATTTACCAAATCATATGTTGTATAACTTAAAGTTATTCAGTATTATATGTAATTATATATCAATAAAGTTGAATATATATGATACTTTTTTAAATAAAACACATGAAATCATTCATATAAGCTATTATGATTATTTTCTATTCACTACTGTTCAGTATAAGCAATGACTCTTACAATTTCTTCAGAATTTTTGTTCTCAATTGAAAGAAGACAGTAGACATTATTCTCCATGTGTGAATTGCATATGTGAATGCTTTTTCTAATTTTTAGTTTAGTTTTTGTTTCTAAAAATGATTACATAACTAATAATCAAAATTCATGAGCTCCATAGATTTTTAAAAAATTTTTTTAAGATTCATTTTTGAGAGAGAGAAAGAGAGAGAGAGAGAGAGTGAGCGCATGAGTGGGAGAGGGGCAGAGAGAGAGGGGAAATACAGAATCTGAAGCAGGCTCCAGGCTCTGAGCTGTCAGAACAGAGACCTATGCAAGGCTCCAACTCACAAACTGTGAGATCATGACCTGAGCTGAAATTGGATGCTTAACCTACTGAGCCACCTAGGTGCCCCCTCCATAGAATTTTTAATTGGTAACAGTGATGAGACAATTGAGTTTGATCTTTTGTAACTATCTAATAATATGAAAATGCATGATCAGTGTATTCAAGTGCATTTTTGTCATTAATCTTCAAAGGCCTTTTTTTGCTAATATATTAGTCAAAGAAAATGTTTAAACCTCTTCATTATATAGTAAGTTACATACTGTTTCAAACTTAATTAGTAATTTAATTCTGGTAAATTTTGTCCAAAAAGTAGGAGCAAGTGGGCCAGCTGGTATCTCTGGGGACCTTTCTGGTTTATATATGCATGTATGCTAACTAATTGTATAATTTTGGTATTTGCTTATATATGGTTTCAGAAGTGTTATAACTAGGATTTTTAGGTAGGCTGCTTATTATTCTCAGAACATATGTTAGATACCTTGATCCTAAAGGAAGAACAATAAATTTTGGATACTCCTAGAGGCTTAGAGCAAGTTTATTAGACTTTTTGATACAGCCATGCCTTTCCATCTTGATTTCGAATTGTATTTTGATCAAATTTTTTGTGACTTTGCTATTCTAGAATCCCTTCACAGCATTAAAGAAACAACTTAATTCATGTTTCACTACAATTTCTGTTTTAGACATCTTTACCTCCTACAAACCAATGTCAGAAACAATATTTATGTGTGATTATCAAAGGAAGAAAAATAAAGTCTGGATCACAAATCTAGCCATGCAAATATTATAGGACACACACAATATCAAGTCATCAAAAGAAGAAAATTATAACCTGAATGAAATAAATGCATTTACATAATACACATAACTCCAAGGAGATCATTCTTATGTTCACAGCATATACTTTCACAAGTATAGGTTACATCATAGAAGGAAAACATGAAAGACTTATTACATTCATCTGAGAAACTAACCAGAAGAGTAAACTCTTAGTGACTGAAGACATTAGATATATACCCAATACAGATTCATGCGGCCTAGTCATCATATAGAAGAATATCCACTGGGATATCCAAGCAATGGATAGAAAGTACAAATAATCCAAATATACAACTAATAGTAGAATGGAAACTAAAAATAAATTACGGAATATTCAAAAGTGAAATACTATATATCAATATTAAATGTACCAAAGAACTCTTCTAATTAACAATATGGTATTAGCACATGGATAAAAAGAAATATCAATAGAATAAAATTGGAAATCTAAAAAAAATTTAGGTTTTTAAGGAAATTTATAAATAAAGGTGGCATCTCATATCAACAGGCAAAAATGGACTTTAAAAATATGGCTCAGGAAGTGGAAAGTCATACAGGAAAAATAGATACAATTGAATTACACACAAGAAAATTTCAATATGGATCAGAAATCTAAATGTTAATTGTAAAACCATACAAATACTAAAAGCAACGTAGGATTAATTACCCTATTAACTGAGTATGAAAATAGGCTTACTTAGCTTGATTTATAAATAAATAAATAAATAAATAAATAAATAAATAAATAAATAAAATATTTACATGGTAAAAGATAAATAAAATAATAAATAAATCCAAAATAGGGCCAATATTCCTAATATAAAAATAATAATAAAATAATATTAAAGAATTTAAGAAGGAGGAAAGTATAAAGTAAAAGTCTTAGGGAAAATTGGAGAAATCACAATGAACACTGCAGAAATACAAACAATAATAAGAATATTTTGAACAATTATACACTAACAAAATGGGCAATCTGGAAGAAACGGACAAATTCCTAGAAACATGCAAACTACTAAAACTCAAATAGGAAGAAATATAAAATTTGAATAAACTGATAACCAGTAAAAAAATTGAATCAGTAATCAAAAATCTCCCAGCAAATAAGAATCCAGGGATGGATGACTTTCTAGGGGAATTTGACCAAACGTTTAAAGAAGAGTTAACATCTATTTTTTTGAAGCGGTTTCAAAATAGAAATGGAAGGAAAACTTCCAAACTCTTTATATGAAGCCAGCATTACCTTGATTCCAAAACCAGACAAAGACCCCACTAAAAAGGAAACTACAGACCAATTTCCCTGATGCACATGGATGTAAAGATTCTCAACAAGATATTAGCCAACCAGGTCTAACAACACGTTAAAAAAATTATTCACCATGATCAAGTGGGATTTATCCTGGGATGTAGGGCTGGTTCAATATCTGCAAATCAATCAATGTGATTTATCATATTAATAACAGAAAAAATAAGAACCACATGATCCTCTCAAGAGATACTGAAAAAGCATTTGACAAAATAGAGCATCCTTTCTTGATAAAAATTCTCAGAAAAGTAGGGATAGAAGGATTATATCTCAAGATTATAAAGGCCATATATGAAAGACCCACCCCTTCATATCACCTCAATGGGGAAAACTGAGAGCTTTCCCCCTATGATCAGGAACATGACAAGGATGTCCACTCGTACCATTGTTATTTATTATAGTGTTGGAAGTCCTAGCCTCAACAGACAACACAAAGAAATAAAAGGCATCCAAATTGTCAAGGAGCAGGTAAAACTTTCACTCTTCACAGACAACATGATACTCTATGTGGAAAACCCAAAAGATTCCACCAAAAACTGCTAGAACTGATCCATGAATTTAGCAAAGTCACAGGATATAAAATCAACGTACAGAAATCAGTTTCACTTCTATACACCAATAATGAAGAAACAGAAATAAAAATCACAGAATTGATCCCATTCACCATTGCACCAAAATTCATAAAATACCTAGGAATAAACCTAACCAAAAAGGTGAAAAATCTATACACTTAAAACTATAGAAAGTTTATGAAAGAAGTTAGAAACAAAAATGGAAACAAAAAATTGAAAACATTCCATGCTTATGGACTGGATGAACAAATATTGTTAAAATGTCAATACTACCAAAGCAATCTACATATTTAATGCAATCGCTATCAAAATAACACCAGCATTCTTCACAGAGCTAGTACAAACAATCCTAAACTTTGCATGGAACCAGAAAACACCCTGAAGAGCCAAAGCAATCTTGAAAAAGAAAATGAAAGCTGGAGGAATCACTATTCCGGACTTAAAGCTGTATTACAAAGCTGTAATCATCAAGACAGTATGATGCTGGCACAAAAACATACACTTAGATCAATGGAACAGAATAGAGAACCCAGAAATGGACCCACAAACATATGGCCAACTCATCTTTGACAAAGCAGGAAAGAATATCCAATGGAATAAAGACAGTCTCTTCAGCAAATGGCATTGGGAAAACTGGACAGCAACATGCAGAAGAATGAACCTGGACCAGTTTCTTACACCAGACACAAAAATAAACATAAAATGTATGAAAGACCAAAATGTGAGATAGGAAACCATCAAAATCCTAGAGAAGAAAACGGACAACAACCTTTTTGACCTCGGCTGCAGCAACTTCTTATTCATGTTTCCAGTAGCAAGAGAAACAAAAGCAAAAATGAACAATTGGGACCTTATTAAGATAAAAATCTTCTGCACAGCAAAGGTAACAATCAACAAAACTAAAAGGCAACTGATGGAATTTCATATTTGAAAATGACATGTCAAATAAAGGATTAATATCAAAATCTATAAAGAACTTATCAAACTCAACACTCAAAAAACAAATAATCCAGTGAAGAAATTGGCAAAAGACATGAGTGACACTTCTCCAAAGAAGATATCCAGATGGGTAACACATGAAAAAATGCTCAGCATCACTCATCATAAGGGAAATATACCACCGCACATCTGTCATAATAGTTAAAATTAAAAACTCAGGCAACAGATGCAGAGAAGGAGAACTCTTTTGCAATGCTGGTGGGAATGCAAATTGGTGCAGCCATGCTGGAAAACAGTATGGAGGTTCCTCAAAAAATTAATAGTAGAACTACCTTATGACCAGCAATTACACTACTAGGTGTTTATCCAAAGGATACAAAAATGCTGATTCAAAGGGACACATGCACCCCCAATGGTTATAGCAGGACTATCAACAATAGCCAAAGTGTGGAAAGAGCCCAAATATCCATCAATTGATGAATGGATAAAGAAGATGTGGTACATATATACAATGGAGTATTACTCAGCAATCAAAAGAATAAAATCCTGCCATTTGCAACAATGTGGATGGCATTAGAGCGTATAATGCTAAGTGAAATAAGTCAGTCAGACAAATATCTTATGATTTCATTCATACGGAATTTAAGATACAAAACAGATGAACATAAGGGAAGGGAAGCAAAAATAATATAAAAACAGAGGGAGACAAACAATAAGAGACTCTTAAATACAGAGAACAAACTGAGGGTTGCTGATGGAGTGTTGAGTGGGGGTAAGGACTAAAGAGGTGAAGGGCATTCAGGAGGCCACTGGTTAGGATGAGCACTGAGTGTTTTATGGAAGTGATGAATCACTAAATTCTATTCCTGAATAAATAAATATATTTTGATTAAAAAAAGTAAAAGTCTCAGGGAAAATGGACTTGAGCAAGGGGCATGAAAAACACATTTATTAAAAAAGAAACCTATAAAAGTGGCCTATGAAAATTTATTATCTTTACTCATAATAGATTTCAAAATCAACTATTAAGAGCATTTGATAATATCAAATCAACTATTAAGAGCATTTGATAATGTAAGAGCATTTGATAATATCTAACAAATTATAAAATCATATATGCATTTACTCTCTAACTGAAGTATATCGCCTTTTGGTATTTATCCCAAAGATACACTTTCAATGATATAAAAATGCATATGTACAGAGTTATCCATTGCAGTGATGATTTTAATGGAAAATAATTGAAAACAACTTAAGTTCCTATATATAAGAAATCATTTGAAAGAACTCTGTTTTAACCATATAACTTATGCATCTGTAAAAATAGTAAGGAAGATCTCCAGGGAGTGAAATGGAGGGATTTCTAGGTTTTATTAAGAAGAAAAAAAGTGCAACTAAATATATTTTTATTTTCACATTTATATATAAATGACATTTTAGCTAAAATAAGGAAAATAAGGAAATATACAATATTTACTTATTTTTGCAAATGGAAACACAGGAAAGGTATACATAGAACTAATGAATCTATTATTACATCAGCTGTGTGAAACTGGAGTACTAAGAATAAGAGAAAGAGGGTGACATGCTTAGTTTTGCTTTCATATTGTTTTGATTTGGGAAACCAAATCAACGTTTTTACATACTCAAAAAATTTAAATTAATAAAAATGGAAAAAAAGGAAACTGAATACAACCATACTTAAAATGAATGATTAAAGTCACCACACTAAATAAAAAATAAATAACCCATGAAACTCTTAAGACAGTACTTCCATCACATGTTCTTATTCAAAAGTCAAAATAACTGTGAAGCAATCTAAAACTTCATTGGTATGTTTGACTTTTGAATTGGTAGTGGTGTAGTCAGGATGAAATTATTTTGTGGGACAGCAAAGGAGTAAATTTTGAGAAGCTCTTGGGAGTCTGGTTCCCTTTGCTGGAAAAATGATGTATAGCATGCTCTTGAGAAATACATAAAAAAAAAAAAAAAAAACACTTGCATTGGATTGGAATTAGAAGTATCCCCCTGTGTCTGGCTGAACTGATGACACTTTAATATTTCTTTTCCTTGTCCACCTAAAGGGCAGTGGGGCAATAACAAGACCCAGATATGTGTTTGTAAAATATTGCTCACAAATATAGTTAACCTGAGTCTCCTTGGAATCTTGTAAAAACTAGTGATTCTGGGGCTAGAGCAAGAAACATACAATATAAATCTTAGAAGTCTTTAATCAAAATTAAGGAAATGATTCTTTTAATGTACTGTTGGAATCAATTTGCTAATATCTTGTTGAGAATTTTTGTATCCATGTTCATCTGGGGTATAGGCCTGTAATTCTCCTTTTGGTGGGTTCTTTGGTTTTGGAATCATGATAATGCTGGCCTCGAGGAATGAGTTTGGCAGTTTTCCTTCCATTTCTGTTTTTTGGAACAGTTTAAGAATAGGTATAACTCTTTATATGTTTGGTAGAATTCCCTTGGAAAGCCATATAGCCCTGGACTTCTGTTTGTTGGGTTGATGGGGGGTTGGAGGGAGGAGAGGGTGGGTGATGGGTATTGAGGAGGGCACCTTTTGAGATGAGCACTGGGTGTTGTATGGAAACCAATTTGTCAATAAATTTCATATAAAAAAAAAGAATATCCAAGAGAAGTTTAAATAAATGGATAAGAATTATTTAAACTAATAAATCTATATTCATAAAATAATTAAAAAAAGGGAGATTTTTGATTACTGATTCAATTTCTTTGCTGGTTATGGGTCTTATTCCTGGGTGAAGGAATGCTTCAATATGAATCAATATGAAGGAATTGAAGGGTGCTTCAATATTCCCAAATCAATCAATGTGATAGACCACACTAATAAAAGAAAGGATAAGAACCATATGATTAACTCAGTAGACACAGAAAACGCATTTGACAAAATACAGCATCCATTCTTGATAAAAACAAACAAACAAACAAACAAACAAACAAAAAACACCCTCAACAAAGTAGGGCCATATATGAAAGAACCACAGCTATAATTATCCTCAATGGAGAAAAACAGAGCTTTTCCTCTAAGGTCAGGAAAAAGACAGAGATGTCTACTTTTTCCAATGTTAACATAATACTGGAAGTCCTGGCCTCAGCAAAAACAAACATACAACAAAAAGAATACAAAAAGACAACAAAAAGAAATAAAAGACATCCAATTCAGCAAGGAAGAAGTCAAACTTTCACTATTCACAGACAAACTGATACTCTTTGTAGAAAACCCAAGACTCCACCAAAAAACTGCTAGAACTGATACATGAATTCAGCAAAGTTGTAGGATAAGAAATCAATGTACAGAAGTCTGTTGCATTGATTTTTAGATGATTTTTTACAGTTTATTTATTTATTTTGAGAGAGGTTGGGGGAGCAGAGAGAGGAGAAAGAGAATCCCAAGCAGGTTCTACACTGTTAGCACAGAGCCAATGCAGTGTTTGAATTCACGAACCATCATATCATGACCTGAGCTGACGTCAAGAGTTGGACACTTAACTGACTGAGCATCCAGACACCCTTAGATGAATTTTTTTAAATGTTTATTTATTTTGGAGAGAAACAGAATTAGAGAGAGTGCAAGGCGAGGGAGGAGGAGGTGGGGGGGGACAGAGAGAGAGGGAGAGAGAGACAGAGGATCCGAACCCAGCTCTGAGCTGACAGGAGAGACCCCAATGCAGGGCTCAAACTAATGAACCACAAAAACATGACCTGAGCCAAAATCACACACTTAACTGAGCCACCCAGGCACCCCAGAAATCTGTTGCATTCCTATGCATCAAGAATAAAGCAGCAGAAAGAGAAATCAAAGAATTGATTTCATTTATAATTGCACCAAAAACTATAAAATGCCTAGGAATAATCCTAACCAAAGAGGCGAAAGACCTGTACTCTGAAAACTACAGAACACTGATGAAAGAAATTGAAGAAGACACAAAGAAATATAAAAAAAAATTCCATGCCCATGGATTGGAAGAACAAATATTTTTAAAATGTCTACACTACCCAAAGGAAATATACACATTTAATGCAATCCCTATCAAAATACCACCAGCATTTTTCACAGGGTTAGCACAAATAATCCTAAAATTTGTATGGAACCACAAAAGACTCCATAGCCAAAGCGACCTTGAAAAAGAAAAAGCAGGAGGCATCAAAATTCCAGACATTAAGCTATTTACAAAGCTGTACTCATCAAGACAGTATGGCACTGGCACAAAAACAGACATATATATAGATCAATGAAACAGAATGGAGAAGCCAGAAATGGACCCACAACTATATGGTCAACTAATATCGACAAATCAAGAAAGAATATCCAATGCAAAAGAGACAGTCTCTTCAACAAATGGAACTGGGAAAACTGGATAGCAACATGTAGAAGAATGAACCTGGACCACTTTCTTACACCATACACAAAAATAAATACAAAATGCATGAAAGACCAAAATGTGAGACACGAAACCATCAAATTCCTAGAGGAGGAAACAGGCAACAACCTCTTTGACCTTGGCTGGAGCAACTTCTTAACTAGACACATCACTGGAGGCAGGGAAACAAAAGCAAAAATGAACTATTGGGACTTCATCAAGATAAAAATCCTTCTGCATAGCAAAGGAAACAATCAAAAAAAAAAAAAAAAGGTAGCCTACAGAATGGGAGAAGATATTTGTAAATGACATATCTGATAAAGGGTTAGTCTCTAAAACCTATAAAGAATGTTTCAAACTCAATATCCAAAAAAACAAATAATCTAGTTAGAAATGGGCAGAAGACATGAATAGACATTTCTCCAGAGAAGACATCCAGATGGCCAACAGACACATGAAAAAATGCTCAACATCACTCATCATCAGGGAAATAGAAATCAAAACCACGATGAGATACCACCTTACACCTGTCAGAATGGCTAAAATTAACAATACAGGAAACAGCAGATGTTGGTGAAGATTTAGAGAAAGGGGAACCTTCTTACACTGTTGGTGGGAATTCAAATTGGTGCAGCCACTCTGGAAAACAGTATAGATATTCTTCAAAAAGTTAGAAATAGAATTACCCTATGATCCAGCAATTGTACTACTAGGTATTTACCCAAAGAATACAAAAATACCTATCAAAGGGCCACATGCACCCCACTGTTTATAGCAGCACTATCAACAATAGCCAAATTATAGAAGGAGCTCAAATGTTCATCAACTGATGAGTGGGTAAAGATGGAATATACATACATACATACATACATACATACATACATATACATACATACAATGGGATATTACTCACCATCAAAAAGAATGAAATTTTGTCATTCACAATGACATGAATGGAGCTAGAGTGTATTATGCTAAGGGAAATAAGTCAGTGAGAGACATTGGGCTTAATCTCATGACCCTGGGATTGTGATCTGAGCTGAAATCAAGAGTTGAATGTTTAACAGACTGAACCACCCAGGTGCCCCAACATTTTATTGCTTTTAAAAGCAATAAACTTATGTAATAAATGCCACCTTTCATACTACATTTTTAATAGAATACTATCCATATTATAATAACTTCTAAAATATGAGTCCGTATTAACAATGTTTTTGTATATTTGCCAAACACATTTTTTACATTAAAGATGTACAGAGACATTTTGAATTAACTACGGTCTGTTAACAGGAAGTTTAATGAGAGGTCCTAGTGTAGCCACTAACTGGTTCTTTTGATCAGTGCTCATGATTAAGCAAATAAAGTATAAATGAACAATCAAATGCACATGTGAAGCTTTCTCATTGTGTGCAAAGTCTATATATTTCAGAAAAATATTCATTTTTTTCCTCTCAAAAACAAAATTCCATTTAATAGAAATAAAATTATTCCAGGTAAGAAGCAAGAAGCTTGTAACATACTCAAATTCAATGCAACCATTTTAACTAGGATTACTGTTAAAATCAACAACCAGGATAGTATCACATACAGGAAAGGCTATTAGATTATGAGCAGGAAAAACTAATTTTCATATTCTGCTTTCAGTATACTTGAACATTTAACTTGAATGTTCTGCCACCAACTCAGAGGAGGGTGCTGGATAGTTGAGCTGTCTGCCTTTGTGCTTTAGGCAAACTGCACAGCTCCACTAACCTTCAGCATTAAATTTCAGAGGGAGATGAGATAGGCTAGAAGATCAATGGAAAGCCTGCTGGAATTACTGACATATGATGGATAGATCTAAATATTGCCTGTTCTAAAATTCCACCAATGGGAAAGATTTCCTAGCCAGGGTTGCATATTATTATCAGACCCATCAGAGCACAAGGAAACTTGGGAGCTTAGGCATTAGATGTCTCCTTCCCAGAAACAAATATAGACTGACAACCAAAGGCTTCCTCACTAATATTTGTATTAGATTTTTTATTCTTAGGTTCCACATAAATGATTCTCCATTACCAGACCACCTGAATCAGATCCACCGATTTATTTATTAAAATTCATTTTCCTGCCACCCCTCTCCACCTATGAAAATAAAATAGGGTTCTAAAACTGAATTTTCAAAACAGCCCCTGTGACACAGCATACAAAAATTTGGGGGGCGCCTGGGTGGCGCAGTCGGTTAAGCGTCCAACTTCAGCAAGGTCACGATCTCGCGGTCCGTGAGTTCGAGCCCTGCGTTGGGCTCTGGGCTGATGGCTCGGAGCCTGGAGCCTGTTTCCGATTCTGTGTCTCCCTCTCTCTCTGCCCCTCCCCTGTTCATGCTCTGTCTCTCTCTGTCCCAAAAATAAATAAACGTTGAAAAAAAATTTAAAAAAAAATTTGGAAATCACTGCACTATGTTTTACTGGCCTCAGGGGAATTATTTCCTCTGGAGTTTATTTAAAGTGTTTTCCTAAGAGTAGGAACATCCTTACATCCTTTTTTTCCCCCTGAAAATGACATACATACCTCCTAAAAAATTACCACCTTCACTCTGAGAAGAAAAAAATGTTTAAATACAATAAATCATTGTAAATAGAAATTATAAGTTTAAGAATAAGAATTTGAAAGCAAATGGGACAGAAGCAATGAAAGAAGAAAGAGTACGAACATGTCTAATTACTAAAGTGCTTCATTACTTAAAAGTTTAAGTACAAGACAATGGAATTAAAAGGGTAATTCTTTATCTAATTGTATATGTTCATAGTAGCTTAAGAAATATATTATTTCATGAAATTGCTTGCCCTCATGTTGCCTTTTCCAGTTCTTTTAATTAGCACTTACAGTACACTAAACTTATTGTGAGGCACAATTAAAGACTCCAGATGTAATTGTGATTTAGCTTGATGAAAGAAATCGTGAGACACTGATGATCAATGCTAATTTCTTACATTCTGCCCAAATCTTGGCAGTAACATGAGTAAATCCCACACAATGTTTTTATACCACATCAATTATTTTCTCCTACTTTGCTCAATATGCCACACATTTGAAATTAATAGATTTCTTCAGATAACAACAAATAAAGGACTCTGCCAAATATATGTATGTGGTTTTTCTGAATCAGAGACGTATACCTAGAATAAATTACTAAAGGCAATTGATATATCTTTTTATAACCTGGGAAAAGTGTACATGATAATACTTTTTTTTTAATTGTGTCCAGGGCATTATTATTGTAAAGCAACCTAAGATAAGCAATACAAGTAAACAGGCATTTCTACAAATATTTTCAATATTAGAAAATATTCTTATTTTTTATTTTTTTTAAACCTTATTCACTTTTGAGAGACAGACCGAGTGCAAGCAGGGGAGGGGCAGAGAGAGAAGGAGTAACAGAATCCGAAGCAGGCTCCAGGCTCTGAGCTGTCAGCACAGAGCTTGTGCGGGTTGAACTCATGAACTGTGAGCTATGACCTGAGCCGAAGTCAGATGCTTAACCAACTGAGCCACCCAGGCGCCCCCAATATTAGGGAATATTCTTAATCCTTTAATTCAATAATAAAAATCTCAAACAACGTTTTATATTATGAGACCTTAATCTGTTTTTTTTTTCTGTTACTATAACATTGGTCATCGGATACTGTAGACAATCTAGTAAGAGAGGAAGTACACAAAAGTGAATATGTTAGCTTAGCCATATTTGGATTAAATTTGGTCTTGCCACTTTACAGGTCTGAAATCTTCGACAACAACTTTGGTATTTTCATCTATCAATCAAAATATTAGTGCCTATTCTACAGTGTGTTTATGATAACTAAAATGTACAACATACATGAACTGTTGTTCTGAGTTCTTTATGCTTAATAAGCAGCCAATTAATTCTTATAAATACAATAAAGAGAGTTAATAATAGAGTAGTAAAAATATCTTGAGTTTTAACTCATTTATACAATTTGAGATCCAAAGGGGGAAATAACTTTGAAAATGACTAGCTATGGTAAACCTACGACAAGCTGAAACAGCAGGCAACAAATCAGAGGAGGTATTATAGCTAAAAATCCAAGTGATAATAAACCATTAAGGACTTTTCCCAATATTTCAAGATTTAAAAACCTTTATTTTTCTGTTTGTTCTTACCATTATGTCTAGAAGGTGTTAAAAACTTCTTGTAAAGTGATTTTAAAAGGAATGGTGAGACAATAGAGAATGAAGAGTTTCTTTTTAATTGATGATGAGGTCTATAGGCATCTTGATCATTAACGAAAATATAGTCAGGTTGAAAACTTCTGATGATTCTGATAACACATTAGCAGAAAAGATATTGTCATGTTCAAAACAAGTCATATATAATGTCTTATGCATTATTCCATAGAGTATGAGGGTTAAAAAGAGATTTCCGGGGTGCCTGGGTAGCTCAGTTGGTTAAGCATCTGACTTCAGCTGAGGTCATGATCTCACGGTTCCTGAGTTCCAGCCCCATGTCGGGCTCCATGCTGACAGCTCAGAGCCTGGAGCTTGCTTTGGATTCTGTGTCTCCTGCTCTCTCTGCCCCTTCCCCACTTACGCTCTGTCTCTGTCTCTCTTTCTCAAAAAAAAAACATAAATAAATAATTAAAATTAAAATTTTAAAAAGAGAGATTTCAGTACCCCTTTGAAGAAATTTAAATAAAGTATTTGAAATGGAGGTGATGGTATCCTGATTTTGAACAAAGGATTGAGACGGTTGAAAAAGGTGATTCTTCATTTTTAGAGTCCTTCAGAGTCAGAGAAGCATCAGATATTTATTTGCATTGGCCCTAGTCTCCATTCTTTAACATGTATGATTTTATTTCTTTCTGTGTTAAACTCCAATCTACAGTGTTGGAGTAGGGGTTCCACACCGTTATTCAGTAATACAGGCTGATGAAGGCTCTGCCATTGTCAGCAGATGATTTATGAAGTTTCTCTATCAGCACTGTTGACATTATCTTGTGCACAGCCTCAGGGAACTTACCAGTGAAGTACATTTCAGCCTGCTGTCCAACCACCAGCATTTGCATTACTTGCCTGAGGGCTTTCTTTGACAATTAGAACCCCCTCTGCTTGCAGACCCTTCAGGATGGCAGTGCTGCTCAGTAATGCATGCCCCTCCATAACAGCTGCCAACCAATAACACATGCATGTGATTTACTCTATTTTACACATTTTACAAAACAAGATGAAAATTAATCTAATTGATTTCTATATTACATATGAGTGCTTGAGTGCACAATATAGAAATAAGCCAGTCCTGTTTATGCATCTATCCATCTTTCATTTCAAAAAGAAATATGTATGCCATATTTTCTTTATTAATCCATTTTTCCAATGCATGTCTTTATACACACATAGTTTTAAATAAATTGAAATCTTATAGAACAAGCAAAGGTATATGTCATCAAAGGGTGACTTAATAATTTTGAGATTAAAATGTTTTGCATGTGTACATGTCTTTTTACATATTCTTTTCAAGTATGTTCTTATTTCTCTTAAAGTACCTTTTAAATGTATTTTTATGTCATTTACCATACAGTACTTTTCTTATCACTTTCTATATCTGTTTTTCTTACTAAACCCTGAATTTGAGGATACTGATCATATCTTATTTTAATAGAGTAGAGGAATTAAATATGCCTTCTTGGGTTTTGAAAATTGAAATTGCAATTTAGAGGTGCTTACACTACATGGTAGTTCATTCATCATTTATTCATTAATTTCTAAAATTGTATTTGCATTGACTATCTGCTCACCCCTGTTCTAAGAGCTAAAACCATAAACACTATAAGATATGGAGCTTAAACTTTATTCTAAAGTACAAAGGAGTCATTAAATGGTATTGCTCACTGGAAAGATATGTGTGATCTGTTTTTATACAGAACAATCTCGGGGCAGTGGGTAATAAGGATCAGAGTGTAAAAAACTAAAAAGAAAATCAGATAAGCAGAGCATATTGTAATGCTAAAGATGAGGGATCTTAGGTATTAAAATTGTATATAATTGGCAACAAGTGTTCTGAAACTCTTCTACTATAGTTCATCCACAGTGATGGCCTCCCATGAATGAGACTTTCTAGTGTTCATATATAGTGTAGTCTCTCTCCCCTCACTGAATCTAGGCTTTCCCTGTTTACTATCTTTAATCAATAAAGTGCAGTTGAAGTGACTGTGTAACATCCAAAGTCCTTAGAAGATATGAAGTGTCTACTTTCATGTTTTGGAAAATTCCCTCTTAAAAGCCAATAACCATGCTGTTTGACATCCACGCTACATGGAGAGGTCATATCGAGGAAATTGTGTTCTTCTCGTCAACATCCATGAAAGAGCTCCCAGCCAGCATTAATTAGAACCACATGAGCTAAATGTCTTGAACACTCCAGACCAGTATAGTCTCCAGATGCCTGTGGCACCTGATGACAATGACATGAAGCAAAAGAACCATCCAGCTGAGCTGCAATCAACAAACAGAATCATGAGAGATAGAAAAAAAAAAATCAGTGTTGTTTCATCTAGCAAGTTTTAAAATGGATTTGTCATGCAGCATAGATAATCTACACAAATACTGGTTCCAGAAGTGGGTTGCAGTTGTGACAAAATACTGAAATGTGGATCAGCTTTGGGACCAGCTGTCAGGTGCAAGCTGGAAGGGCCCTGAGGAGAACATTAGCAAAGACTGAAAGGGAAATGAGGGAATTGTTATTGGAGGCTAGAGAAAAAGGTGCCCTGTGTTGGGAATTCTGGCAGCATTCTTTCCTGCAGAAAATACAGAAAATATAAATAAGTATCAACTGAACTTGTATATCTAACTAAAAAACCACAGTTTCTACCTTTAAGAGAGAAGTAGTGCCTCCTGGGCCACTTTGGATTCTAAAAATAATACATACTTCATTTGGGGTTGCAATTCCAACCCATTTACTTAATGAGCTAGGAGTATGCCAGTTTTGAGTGGGATGCAGTGGGAGAGGGGGTTGTGCAGTAAGTCCAGGCTACAGTGTTGACTGCTATGCTACTTGTTCATATGACCCAGCAGATTTAATGGCACTAGAAATAAGGGATGAAGTCTGGAATGTTTGGAAGGCCTCTGTGAGTAAATCACGGTACACACTTTCATAATTTTGGAGTAAAGCTATTCCATCCTCTGTAGATAACTATCCTCCTGAGGAGAAACAATCTCATGCTTGTTTTGGGGCCCTATTAAAGAGTAAACATTTGACCTGTGTCCACCAATTTCCACTGAAATTCCTCCTGCCCATCATTAACTGGGTGTTGTATGACCCATCAAGCCTTAAGTTAGGTGTGTACAATAGCACTCAATTTTCAAATGGAGGTGGTATAAATAAATAAGGTTCAAGTGGTGACTGAAAATAGAAATAAGTTGCATGAGAAAGTGTTCATGTTCCCATTACTCTTCTATGAGTATACTGTCTTCATTTTCTCAACTGACACTTATGGTCCATGAAGCACTCCTTAGGCTCACATTGTGGAAGACAAAACCTTTGGCCTGGCTTACAAATAATTCTGCATAATAATGGACATCAGCAGCATTAGCACCTTACTCAGGGGTAGCTCTGAAACAAAATTTTTAGACAAAATCCTTCTATCAAGCAGTGTATCTTGTTAATTTGGTCCAAAAGAGATGATCAGAATTTTAGGTCTGCATTGACCTGTAGTCAGTGGTTACAGTTTGCCTTGAGAGTCAGGAACTTGGAAGAAACATGGCTGGAAAACTGTTGACAAGGAGGATGGAAAAGAGATACATAGACATTTCTAATAAAGATACTTGTGCCCTACGCCAACTTAAGAAAAGAACAATCGAAGCAGATGAAAATCTTAAAAGAGTCAGATGGACAAGATAAATGGTTTCTTAAGTTTTAGTCAGCCTTTCTCCAAGCCATACTTCTCCTTGCCTGATGGACTCATGAATAATGTAGTCATGGGCAGAGATGGAAGTTAGGTATGAGTTCAGCAACATGAACTTCCACTCAGCAAGAATTATCTGGTTATGGTCACTGCTGATTGGCAAACATGACAACAGCAGGGACTAATAATGATGTCATGATATGTCACCACTCCTTGAAAGGAACTTCTAACCATATTGGGTTAATTCTATAGTGTAAGGTAGAGTGATTTGTTCTCGCTGTAATAAATATCTACTTTGGATATTGGTTTACATTCTCTGCTTTAAATGCTTCTTCCAAAAAGAAAAAAAAAATACTCACATCATTGATACAGTTATTGCATGTCTAAATCTCACCAAGTTTATGTCAAGATCATTGCTTCTGTTTTCCAAACATCCCTGCATTTCTTATCAAGGAACACAAGGCTCATAAAATGAAGTGTGTTCATGAATTCTTGCTCATGGAATTCACCAATGTTAACATTTTCCCCATCACTCTAATAAATAGTGGAATGACCTTTTGCAGATTTAGTCATGGTGCTGACTTGATGGTAACACAGTGGGGGCTACTATAATATCTTCCCTGATGTGGTATACACTAAGAATCAATGTATTGTGCTATTTTTCCCATACCCTGATTTCATGGGTCTAGAAACAGAGAGATAATATTGGTAGTACCTCCTCCCACAATTATCCCTTATAATATACTGCAATTTTTCCCCATTTTTAAATTTTGGCCTCTGCTAAATGGATTAGAGGTTATAATGGACAGAATTATAAAAATGCCTCCCAACCACATACACAGCATTCTTATTCCTTTGTTATTAAAGCAAACATTAGAGAACTCAGGGAAAGAATAATTTTGTAACATAGTGAAAATTGCTTAAAATTATTAATTAAATTAAAATTTGTCAGCTGGCCTTAAGATGTGAAGATTATCTGCTTATAGCTTAGCCAGTAAAGTGTACCTTGAAAAACTAGCAACAAAAGAATAAGTCAGGGATATCTGAAGCATGAACAATTTTCAAGGAACTGTTTCTGACTTTGAACATGGAGAGGACCACATGATGAGAAATTCATCTGTCCTCTGGAGGACATTCTGAGCCTCTGACCAACAGCCAGGAATCTTAGTCCTACAACTGTAAGGAAATGAATTCTGCCAACAACTTGAAAGAGCATGCAAGTATATTCTTTGCTAGATCCTCCATGTAAGAGTCTAGCTTGACATCTTGATTTTGGTCTTTGGAGACTCCAAGGAGAGAACCCCAGTTGAGACCTGCTGGACTTCTCATATGCAAAACTGTATGATAATAAATGAATGTTTTAAGCTGACAAACTTATTTTAATTTTTTTAATGTTTGTTTATTTTTGACACAGAGAGAGAGAGACAGAGCATGAGTGGGGGAGGGGCAGAGAGAGAGAGGGAGACACAGAATCCGAAGCAGGCTCCAGGCTCTGAGCTGTCAGCACAGAGCCCAACGCAGGGCTTCAACTCACAGACTGCGAGATCATGACCTGAGCTGAAGTCAGACGCTCAACCAACTGAGCCACCCAGGTGCCCCATTAAGCTGACAAATTTAAATGTAATACATTACACGACAATAAAAAACTAATACAGAGGTCTTGGTTTCCAAGCGGCCAACTATTCCTATCAGGATTGGACAATGATTCTATTAAACTAGAGATCATAGCTGCCACCAGCCTACTTGATTCAATGGCAAGTGAGCCAAGAGGAAACAAAGGAGCTTACTGTACTAATTGGGGAGATCCATTTGGTTGTTACCACAAAATGGGTATAATAAATAATATGTCTATTAGTCGGAAGATCTCCTAGGTATATGTTAGTAATTCCCTTTTCCTAGTATATGTTTCTGAGTGGGAGTCAGTCTGAGGAGGACATTGCCTGAGATTTGAAAAGTGCAAGTAAAGCAGAAGTCATTGATCTCTGAAGGTTGCAGTGGTAAGACAGACAGATACAGAGGTCCTAGTATATTCTAGCTTGCTTCTACCCAACACTGCTCCACGATCACTTCTGCATGATTGCTAGTTCTGCTAGGCAACAATGACATCAGGCCCACTACCAGACACAGAGGCACTAGCTATTATTGGGCTTTCCCACCAGCTCCTCTTCCCATTCTCACTCTGGCAGCTCTCTGTGCCTGGTTTCCCACATGTCTTACAAGCACCAACTCACCTGCCATCACTAGTGGTTCAGGTTGATGCAAAGTCTTTTTAGCATACATTTTCTATAATCTTCTGACAAACTCCTTAGCTTCTCAAAGCTCCCCACAATTGTGTAAGGCAATATTCCTACTAAAAATTTCATTTTCAATAATAATAATAAAAATAATAATAATAGTAATAATAATGGTAGTTTGATTCCCTGGTTTACCCCTGACTGATTTAATTTCTTCCAACATCTCCTCCCATCTCTCAGATCGCAGCGCGTCCTATAGCATCTGGGTAAGTGCAAGTGCTGGGTTGTCGCCTTTAATGACTCCTCTGTAGCCAAGCCATCCAACCTCACACCTAGAAATTAGAATTTCTCCTGCTCCCTCTGAGCCTAGATGGAACACTACATTAGACAGTGGGAGACCTGGCAGTCTGGTTTGGCCTCCAAGTGGCTACATCATGCAAGAAGTGAGAGAAAATGAAAATAGAATGCAGACGTAAGACTGGCAAATGAATTTCTCCCGCTTCCAGGGACTAATCTGAAATATAGTTTTTCCATGCATTCCATGTAAATAAATGCCAAATATACACATCTGTAAAAAAACATATTTAGTTACTTTCTCTTCAGCTCATTAGGAAGCAAAAGAAATCACCATATTGGACCACTTCACACTGCTTCATGTCTCTCTACACTTCGTTTTCTCTTTTCCTTATTTTCACTGTCTTGGGTTTTAACCTTCCAAATAAGCATCTTTACCTTAGTTTTTGTTTATTTATTCTTCTGGAGCACCAGACAAAGACTCAATGATGAATGTGAATACTGTATCAATGAGAATGGAAACGAATGGAACAAATATAAACAATATGAAGAAGATAGACTGACTGGGTGTGTCATCCATAGAAAAAGGAGGAACTGCCAATTTTGCCAAATGTCATAAATTTTTCCAGGGATGAGGTAGAAAGTGAGGATAATAAAATATGACATCGGTCATCTTATTAATTAGAATGGCCTCGTGTTCTGTTGAGCCACTAATGCTAGGCCAACAGCAACAACGGTGATAGCAAATGATACTTTTTAATAAAGGTAACTACAAAAAAAAAGTGTATAACAAAATGAATAGAAATAGAGCAAAAAAATGGCATTAAAATTTTTCCAAGTTGTAGACTTGTTTCTTTTAAATTAAATTGCCCCTGGGTGCCTGATCTCTTTTAATGAAATCTTCAGAATGGTTAACCTCTAAGTAACTTCTGCTGTTACAAAAGCAGGATTCTAGAAACATTCGTGAAGCATAGGCCTTTAGATTTTAAACTTCTCAGTTTGTCAAATAGCTCTACTTTACCATTCTTTCATTAGGTGTGGCGATTTTCAATGACATTTGTATGGATATTATATGGGCAGATTCTGAATTGTTTCTAATTTCATTTTAATTTTGGGCCAAAAATCACCACTTTAACTCTATTGTAATTTGCCCAATCAGGAAAGTTAGTACATTTGTCTGTTACATGCCAGAAGTATGACACCCTCTTATCTACTGACAATGGAAGTCTCTACTGTCTTTTCTACAGCCATAAGAAAGAGGTGATGTTGTGTACAAAGAGGGCTTTATACTAAAATACTTCCCTTCTTCTCCAAAATCTAAAGTTTAACTGGATGTACAAACTGGAAAGGGCTGTTGTTTTAAAATAAGTTTGAGACCTAACTGGAATAATCCAACCATTTTAAGACGAGTGGAACAGGATACAACACTTTAAAGACCTAGCATTAGTACTTCCTTCACAAGTAAACCTGTATTCAAATCAACTTTAAGTGCAGATCAGGATTATATATGAGGTTTACCACTGAGTAATGGAGAATCAAGGTAATGAACTAAAAGAGGAAATATACAAAATAGAAAACCTCTTTTCTTCAGTAGTAATTGAGGAAATTGCTTTTGTGTGCAATAAATATAAATTGCTTTTTTGTGCACTAAATATTCCTCTATTTCCATAGAGGAATGGGAAGAAATACAGGCAAAATAAAATGAAATCCTAAACAATACCACAGTGCTACTGCTACCACTACCACCATCATTAACAATGACCAATGTACAGTAAAACCTTGGTTTGCAAGCGTAATTCATTGTGGAAACAGGCTTGTGATCCAAGCAAATTTCAAGAACCATTGGCTCACTTGTGACCATGTGATGTTCGGCATCACATAATACTCGTACTGCAAGACATCACTCATTTATCAAGTTAAAACTTATTAGAACGGTTTGATCATGTTGTGGAACACACGCAAAACAAGTTACTCACAATCCAAGGTTTTACTTGTATTTCCTTGTCAATGTTACTCTAAAGTTTCCCGAAATTTGAAAATTATAGTCAACATCCCTCTTCATAGCACACAACTGTGATGTGATATACAAAAATCACCTTGAATACTTAATAAGTTGACTTTTAAAAAATGAATCTGCAAAGAGTCCACTTTTAAAATGTTCTTTTAAAAGTTTACTGTTATTGGGCACCTGGGTGGCTCAGTCCAGTTAAGCATCTGACTTTGGCTCAGGTCCTGATTTGACCGTTCATGAGTTCGAGCCTTGCATCAGGTGTCTGCTCTCAGCACAGACCCTGCTTTGGATCCTGTCTGTCTCCCCCTCCCCCACACATACACATTAAAAGTTTACTATTATTATGATTGTTTATATGGTTTGAACATCTTCCTGCTGACTAGATTTATGTCCACTATTTACCATGCTTTTTTAAAAATAGAAATTCGAATAAGTTTTACTAAATTTATAATAAAATTTTAAAACTTAACTCACTCATATCTGTCATCTTTACTTTTTAAATAAACATTTAATTATAGACTAGCATTACATTTACAGAAAATTGCAAAGAAAATAGAGTTCTCTTTTATACTATGTCCAGTTTCCTTTTTGTTAATATCTTACATTAGTATGGTATATCTGTCACACAAATGAAGATTATTGACATATGATTATTAACCAGTTCCTAGTATATTCAGATTTCCTTAATTTTTACTTAGTATCTCTTTTCTGTTCTGGGATCCCATCCAGTCTACCATCTTATAAATAGCCATCATGACTCCTGGCAGTCACAATTTTGAAGGATTTCCTTGTTTTTGTGACATTGACTATTTTGAGGAGTACTGGTAAAGTAATGTTTAGACTGCCCTTCAATATGGGTTTGTCTAATGTTTTTCTTATGATTGTATTGGGTGTATAGGTTACTAATGATCACTTCTATGGTCTGATGGAGGATGTGTTCATCAGATTATTCTACTCTTGAATTATTCGTTTTCCTCTCTTTCCATACTGATATTAGAAACCAAGATCTGGGCACTGGATGTGCTTGTTGCTTCTATCTATATGCTATCATACATGTTTATCTCGATCTAGAATTAAATTAGAATGAATTCATACTGCAGTTATCCCATACTAATCTAGTACCACACGGTTCATTCTAGCTTTCCTACATTGTCTATTTATTACTTCCCATGTCACCAGTGAGAAATCTGGCTCCCACCATCTTCCATCAATTTACTCACTCTTTTAAAATCTCAATATGCATATAACATGTAAAGCCACATCCCCCGGAGAAATAACTTTATCAACTAGAGTACACTGTTAATGTACAGTTCCTTTTGTCTTTAAAGTATCATTATTTCCAAACTTAGATAAAAATCTTTCCCCAACCCTATTAAATGAGGTTATTTCATACATTTTTAATGCAGTTAAATTATTTTGTTATCTTCTATATTCCATCCTGAGGTCTCCCAACTTCCTAATTAATTTTGCTTTATTAACATATATTAAGTTTCATAATTTGTGCTGTGAATTTCTGTGGGTTTTAATAAAAGCATAGTGTCACTGTAATCACTACTAAAGTATCACAGTAACTTCACCACAGTAACAATTATTTCCCCTGTGCTTCATCTATTCAAATTTCATCTATTCAAACCCTTACCAAGCACCTGGCAACAACTGGTCTGTTTTGTTTTTTTCCAGAGTGCCAAATATAGAATCATAACGTATCCAGCTATTTCAGACAGGCTTGTTTCACTTAGCAATATGTATTTAAGCTTCATCCATGTTGATGTATGTGACGGTAGTTCATTAATGTTTATCTTTGAATGGTATTCCATTGTATAGACATACCATAATCTATGTATCTATCCTGCTGAACGATATCTTGGTTGGTTTGGCTTTTGACAATCAAGAATGAAACTACTATAAACTTTCCAATGCATTTTTTCAGATAAGTTGGGAATGAATAGACACTTTTCCAAAGAAGACATCCAGATGGCCAACAGACACATGAAAAGATGCTCAATGTCTCTCATCATCAGGGAAATACAAATCAAAACCACACTGAGATACCACCTCATACTGGTCAGAATGGCTAAAATGAACAAATCAGGAAACTACAGATGTGGGCAAGGACGTGGAGAAATGGGAACCCTCTGGCACTGTTGGTAGGAATGCAAACTGGTGCAGCAGTTCTGGAGAACAGCACAGAGTTTCCTTAAAAAGCTAAAAATAGAACTACCCTACAACCCAGTAATTGCACTACTAGGAATTTATCCAAGGTATACAGGAGGGCTGATACATAGGGGCAAATATATTCCAATGTTTAGATCAGCACTATCAACAATAGCCAAATTATGGAAAGAGCCTAAATGTCCATCAACTGATGAATGGGTAAAGAAGATGTGGTTTATACATACAATGGAATACTGCTCGGCAATGAGGAAGAATGAAACCATGCCATTTGCAGCAATGTGGATGGAACTGGAAGGTATTATGCTGAGTGAAACAAGTCAGTCAGAGAAAGACAGATATCATATATTTTCACTCGTATGTGGACCTTGAGAAACTTAACAGAAGACCATGGGGGAAGGGAAGGGGAAAAAAAGTTATAAACAGTGAGGGAGGGAGGGAAACCATAAGAGACTCTTAAATACAGAGAACAAACTGAGAGTGGATGGGGGAATGTAGGGGAGAGGGGGAATGGGTAATGGGCATTGAGGAGGGCATTTGTTGGGATGAGCACTGGGTGTTGTATATAAGCGACAAACCATAGGAATCTACCCCAAAAACCAAGAGCTCACTTTACACACTGTATGTTAGCCAATTTGACAATAAATTATATTAAAATAAATAAATAGAAAAAAATTAAATTTTCTTTTGCATATGGACATCCAATTGTTTTAGCACAATGTAGAAAAGATTACCCTTTTTAAACTGAATTGCCCTTGTAAAAAATCAGGTGACTATATTTTTATGAGTCTATTTCTGAATTACCTTTTCTATTGGTCAATGGGGCAATTTCTTACCAATACAATACTGTCTTGATTACAATACCTTTATAGTGTTAAGTCCAATAATATGAGTGTTAAAAATACTCATTTTTCCAAAATTATGTTGGGTGTTCTAGATCTTTTGCCTTACCATATAAATTTTAAAATCAATTTGGCAACATTTACAAAAATCTTACTTAAATCCAACGCTCTTATTTTGTGTAGATCAATGTTTCTGCTCTAAATCATTTATCTCTCATCTAAAGAACTTCTTTTGGAGTTCCTGGGTGGCTCAGTCAGTTAGGTGTCCGACATCAGCTCAGGTCATGATCTCACGGATCATGAGTGTAAGCCCCACATCAGACTCTGTGCTAACAGCTCAGAGCCTGGAGCCTGCTTCAGATTCTGTGTCTCCCTCTCTCTTTGGCCCCTCCCCTGCTCATACTCTGTCTCTATCTCTCTCTCAAAAATAAATAAAAACATTTAAAAAAAGAACATCTTTTAACATTTTTTGGTCTGTTTACAAAGCAGTTTTTGTTTCTCTGAAAACGTATTTATTTCTCCATTGTTGAAGAATTATTTCACTAGTACGTGTCCATTATTTCACTTATACGTGTCCATTTCTTCCCCTTAACACAAATATTTTATTCCACTCTTTTCTTATTTGCATGGGATTTGATTAGAAGGTCACTGTAGTTAGAATGAGCACTGGGTGTTGTATGGAAACCAATTTGACAATAAATTTCATATTAAAAAAAAAGAAGATCACTGTAATTCTTACCTTGATTTCTCTACAGCTAAGGTGTTCCTTTTTCACCAGGCTTCCTTCAATATTTTCTCTTCATCTTTGATTTTGTACAGTTTGACTATGATATGCCTAGGGATGTGAGTGTATGTTTTATATTTTGTTTTGTTTTGTTCTGTTTTTATATTTATTCTGCTTTATCTCCTCTAAGCTTCTGGGATATGACTTTGGTTCCTGTCATTAATTTTGAAAATATTTCAGCCATTATTACTTCAAATATTCCTTCTGTGCCATTCTCTCTTTCTTCTGTTATTCTAATTATGAGCATATTTCACTTATTGATATTATCCCAAAGTTCTCAGATATTCTTTTTTTTCATTCATACATTCATATTACTCTGCATTTCAGCTTGGAGTTTTCTACTGACTTATCTTCAAGTTCCCTGATACTTGCCTTAGTTGATGAACATTTCAAAAGGATTACTCATTTTTGTTACTATGTTATTAATTTTTAGCATTTCATTTCAATTCTTTTTTAGAGTTCCCATATCTCTAATGTCATTCATTACTTATCTACATAAATAATTCTTATTTTAAATCCCCAGATTGATAAGTCCAACATATATGTGATATCTGAGTCTTGTTTTGTTTGCTTTTTCTCTTGAGTATAATTTTTTTCCTACTTTTTGGTATGCCGTTAAAATTGTTTAAACTAAAAGCAATTTGTGTTATATAAGGTAATAGACACTAAGGTAAATGTGCCATTAGTGTGAGGGTTTATGATAATCTGACTAGAATTTGGGCCATGTTTAACATTTATTGCAGCTATAAGTACTAGAGGCTTCAAATTTGTCTATTGTCCTTATTTTTCTTTCACTTGTAGGCTTTTAGATTCTCATATGTATTGCTACTCAGAGAAAGTGTATGTGATGTAAATCTTTGCTTGTAACCCACTGTTTTTATACTGGAGATTTATGGTGTGGGGTCAATATGTGGAGGAGAGACCATTCTATGATTCTGAGATTATGCTTCAGCTTTTTAATAAGCCTGCATTTGGGGTCTGGCATTCATAAATTTCTGTTTTTTCTTCAGGGATGTAACCCTGGGTGGGTATTGGAATCTAGATTATGAGATCTTCCTCAAGATATTAATTACTGCTTTCTTGCCTAAATTGTTAATTATGAGAAATCTGTAGTCAAACTGAATTTCTTTTGTAGGTAGCATTATATTTTTATTTTCAATTCTCTGGAAACTTTTTGGGGGATATTTTCTTCACTCTAAACTTTTTTTTTAAGTTTACTTGTTTATTTTGAGAGAAAGGGAGCACGGATGTGCACATGTGTGGCAGAGGGGCAGAGAAAGAGGGAAAGAGGGAGAATCTCAAGCACTCTCTGCGTGTTCAGTGTGCAGAGCATGATACGGGGCTCGAACTCATGAAACAGTGAGATCATGACCTGAGCTGAAATCAAGAGTTGGACGCTCGACCGACTGAGCCACCCAGGTGCCCCCATGGCATGATTCTTTACTCTAAATTTCTAATGTTCAAATAATAGTCTAGATATTGTTTCTTTTTAAAACTCAGCACATAGTATATCTTTCCATTTGAAAATTTTCAGTTTTATTTTTCTGTCCTAGGAAATAGTTTTTATAGATTTTTATCACTTCCTTCTTTCTTCTACTTTCTGAAGATCCATTAAGTATAGGATGGAAATTGGAAAAGTATTTTCTTCCTCCTTATCCTTTGTTTACATGTTACTCTAGTAATAACGATATTTTACGGTCTTTGTGCATTGATGACATGGGTAAATATTCTGCTGACCTTTTTATTTTTTAGTTTAGCTGTAGTTGAATAGTTGATATCCTCGTTTCTGAAATAGGTAGATATTACATCCGTGAACCAGAGAAAGAAAGGGTAATTAAGTCTCTAGTTTTCCTGTTGTTCATCTCCATCCTCGGCTGTCATGCAGCTACTCTGGTTTAGGCGCATTATATTCATATTTCACAACTGGAAGTTTAAATATATGGGGGCACCTGGGTGGCTCAGTCAGTTAACTGTCCGACTTTGGCTTAAGTCATGATCTCACAGTTTGAGGGCTCGAGCTTCACGTCTGGCTCTGTACTGACAGCTCAGAGTCTGAAGCCTGCTTCAGATTCTGTGTCTGTCTCTCTCTGCCCCTCCCCCGTCGTGCTCTATCTCTCTCTCTCTCTCTCTCTCTCTCTCTCTCTTAAATAAAAAAACTGAAAAAAATTTTTAAGTATAAATAAAAAATAAAATAATATGCAAATTCCTAAATATTGAGGCTAATATTAATTTTTAAAGCTCACATTTCCATTTTTACCCATATAATTCATTGCTTTTGTTCCATTATTTTTTAATATACACATTAGCAGATATTTTAGTAAGAATGGGAGAAAATATATTAGGTATTGTAACCTTGCCAAATTATTAACACTTAAATTTATCATTTTTCTTTTAAGAATTATTAATAAGAAAATTTTTAATTTTTGTTCCATAAAAATAGTGATTTGTTTTACAAGCACTACTGTGATCTATGGGGAAAAAAAATGCAAGGATTCTGACAAAATCAAGATGTATGGAGAACACTGACATTTCTTCACATGCCTTCAATTTTGTGTATACCTAACTGGAAATATCATCTTAGAAAGACAACGTTATTTCATCAACGAAATCTCAAGATCTGTATCATTTACAGAATTGTAACCATCACTCTCAAAACAATCAAACTTCAGCTGAAACCTTTTCTGGCATTCTGGCAAGGAAAGCATTGATGTGAAACTGCTGCTGGTAATAGAGACAGTTGTTAAAGGGAAAAAGGTCAAGATGTCAAGAGTAAGTTAAATGACATGGCAATGTTTAGGGACTTCTGAAAGAGAGACTATTAAAGAAATAAACGCCTTCTGGATCCATTTATCTCAAAAAAGCTTAAAAGAGAATTTTAACATGTTTTTATTGAAAAGTTCACTTAATATGATTCTCAAAGATTTTTTTCCACGTAAATGTCAAATTTCTATATAAAGAAGTCTATTGTTCATTTCTGAAGTGAAAATAATGTCAAGATTTACATGGATAATCTTTGTAGCATCAAGATGTATCTGGCTATAATTATTTCATATGTCATATGGCTTCCCCATCATGAATTTTGAGTTTTTCTTTCCCTTGTCTATCTTCCTTGTCCTCCTCTTTATATACTGTTTGCTTCTATTTACTCTTAATTTATCCTCCTTCATAAATTTAATATACCTACATATATCTCAACTTCCTTCATACATTAGGTCTACTCCTAACAACCTAGGTGCCTTGACATTTCCTTATATATGTGAGAAAATCTGATTACTTTATATTAATTTCTCATTTCATGGCTCTATATAAATTTTTCATTAGCCCTTGACCCCAACCAAATAGGACATATATTATATACCCTAGAGTACGGTGTCCTCTCCTACTAGACCAGCCAGACATAGCTTCCTAAACAGAGGAGTTCTGATCAATACACCATTAGAAAATGTAAGTAGAGACATCACCATGAATAACTTACTTTGTAGAATAGTAATTATTTCCTTTTCAGTTATTTATAATAATGAGCATTACAACTAGCAAAATACTAGTGTTGAATACCACATAACATTAATTTATATATGGATGGTTTTGTTCTTTCCTGAATCTTCAAAATGTTAGGAAAAGGTATGGAACTGCAGCTACCTGTATCACCCGACTTGATGGTAGTACAAATCAGAAAAAAAAAAAAAAAAAAAAAGAACACATGATTCAATAGTTTGAGAAGTGAAACAGATTTGAATAAATCAGCTATAATCCCTCTTTTAACAAGCTTAGTCTGTTCATTTTCTCTGATGTATTTGAGAAGCCTGATAAGTCAAGTAAGCAGATTTTGGCATCAATTAGACAATGGGTCAGGGTCATAAAATCAAATGACTTGGGCCAGGACCCAGAATTCTGGGAGTCTGTCAGCTTCCAGGAATAGTTGTGAGTTCTGTATACATGTCACTAGCAAG
Source organism: Felis catus (assembly GCF_018350175.1). Lineage (NCBI taxonomy): Eukaryota > Metazoa > Chordata > Mammalia > Carnivora > Felidae > Felis > Felis catus. Next base: position 89,266,293 of record NC_058373.1, on the reverse strand, counting down.
AAACTGAGATAAGTAATTCAGTCAATTATCAGAAAATGTATAACATTGTATTTCATAGAACTAGACATAAACTTTCCCCAAAACAAGGTTGACACATTATTTATATACTTTCAACAGCTTTATTGAGATAGAATTCCTATAACACACAATTCATCCATTTAAAATGAAAAATTCAATGGTTTCACTGCATTCACCATCATCATGAGTCAATTTTAAAACTTTTTCATAATCTCAAAATGAAAGCTCATACTTTGTATCTATCCTGGCTTATCCCCACACCCCAGCCAACCCTAAGCATCATTAATCTACCTTCTCTATCTCTACTTCTTTCTCTCTCTCTCTCTCTCTCTCTCTCTCTCTCTCTCTATATATATATATATATATATATATATATATATTCACATATATAAGTATAATATATATTACCATGTATATTATATATATTCCACATACATCACATATACATTTCCATACATATGTATATATTTCCATGCTCTGGATATTTGATAGGAATGAAATCATATAAATATGTGTATATGACTGGTTTCTTTCAATTAACATAATTTTCTCAAAATTCATCCATATTTTAGTATGTATCAGTAGTTCATTCCCACTATGGACAAATTATATTCCCTTGTAGGGAATGTTTTCTTTATCCGTTAATCAGTTGATGGGTATTTGGGTTGTTTCCAACTTCCAGCTATTATGAATAATGCTGCTACTAACATTCATGTGCAATTTTTTATTCATTCTGCCAAACTGTTTTTGAAAGCAGCTGTGCAATTTTAGATTCTCACCAGTAAAATTTGAGGGTTCTGATTTCTCCACATCCTTGCAACAATGATTATATCTGTCTATTTTTAAAAATGCTGTATGTCAGCTTATTTTTTTTCAAAGACACAGAGTAACATCAACTCGAGTAACAAAGAAGATTGGGCAGAATATCACTGGAAGTGCTTTTAATCAAACATTTTAAATGATATATAATTAATATATTCTTTTAAAGCAAATAGGTCCTTCAAAGGAATATCCCTTCTCTTCAGGTAATTTACCTAAGAACAAGAGCCAGATTAAGTATTAGAGCCATATAGCCATTACATATGCCACCATGGTCCAATCTATATTTGACACCAAAAGATGTCTACCTTACATTGTAACAAAATACCAAGTTACGAAACACTGTGTACAGCATGGCCCCAATTTCGTAAAATATTCATACACATCTATCTATACAGAGAGGGGAGGAGACATTGTGCAAATGGATGTTTATTGCTGCATGTTGTAGGAAAGTGTAGATTTATTTTCTGCTTATTCTTTTAACATTGTTTTTGTTGAAGTATGGTTGACACACAATGTTATATTAGTTTCAGATGTACAAAACAGTGATTTGACATTCTACACATTATGCAATGCTCACCACAATAAGTACGGTTACCATGGAGAGGCTATTTGAAATGATCTGAGTTGCAAAAAGAAGGTAAATGTCCTTAACATAAAATTGTGAGGTTTTGCATATTTTACTAAATATGTATTTGAATATATCTGATATTTTTGAGAGAATTGACAGATATTTTTTCCTTTGAGCACTTGGAGCATGCGGTCCCACTGTCATTTGATTTCTGTTCTGCTTTTCTGCTCAAAGTCATCTATTAGTTTTGCTGAAATTCTCATGGGAGTGATTTGTGATTTTTCTCCTTACTGATTTCAAGATTTGTTCCTTGTCTTTGACTTTCAACATTTTTATTATGATGTGTCTATTTGTGGATCTTTTTGCATTCATCCTATTTGGAATCCATTGAACTTCATGGTTATTATTTTACAAAAGAATTGGGAAGTTTTCAGCCATTAATTTCAAACATTATTTCCTTTCCTTTCTCTCTCAACTCCTGGCACACCCAATAGCATGTTTGGTTTGTCTACTCCTTCCTAACATTTCTTTGAGGATCTTCATTTTTCTTCATTCTTTTTTTTTTCTTTTTCTCTTTGCTCTTTGCTTCCATGACCTCTACCTATCCCAAATTCACTTTTATCTTTTTTCTGTGAATTCAAATCTGTTGAACCACTCTGGAATTTTTTATTTCAATTGTTGTACTTTTCAACTCTTCTCATAATTTCTCCTTGGCTCTTTTTTTTATATTATATTTTTATTAATATTCTCTATTTAATGCAATATCTTCTTCAAAACTTCCTTTTCTTCTTTGATCATGGTTTACTTTAGCTCTGTGAACATACTGGGTTCTTTAGAGTATTTTTTTTTGTTAAGTCTGACATGTGATCAATTTTGCAGGCAGTTTTGGTTGCCTGATTTTTATCCAGTGTATGGATTATACTTTCTGGTTTCTATATATGCAACAAATTTTGTTGTTTTTGAAGTTGTTGGAAATAGGACACTTTATTTTACGTGGTTTATATATACAATGGAATACTACTTGGCAATGAGAAAGAATGAAATCATGCCATTTGCAGCAATGTGGTTGGAACTAGAAGGTATTATGCTGAGTGAAATAAGTCAGAGTAAGATAGGCATCATATGTTTTCACTCATATGTGGATCTTGAGAAACTTAACAGAGGACCATGGGGGAAGCGAAGAGGGGAAAAAATAGTTACAGAGAGGGAGGGAGGCAAACCATAAGAGACTCTTAAATACAGAGAACAAACTGAGGGTGGATGGGGGTAGGGGGTGGAGGAGAGGGGAAAGTGGGTGATGGGCATTGAGGAGAGCACCTGTTGGGATGAAAACTGGCTGTTGTACATAAGCGATAAACCACAGGGATCTACCCTAAAAACCAAGAGCACACTTTACACACTGTATGTTAGCCAATTTGACAATAAATTACATTAAAAAAATAAAAATAAATAAAAATCCAAAAAAATTAATGTTTATTTAGTCTTGAGACAGAGAGAGAGAGGGGGAGAGAGAGAGAGAGAGAGAGAGAGAGAGAGAGAGAGAGAGAGAGAGCATGAGTGGGGGAGGGGCAGACAGAGAGGGAGACACAGAATTTGAAGCAAGCTCCAGGCTCTGAGCTGTCAGCCCAGGGCCCAACATGGGGCTCAAACCCATGAATGGCAAGATCATGACCTGAGCTGAAGTTGGACACTTAACCAGTTGAGCCACCCAGGTGCCCCAGAAACAGAACACTTTACATAAGACACTGTAGTAACTCTGGGTATTGGTCTCTCATTCTCTCAGGAATTTTTACTATTATTTGCTTTTTTATGTGTTTAGTGACTGGATGAATTATTTTGGTGAAATATTACCCAATCCCACCACCCCCCCCCCCACACACACACAGTGTTAAGCCTCTGATATCCTTCCTTTGGGAGATGACCTTTTGGTGAACCTAGTTCACCCTGGTTGACAGTAATTTTGGTAGAGTTCCTCTCCTCTTTCTCTGAACATGACCAGCTGTTAAGCTTCACTAATAGCCAGCTGGTTGTTCTATTATTTCAACAATGCCTTCCGGTATAAATTAAAAAGTAATCCAATAAAATTCTGATTCTTTTGAAGAGACAGTTTCTGAAGTCAGTGTTTGATATTTGCTTTGACCCAGGAGGGCTCCTGTCAGTTGTCATATCCCCCAGTTCTCTTCTGAAAACTACTGAACGTACAGTTTATATGTCTCTTAAACCCCTCCCAACTGCCTTTCACCATAATCTCTACTATGCTTCAGTGCACCTTTGAACTTACACTTCCCCATACTTTGATAAAAATGAAATCAGTTCCTTTTGTAAAAGATTAGGCACTCTCTGTTTTAAGTCATTCTTCTCTTCCAGTAAAATCACTAAGCTAGGGCTCTGGAACTAGGGCTGGCAACAATGACAAGCTTCTCCTTGAGTGCCACCTCTGCTCCAGGGGCTGAGTGCTTAATGGAGGGTGAGCAACGGTCAGTCTGAGGTCCTCTTGGTTCACCTTGCCTGGCGTGGAGCCACAGCCTCACAAGCAAGATCAAGAGAGATCAGAGCCCCAGCATTCCCAGTTCACCATACCCAAGGAGGAGCCTCCATTTGCTGAGTTATGGTTAGGTGAAATAAAAGCATTCCTACGTCTTAACTGAACTTACCTAAGATTTAGCCTCAGCAACACACAACTGGAGGCATGAAAAGAAACATTAAAATTGTCCTCTTCCTGAAAAGAAAGACTTCCAATTGAGATCTGAGGAGAAAGAAAGTCCTGTGCTTTTTTATTCACAAGTCTGGATTGAAGTCTCTGCCTTGCTGAGCTGAAGGACAGAGTAAGTGGTCTTGGTTCATATACCAGAGATTCAACTTTCTTACTGAATTTTCATAGATTTTCTTCATTTGTTTTTACCCTTAAGAGTATTTAGGCTTTCAATGTTTTTATCTTTTTAATTATTTTCACTAGTTTCACTGGGGAGAGGGTTTATGGTGTTCCTCCTCACACTATCATACCTGAAGTCACTCTCTCTATATTATTTATTTTTAATTCCTGAGTTTATTGGTAATCTCCATTGGTATCTATGGTACTCAATATATAAAATAGAAACTCAAATTGTCACAGATTAGACTCTCACACTATTTAAATAGCTATTTATAAGGATCTAGGCATATGATATAATATGTGGAAATGATATTCCAGTCTATGGGTTTTTTGATTAATTAATTACTGTTTTAATATATGCTAACAATTAAAAGATGCTGTATAATAGAAATTTCCATGCATGCTACAGAATAGTCATTCATCAACTATATGCTGTTATCATTACCACTAACTAGAGGCAAGCAAAAATGAAGAAACCGTTTCAATCACATGACAGAATTACTTTAAGAGACTTATATTGGCTCAAAAATAGACTGCCTCCTATCAATATTCCCCTGGCTATTTAAATCTCAGTTTTATAATTTGATTTCCTAGATTTTCCCTTCTAATTCAATAATTTGTTGTTTCACTTACTAAAGTTGAAAAGAAAGTACACACATGTAAGTTACATGGAGTTTCCTCAAAAAGTTAAGAATAGAACTACCTTACAATCCAATAATTGTACTACAGAGTATTTACCTAAAAAATATAAAAACACTAATTCAAAGGGATACATGCACCCCTGTGTTTATTTCAACATTTTTTACCATAGTCAAATTATGGAAACAGCCCAAGTGTCTTTCAATAGGTAATGGATAAAGATGTGGTATGTATGTATACACACACACACACACACACACACACACACACACATATTTTTCAGCCATGAAAAAGAATGAAATCCTGCTATTTGCAAGGACATGGATTAAGCTAGGGAGTGTAAATCTAAACAAAATAGGTCAGTCAGAGAAAGACAAATACCATATGATTTAACTCATATGTGGAATTTAAGAAAGAAAACAAAAGGAAAAGGAAAAAAAAAAAGGAGCATGAGAAAGACAAACCAAGAAACAGACTCTTAACTACAAAGAACAAATATGGAGTCTGAAATAATTTCAGTACAAAATCATATGCCATTAATATAGGTAATGATAAAACTAAGTTTGAGTTTTAGTTCTACCTCTAAGTAGCTAGGTAATCATGGTCAAGGGGTCTCTCAGGATCTACACTTCAGCCACACTTTTACTGTGTTATTATACAGAGTAGTATTAAAAAAGGAGAGAGATAGCAGAAAAAAATGGTTTTTGACTGATTGAGCCACATGACATATTTAATATATAATAACATTGGATGATAATGAAAACTTTCAATATATTCTACCAGCTCTGTGATTTATAAATTATTTTTATCAGTAATACGAAATATAACAGACTAAGAGTGGGTAATATTATTTTATTTTTTCACATTAGGGTCAAAGCATTATGCCAGGTTATTATACAGGGGAAAGTACAAAAAAAGAAAAGTGAAGGGGAAGAGAAGAAGACATAGATCTTAGCTAATTTTAAAGCATGGAAAAGGTAAAAAAGGTAGAAGTCTTATAATACTTATTCCTAAGAAGACCCAAGTTGGTTTAAAAAAAACAATAGTCCATGTAGAATCTGACTGTGTTTCTAATCCTACTACTGAAGTATATGCTATGGCCACAACAAATTCACATTCTTCAGCCTATGGTCCAGGCTATCATTTGTTAATGTACTAAAGAAAAGAATCAAAGTTAATACAGAAACATTAACTTCTAACACTTTCAAAATTAGGTGGAATGGTAAGATAACCTGAAGAATAAGAAAACTCATTGGTATAAAGTTCATAACCTTTGCTTATTCTAAATATCTTATTTTACTTTTTTAAGTTTATTTATTTATTTTGAGAGAGAGAGAGAGAGAGAGAGAGAGAGAGAGAGAGAGAGAGAGAGCAGGAGAGGGGCAGAGAGAGAGCAAGACAGAAAGAGAGAATCCCAAGACCCTGTGCTGTCAGCACAGACTCAAACTCACAAACCATGAGATTATGAACTGAACCAAAATCAAGAATCAGACTCAACTAACTAACTGAGCCACGCACATGCTCCTAAATATCTTATTTTAAACTATATCTTTAACATAACCACTAAAATCACCCAATGTAGTGAAAATGTTTATATGTGTGTATGTTTTTAATCATTCTTATAGTATATATTTTTTCATTCCAATATTTTGAAAATATGAATGAACAGTGTTAAGAAACTTAAAATGGTTTAATCCAAGATCTTATACATTCCATTTAGTTTACCTACCAAGAGGCAATAGAACCAATTCCCTTTCAAATATTATGAGATGAACACATGTAGTGTCTTATCAAATCAGAATATTTAGATTACAACAAAAGTTAACTAAGAATTGATGGTGCAGACTCTGCCAGTGGCTCAGCCAGTCCATGATTACATATCTCTGAAATTCAAGTTAATCCACTGGGCTTTAGGAAACTCTTGAAATAATTGTCATTGCTAGTAAAAAAATATATATATATCTTCCAAGTAACTGTAATAGTGGAAGCAACATTTAGCACTGCTTTATTGATAAGGAGAAAAGCATATCTTCTAATATGATTTAGTGCTGTGACCTCAAGGCTTACAACATATGTTTATTTTAAATCTCATTGGCTCTTACACAATTAAAGAGCATCATAAAGTTATACTCTAATGTTTCCTGAAGTTATAAAAGTTATTGCTTTATAAATCCCATGTACAAAAAGATACTTTGAAGAGGACAAATGTTTTTAACTGACTTATCACATATCACAAATTATCACAGATGTAAATGTTACATAGGTCAAGAAATATAAGATTACTCCATGCATGCTTAGCTGCTATTTTGCATCAGACATCATGCCATAACTTTTTTGCCTATATCAAACTGTGTGTGCATTGGCAGAGAAATACAAGACAAAAGGTAAAAGGTATTAGAATACATTAATATGAAGCCAACAATGTATTTGATAATTTCTTCATTAAAAAAATCTAGGTTTATCTACAAAATGAAGTTAGTTTAGTTTTATACTAATAAATAACTTTCACTTTGTTTTACTTGTTGCTAGATAATATGAAAAAATAAAATATTTCACATGTCTTTGTTTTCCCTATTGTTTTCTAAGATTTGATCAATATTCATTTATGCTTAAATAATCAATAATAATGATATTTGTGATAAGTATAATTCATTTTAGAAGTTAGAACATTATATCATACAAGATTAAAGTTAAAATAAAAGCAAATATTATTTAAGTTTAATAATATTTGACCTAACATATATAGATATACACATATATGAATGATCAAAATGGTCGTTTTAATTATCTCAAAAATGCCAGATATACCCAAATACATATTTAGTAAAATATTCAAAACCTCACAATTTTATGTTAAGGACATTTACCTTCCTTTTGCAATTCAGGCTGTTTCCACAGAAACAGCAGCTGGCACACAAGCAGAATGTTTATAACTTTGATATTTCAGCTCTGCTTGTCAGGTAAATGATGGAAATGTCATTTTTCAAAGAAGCACCTGCAGCTTTTGGGTTCCAACAGGTTCACAGAATATAACATTTTACCTCCTGAAAAAGTTTTAGTTCATAATGTTTCTGTATAAATCATAACTATGCCTGCTCTTAAAAGAGGCTTAATTACTCTAGGTCTATTTTAGAAAATGACTTTTAAAATATAATAACTGATTTTAGGTAACTTAGAATTATAATGGTCTACAGGGCTCTCAGAATCACAATGAGGAAAATTATCACAATAATTTGCCTTAGGTCAGACATTTACTGGAGGGAGATTCTGTCCAGAGCCATTTTTGTTCTGATACAGCATCTCTATTTTAGGAGTTCATTTATCTTTGGCTGAAAATTCATGATTCCAGGAGGTTTCATTCTCAGTGGGAAGTCACACCTGGGTAGTGAACTGGTTCATCCCTACTCATGCCCTCCTCCCATCCCCCTCAACCAACCAACAAATATCAAACCTTGCTGACTTTTGACACCCATAATCTGTGGTGCTTGACATATTTCTTCCAGAGAGAGATAGGCTATACAGTGATAATGCTCTGCTGGTTCAAAAATTCAATGAAGAACTTATTAACATAATCATCCCATTTCCCCCCATCAGTGGACTTAGAAAATTTGCCAGTGACTAAATATTGTCAATGACAAAAACAAACATACAAAAGTAAAGTGAAACAGAGATGATCTGGTAAATAAAGTTTCTCAAATTACAATTTCAGGAGTGTTTTTCTCATTCAAGAAAACATGGTAGTAAACAGAAATAAAATGATATTCTTAAAATGTTACATTCTTAATTTTATATAAAGGACTCAAGCAAGATGAACTAGAAGGTTCATCGGTCAGGGAAGCCCTTCACATTGGAAAAAGGCACTTAGAGCCTAAAACTTATTACCAAGATAGGTTTAGTCAAAACAGCCTAATCAGTAGGCCATAATCATCTGTGGCTGTTTGTAATTTAAGGGCAATAAGGGCAAGTGGTCAATTTTCAGTAATTCGATAGAGCTTATTGAGCAACTGCTGCATGCAAGACATTATCAAGGCTTTTGAGTAACAGAAAGTAATTAAAGAGAAAATAGCACCAGTTGGTAACAGTTCCAGAAGTCTACATCTAAACTCAAGGCATGTCAACCAGCTGCATTAAAAATAGTGTGCCCAAATATACCATGATGCTCAATTATCAAATTCTGTGCTGGCTTCAAGATTACTGTATGTCCTATTGAAGAAAAAAGGGTAAATGGACTTATGCAGATGTGCTTGTGGATTAATTAAAAAGTTAAAACACTTGTAAATCAAATGGAAATAATAAGAATTTAAAACTTCATGTACTCTATGGCCAAGTAATCCCAATTTTGGAATTCATACTAAGAGAAATATCACAGCATGGAATTTTTTTCAGTGGGAAAAAAAAAAGGAACTGATTGTTGAGGAACTGTATCTGAATAATATCATATTTGCCTTTTTAAAAAATTATATAGGGGTGCCTGCCTGGCTCCGTTGGTTGAGCATCTGACTTGGGCTCAGGTTATGATCTCACAGTTCGTGAGTTCAAGCCCTGCATGGGGCTTTCTGCTGTGAGCACAGAGCCCACTTTGGATCCTCTCTCCCCTTCTCTCTCTGCACTTCTCTCACTTACTCTTTCTCTCTCTCTCAAAATAAATAAATTTTAAAAATATTATATAGCTAAATAGATTAAATTATCACTTTCTACCCAACTGAAATTTTGTTCATGGTGTTTTGTTAAATTATGTTAAAATTAAAGCATATTACAATGAAATAAAATTGTAACAAACAAAAATCTATATGTGCATGCATTTAATGCATACATACATAAAAGCATGAGAAAAATACCAAAGTAAATATACCAGATGGACATTTTTTTTGCTAATTAGAAAGAGATTGGATTGGAGGAACAGAGAAAGAGCAGATGATTGATATTTTTTCTGTGTATTTTTTTTGTCTTTCTTACACCAAACATTATTTTTTAACTAATAAAAATAAAGACATATATAAGATATAAGGCAAAAGGAGGCATGGCTTACTGTATTCTTATAATAAATACGCTAGAGAAAAGAAAGATGTTAATAAGAAAATCATTAGGAAGAGAAAATACATTTACAGAGTACTGTACTATAAAAAAAAATCCACATATAGGTGGACCCACACAGTTCAAATCTGTGCTGTTTTGTGTGTGTGTGTGTGTGGATGTGTGTGTGTGTGTGTGTGTGTGTGTGTGTGTGTGTGTGTGTGTGTTTGAAGGTCAGTTTAATTATCTTAACTGACTAAATTCATTCAAAACTCTAATTTAGTGTCAAATATGTGTTTACTTTTCCTGAATGAGTTGAAAGAAGAAACAAAGGACAGAATTAACAGTACTTACAGCCCCTTATCAACTTGATGTGGGAAACAAAGGCAAAAGAAAAAAATAAATTTCCTTACTGCTTACAGACATTAACAAGACTTTGAAACAAGCAGAGTGACCTTCCTTTGGGAGCTCAGCTGCCTCCATGTTGACACCTTGCTAAGGGTAAAAAACAATGGCATTATCTACAACGCCCCCCCCCCCCCCACACACACACACACACGAGTCTACTTTAAACATACAAATTACTTTGGAAACTTCCTTTACCTCTAACCCCCTAATATATGTTAGCAATCATCCTCCAAGCATATGGCCCACTTATAGAAATCTGAAGGGTCTCATGACTAAGGGCTTACTAATCAATAATAAATGACATTTTCCTAACAATAGCTAGCCCCCTCAGGGTCCTGGCAACTGTGTTTCCAAAATTCCTGGGAGGCTTATGCTGTCCCTAACCTCTCCCAGCTTGAAAGTATATTCAGTCACCCCTCACAAACCCCAATGCAGGTCTTTCGGCCCCTGGGTCCTTAAAGAAAACCTTTGCACAGAAGATGTCTCAATAATTCTTTTTGGCCATTGGCTCTGAACCCCAACATTTCCATATCAAACTCATTAAATTGAAATATTATTCAAGATTCATATATTTTTCCTAAAGTACATTTTGATTTTGTCATTCTTAATAGGATATGACAAATTTAATGACATTTCATAATTCAGTTCTGGGCTGTAAGAAATGACATAATGGATTTCCTGCAAGAGTCTACCAAATTCATGGAATTTATGAATTAGAATAGTCTTTCGATAGAACCTAGCCTAAGCACTAACCCAATTTGTAATTTCTTTATCAGAAGAGAATTCATTTTCTCTTTGAACACATTCCTTGTCAGAGTTCACTCTCTTTAATAGTAATCTAATCACTTCAGATATTCTGATTGTTAGAAACATTTTCTATTATGTTGAGACCTAGGGATCTCCCACAACATCTTTGTACATAATTAGAAAAAAACAAAACAAAACAAAACAAAACAAAAACAAACAAAACCCATAAATTTCCAATTGCTAGAGTTACATAGTATAAGTTTCCTTTCATGTAAAAATATTTTAAATTGTAAGGCAATTGCCAGTCTTCACAATTTATATTAACTGTTTTCATATTATCCAATAATTATTTACATGTACCCAGATTCATTCCCTCAGCTTAATCAAGGGCTAAACCCTCATTAAAATTCGTAGGAAATATTATTTTATATGCTTTCTATATCACTTTATAAATAAAGATGTGTATTTTTACCCAACATCACAACTAGACCATGGGAATCTTAAGAACAAGGACATTGTCTTGTTTTGCTTTGTACACCTACATGATGACACATTCGCTAATATACATTAGGTACTTAATATTTATTTATTTAAAGACTATTTTTAAAAGTTTTTAAAATAAACTATAACTCCCTTGATTGAATCCTAAACTTTCTATTTTCTAATTTTGGTATATTATTCCCCACATATGTACATTTTTAAACAGTGTCATACTGTGAGTTTATATTATTTTCATATGACATCGATAAAATTAATTAAATGTGGTTTCTTCTATGCAATTAGTTGAAGATGTTTTAATATTAAAAGAACACTCATTTAATAAAATTAAATAATAAAGAATGTACATTGGCTGATTTCCTGAAAAATTTGTCTATGTATTTATTTGCTATAATTTTAATCACACAAATATACGTTGATAAATTTCCAATGGATATATAACTTATTCATATTATGTGTCCTATGGTTGGTTTGGAACCATTTCACAAAATGTTTCAAAAACCATTCTGAACACAGAGGCAGGAAATTTGACACAGCACAAATTATACTGGGTATGGTATTGAAACACCTGAATTCTATCCAGTTCCAGTGCTGTTCCTTGAATATGATACCATTTTAGGCAATTAAAAATCTTCTAAATTATCAGCATCTTAATTTATGAATGGGATAAAATAATATTTTAATGAGTAGTTGTGATGTTTCAATGAGATTTTGAGGATATGCTTCAGAAAATAGAGATTGGTATGTAAATAATCGTTGTTTTAAAAAATCAATAAGCTTGTCCTAAACATTGTGTCGATTTATTTCTTTTCTTAAGTTTATTTATTTATTTTGAGAGAGAGAGAAAGAAAGAGAGACAGAGCATGTGGGGCCAGGGTATAGAGAGATCGGGAGAGAGAGAATCCCAAGCAGACTCCACACTGTTAGCACAGAGCCCAACATGTTGCTCTTCTCATGAACCGAACTGTGAGATCATGACCTGAACCGAAACCAAGGGCGGGACACAACCGACTGACTCACCCAGGTGCCCCTTTCTCTTTTCTTTTTAATGTCAAGTGAGAAGCCTACAGTTTTCTCAGTCTCATTTCTATGAGTTTTACAATATTAATTCCTTTATTTCCCTTAATCTCCTTGCTTGTCTTCCTGGCTTTTTTACATTCATCATAATGGTTTCATGATGACAATTAATTTGTCTTCAGTAGCTAAGAATGTAACACAATTGAACTTGAATATTACTTGGATATTATTTCATTCAAGTCGTGTATGTATGTATGTTTTCACTTGGTTAAGGAATTTAATTTGCTTTTTATAAGGTGGGTTTAATATTTAACAAATTAAAATGATTCTCTATATTGGCTCTACAAAAGAAGAGACATGTTTTTATCCATCTTACAGTTATTAACATCAAATCATCTTGGGTAAGTAGATAATCTTTGTCTATTTTTTTCTTTGAATATCTAATTTTTTCTTAATTCAATTTATTTTGGAGAATAAACTTTCTGACACTAAGTTTTCACAAGACTGAGGTTGTATCGGGTAAACTTTGCTATATAATAATCTACTCTTGATTCAGTTGCTGAAAACAGTAAGGATTTAATAGCTCAAGACTCTGCAGGTTTGTGGGCAGTTGTTTTGCTGAGTAAGTTCATTTAAGCAGCTCCTACATTTTGTGGGATCTGGCATTCAGGAAAGCCACTGGTGGCTTGTTATGCCTCTAGTATACATAGTCTCTGTCATCCCACTAGCTAGCCCATATGTGGTCATGTGACATCAGTTGCAGTGGGTACTTCTATCACTGGTTAATAAGTCAGCTCAGATTGAGAGGTGGAGAAATAAATTTGTTCAACATTTGAAGATCAATTAATGTAGTTCACCATGGCAACAGGCTGAAGAAGAAAAATTGATAAGATCAATTGATGCAGAAAAAGCATATGACAAAAATCCAACTACCATTCATGATAAAAACTCTCAGCGAATTAGTAATAGAGGAGAACCACCTCAACTTGATGAAGAACATGTACAAAAAAAACCAACAACTAACATCATACTTAGTGATAAAAAACTGAATGCTTTCCCTGTAATACCAGGAACAAAGTAAGAACGTCTGCTTTCATCACTCTTATTCAACAGAGTACCTAAGATTGTAGCCATTACAACCACGCATAAAAATGAAATAAAATCATATAGATTGGAAAGAAGTAAACTGTTTTTACTTGCAGATTATGTGATTGTGTACACAGAATATCCCCACAAGTCTACCAAAAATACTCCTAGAACTAGTAAGTTCAGCAAGGTCACAAGGCACAATATCAACCCACAAAATTCACTTTCAATTCTGTGTGCTAACACTGAACAGATGGAATAGCAAATTTAAAACACAAACACATTTACAATTACTCCAAAAAAATGAAATGGCTAGGTATAAACTTAATAGAACACTTATGGATCTGTATGTTAAAAATTACAAGATTCTTTCAAAAGAAATTCAAGACTTAAATAAATAGACACATTGTATTCATAGATTCAACATAGTAAAAATGTCAATTCTCTCCAAATTGATTTAGAGTTAATGTAATTTTTTTTTAAATTCCAGTAAATTTTCTGTAGATATAGACAAACTAATTCAAAAATTTACATGGAAAGCAATAGGCCCTAGGACAGCTAAAACTATACCAAAAAAATAATAAAGAGGAAATAATATTCTATTAAAGCCTATTATTCAGTACAATAGTCAAGACAGACATTTATTGCCTGAGGAAAAGACACATAGATTAATATAAAACAAAATTAAAAACCCAAAACAGACCCACACTAATATATCCAACTGATTTTTGCAAAGGTGTAAAAGAAATTCAATGCAGAAAGCACATATAGCCTTTGCAACAAATGGGTCTAGAGCAACTGGACATCCACAAACAAAGTCAGCATTAATTTAAAGCTCACATCTTATGCCAAAATAAAATCAAAATGGTTCATGAGTTAAATATAAAACAAAACTGAATTTTTCAAAAAAAAAAAAAAGAAAGAAAAGAAAAAAAAAAAACATCAAGATCATTGACTAAGCATTGAGTTTTTGGATTTGACACCAAAAGAATGATCACGGTCGGGGGAGGAGGGGATGATAAATGAGGACATAACCCAAATTAAAACCTTTTGGACTACAAAAGAATCTCACAGAAGATGAAAAACAAGCTACAAATTGGGAGAAAATATTTGCAAATTACATGTCTAATAAAGAATATATGGAGAAGTGTCCAAATTCAACAGTATAAAAACAAATTATCCAGTTACAGGAAATAATTTCCTTGTTTTTAAACATGTCTACTTGGGAGGGAAATTAATGATTTAAATCTCAGAGAAAATGAGAATTGAACATTGAATATATTTCCCTTTGTGTTGGGGGATGAGGTCCAGCTGGTGGTCCGTGTTTTGTTAGTTGTTACTATGTTACTAAGAGCGGATTCTATTTAATTGTTACTTCTGTTCTCACAAGTTCCATGAAAGCTCTGAGTTGCCTGCTTGTGGACAGAATTCACTTCAAGACATATTCACTGGCCACTGTAGAGCTTGGTACACCATCACTTTACTGAGTACTTCATATTTTAAGTAATTAAAAAGCACTAGTTTGGTAAGTTATTTCTAGTGTATATGTGTGAATACGTATATATGTGTGTGTGTTTGTGATATACACATGCACGTACAATGCCTTACTATTACTACAATGGAATCATATGAACTGCATAAACTAACATTATTTCTTTAATTGCACCCAAGCTATGCCAATATTCTAAGTTAATGTGGCTGTATTAAATAGGTCCATCTATTTACTTCTAAGGTAAATATACAAGACTGAGTTTCAGAAAAACACATTTTAAAATATAGTTGGAGAGGGAAAAAAGGAGTTAGTGTTTAATGGATACAGAGTTCCAGCTGGGGAAACTGAAAAGATCTGGAGATGCATGTTGGTCATGGCTGCACAACAATGTGAAGGTACTTAATGTCACAGGACTATACACTTAAAATGATCAAAATGGTAAATTTGCTATGTATATCTTACCACAATTTTTAAAAAGCTATATGCACATTGATAGCACACACCCTTGCTATGATGCAATAATAATGATCAAAAAATTAAACAAGTTGGAGTCTTGTGGAAAGAATTAATAATTCACAGACTTTTGGGGCGCCTGGGTGGCGCAGTAGGTTAAGCGTCCGACTTCAGCCAGGTCACGATCTCGCGGTCTGTGAGTTCAAGCCCCGCGTTGGGCTCTGTGCTGACTGCTCAGAGCCTGGAGCCTGTTTCCGATTCTGTGTCTCCCTGTCTCTCTGCCCCTCCCCCGTTCATGCTCTGTCTCTCTCTGTCCCAAAAATAAATAAACGTTGAAAAAAAAATTAAAAAAAAAGAATAATTCACAGACTTTTGTCCTCAAGGTTAATAAATTATGTTTACATAATTTCTTTCACTTTACTTTTCCAGTTTCTTCTCCAAGTTCATCCTTTCATGTTTTCTTAATAACTTTTTGTTATATTATTTCAAATATGTGTATATTGAATAATTATACCAGAAAGTTATTTTATATTATATCATTCTTGAAATTTAAGTTTTCAAAAAACATTTTTCCTATGATTTTTACTAGCTCATGTTTCACAACCTAATGAACAATGATTTTTCAAATTACCTGGATCTATGTTAAAAATATACTTAGGCATTTCTGAATTTTTGCAAACACATTTAAAAACCACAGATCTCACTGACATGTGGAATCTGAAATAATCAAAACTCACAGAAGCACATAGTCGAATCACGGTTACCAGGGGCTGGAAAAGGGAGAAACTGGTGAAATGTTATGTATGCAAGAAGAATAAGTTCTTGAGATCTAATGTACAACAATGTGAACTATACTTACAACACTTTATTACATAATTGAAATTTGTTGGGTGTCTGGGCTGATCAGTCAGTTAAGCATCCAACTCCTGGTTTTGGCTCAGGTCATGATCTCATCATGGTAGGAGACCAAGCCCCAAGTTGGGTTACTTCCAACTCCCACAAGGAACATGGAGCCTGCTCAAGATTCTCTCCCTTCCTTCTCCACTGGCCCTCCCCGCTTGGGAATGTGCCTGTGCACAAGCTCTCGCTCTCTCTCTCTCTCTCTCAAAAAATAAATAAATAAAAATTAAAAAAAAGAAATTTGCTAAGGAGGTAAATCTGAAGACTACTCATTACAAAAAAAAATAAGTGGTAAACAATCTGAGGTAATAGATATATCAATTAGCTTGAACATGGTGATTTTTTCACATAGTATATGTACACAAAATAATCAAATTGTACACCTTAAATACATAAAATCCATAATTTTCAAAAACACTCAGTAAAAAAATAAAAACAACAGGTTTAAGTTAATGTAAAAAACAAATTTGGAGCACTGAACAACGCCCCTTTCTCCAGGCAGCCCATTTCTACCTTTTCTACTTACTTTATCTGTTTTAGATATATAATATACTTTTGTTATATTTAATACTAATCACCATAAGATATAAACTTAGATACTAATACACTTTACACTTAAGGTTCTAATTTTATTGGCAATTTGAACACAGATACTATGATAAAATGGAAATGTCATTCCTGAGTTGAGGGATTATATAGTTCTTGTTACATTTTGTTTCCATTAACTAACTTGCTAAATTTGATAATAAACAATTTTAAAATATGTTTCTCATGTGGTATGTTGACACTGTAATTATGCATTTTTCATTTTTTGAAACTGTATTTCCTTTCAGTAATTTAAATTCTGAGATAAAAATTACTTGCTTTTATGTTGATTTTCTCTGTGTATTTATCTAATTTACTTCAGTTGCAACACTAATGTGGTCATTAGATGGCTAATGAAAAAATATGCTTGTTAGAAAAAAAGAGGTAATATGCTGAAGACATAAACCACTAACTTTAAGCATTTCATATTTTCATGTTTCCCAGCTCCATTTGGGAGAATATTTGTTTGAGGTAGTGATGAAAATATGAAGTGTAACTGGCATCTTGAGGAGTAGCCAAAGCTAATTATCTTGGCTGACTGAGAAGTCAGCTAACTCAAAGGAGGATACATACAGCAAAGAGAAGTAGACAACAATAGCCAAATTATGGAAACAGCCCAAATTTAATCAACTGATGAATGGATGAAGAAGATGTGGGGTGTGTGTGTGTGTGTGTGTGTGTGTGTGTATTTACTCAGCCATTGAAAAGAATGAAGTCTTGCCATTTGCAAGACTTGGATGGAGCCAGAACATACTATGCTAATTGAAATAAGTCAGTCAGAGAAAGACAAATACTATATGATATCACTAATATGTGAATTTAAGAAACAAAACAGATGAACATAGGTGAAGGAGAAAAAGAGGAAGACTCTTAACTATAGAGAACAAATTTAGGGTCGATGGAGGGGAGGTGGGCAGGAGATGGGCTAAATGTGTGAGTGGTATTCAGGAGGGCACTTGTGTTCAGCAGTGGGTGTTATGTGTAAGTCATGAATCACTAAATTCTACTCCTGAAACCAATGTTACATTACATGTTAACTAACTAGAACTTAAATGATAACTTGAAAAAAAGAGAAGTAGACTTTAATAAGGATATTCATTAATAACTATAAACCAATTCCATTTTAGCTTTGGACCAAATCCTAAATTTATATATCATTAATATGAATTTAAACTAATAATAAATCCCACAAGTAGTCAACAATTCAATGCTGAACATAAAAAAATATTGAACAGGTAGAAACAAGATGGCCAAAGGATTGTTTAATAATTTTTATAAATGATTGCTGTGGTGCATGGCTTGGTCCTATCAGAGATCTGACACTTGTCCTTCAGCTATCACTGTAGCAATCTCTAAGCGGGGTTGCAGTTCTTGAGCAATGAAGAGAATCCTTAACCCCTTCTCTCAGAGAAGGGATGCAGTCTTAGTAATACTGCAAATAACAGACATTTGCTGAACAAATATAAAGGGCAAGGTCTCAGATTCACAATTCACAAACTCTGAAGTCTTTGTGTGCTAGCCATATTCAGCTTCTGAGATTATGTTATGTTTGAAATATACAGCCCAAGGCCTCCCTCACTTACCAATGAATATGTCAGAATATCTCAAACATCCAAAAACCCTAATAGAAGAAATTCCTCCTCATCTTAGTTTTCTTGAGGAGAAATGATATTATTTGCATGTATCAATTAGGTTAGTGAGATGGTCACTTGCTTGAAACTCTTTTTTTGGGATGAATTTAGGTGAACAAGTCATATGTGAGTACACGCATGTGTGTGTGTGTGCACATGCACATGGTGACACATTCAGAAGCTGAAACTGCAGTATTTTGCCCCTTACTTCTCCGCTAATTGCTATTCTACAATAATTCAAAAATCATCATCATAATGTAATTAAATTTAATTTTGGTCAGCAGTATCACTTCAAATTAGTATGTTGGTAAATATATCCTATGTTTGGCCATGGGTGTTTTAATGTCTATACAAACAGACTACCTAAAACTTTTTGTGCTCAATACTAAATCCTTTTTTCTTGTAGTATGCCTTCAAATTTTACATGATAGATTAAAGGAAGGAAAAGGTTTCACAGTTTTATTTGGATATATGTGCTGCTTATTTGAATTCCAAACTTTACATCACACATAAAGAGTATAAAATTTAAGTGCATTTTATTACAATGAATTATTTCTACCTCCATAATTTTATAGTTATCGAACATTTTGATAACTGAGAAACTCAGCATACAGGACACAGAAAAAAGCCATTTGTCAGTTACAAAATGGTATATTTGAAAATTTACCTCTTAGATTAGTGACTTAATAGGGTTTATATAATAATTTTAAAATTAAGTAAATATTGTTTATAATTTAACCTAAGATTAATTGAAGAGGTTGTTGAACATGTATGAGTTTAACATTTCTTTACAAATCAATGTCATCTCTAAGTCCAGAAATTAGGAAAGGCAAAGAGAATATTTTTTCAACTCATGAGTTTTAACTCATGAACTTTTCAAGCATGAAATTTGCTTTGTGAGTTATTCCTAAATTGTTTTCTTTGACTTTTATTCACAAGTATCAGGAATCACTCTTGTTCATGTTAGTATAATATGTGCCATCATAAATGATTAAATAATTTCCCCTGAATGCTTCTATATAGGAAATTGGTCTTACATTTAAACTTTTTTCTGTATTGACTCTAATGATATTCCCACAGACTAATACAGCATATGCACATCTACCCACTGCTCCAATTTAACACAAGTTAACAAGTTGTAACATTTATTTCATATCTTGTGGATATGATATGCTATTAAAGCCCATTTTGTGTCATTCAGTACCATTTCTTCCCTCATCCACCTGAGATGCAATAATTCTCATGAATTGGTGTAGATCTTTCTTGTCCATATCTTTACATTTTATGTAGACTCTTCCATTTTTATGACAGTAGCATTTTTGTGTTTTCAAGTTTACGTCAACAATGGTGTCATGCTAAGTGAAAATTATGCAATATAATGTTTTCACTTAATGTTCTCAAAATCATTCATATTGACATAGATTGTTGGGAACATTTATTTCAACTACTTGTTTTCATACTATTATTAGACTACATGTATATGTTAACTTACTTATTTCCCTATCAGTGGATTCCACTGAGACAATCTGCTTTGAATAACCCTGTACATTTCTTTGTGAACATTTATAACGGACTCTAAAGAACATATTATTGATCCTTAAACAACACAAATTTGAATTGCATAGGTCTTCCTATACAGCTTTTTTTATTTTTTGACAGATACTGTACAGTTCTCTAAGTGTATTTTCCCTTTCTTATGATTTTCTAAATAACATTTTATTTTCTCTGTTACTTTATTGTACAAATACAGTATATAATATATATAACATACAAAATATGTGTTAATATGTTATCGATAAGGCTTCTGGTCAACAACAGACTATAAATAGTTTGGGAGGAGTTAAAAGTTATATGCAGATTTTCAACTGAGCCAGGGGTCAGCACCCCTAATCCTGATATTGTTCAAGTGTCAACGGTATATACTAGTGGGATTAAGGAGGCATAGAATTGAAATTTTGCACTTTACTGGGCATTTTCAAACTTGTACCACTAGAACGTTGCCTATGCTCTAAATTCATTACATTTTTTTCACTGTTCTATAAGTTCTATTGATTCTCTGTGGAACCCATGCTATTCCGTCAACAAGCTGATGTGCTTTCCCATGTTGCATTTTTCCTTGCATATACTCTAATTATATTGGTCCTTGCTTAGACACAACTTTTAATAATTAAATTCTATCAGTAATATACAAAGAGAAGTGTTCTAAGAAAGGCTGACTGCAATGTTTCAAATGCCTTCACTCAGTTCTGCAGGGCAGCTTTCTATTAAAGTGTGTTTAATGTCTATGCAACATTTCTAGAAAGAGCATCACTATTTTTGTGTGTTGAGTATCCCATAGTGATAGGAGGACTTTCTATTCTACTTAATGATAATTATAAATCCCGGTTCAGGTTCCAGATTCAAAATGAGTTTCTCCAAGGGCAGGAACAGACTCTATTATAATATCTCCTTAACACTATTAACTACTTTCTTGATTTTGGTAACTTGGGGTATTCTTAACTATACCACATTCACTGTGTTGTATATTCCAGTGATAAAGCATGTCATTTCTCTACTCAAACACAAGTAAATCATGACTACCCTTATTTTATGGAAAACACAATGTATTCTTTTGTTGTTTCCCAATAGTAAGTTTCAATTTAGATTTGTTTTGTTTGTTTTGGGTGGGGGGGTGGGGGAGAAGAAGAAATGGAAAGTGACTGCTTAATGGGTCCAGGGATTCTTTTGGGAAATATAAAAATGCTCTGGCAGTAGATAGTGACAACCACTGCACAACATTGTGAATATATTAAAAATCCTCAATTGTATACTTTAACTGGTTTTAAGAGTTGTATAGAGTGTATACTTTAACTGAAATTTTAAGAGTTATGCTCATTTTATCTCAGTAAAGGAAAAAAAAACTTAAGGAGTTAATTTTTTGCTAGTCATGAAAAAAGAAGAAAACAGGAAGTTGTAGTCAGGTAACTAAGAGTAGTTAGTCACAGTATACACGGCTGTAGATACCATATTTATGATTCAGACTTAATCTAATTGAAATGAAACATCAATGGAAGATTTTAGCCATGAAATGGCTCACCTTCAAACCCACTTTTGAATTATTATTAGGCTGTTCTGTGGGTACAGGACAATAGAAAGGTTGAAATTAAAAGTCTGTTGCAATTGTCCAGGCAACAAATGATGGTAGCTTGGACCAGGGTTTTAACAAAAGATATAGTCACTTTTAGGAAATATTTGTTAGGCTTGGGTAAGGCCAATCAGTGATTGCCTTGAGGTATTTGGGATTCAGATGCCTGTTAGGTCCAGCAGACTAGAATAATTGACTAACTGATTGTACTCTTATTAAGGAAATACAAGGACTCACATTGTCTGGATTTTAGGTATACTTCAGCTTGCAACACTCAAGACTCTAGCCCTCTACTCTTCTTTCAGAGCTATGTAGCCATCTCCCTCAAGCTTGTCATGATTAGTTTTATATGTCAACTAGGTTGGGCTATGGTGCCCAGTTGTTTGATCAAATGCTAATATATATATTGCTATGATAGTATTTTGTAGATAGGATTCACATTTACAATCCACTAACTTTAATTAGATTACCCTTGATAATGCTGGTGAAGGTCTTAATCCCATCAGTTGAAGGTCTTAAGAGCAAAAACTAAGATATCATAAAGAATTCTGCCTCAAGACTGCAGCATAAAAATCCTGCCTAAGTTCCAGACTTCTGGCCTGTCCTATGTATTTTGAACTCAAGACTGACACACCTTTTTTGACTTTCCACCCTAATTGGCCTATCCTAGAGATTTTGAACTTATTAATCTGCTGGGCATACACATACACATATACACACATACAGCTTTTAAAAATGTATTTCTAGATTCAAATCCACTGGAAAAAAATATATACAATTGCATCTTTTCTGAAAGAAGTCCAAGGCAGATTAAAGATGGCCACAAACTCTTATCATTGAGAAGTAGAGTCGACATTCCCATCCTCTTAATAACACTTGCCCATCACTTGCTTTGATTAAGTAAATATGCTGGAAATATGCTAGAAATGACTCTTTGTTAATACCTGACATTGGGCCTCAAGAGTCTACAGCTTCCTTTTGAACACTTAAAACATTCCTTCTTAGAAGCTACATGCCAGGTAAGTTGTCTGACTTTCCTGAGATCAGCACAATGTGTGGAACACCAAGAGAGCCACATGGAGAAAAAGAAACGTGGATGTGTACCGAGGTGTCAATGGGTAACAAAGCCTTCAGTAATCTTCCAGCCTAATGCAGCTAATAGTGCTGTTCAGCTGAGACATGACACCAACCAATGCCACTTGGATCAGAACTACATAGGCTAAACTTCATCCAATGTTTGGCAAGATGTACTGACATGTTGATAATACTGACATTTGAATACATTGAAATTCTGTATAAAAGGGATCATAAAATATAAGCTATGAGTGGCAAATGATATATTTAAATCAACTTATAGAGCTAGTCTCAAAAGTATATAGATCTTCTATAAGTCAATGTTAGACAAACACAACTAGTTTAATGTAAACATCTGTAAGCAATTTATAAATTAGAAAATCCAGAATGGTCCATAAGTATACAGAACTTATGGCTGTATACAAAATGGCTAGCATTCATGTAAGCTAATATACTAGTATTGGCAATTTCATATTTATCAATTTGATTCAAAATTAGAAGTCTGACCAGTTATAGTACATTGGGGAACATGTGGAGAAAGGGGAACTCTCAAACACTGACAGCTAAAGTGTAACTTGGTGCAAGCAATACAAGAAAAGAGGGTTATACCTAAAGCTAGAGTATGTATGTATGTATGTATGTATGATGATATTTGAGTTTTGCATACATTTTGGAAGTATACTTTTCAAGGAGTTATATTTTAATTGGAGAGAGAACATTAAGTATTAGTGTTAGATTTGATACAGATTTGATCAGTTTCCTAAGTTGCAATGAATAATAACTTTGGAGTTACTTTACACCAAAAGAACTCCCTTGCATTTTCACTAAAACAAAATAAACTCTAATAATGTCCTGTTAAATGTTAAAGCAACTATAAAAAATGAAGACAAGAACATGACAAAAATTATTACACCACGGAAGAAGGGGTATCACGTAGGAGACAAGATATTTGTGTAAGAAATTACTTAGAGACAAAGTAATTGAAAATATTATGCCAAATGTCCCTGAAAATTAATCCACATTATTTATACAAATAACTCATAACTAAATTAGAAACTGAGAAAAGGTCAGGAGTGCCTGGGTGGCTCAGTCGGTTGAGAATCCAACCTTGGCTCAGGTCATGATCTCAGGTTTCCTGAGTTCGAGCCCTACATTGGGCTCTGTGCTGACAGCTCAGAGCCTGGAGCCTGCTTTGGATTCTGCGTCTCCCACTCTGCCACTCCTCTGCTCATGCTGTATTTCTTTCTCTCTCTCATTCTCAAAAATAAATATAAAAAAAAAAGAAAGAAAGAAACTGAGAATAGGTCATTGTACAGAAATTCCAAATAGGTGATATTAATTACTAATATCTAGAAATATCAACCCAAAAATGAAAGAAATGAAAAATAAATTACTATAATACCATTTTTAATCTGTCAAATTAGCAAAGGTCTTGAAAAATGATAGTAGCATTAAATTATGAATAAATGAAATTTATTAATCAGATGCCTTCCAACATATATCTGATGAGAATGTAACTGAAGCTGTATTTTCTAATTTAATGTTGCACTTAAATTTTCCATATCAAGAGGAAACCTAGAAATGTACACAAAGATTTTAGTAATAAAGATCTCAAAAGAATGTGATAGAGAAGTCTAACAATTAAGAAGCGATCTAAATGCACAGCCAGAGGTGATACTTCAGTAAATTGCATGCCACATTTTTTAATAATGAAATTTTAAAAACACTAATTTCACAGGACAACATTCTGACATAAGTTTTTAAAAAGCAGACTGGGGCGCCTGGGTGGCTCAGTCGGTTGAGCGTCCGACTTCACTCAGGTCACGATCTCACGGTCCGTGAGTTCGAGCCCCGCATCAGGCTCTGTGCTGACAGCTCAGAGCCTGGAGCCTGCTTCAGATTCTGTGTCTCTCTCTCTCTGGCCCTCCCCCCGTTCATGCTCTGTCTCTCTCTGTCTCAAAAATAAATAAATGTTAAAAAAAATTTTTAAAAAAATAAAAAGCAGACTGGAAAACTTGATATTTACATATTAATTATAAAAAAAATCAAATTAAAGTTAAAAAATTAAACATATGACTGGGGTTGTAGTTAAACATGTTGCATATGTCTGTGTTGGATTAGGGCTCATTTTATTTTATCTTTAATCTTTAATGAATTCCTGATAACAAGAGTTTTTATATTTTTAATAAACTGTTTTTATATTTTAATAAACTGTTTATATTTAACAAAATACTAAAGGAAGATTAGTGAAACACTTTGATGTAGTTTGAGAGCTGAAAATGCAACAGAACACTTTAACCTCTATCTTGTCAATCTTAAACTATGAATACCAAACACACTCTTAAGAGCCAGCAATAAAGTTCTAATTTTTTTTATGCATTTTTCCAAATCCATTTCTCTTTTAGTCAAGTGGCCATTTTACTGCCTTATATGGTATTGCCTCAATTTGCGGTTGCAATATCTTCTTTTCAAAAAATATTTATTTATTTATTTATTTATTTAGACAGCGGGGGGGGGGGGTGTCCCCATGTGGGTGAGGGGAGACAGAGATGGAGAGAGAGAATCCCAAGCAGGCTCTCAGCAGTGCAGAGCCCATCATGGGGCTCCATCTCATAAACTGTAAAATCAGGACCTGTGTGAAAACCGAGAATTGGATGCTTAACTGACTGAGCCACCCAGGTGCCGCATTTGCAATACCTTCTTAATTGGCCTCTTGTTTTATATACCTTTAGCCGTTTGCCAATGGCAACACAGCACTACCATGAGATCACCCTACTAAATAAAATCTAAATTACTCTGTTTTGTATTAAAGGTCACGGTGTTTATAATCTAGACTCAAATTTATTATATATATGATTAATCTAGTATAATACTTAATCAAATATAATTATATATAATTATAATATAATGTTAATTATAATTATAATTATTATAATTATAATATATATTAATATTATATATTATATATAATCAAATATATAATATATTATATATTAATATATATATTAGTAAAACCTTAGATTGCAAGTAAATTGTTCTGTGAGTGTTCTGCAAGATGAGCAAACATTTCTAATAATTGTTAGCTTGATAAACAAGCAATGTCTTCAATATGAGTACTATGACACACCAAGCATCATGTGTTCATAACTGGGGCAATGGTTTTCTCTCTTGCTGGGTGATTGTGGGTGATCGTCTCCCACGCTTGGATGCTCGGTCTCAGGCTGTGGTGTTTGGCAGAAATCAGTGTTTTTTCAGAATATTGGAAGGTGCCCATAAGTGGCACTAGTGTATTTTTTGTTACTTCAAAGCACCTATGGACAGTCCTTTGCTTTTCCATGCAAGAGTAAGGATAGGAATGCTTTGTTTCATTCTAGGTCAGGCTGCCTGCAGATATAGACCCTTTCCTCTGCTGCCTTATTGCCAATTACACTGAATACAGTGTATACAAGAGTTTCTTAATACTGTACTATAGTCGGGATGGCTGGGTGGCTCGGTCAGTTGAGCATCTGACTTCAGCTCAGGTCATGATCTCACAGTTTGTGAGTTCAAGCCCCACGTCAGGCTCTGTACTGACTGCACAGAGCCTGGGGCCTGCTTTGGATTCTGTCTCTCTCTCTCCCCCCCCCCACCCCCACTCTCTCTCTCTGACCCTACCCTGCTCACACTCTGTCTCTCTCTCAAAAATGAATATTAAAAAAAAAATACTGTACTGTAATCAACATCCATGCAAGCATACACAATGGCCCCCATACAGAAAAATATTCCAGTGAACCAACGAAGAGCAGTGATTCCATTAGTGATAGTGAAAGTCATCCTATGCAATTACCCTCCTCTCTCTTTTCTGCCTCACACCAGCCATGGAGGTTTTCAAAGGTAAGTCCTGGTTAATTTGTTTATTTTTCTTTATGTTTTGTATTTTCTTTATTATTTTGTATTATATTACAGTTTATAATCATTTTAAATAAATATCTTTGGGTAATGGAATGAATCATCTGAGTTTCATTATTTCTTACAGGGAAATTCACTTTGATATACAAGTGCTTTGGATTACAAGCATGTTTCTGGAGTGGATTATGCTTGCAAACCATTAGCTGTGTAGCTAAATGCATGCAAGTATAACAAAATGAGTGAATGAAAGGGTATTAGGGTATTTAGGGAAGAAGGTCAGAAGATGAATCATCCGAAGTGTGAGGGATAGGAGAGAATATAAAAAACTACGACTAAATTTCTTATTTGCAGATTTAAGGTATTGTTTCTTTTTTTGTCTGTTTGCTTATCTTAAGATTCACATTGCTGCAGGCATCTATCATATATGATGATTGAGTTTTGACTGTTTTTTTAATGATGGCATTTTAATGATGTATTTATAGTTGCCAGCACTTGGCATGGTTGAATACTTTCAAGGTTTCTAAGAGGACAATTTCATTCCAAGGTGGAGGAACAAATATGGAAGCCTATAACAACTTGGGGAACAATTCACAAGCAACAGGAACAAATACAGAAGCAATAACAACATGGGAAGTTGCATTTTTCAATCACCAAAATCACCTAGTTCCTCACAAAACCATGTTTGTTAAATTGAATTACAATAGCAGTTTAAGATTTCTAATTTTTTTCAAAGGTATCTAAAAGTTAGGCAAGCTTATTAGTTTATGTGTTCCAACACAACTTTGTCATATTTCTATATAGTTACCAAACATTCATCAATATGTGAGAAATATAAAAATAGTAAAATCAAGGATTACAATCTAATTTGAAATGTAACGAATGCCAAAACATTAATCCATTCACATACAACTATTATTTTAAAAAACATGCTCAGGGCGCCTGGGTGGCTCAGTCAGTGAAGTGTCCTACTCTGGCTCAGGTCATGATCTCACTGTTTGTGGGTTCGAACCCCACATCAAGCTCCATACTAATAGCTCAGAGCCTGGAGTCAGCTTTGGATTCTGTGTCTCCCTGTCTCTCTGCTCCCTGCCCCAACTCATGCTCCTGCTCTCCACCCCCCCTCCCAAAAGTAAACATTAAAAAAATAAAAGCATAAAAAAAATATTCATTATTTTCACCAAAAATAGCCATAAGAAGCCTTACTAAATTATTCCATAGCTTCATTATTACATTAATTTTCCAGGGAAATTAAAATATCTCTTGCATAGAAGGTTAGGTAATAGAGCTTTTGAATATTAGATCTTTCCTTCATTGGATGAGTGATGTTGCATGTCTTGACAACAACAACAGAATAGTAGAGTTTTGCTCTGAACAACCTTCTCATTAAATTCAAGAAAATGGCATAAATCCGACATCTACCAGAAGATATTATTTTGTCACATACCGGATGGCAATATTATCTTTAAGGAAATCCCATGGCTGTGGACTAAACTTTACCATTATAGTTACTTAAATCAGAACAATCCACTTACATTTAAACTCCCCCCTTGTGTGGACAGCACAGAATAACATATAGGGATGTTGCATCACTTTTGTACACCTGAAACTCATGTAACATTGTATGTCTACTGTGCTCAAATACAGAAATTAAC
Organism: Felis catus; assembly: GCF_018350175.1. Classification (NCBI taxonomy): domain Eukaryota; kingdom Metazoa; phylum Chordata; class Mammalia; order Carnivora; family Felidae; genus Felis; species Felis catus. Next base: position 89,237,806 of record NC_058373.1, on the reverse strand, counting down.
CCCCCCACTTCTCTGACTACTGGAATTCTACTTAATTACAAAACTAAAATTTCCATATTTCCAAAAATGTAGGTCAAAGTGAACAAAGAAAGTATTTTAATTAATGTATTTTTAAAAAAGTAATTTGATAACTGGCCTTAGCATCATTAGTATGTCACTTAGTCCATTCCTCAGTTATTACCAGCCAGCCCGCAAATGAAGGAATTCATCTGTTTCCATTCATTAAATAGAATTTATTTCTAGATACCATTTTAAATGTGGAGAGAGATGAAACTACAATAAAATATATTAGAATCTCATTTTAAAAATTGAATTAAACCCCATACAAATTACTCTAATTAAATCACACCCTCATTTTTTTGTGTTGTATCATTTTTCCTCGTTAAAAAGATGAATACATAAAGAAGTATAATCCTTGTCCACAGAATTAACAGATCTCCCATGTGTCATATATTCACAATGTCCCTTAGTGTTGGATTTGCATTTAGAAATGTGAGCGAAGATGTGAAAAATCACACATAGGCAGAAAACTCTCTACAGACACAGACATCAGAAGAGGTAGCTGTGTATCATCCATTCTGGCAAGTACATGAACTACCTTATGCTGAAGTGCAGCATAACTACCTTTAATTTTCAGTGGGAATATAGTACATGCATAAATGATGTGTGCAACTGAAACTCTCTTCTACTGAGAAATAAAATATTTTAGACATAATTCAACAACTGCATTAGATAGGCACTGCACTCATTCCAGCCTTTTAAGTCACTGAAGTCACCAATTAGCTACATTTTTTATGCTGAAATAGAAATAGCCTCAGAAGTATTAGCCATTCTCTGCTTTCAACCACACGTCCAACACAGAGTTGTATTCTGGCTTTATGTAGTAAAGTTATCTTGCCTGTCTATTAAACTGTTGAGCATTTTTTCAAAGAGTAAACTTAATTTTACCACTGAAGGAAAATATGACACAGACAATTTGTAAGCCCACCTGTTCAATAAAAGATAAAAATAAAAGTGATAATTAGACATATTTCAGATTTTATCTATCCAGTAAGCAACCATCATAACTATATCAAGGAACTTAAAAAAATACTTATGATAGTGTTGTCAATCTACTTGGGGAGACAACTGTCCATAGGACACACTATTTTCATAAACCAAAAATATTTCATTTCAGAATTTTTCATTTCAAGACAGATCTTGATATAAATCACAGGATTTCAAAAGCAAAAAGGGAGCCAACATATAATTTATATTTAGAACAAGAAATAGTAAATTCTTCACATTGTAGAAGTCTTCTAATTAGAATTATTTGGGAAGTAAATTATTTCCCTTACAATTACATTGATCTTGGATGAGAGGATAAGGTTGAAAAAAATTTCAGGATTTGAAAAAAGTTTTAGGCATAGGGTGAGGCATAAAAGACATCTTGTGGGCAAAAATCCACATGAATCACATAAAGGCATATACATTTGAAAAGAATCAAAATGTTTCCTCAAAATGTAGGCATTGTTAAATGAAGTAAAACTTTCCACATCCATTCCTAAAATAGGAAATAAAGTTCTTTTCTTATGAATTATGCCCCCAGAACCAATGTTGAAAATGAATGAGAATAGTCAAATAATTATATACCTAGACCCAGGACACCTCTACTTTCCAGTAGGACAATGGAATCATAACAGGGGCTAGAAAACCAGTTGTTATGCAATTCAAACCCTGCTAAAGAATGGAATGGTGAATTACGAAGTTTCAGGCATATCATATACTTATTATATGCAATGATCTTCTGGTCTTCAGGCAAAAATAATCATTTTCCTATTTAGAATTTAAAATCGAATTTTAACAAATTCAAATGTAATAATAGCTAATCATCTCAAGTAATTTTGAGTGTTGTGATGAACATTGGCTTGGATAAAGGAGCTCTTGGAAAGGATCTTAATTCGGCTTCACTCTGGAAAGCCACAAAGGCTGTATGGGTAAGGACTATAGGAAGCCACCCTAAATGTTTAATGTCTGCTCTGCACCACTGTATCAAAGAGATAATGTGACTTACTCACATGTGTTGCAGACTGCTTGATTTTTCCCATGAAATATTAGCCCTGAGACTATCTTCCCAGTAATTGTAAGGAACCAAAAATAAATACATACATGATATTAAATAAATACCTTCAATGAAACACTGTGGAATATCTTCTATATTAAAAATCACTACAGTGATAGAATTCATAGAGGATTAGAAATATTTGAGAGAATGAGCTATAAAAAGTTATTTAGGAATAAAATTATATCTTTCCTAATCCCATATAAATTAATTTGCATCCTAATTCCCCTTCTAATTCCATATACATAAATTTTACATGCATCCAAATTAAACTTCCATAAAATATGATCTTTGTTCTTATTACTGGAATGAAATCTAAATAGACGATTAACTTTAGAAACCAAGAAATAATTGCCAAATAGTCTTCAAAATCCAGAATATTAGAAGAATTTAAAACAACTTCATAAGACTGAATCAATGAAAATAACATGGATCTATGTGCTTTATTTAAAACATTCTGATCTGTTTGTGACAGTAGGAGGATTGGTTGTATAGATTAATAACCAGTGAGAATAACATTTGTTACTTTCAAAAAGAGAAGTCAGTACACATACACCCTCCAAAACTCAAGGGATCATATGTCTTGATGTGCTCAAGACAGTTCTAGTTTATGAGATATTCTAAAGCAAGTCTCATCATTTTTTAAAGTTCTGGTTTGGACAATGATATGGCCACTCAAATTATAATTCTCAATGGAGGTAGTAACACAGTTGCTTTTCTTTTATGTTTTTAAGGAACATCAGAAACTTCTGCCAGATATAACAAATACGAATCAAGGAAATGTTATTTTGTCATTAAAAGAAAATCAATTCATATATCTTTATATTGTAGAATTTTTGCTTCATGAATGAGAAAAAATATTTTCTATTATCAATGACATGTTTATTATTGTTTTCCTTTAAATACCTTTTTAATCCACATAATCCTCATACACAGAATAAGCAGAGTTACTTTAAGCTTAAATTGGATGTAGACAGGAAGTGGCCTCAAAAAATCTATGTAAGAGAATTGGAAGCTCCGCAAAACATGTTTCATCCCGGGGTGTTTAAATGAACCTTGGAACTCTCAAGCCCTCATTTGAATTTCAATGTGCCCATACAGCCTAAGTTCAGAGTTATTTATTCAAGATTGCTTATGGCAGAAGTCCAGAGTCATATAGCTGTGGATTTTCTTCTTGTCAAATCTGAGGAGATGGCTGTAGCTTGTATTTGCATTTCTCCTGAAGTCTGCCACCGCATCTCCACAGGAAATAGAGTTAATGACTAAGGATTTGGCACACTTCCTATAAACCAGTGAGGAAATGACAGTGCCCAAATTACTCACAGAGGATAATTCTGATGTGACTACCTTTCAGACTGCATCAAGTAGATCTAAATATAATTTAAACCTTTCCATTTTAAAATGATAAATTGTTAAGCTTTGATTTGCAACTGAAGTGCAACTTGAGGAGCATGAGGTAATATTTAACTTGATCGTATACCTGCCATAAAATGCTGAGTCATATGCTGTTCCCCTTAATATTTGTCAAAAAGGTTTTCTGTGTATTTGTGCTAAAATTGTAAATTTTACCTGCCTGGAGGTAGGGAGTCAAGTTGCCAACTTCTCACATTGTGGAGAGAACTTGCTGGTTCAAGGAATATTCAATGAAATCTCAGAATGAAAGTGATAAATATTAAAAAGAAAACACTAGTGTTAATTATAGACCAGAAATGAGTAAAAACACACAAAAAAGCAGTAGTGACATTAAGCAGACAGGTGAATAACATAGAATCTAAGAGATTAAAAAATAGTAAGAGAAAAACAAATTGCAAAATACAGTGAAGTAGGTAATTAAGATGATTTTAGGTATATTAGTCACATTTACAATCTTTAAGGAGAGGGGGAGTGGAAAATGAATGAGTTACTGTCAGTATTTAGGAAGTTAATTTAATATAAATAGGGGCACAGTTCATAATTCTATGGATTTAGAGGAATTAATCTCTTATGGATGCACGATTAATGACATAGTCATTTGAAATTTTGCGCTTTTGTTTTACTTCTCGATGATGTTTAAAACCTTTTGGGAAAAAAAACCTTTTGGAATGAATGAAATAAAATATGCTAATAAAGTAGATGTAGGATATGATACATAAAGGAGTAAAAATGGTACATGGGTTTTGATGAAGAAAATTTGGAAAAAGGAGGACTTGCAAAAAATGACCAACGTGATTTGGGCAAAGTTTTGTTTTACATGTCATGAAGTTATACATTATAAATATCCAGCCTAAGTCAGAACGCGAACACACACACACACACACACACACACACACACACACACACCCTACTTTCTTGTATAGGAAACATTGAAAAGTACATTATAAAAATCAAAGCCTTAGATCTCTATAATGATTAGTCAAATTATAACCTGGTATGTTTTACAAATATTTCCACTTAAATCAATCAGAAAATGATAAAATAATGTGGCAATGAAGACAGTATCAAAAATTCTTACACTTTTATCATTGTTGAATAACTTTTATTTAAGAGTCATCAGAAATATGTTGAATTAGATCTATGTGATCAAGTATAATCCTTCCTTTTCTACACACACACACACACACACACACACACACACACACAGATCATCTCCTTGTCAGGTAACTGTTCTCTGTAGTCTTGATAAAAGCTCAGTTTCTGATCTGATGTTCAGATTCATTAAATTCCAACTCTACACTGCTTCTTCCTTTCAGTTAGGACATAGACATCTATTTTCAAGTATTATCCTTCAGAGCAGGAATAATATGGCTGTTGAAACCTTTTGGCTTTTAGAAAATCCTGAACACAAATGTAATGCTAAAATTCCCATACAAAACTAAAAAAAGCAAAGATAAAAAACAAACAAAACACTATCTGGGGAAAATTGCTCCCTGGGCTAATTTATAATAGTGCTAATGTAATAAAATAATCTCAAAGAATTTGATATTTTAGAACCCATAAAAATATGTTAAGACTTTATAACAAATAAAATGTGCTTGAATGACCTCCCTAAATCTCCTTTACCCATTTTACTGGTTATATTTAGATCCTAGACATGAGAATATAAGATTGAGTTGCCACAAAACTTCAAAGGCTGATAATGTTATAAATTGATTCTGATGTAATTTTCTCCACTTGTTTTTTATTCATTGTTTTTAGAAAATGGATGGGCAAGCCATGGGCATGTTTAGGAGGGAAATTTGAATATCCCTGAGGATACACATGCTCATTGTATATCAGTATATTCCATGTCACGCACTTAATGCCATCTGGAAGCAAGTAACTAACTGTGACAATTTCCTCCAAGAAGATACAGGTGCCTGCGGAGACGGAGCCCGTGCTGGTGGCAGCTGGCATGCACCATGATCCTGTGGGGAGACTGAGGAACCACAGCCCATTGTTACAAGTACTGCGTTAACGTCCCCCTGCTCTAATGGTGATGCACTGTGTGCAAGCACAGCTGAATAAGTTTGTGCTGTTCCTATGGCAGCAGTAAAAGTTTCAACTTTTTTAAAACATTTATTTTGTCTTTTATTCATAGCAAGGAAGCTATTTTGAAATCTTTAGGCAAGATTAAGAGGAAGGCCACCCTGGGGTTTGTGAGGCAGCCACAAGCACTAAACTAAATCCAAAAGACCATTTGAGCCTGAGGGATGCTCTGCAGCATATGGGCTTCTTCCTCTCATTGCTTCTTAAGTACTATCAGGCAGCTCTTCTAGGTTCAGGGCTCACGCAGTTTTCTAGAGGATGCTGATTAAGAGCATGTTTCATTCTGGTGTCTGGATTTTACTGGCAGCCTTACCTTCTCTGTAAGGCTGTAGATACATACTTGTCTTTGTAGCATTATTTGATGTCAAATTTATTCATATTTAAAGCACATTTTTAACACTCTTTGCACATTCCATTTTAAATCAAGGTTTGGTAACTAAAACTTAAGGGTAATAAAAAGCTTCTGCTGTGGCAAATCTATTTCACTATCAGGTAAAAATGTGTAACAGCAAACTTAAATTTTTATTACAAATATCTCATGTGTAATAATAAACCCTTTCACTGACTTACTTTGCCCCTTTAATTTTGTTATATAAATAAATAAGTATGTGGCTATTTGTTTATATTTAGCCACAAAAACAATTAACTTATTTCTCTTTCAATATGTACCTCCCTTCCACTCAATGTGGCAGGCTGGAAAATATCTTTAATCTTAAAATCTCATCTGATAAAACCTAGATTTCTCATTATTTAAAGAACTGTTTCATAACCAGTTAGAAAGTAAATTACACTTCATCATTTTTTTTTTATTCAAGAGGAATCTGAAGTTCAGAATTAAACACCTTTTAACCTGCCAGTTACAAAGTGCAGTAATGTACCAGCCTGCGAAAAGTAATGCATGAATCCTGGTCTCTTCTTCTACCCATTTTAGGCTGTTTCCTCATATTTCTGTCTTTTTTGTTTGTTTTTTTGTTTGTAAGAGACCCTTGCATATGAATTAGCATTAGAATAATCTTCCAAGCTGTATTATATTGTCTCGTCACACTTTAGCTATGTGAATACTTCTAGATTAAGCAGTTCTATGCCCACTTTAGTGTGCCCTTAACATATTCCTAAACCATGTTGTAAGCAATCTCATGAAACATATGCCCACTTAAAAGCATTCATATATTTTCTTTCCCTAAATTGGTCAACAGGGATGAATTAGTACAACATAGTCTCTTGTTAGTTCATTAAAATGTGATTATTTCTGGTACCAATAAGTAATATTCACCAGTTCACTTGTGCTATTTGTAAGTAAATTAACAGCAGTGATGGAACATGGGGCCACAGCAGTACATCATCTTCTAAAAAACAATGTCTAGAAAATTAAGCTTCAAGTCTAAGAAAACTACTAACCAAAGACAAATTGATAAATATATATTCCTCTAAACTATTTACCTAATTTATATACACTTGTACAAAAAGACTGATGAAAAATTTTTAAGAGATGTGACTTTATTTCTATAATAACTCCTTTAGGATTCAGCATTTATCAGTGATAAACTGTCAATAATATCTTATTCACATTCAAAATGGCTTCAAGGGGTAACTGGTTACTAACTAAATGACTATAGCAAAAAATAAAACCAAAAGAAGCAAACAGAACACAAATACTCTAAAAAAGAAGATAAAATACAACACTGCCTAATAATAACCATGTTGAAATAAATAGAATATTTTTATTAAAATTCATGAATGTCCCCCTCCTCACAAAATAGGTAGTAACCATTTACATATCTTTATTCATTTTTTTAAATACAAAAAAATAAAAGTGTTCTGAAACACTACTAGGAACCCATAAAGTCCAATCTTTCCTAATTGATATGCATTAGGAATATTCTGGGAATTCTCTCCATCTGGGCTATAGTTCTCAATAGGATTTAAATACATACACATTTACATAAATTTAAATAGCACTAGGGTAGCCAGTTAAGAATAGTTTGAATATATAGGATAACAAATTTTCACATAAAATTAGAAGAAATCCATATTTATATTTGTTCTCTTCCTTTCTAATTTCTTTTTGAATGATATTAAATTACATCTTCAGTATATCAAAAATAATCTATTAAATACCCACATGCCATCACAGAATGGTAAAAAAGCAATGTGAAGTTCTGAAGCTCATACAAATTCTCTAAATACTGTATCATCACAAAGGTGTTTTATATGTGCAAATAAATGGGTAAACTCCTATTCTGTGCTTCTCAGTCATAATTTCTTTCAAACTTATGAAATTGATCTCTATTCAGGAAAAGCAGAGTTAGACTGTACATTGTAAAGAAGTGGGTTATGCCTTTATGTAGATGAGACTTGATCAGAGGGCTCTACTCAATAGGAATGATGATAGTTAGCTAACCAGTCTATTCACTCCAGAAGATGGGCTTAAAAATAATGAGAGAAATGGCTAAGGACCAAAGGAGAAAGGAAAACAAGCTGAGTGTATTAGTGATGCTCTGGCAGAGGGCTGTAGTATTCATTACATGTAGAGATAGGAGGGTATTACATACCAAGAATTGTCACTGGTCTAGGTCAAATTGAAGTCCAACTTAAAAAAAATTGTCTTATTTTTCTGTACTGTTTTACTTTTACAAGGTGTATATGAATGTTTTAAAAAGTGAAAGAACACATAAAGCCTTCCTCAGATTATCCTCTTAAATTCTTATTCTTTTATAAATGTGGTTTTCCTATTTAGAATATTCTTCTCTTTATTTTGGTTGTATCCCTTAGGACAAAAAAACAAAACAAAACAAATGAAAAACAAAAACAACCCCCCCCAAACCTCAAAGGTAATCATCTTCCTAAATCTTTGCAGAAATTGCGAGGCAGGGTCATGTATCTTCCCACTAGACTGGAGCACTTTCACAGCTGGTTTATAACACGTTTCATGTTGTGCCATAAGTATCTGGAGGGAGGGAAACCTGTTAGATTTCCACTTTAGGCTCACAACTAACATAACCTTAATATATTATGTCCATGGATAATACATGTCCAGATCAAGTATAATTAGAACACAAATGTAAGTTTCTTTTCTAATAAAGTAAATTTATTCAATAATTTTTGAATGTAAAATTTGTACAAATTTCCAAATTTCAAATTTAGTTATTGAACTTTGTTATCTTAAATAGAAGATTAGAGTGGTAATCTCTCTTTGAAATACTCATGTTCATTGCAGCACTGTGCACAATATCCTACATGTAGAAACAACCTAAATGTCCACCTTTAGATTAATAAAGAAGATATGATATATATACACCATGGAATAGTATTCAGCCTTAAAAAAGAGGGAATTGTGCAATATGAAACAAAATGGATGAACCTTAAGGACATTATGCTAAGTGACATAAGCCAGTTTTGCAAGGCCAGACACTACATGATTCCACATTATATAAGGTATCTAATATAGCCAAACATTAAATCCATCATGTATGATATGGTGGTTGCCAGAAGCTGGAGTAGGGTAAAATAGGGAGTTGCTAATGAATAGGCGTGAAGTCTCCTCAATTAAGGAAGATAAGTAAGTTCTAGAGATCTGCAGTACAATGTTGTACCTATAGTTAGCAATATTCTATGTACACTTACAAATCTGTTCACAGAGGTCTCCTGTCCAGTGTTTTTACCACAACAAAATAAAATTTAAAATATAAATAAGCAATTTAAAAATACAGATTAGAAAATAATCATTATTCTAAACAAATTGTTTTGCTTTAGAAATCATGTGAGCTTGCAGCAACACTTAGGCCAAATTAAATGTAAAATAGATAAAGTCCATATTAGATTTGACTGGGAACATTCTGAAGTATAATATAATATATACTATAGCGTGATACAGTATAATCACTTATAAAGAAAATACCCCAAAATGAACAATCACAAAGGCATGAAGGGAGTAATTTTGCCATCAATGAAACAATTAAGGTACCTAGGAATGGCATTAGACTAGTCTCCACAATAATTTAGCTTCATTCAATAGGGAACATCTCAGGAAAACTACGATCCTTTGAAAACTAATCCTCAGAGCCACTCAGAGCTTTTATTTTAAACATTCTTTATGCTTTACATAGCCTTTACTTAGGATATACATTCCTACACAGACTTTAATGTTCAGGTCAAGGATAAGTTGCTCAATGGACAATCTCTGATACCTTGTACTATCACTTCTCTCTATGCCTGCACATACTCTTAAGTTTGCTCAATTTGGTAGTTTTGAGTGGAATACACAATTGAGCATATAGAATGTGATTTTAAAATTCTTGCTGATTCATTTTGTAAAATTTTTGGAGCAAAAGGGCATGCTAACAACATAGCAATGCTACAATACTACTAAAAATACAAAGATGTAGCAGAGGGATTGAGGTAGAAATCAGTCAATTTCTGTGAAATGGTATTTTTCCTTTCTAATTAGTCTTAGAAAAATGTAGAAAAGCTTAACCAAGTAAAGAAAAAGAGTAACCTACAGAGGTTGATATTCTCCTCACCTCTTTTTTTTTAAGAAGACATTCTTATTTTGTTAGTGGGAACAACTTTCCACCTAAAAAACTACATTTCCCTCTTCTGTCTCTTCCTTCTCCTCCTCCTCTTCCTTCTTGTCTTCCTACTTCTCTTTGCCAACCCAGTAAAAATTTAATACAATTTGTTGAGCACAGTATCCAGGAATTCTCTTTGAAAGCAAAGGGGGAGGTTGGCGGTTCATCTGGCTTATATCTCTTTCCAGTCACCTTTTGCTTTCACCTGCATGGAACACAGGAGATTCCTGAACCTCTAAGTAATCACGAGGCAACTTTAAGGGGGAAGCTATATACTGAGAATGGCAGAGCAGAAAGAGAAGAGGAGGATATGTCTCACTGATAATACTGTGGAGGAGCTATACCACCAGACTGGGAACATCCAACTCTATTTTTATTTGACTTGGAGGAAGAAGAAACCTCTAAAATATTGCAACATCTGTATTTCTTTTACTAGGATTATCAGTAAAATGCAATTCATAATTGATTAATAAAGTACAGTCACTGGAATTTAGGTAATAGAAGAAAGTATGCTGCATTAGAATTTACCCCTGCCACTTATAACTCTCTATCTATATTGATAATTGTTAGATATCTCAGCTAAGGTCAACCGTGGCATCAGATTCTTTGGAAGACTATAGGAAAGAAAACAGAGTATGGCAGCAAGGCAGAATCATATATTTATCTTCAATTGGAATAGTTCTTAGAGCAGTCCACAGAGCTATCCAGGAGGGATTCTCTATACCTCATCAAATGATGGTTTCAGAAGCAATGAAATAAAATTTATCAGGAAGGTATAGAAATAACAGGAAGCTATATGGTCCTTAAGATGTTTCTTGTTACAATTCCATAGACAGCTTCCAGGTCTCTCCCTGGGACATACCAGTTACAAAAATCAATAGATTCAGGGAAGCCCAAAGACATGTTCAACTTAGTTTATGTCTCCTAGTTCAGATATAGAGCACTAAATGTGGGTCATTGTTGCAATAACTATATGGCCTAATAACATAGTTTACATCTCATTTTTAAGTTTCTAGAAAAGAGCTAACATTCTCAGGAAGAATAGAAAGTGTTGTTTTAAATACTTACCCATAAGGGGTGCCTGGGTAGCTCAGTCAGTTGAGCGTCCGACTTCAGCTCGGGTTGTGATCTCGCAGTTCATAGATTCGAGCCCCATGTCAGGCTCTGTGCTGACAGCTCAGAGCCTGGAGCCTGCTTCAGATTCTGTGTCTCCCTCTCTCTCTGCCCCTCCCCTGCTCATGATGTCTGTCTCTGTCTCTCAACAATAAATAAATGTTAAAAAAATTTAAATACCCGTAAGATATTAAGTAGAAAATGACAGGTTGATTTTAGACTGAGGAGACTCAAATTGTAGAACAAGGAGGTTGCAATTTAATCTGTATACTCTGTGGACCCATGGAAGTACACAGAGAATACAGTATATAAAAAATATGGGAATATAAAAAACTAACGTATAAGTGGACCTGCACAACTCTGACCTAATATAGAACTTTCGTAGATGTAGGGCTCTAGAAAATGAAAAGAATTCCATTTTCACAAACAGATTTTTAAAAATTTATTTATTTAAATTCAAGTTAGTTAACATACAGTGTATTATTGGTTTCAGGAGTAGAATTTAGTGATTTACAACTTAACACAGAACACCCAGTACTCATCCCAACAAGTGCCCTCCTAATGCCCAACGCCCATTTAGCCCATCCCCCTACCTATCTCCTCTCTAGCAATTCAGTTTGTTCTCTAAGAGTCTCTTATGTTTGCCTCCCTCTCTGATTTTATCTTATTTTTCCTTCTCCCCCTATCTTCATGTTGTGTTTCTTAAATTCCACATATGAAAGAAATCATATGGTATTTGTCTTTCTCTGACTGATTTCACTTAGCATAATACATTCTAGTTCCATCAACATTTTTGCAAATGGCAACATTTCATTCTAGTAGTATTCTACCAGTATTCATTCTAGTATTTTATACACACACACACACACACACACACACACACACACGTATGTATATGTACACACCATGTCTTCTTTACCATTCATAGATTGATGGATATTTGAGTTCTTTCCATAATTTAGCTATTGTTGATAATGCTGCTATAAACATTGGGGTCCATATGCCCCTTCAAGTCAGCATTTTTGTATCCTTTCAATTAATACCTACTAGTATAATTGCTGGGTCATAAGGTAGTCCTATTTTTTATTTTTTGAGGAACCTCCATACTGTTTTCCAGAGTGGCTGCACCAGTTTGGATCCCCACCAACAGTACAGAAGGGTTCCCCTTACTCCACATCTTTGCCAACACCTGTTGCTTCCTGAATTGTTAATTACAGCTTAAAAAGTATTTGATCTTAAGCATCTATCAATGGGAATTGAAGTAGGTTATGCATCAGGCAAAAAGAAGCTCACTATTCGTACTATACTCATTTCATAAATATTTCCCAAAGATTGCTGGAAAGACACTATCTTCCGGATAGCTACTATTTGCCCTACTAGATCCATTCTGTGATAGTTAATTTTATGTGTCAGCTTGACTGCACCAAGGGATGCCCAAACAGCTGGTAAAACATTATTTCTGGGTCTGTGTGAGTGTTTTAGGAAGAGATTAGCCTTTGAATCAGTAGACTGAGTAAAGAAGATCTGCTCACCAATGTGGGCTGGTATCATCCAATCTGTTAAGGGATTGAACAGAACAAAAAAGGAAGGGCAAATTGCTCTCTCTGCCTAAGCAGATACATTCATTTCATCCTGACGTTGGGCATTAGGATTCTTGGCTCTTGGGCCTTTGGACTTGGACTGGGACTTATATCATTGACCACTGATTCTCAAGTCTTTAGACTTGAACTTAACTTACACAAGTGGCTTTCCTGGTTCTCTAGCTTAGAGACTACAGATTGTGGAACTTCTTGGCCTTCATAATTACATAAGCCAGTTCTTCCAATCCCCTATTAAATATATATCCTATTGGTTCCATTTCTCTGGAGAAGCAGCAGTAATACACATTCTCTGCCCTTCTCCACCCTATTCTCTATCCCAGAAGACTGACTTGCACACTGTATCAAAGAGCTCCCTGAGTTCTGGGTTCTGATAGAGCTCAACTAAGTAGTGGACTTGGTAGGAGATTGAAGGGAAAAATAGTGAGGTTGAATAATGCATCTCTTTGGCTCTCTTCCTGCTGACCTGCCATTGTGTAACTTTGTCCCTTGACTAAAGGTCACTGCTTCTTTTCAGGGACGAACTGTCCCTCTGTACAGTTATCCTTGATCCACATAGGTTTGAAATGCACAGGTCCATTTGCACACATTTTTTACAGTATAGTACTGTAAGTGTATTTTCTCTTCTTTATGATTTTAACATTTTCTTTTCTCTAACTTACTTTATCGTAAGAATATAGTATATAACACATATGACATATAAAATATGTGTTAATTGACTTTATGTTCATTGGTAAGGCTCTAGTCAACAGTAGGCTATTGGTAGTTAAGTAGTTAAGTTTTGGAGAAACAAAAGTTATACATGGATTTTCAACTGTGTGGAGGTCAGCGTGCCTAACCCCTGCCTTCAGGGATCATCTGTATATGACTCTTTTTGGTTTCCAGGAGCCTCTCCTCCTTCTCAATCTTTCCAGCCTCAGGATGGATACAATTTCACTATTATAAGTACAGTGGTACTGAACTACCCCCTCTTGTTTCTTTGTACTATATGTACATTTTGGTAAAACAGTTTTTTCATTAAAATTTTCCTCTAATTTTCCTTTGTTGAGTGCCTATGATTCCTGCTGGGACCCTGAATGATACAAATGGTCACAGAAATTCCCTTCACAATTGCTCTCATTGTTTTGTCTATACTACTTTATTAATGATGATGAGGCCATTTAAAAATTAGCCCTTTTTAAGTGATATAGAAAACAGGTTTCTCCATATTTTACATGAGTCTGCCTCCAACAAGAAGTTAAGAAAATAGCTTTTATCCTAGATTGTGCAAGATTATTTTCTAGTTCAAAGTATAATGATATCAAATTCCAAAAGACTCTTATATGATTCAATCTTGCTTTCAGAAAAGGAAAAAAAAAACTATCAAGGAACCCTAAGACTCCATCAGGCTGATTTACTTATTATAAATGAGAAGCAAATTTAATGAATAATTAAATTATGTTTCCCAAGGAATAACGAATGAGATAGTGGTACTAAAATGATTAAATGCATGTTAATATTCAATAGTTTCAGCTTTCAACTACTCTTTAAATGTCAAAAATATAAATACATGCATATGTCATGCAAATTTTTAGAACAGTATAAAAATTCATAATTAATGCACATCTATTTTACTATTCTTCCTATTGAATTTTACTTTCTGTTCTGTATTTATATAAATTCTCTAGCTTACAAAATTACTGAAGTTTTTCTAATATTGGCTTGCTATTTATGGCTTCCAATTAACTGCTTAGATTTAAATGATTATTTTTTCACCCCGGTAGACGATGACCATTTTAAGCTTTTAGTCAATTTTGTTTTCTGATGATACAGTCTTCTTATTTGTATTTCACTAATTCCTTTAAGGAAAAATATATAATCCTCATATTAAAAAACTGAATTTTAAAAATAACAATTATGGCTCATGTTACATACTTTCCTTTTTTGTAGTGAATGACACAGTTTAAAAATAGTAGATAATGCTTCTGGAAACAATGTATGTAATTATGTAATTTATCACATTATAATATTTATAATGTATTTGGATTAAAAAGTGTTAATTTCTGATTTCACATTGCATTTAGTTGACATATCAGGTTAATATATTGACTCTCTTTTACCTCCATTTTAATCTTATCTGGTCCTAAAAGTGAATTCCTTTTCACAGCCTTGTTTTTAAAATACTTTTCCCCAAGTAGTCTTTATTTATCTATTCCTTTTTCCATTCAACTACTATAATCATTCTCTTTTTGTTTAGAAAAACATAAAAAAAACAACAAACATCTTCAGAGAAACCATACATTATGCCTATTATCCACTGATTTCTTCTTTTCTTTATATTTTCACTAGTTTTCTTCTGTGAGTTCTACTAATTGTTCTTTTTCTAATACAGTATATAATTATTATTCTATTTAACTTTTCACTTTGAGTCTGGTTTATACTAAGATACATGATTTGCCCATTTTTATAGTGGAAATCAGTAGAGAATTTAACAGAGAATTCACAAAATAAACCACAGCAGATATATTACTAGATTCTCATTTATGAAAATTTGGCCAGAAAGGAAAATGTCTCTACTATAACACTGAAGCCATACTGTAACACTTGGTTTTAACAGATGTTATAGACTGTGCTCCCCACCTCCCAACAACACAAACTCATATGTGCAGCCTTAACACCCAATGTGACTGTATTTGGAGATTAAACTTTTCGGAGATAATTAAGGTTAAATGAGGTTGTAAGGGTAGACTCCCAAAACCAACAGGATTAGAAACCTTGTAAGAATAGGAAGAGAGATCTCTGCCATGTGAGTACAAAGTGAGAAGGTGGTATTTGCAAACCAGTACAAAGTGAGAAAGTGGTATTTGGAACCAAATAGCTCTGCACTTTGATCTTGAACTTCCCAGCCTCCAGAACTGTGAGAAAACTTACTTTTATTGTATAAGCCACCAATCACACTGTATTTGTTATGGCAGCCTAAACTGACTAACACAGTAAATAAGCAAAGAATATACAAAAGATGCTGTATGTTTAAATGTATTTTTTAAAGAAGAATAGACAACACGGAGTGTTTGTGAAGGCCCATAATTTTAAATACTGAAATGTTACATTGAGATACTCTTTTTTTCTCTTATACATTGTTAACAATGAACTAAAGGCTAGGTTTTATCAAAATTTTAAATGAAAGGAATTATTTGAGAGTTGTTTATAATTGATCTTATCTGAATGTGGGTCCAATGGAAGTATCATCATTCTGAGAGTGGAAAGAACAGCTATTCCTCAGACTTTGATTGGAAGTCATATTAATTGAAGTATGATACTATTATAAAAATTAAGTTTTATAATATATATCTTTTTCATTTTAAAAATATAAATCTTAGAGTCAATTTATGTATATATGATTCTGAAAATAACTAAATACAGAACTATTTATTTTATGTTTTATGAAAGCTCTAAACAGCTAACTGAATGAACTGAGTATTCACTCCTTGCTTCCACAGGAGAATGGTAAATATTAAGTGGTTCCTTCACCAGAAATTAAGAACATAGAAGATACCCAGCCTCTCTAGCCCAAGTTTTGGCTGAGGTAGTACTTGACTGCCATCTGGAGACTATTTAACCAAGATGCATCTTGAATGACTTTTTATTATTTTTTACATGATCAGGGCTTCCTTATTTGTTTCTTTACTTTCTAATTGTGCTTGTTATGTATCTTTCATATTTTGCTTATCATGCTCTTGGCAATACTTATTTGGCTTTAATAAAAAATGAACAGGGAAATTAATCAAATTTAAGCATTATGAAATATTTGAAGTATTATTTCCAAACTGATATGTAAACTTAAACAACACCTAGTGTCCCTCCTGTGATATTTAAATGTACTGTCAACATGAGAGACCCATATTCACTGGAGAATGTCATTCCATTAACTATAACAATGGGCCATGGTGTAATTTGTTTCAACTGTTGAGTGATTTAGATTTATGTTTTGAAATATATATGTAAGATAATCTTTCATATATATTATCTAAAAAATACAGTTCTCTACAAATCTTTTCCTGGTAATAATTTTCAATTTAAGTTAAAAAGAACCTAATTAATAATATTTATTTAGCACTATCAATTATAAGATAATTTCTATCATCAAAATGTTTATAGTTTACTGAAGATATAAATATAAAACAATGTATGCTTTATAAAAAGCAAGTAGTTGCCTTCTCATTGTTTATGAATATTTGTCTGTCATTTTAAATTGTAATCTAGTTAAGTTGATCTACATTTTCCTTTGTGCTTTCTGTAATTAGTATCTTCTTTAACAAATCTTTCACTGTACTGATGTAGTAGAGATATGTTCTATTCCAAAATTAAGAGTAAAACCAATGTCTTTTAAAATACTACAAAAAGAACATTTTCCAGGATCACCAGAAAGACTGGAGAATCATGACAGTTCTAAAATCTTCCCCAAATTTTCCTAGAGTTCCATGTGTATGCTTTCATTTTACCTGATTTTTAAGCTGGTAATTCTCTTTAATCTTGATAGCTCAATTCTATCATTCAATCCATCATTATTTCTCCCTATTTTTGGATGTACTGAAAGTAAGAGAACTGATTGGATGGGGGTCACAACTTCTAATTCACTTGGATTGTGCCTGATAGAAATATTTCAATTTTGTATTCTAAGAGCTCAAAAGAACAGTGCCTAGAGTGACAAAAATGATTGTCAGAAATGTGAGAGTGGGCAAAGTTTATTTTTTCTCCTTGTTTCTTGGAATTTAGGGCATACTGGCTATGGTATACAAAAATAATATAGCTTGGTTATTTGTTCAGAGAATGTTTGCAGTCACTAAAAGAGCATTCTAAATATTTAAGATGTTTTATCTGTGCTGCTACTGTAATGAGCTTCAATATATCATTATAGTCTTCTATATATCGAATGGTTTTGGAAACTCAGAGAACAGAAAAGCTATGGGATTTAATTGTTATTTTCATGTTTAATTGGAAAGTAATATCCTTGGACAGACATAATATTATATGAGAACCAATAATGGTGAATAGAAGTATTCAGAAAATCCAAGAATGGTAGTGTTGATGATATAAGTATGTTGTCAGGGAAAGAAAATGTAGATCTAGGCTAAGTTCCTATTCCAATGGGGACAAATATCTGATCTTCCTATAGTGAAAAGTGTCCAGTGTAACCAATATTCAGCCAATGGGTTAGCTAGTTCTCTTGGAATGTGGAACCATACTGGAGTGCAAAATTGAAAGTTGCTGTTAGTTAAATTGGACATTAGCAGTACAGTGGTTTGGCTCATGTTAGATGGTTATTTGTTGTCCCTGGTATATTATTTATTCTCTCAGAGCCATAAATAGTCAAAACTGTTTCTCAAAAATGATACATTTACTTGCTTAAAAGAACTGTAATCTCTACTACAGTTGTCTTACTAGAACTTACTTCAGTCTCTATCTCCCTTCTCATCAGCTACAGACATGTCAAGCACCATCGACATTCTATGTAATAAGCCCGCAATGCAGCCTTCATTAGCTGGAAAGATATTGCTTCTAAGCATCATTAATATTTGGCAGGCTTTGAGTTTATTGTACAGCAGATTAAAATGGTTTACATAAATATCACATATAAGCATGAATACTGGAAGGCAAGGATAGTTGGGGCTAGCTATCCAACTAGTTACCAGACTATCAGTGTTGAAAGACTTTTTTCCACTTGGACTTGGTTTGGTCCTTGTCCTCCAGTGGTATGTTTTTTAGAAATCTACAGACAGCAGATAGTATTATGGTATATAAATATAATTAATATATATATATAATATATTATAGAGAGAAATATATATAAATTTTATATATAAATAGATATATAATAAAATATAGAGCAAAGGGGAATTTTTAAGGTAGACTTTTAATTTTTAATCTATTCTGAATGATACGTAATGGTGGATACATAACACTATGCATTTGTCAACACCAGTAGAACCTTACAGCACAAAAAGTAAAGCTTAACGTATATAAGTTAATAAAAAAATCATTTAAGAGATCTGGGGATCCTAGGAGGGAATGAAGAAACAGGTATCTATAGTACAGTGATTGAGAAGATGTCTACCATTATTACTGAAAGCACTGTTCAGAGTATATCAATTTCTTTTTTTACTTTTCCCCCCTATCCAAATAAATAGCTGATAGGACATTTTATTTTCCAAATTCCTCATTTTAATTACTAAAGAAGGGATTTAAAACATAAATCGACGACCCTGCTAATCTAATCCCCAGATAATGGTCGTGGTGAAGGTGGTCGTGGCAGCAGTGGTGGTTATGATAATAAGAAAATTAAACCCAGACTTTTATTCTAAAATGAGGAGATAAGGACAAAAACATCTTTCTTCTGATTCCATGAACACATTATTTTGCAAACACCAAAATTGTCCATACTGATATAATTTTTGTTTGTATAATTTTGTTTCAATAATTTTTAATCTAGGAATTAAATGTATTTTCCTAAGTATTATCTAAAGCTTAACTAGCCAAACACTCAATAGATGAGCAATCTGTTCATTTTGTTGGCATCTAGACAACTTAAATCAGAAAGAAAAGCAAAACACTATTATTAAAGAACTTATATATAAATTATATACATATAAATTTATATATATATTATACATATTCATATATATATAAATGAACCTTTATGTCCACTGATAAATTTCAAAATTAAGTGTAAGCTCCTTAAAAGCAAAAACCTTTGCTGATTCTTACTTCTTCACAATGAATGTTGATTCAATATAATGAAAAATCAACCAATTCACTATTGAAAATTAAAATTCAATGTGAGAAAATTACTTTTAAAAAGACACCTTGATTTTTTTTCTCTCCAGTAGGAGAGCCTGGAGATAAAAATAAATCTTAGTTAGTCCTGTCTAACCAAAACAATATCTGGCATAAAGTACTCTTCTTTAAAGAGGTAAAACAAAAATATTCAAATCAACACAATCTGGAAAACATTTCTAAGCCTCGATTTGATGCAGGTCATGCACTGTGCCCTAAAATTATGTGTGCTGGGACATGTCTGCAAGGAATACCCAATGCAGCCCAGCTGACAGATATGTAAGAGCTCTCACACATTCTGAATCAGATGGCTTCCCTAGAAAAGTAATTTAAAACATACACACACACACACACACACACACACACACACACACACACCAAAACCAAACTTTCAATGGCACAAGAGATGTAATCACAAGAGATATAATAAACCAATTAGTCAGATACAATGTTATTCTCAAAAACATAATATAATCCATGAGATGTTCTCTCTGATGCTGAACCTGCTGTGATCATTTCACACTTTCTCTGCTAAGTATTTGTACATAACTTGTCTCTGAACTAAACAGAATAGCAGAATGAGGCACCGAGTCCAGAACATCATTAAGCTGAGGAAATATTTTACATAGCAAAAAGAAGCCGCAGAGAAGAAAATGTACACCAACAGAAGGTGCAACTTTCTTCCTGACCCAGCTTCTGCCCAATCATTTCTCTTCAGGTGGTCTGCTGCCCAGCATGACGGACGAAACATCCTGCTACCAGGCCCCCTACTGCAGTCATGATGAGTGCCCTTCAATGTTGTTTGGCTACTCTGCCTTTCCATCTTAGCAGATATAGGGAAGGTCTAAAATGTTATATTTTGGCATCCTGCAAGAAGCTCAAACTTACTTACCACTTTCCTTTAACTATATTCCTAAGGAGGAGGAAGGCCTTTACTGGTCAAATCAAGGACATTTTAAAGACCAGTTTTCCAGTTAAAAGTCAAGTGTACTTGGATATATTCTCATCTTAGGCTTGCTTTCTGCTTAGCAGCTGGAGTGATAGGACCACTCAGACACCATGCACTGTATCATACCAAGAAGAAACCAGCATAAGACCCATGATAATGAAGGCCATTGAAGCCTATCTAAGCAAGTACACACAAGTTAAAAGCTTTCTTTGAAGTTCTGGGCCTAAGACCCAGCTAATATTGATGAATTTTTAAATCTTTCCCTGGGCATGCAACCTTGAGATAGAAAAAGCTGTTTGACTGGAAGGATCCAGGTGTTCCCTGATGCCATAATTACAGGTTCCATCTCTTACATTTGACATAGTTGAAGCAAAACAACTAATATAACCACTGAGGTTAAGAGTTTAAAGAGAGTTCTAGGGCACTGATTTTCAATCCAGATGACAGATTATCTTTGGGAGAAACTTTTTAAACTATTCTCATATGTGAAGATTTTCACACGCATTCCTTCACAACAGTACTTCCTTCTCTATTAATGTTTGCCTTAACTGCGATTAACAGAATTTTCTAAAGGAAATATGGTGCTTGAATTTAGAAAAATGGTTAGAACTCATTCATTTAGTGTTTTAGGCTCTAACTGAAGTAGAGCTGGTGGGATATTTATTAATTTAATAAACATATTTAGCACTATTTCCCTAATACTGCTCTAATGGTTTTAGATTATTAATTCCTTTAATCTTATAATAATCATAAGTACTATTTTCTAATTTTTCAGGTGAGGAAACTGGCTTAATACGTTAAGAAATGACATGTAGCAATTAACAACATATGGCTATCTAAATTTAAATGTATATTAATTAAAATAACATAAAAATAAAAATTCCTTCCTCCATGATACCAGCCACATTTCAACTGTTTGATAAGCTACATGTCTCCAATGGTTACTATATCAGAAAGCACAGATCAAGAATTTTTCTATCATTACAGAAAATTCTATTGTACAGTGCTGAATACCTCACAACTTTTATCAGTACTTGTTGTAGAAAAGTCCCATAACACGGGCATTGCTTTTGCACTGGGAGGAAATCAGCTAGATCAGGGCTTTTCAAACTTTAATGTGTATTTAAATTACTGGAAATCATATTTAAATTCAGATTCTTGGGGTGCCTGGGTGGCTCAGTCGATTAAGCGTCTGACTTTGGCCCAGGTCATGATCCCATGCTTCGTGGGTTCGAAACCTGTGTCGGGCTCTGTGCTGACAGTTCGGAGCCTGGGGCCTGCTTTGAATTCTGTGTCTCGCTCTCTCTCTGACCCTCCCCTGCTTGCACTTTGTCTCTCTGTCCCCCCAAAATAAATAAATATTAAAAAAATGTTAAAAAAAATTCAGATTCTAATTCACTAGGTCTGGGATAAAGCCTAAGAATCTACATTTCTTGTATGGAAAAAGAAAAGCTCCAGCTTGTTACCAATGCTGTTTATCCATAGGCAGTACTTTGAGTTGCAAGATGAAGGTCAGAACCTGGTTTGGGTCCATAAAGATTCCTTTGTTTGGATTAAGGATCATTTCCTCACTAATTTTTGATGACAGGAATATCATTGTCTCTGGGCGTCAGAGCTACTTTTGGGAAAAGAACTAAAAGTATCTATGTCACCTCTGGTTGCCATAAATCCAGAAAAAAAATGTCATTCATATCTAGGACAATATTCCCTGGCAGCAGGCAGAGAGGAAGTGCTCCATGTTTGCACTTAGACTGTGCACTGGTAGGAGTCATAGATTTTGGTATACTAAGTCAAGTTTCCTTAGTTTCTTCTCTTCTCCAGGCTTAGGAACTGACAAACATAAACGAGTGTTTCTATAATGAGGAAAAAAGTAGCAGAATGGGATTTTGTTTTTCTGCCTTTATAACCAAAGCCCAGGGAATGTATTAGATAAATGGAGGCTTTCAAGTGGAGTTGGAAGAGGTGACATGCTATGCTCTTTTGTTTGGGGGCAAGACCAAGTTGTTGCTCCACTCACCATTTCCTTGCAGAATATCATTTCTTCATGGGCCTCAAGAGGAGATACTGCTCATCATGAGTCAGATTCGGATATTCTTATGTCCCCTGGCCAAAACTTGGCTAACGTTAGTCATTATCTCCAACAAGTATCAGTTAGGAATATCCAAGTTTTGTCATGTGCATGTGTGAGTGTGTGTGTATGTGTGTGTGTGTGTGTACATGAGTATAGTTCTATGTAATATATAGATAATTCATATGTATAATAAATTCCATAAATTTATACAAATACTAGTATTTTATGAAGTTGATAAAATTGTACTTAGAGAAAATATTAAAGTATTTTTTGTAAAAGTAATCTCTTAGGAAATGTGCTAATTATTCAGATTCAAATGTGTGCATTGTAATAAGTATAGGTAGCAAATAATTATGATAGCTTACTTTTGAGGTCTGAATAGGCTTATAAGAAGTCTAAGTTTTAGGTCTGAAAAAAATGTATTGGGGCGCCTGGGTGGCTCAGTCGGTTAAGCGTCCAACTTCGGCCCAGGTCATGATGTCGCGGTCCATGAGTTCGAGCCCCACGTCGGGCTCTGTGCTGACAGCTCAGAGCCTGGAGCCTGTTTCAGATTCTGTGTCTCCCTCTCTCTCTGAGCCTCCCCCTATTCATGCTCTGTCTTTCTGTCTCAAAAATAAACGTTAAAAAAATTTTTTTAAAAAATGTCATCCCCCAAATCCTCTCATTTTCTTGTTCACACGATAAAAATAAGTAGTAATTTGTATATCTGAAAGGCCTATAATAGTGCTAAGGTTCTTATTATGATTATCACAAGCAAACAAATATTATATTCCAATTATATATTCTCCCCTTAGAGGAAATTTTGATCTTGCAAGTAGAAATAATTGGAGTTAGAGGTGACATTTTTGAAAAATCAGCTATCCAGTGATTCCTAGAATCAATATCTACTGCTTAGGACTTATTATATACTTTTCAGGATGACTCTTTAAATTAGTGGCATCAACTACGAACAATATTTTTCTCTTGTAGTTCTGTTGCCAGTTGTTGTTCAAGTGGGCTTAAATGGGTTTTGCTAAGATTGTCTGAAAGCAGCTAGACTTATTCCAGGCCAAAGACTGGGTTCAAGGTAGCTTTATTTCTTGGAACTAGTAGCTAGCTTGGCATAGTTTTCCCATGGAGGAAGACAGGAATGCAAGAGGGCAAATTAACCCACCCAAGCACGCCTAAAGGCTTTTTTTTTTTTTCTCACACAGTAGTCACAAAAAGTAAGTCTCATGGATAAATACAGAATCATTTCAGTAAGAAACTATACTCCTGCATGGAAGGCAGAGGAAAAAGTGAATATATGCTGAGCATTATTACATTCTACTACATTTACTGATTGTCGCACCTTTTAAAGACTTAAGACTCACCCTCACTTCTGCCAAAGCTTAGGAAATGAGTGTCAAGACAGTCAAGGATCTGACATATTTACCCTAAGCCTGCCACAGTTTCATAGAGCTGGCAAAGTACCTAAGACTCCTGGTAGCGGCAAAGGTCATTATTATTCACAGTGCATCAGAGTGAATGAGCTTCACTTTTCTTGCATCTTCCACTACCCTCTGCCCCCAAAGTTAAAGTCACACTGGTGAGATGAGAAGCAGAGCCCAGATGGATACTCACACAGCAGCTTTATGCCATAGCTAATGAACTCCGAGTTTAGGAAGCCTCCAATCTTATTTTTTAAATTTTCATTTAATTATTTATTTACTGGGGGGGGAGGGGCAGAGAGAGAGAGAATCCCAAGCAGGCTCCGCATTGTTGACCCAGAGCCCAATGAGCAGTTCAAACTTACAAACCGGGAGATCATGACCTGAGTCGAAATCAAGAGTTGGATGCTTAACTGACTGAGCCACCTAGGCGCCCCAGAAACCCCCAATCTTTTAAGGGAACTACTAGCCAAACTGCTAAAGTTTTATCTGAGAGGAAGGCATAATCTTTATCATCACAGTCAAAAAACAGATCTACTTTCTGTGTCCAAGGGACATACTATATCTTTCAAGAAAGTTTGCTATATTAATGTCCTTGAAAGGATAGTCTAGGACAAAAATTAATTGAAGACAGGCAGAAATTACATGGAGAATTGTCTCTCACCAACGAGAAAAATTAAAGGGCTCTTACATTTATGTCTTAGAAATGTGGTATCCTTACAAATGTAATGTCCTTACAAATCTTTACAAATCGGATGCCAATTTTTTTTATCATAGTAATAATATAGAACATTGATTTTACTTGTTGAATTTACCTAATGACATCCATGTCTCAAAGCATTTTTCATTAAATTAGTGTTCACTATAACCCTATGAGGCAAATATCATAATTTAATCAATAATAAAATTGAATTGCCAAAGAATTAAGTAAATTCACCAGAGTTGCACATCTTGAAAGTGATGGGTTCAGATATGAACCTAGGTTGTCTGGCCCCAGGGTCATGCTCATTATGCTTCAAAGATGAGGTTGCTTACCCTTATCTTTTCCAGAGCCATTTTCTTTTGAACATTCATACAACAAGCAATGGCTTCCTTTGAATCATGGTTGAAGTTTCTGGCAGATGGCTCTCCAGTGTCAACACAAAATACCTCCCATGTTCAGGAAGGTCCTTTGCACTTCTAGGATTCCAGTTGAAATACAAAATAATCTACTCAGAGAAATGGATTACATTCATAGGAGTCAGGGCAAACAGAATATTCTACTAACATCACAGAACAGGGCAGATGGTATTGGGGGGAACTTAATTCTTTCCCTGTCAAAATGTCAGTAGGAATGATCAACTTCCCATGACATAACTTTTTTTTGTTTGTTTTGTTTTGTTTTGTTTTTAATTTTAGAGAAAGAGAGAGAGAACATGAGCAGGGGAGAGGGGCAGAGGGAGAAAGAGAATCTTAAGCAGACTTCACATTCAGTGCAGAGCCCAATGCAGATCCCAATCCCACAACCCTGGGATCATCACCTGAGCCAAAATCAAGAGTCAAGACACTCAAGAGACTGAGCCTCCCAGGTGCCCCATGATAGAACTTTTGTAAAGCAACTGTCACAGACCATATTAAAGAATCCTCCATGGAATGGCAATTATGTTTCTTTGCTATTTTTGTTCTACTCTACATTATGAACACTCAACCACACTATAAAGTAAGCTTTTAAATAAAAAAAAAAGTAACTGAGAGATACTTTTAATCACTTAAAAACAGCAAATATCAGAGGGATTATTTTAACTTATAAACCATACTTAATTCCTCACATACCCTTACCTCATACCACATTTATCCTGAAGAAAGAAAGATATTTTTTCTGTTTTATATTTGGTGCCTAAGATTGTCAACACATCGCTAATAACATTTGACTTTCCTCTATCCTTTGATATATACGTTATCATTTTCCTGCTATAACTGACAAAAGAAATCTAATTTATTCACTCAAATATCTGTAATGAGGCCAATAAATATTTAGTAGGAGGTTTATAAGAGACCTCTAAAAAAAAGACAAATAGGAGGTAAGCAGTATGAGAGAAAAATGCAGCTTGGAACTGTGGTTCACCTCTCACCTACACAAAATAACTTATGGACCATGGAAAAATAGTAAAAGTCCTTGGGCCATCAGAAAACAAAAATCTATTACTTATATATGGAGAAAGATGGAATGGAGTATATACTGTCTGGTCCAGATCAGATTCCTTGAGGCCACACCTGGTCAAGGAAAGATGTAGGACAATCATATTATAAAATTCTTAATTTTTATGAAGTTTGTGCCAAACTATCATGCTCAATTATTTATTAGTTATGCTCTTCAGTTATTTTATGTATTTTTCCTAATTAATTTTTTAAGCATTAAGTTCCTAAATTTCTAAGCTTCTGATCAAGAATTCCAATAATATGTCTTTTCTGTATAGAATGATTTCTCAATGAAATCATCTCCTTTCTTTCTCTACCATGCTTTATTATGAGACTGAGACATTATAGTACCCTTTAAATAGTATACTTAGATTCACTGAATGATAATTCCTAGTTCTTCTATAGCTTTGATTTATCACTTAAGTGAGTAACAGTTGATCATTTTAGATAACTGAAGACTGCTTAATTTTGTAATTATATATTTAATATACAACACACATTTATGAATGTCTATTACATGTTAAGTGATGTGGTAAGACATGCTAAGAATAGAAGGTAAAGTTAACCAAAATACTCTAAATTATATATTTTGAATGAGCTTTCTTAATTAAGAAAAATTAATAAAGTAGTGGATCAAGTACAATCACCTTATTAATCAATATGTCAGAGTTTATTAGAAACAAACAGATTTGTGCAATTTCATTAAGACTAAGAGAATCATTATTTTCACCATCCAAGGGAAGAAACTGTTTCAAGAAGGAAGCACACTGTTTTTATTTTAAACATTTTTAGATTTTCTTTCTTAAAGAAAGCTTTTGTAAGTAATTATCTATATGTGACAATCTAGCAATTGGTATGTTATTTTTAAATATTTTCACATGCTGTTATAGGGAAAGAATATTTGCTATATTTGCAATAGCAAGTAATTGCATATTGCCAAACAAATGAGGGAATTACTTGTTATTTTTTGCTTGCCATATACAAAATTTTGGCACTGTGCATTCATATATGATGAAGGTCCTATTTTTTTCTCATATTATCAGATAATTTTTCTAGGCCAAAAGTTTAAAAAGATATCAAAAACAATTATGAAATGAAAATCTGAACCATGTTATTGTCATTACTGCTTAGAACTACTCTTGTATATACTATTGTGCACTAGCATATCAATCAGGAAAATAGCCCTGTGCATAGAAAAGTGCATGCCCTAATAATAAATATTAATCAATCAGAATATTTACTAAAAAAAGGATAAACTTGCAAGAAGTTGCATGCTACTTCTATTCTCTTTTTTAGGCATAGTTGGCGTACCATGTTATATTTGTTTCAAATATACAACATAGTGCTTCCACAGTTCTCTACCTTAAGCTATTCTCATCATGGTTAAGTGTAGTTACTATCTGCAACCATACAACATTATAAAGTATTGCTGGCTATATTCCCTATGTTGTACTTTTCATCTTTGTAACTTATTTTATAACTGGAAGTTTGTACCTCTTAATCCCCTTCTCCTATTTCACCCATTCTGCCCAATCCCTCCCCTCTGGCCACTACCAGTTTGTTTTCCATATTTATAATTCTGCTTCTGTTTGCTCATTTGTTACATTTTTTCCAGATTCCATATGTAAGTGAAATCATATATTATTTGTCTTTGTCTGACTTACTTCACCTAGCATAATACTCTGTAGGTCCATCGATACTGTCACCGAGAGCAAGATATCATTCTTTTATATGGCTAAGTCATATTTCATGGTATTTATACACTGATGCTACTTCTATCTTAAATCTACTTGTCATTCTGAAGCAACTGAACTTGGCTTCTAGTCATCCATGAAAAGCAGATTTATTCCTATATACTAAAAAGCTGAAAAGACTGATCTCTTCTTATATGAGAAAATAAATGCTCACAAAACAAAAAGTGTGCTACATTGTGTTTGAATTTATACCTAATAAACTATCAGGAATCATATTTAAAAAAAAACTGTACTGTAACAGAGGAGGAAAATTATGCATCTTAATATCATCAAGGAAAATTTAGCCTGTATAGTATGTGAATAGAACATACTTGAACAAAATTTAGTTAAGTGTCTATATGAAACATTGACAATCAGTATTTAAAATCGCTATTATTCTTCACCCTAGGAAATGTGTTATGGCTTATGTAATCATCTGAAGAATGTTTATGAACCAATTTAAAAGATATATACAGAACAAAAGCAAAATATGGAATATTTTCTTTTCGGGACTACATATTTTTAAAAGTTAGTAAAAATACCTACTACTAAAAATCTGAAGAATATATATTCATTTAAAATCTATATATATATTTTAATTGATGCATTTACATAACACAGAGCTTGTTTAGTTGATTAATTCTCACAACTGTATACACCCTTGTATTCATCACCCAAACACGAGAAAGATGTCTATCATCTCAGAAAGACCTTCATGTCACTTTCCAGTAATCCTTGCCCCCCTCACAGGGGCAACCACTAACTCATTTCCATCCCTATAGATTAGTTTTCTTATTAGGATTCATATAAATGGAATCACACAGTATACTCTTCTTTACAGACTCACTTCTTTTTTTATATACGTATTGCTTTTTTTAATGCAGGGAAGGGAGCAGAGAGAGAGGGAGAGAGAGTCCCAAGCAGGCTCTGAGCTGTCAATGCAGATGTCACAAACTGTGAGATCATGACTTGAGTTGAAATCAAGAGTCACTCTCAACCAACTGAGCCACCTAGGCACCCTCTGACTCATTTCTTTTACTTAACATAAACTTTTTGAGATTAAATCACATTAATCAGGGTATTATGTGTATATTTTCTTTACTGTAAAATTATATATATATATATATATATATATATATATATATATATATATGTAATGAATGTAGTAACGTGTGTTTATACATTCTTCCTTTCATGAGCTTCTGCATTTTTTTTTCCATTCTTAGGTTAACTC
The DNA here is from genome assembly GCF_018350175.1 of Felis catus. NCBI lineage: Eukaryota > Metazoa > Chordata > Mammalia > Carnivora > Felidae > Felis > Felis catus. The sequence continues at coordinate 89,208,535 of NC_058373.1, read as the reverse complement.
TAAATCAGGCTGCTTATACTGCAAGTCTTTTTGTGTGGACATATGTTTTATTTCTTTTGAGTAAATAACTAAGAGTAAGATTGTTGAGTAAAAAGGTAGATGTTTGTTGAACTTTATTAGGAACTATGAAGTCATTCTACAAAGTATGTGTGCCTTTACGCTCCCATCAGTGATACTGAGTGTCCAAATCTCAATATCCATATTCTAATCAATATTTGGTTTGGTCAGTGTTTTTGTTTGTTTGCCTACTTACTCTACTGGGTCTGTAGTGTTATCTAAATGTGCTTTTCGGGTGCCTGAGTAGTTCAGTTGGTTAAGTGACTGACTTCAATTCAGGTCATGATGGTTTGTGGGTTCGGGCCTTGCGTCGGGCTCTGTGCTCACAGCTCAGGGCCTGGAATCTGGTTTGGATTCTGTGTCTCGCTCGCTCTCTGCCCCTATCCCACTCACACTCTGTCTCTCTCTCAAAAATAAATAAACATTAAAAGAAAATTCCAATGTGCTTTTACATGGAATTCTTTGATGGATAATGATGCTGGGAAACTTTCTTGTAATATTTGGATATTGCATATCTTCCTAATAAAGTAGGAATAAAAAATTTTATTCACTTATTGAGTTGCTGATTTTTTGTTGTTGGAGTTCTTTATATATTCCAAATGCAAATCATCTACTATAGAAACATATTGTGAAAAATTTCTTCTAGCCTAAGTCTTATCCATTTATTTTTTTAAACAATGTCTTTTGATGAGCAGAGATTTTTGATTTTTATAAGGCCAATTTACATGTTTATTTTATTTTAAGGTTATATTGTCTTAAGTGTCCCTAAAATATTTTTAACCCTAACTGCACAAAGAAATTCTCTTTTGTTTTCTTGGAGAAACTTGTAGGCTTTTAATTTAGGTTTATGATTAATTAACAATTAATTTTGAGTTTATGATCAATTAATAATTAATTTTTAGTATGGGGTGAGGTAGACAGGGTTTTTTTCATCTTTTATACTTTTATCCAGTTACTCCAACATTAATTGTTGAAATGGCATTCCTTTACTTTTTAACTGGCATCTTTAATAAAAATTAATTGAACAAGAGGGTGTGTATATGTGTGCGTTCTTGGAATATCACTTTTGTTCCTTTACATTATTTATATATATTATTGTTATTCTAATACAGCTGTCTTAAGAGAATACAATTGAAATTGAGTAGTATAAATATTTCAATTTTCCTTATTTTCTTCTAAAATTTTTGATTATTGTCTTTCCATAGAAATGTTTGTTACCTGCTTGTCAATTTCTATTTTTTCTTTTTGTTAATGATTTGATGAGAGTTTATGATAACACACCTGACAATGAAATCTGGTTATTTCTGTGACACACAACACTTCAGTAATTAGAATTATGAGCAATGATATTACACGAGAACATATCAAAACTTTAGGAATTCTGTATAGTTTCTACAACAGTTACAGCATTCACCTGCCTGTCAGTTCCTATTTAAAAAAAGCTTGGATTAAAATTGCATTGTGTTGAATACATAGTTCAGTTTAGAGTGAATTGATGATGCTACCATTTATTTTAATCCATGAACAGAGAACATGGTATATTTATTTAGTTTCAGGTTTTCTCAGTAATGTTTTGTCATTTGTTAGAGTGATATGACACAATTTGGCTTAGATTTATTCTAGGCACTAGATATAGTCCTGGTGATACTGTACATAGCATATTAAAAAATATTTCCTATCTGTTAATTGAGTCTATCTAGAAATAAAATGATTTTTTTCTATTTCAAAACTGTGTACCTTGCCATCTTGCTATAGTGTTAATGCAAGTTCTAGTAGTGTTGTGTGGCATCAATAGTATTTTCTCCTTACAGTGTCATATTGACTATAAATGAAGGAAGCTTCACTTCTCTCTTTTTAATAGCTTCATTGAGAAGAATTTAATACCATGAAGTTCACCATTTAAGGTGTATAATTCAAAGGCTTTTAGAATATTTATGAAGTTGTGGTCTAATTCTAATACCTTTCTTTTAAATTTTATGTCTTTATAGTTTTATTACCTTATTGCACTAGGATTTACAGTAAAATATTAAATACAGATGTTGAAAACAGACACTCTTGATTTGTTTGTGATCATAGGGATAAACGGTTTAGTCTTACTATGAAGCATGATGTGTCCTGTACTTATTCTTTTTAATATACTCTACCAGTTTTTTAGTGTATTTCTTTTGAAATTTTTAACTTCAACAATCTTAAATCTTACAGACAAGAACCATACTCTAAAAGTTATTCACCAACTCTAAGAAGAAACTCAAGTTTTTTGTTTTGTTTTGTTTGCTTTTTTTAAGAAGGGCCTGTAATCTTATCACTGACTATAAAAAAAAACAGAAACAGAAAATTACAATTAGTAACTAAAATTTTTCTTTATGTATATTCATTTATTTTAAAATACACAAATAAACTTACTAAAATACTGTGTGTACTTGAAAAAATAAAATTTCAGATAGGTGAATGAGAAACAAGGCCTCCTTGGCTCTCACACTACACACGCATTTTAAATTCAGGAAAACATGTCATGTGTTAAAGGGTATTTTATTTAATTCATATTTCTAAACCATATGTTTAATCACTATTTCTTGGCTTAATTACTTTTAGGCATTTTCTATTATTTCCCTGATATAATACCTGAGGGTATATCACAAACATTCTCTCTTTCAATCATGATATTATATCATGATTTTCAATTGTCATATGTATTTTACCTGTATATACTAAGGATATATTTCTTTTCCATCATTTCTTAAAATATACATGAGCTCCTTACTTGATTATGTAAGGTTTTTATGTTTTTGTTGTTTTCTATTTCTACTTTTACAATGTCAAGATTGCTATCATTTATTTACAGTTGTATATTTGTTAATACCTAATACTGTTTGTCTATAGGTTGCCGCTCAGTGTTCACAGTACACTCAAAATACCCGTTTTTATGTTACAGTGACTTTTAAATAGTCCCTTAACAAGCAAGTATTGTGCTATGATTGCATTTCTTTCTAATACAGACTTTTGTGTTTCCTGGAGTTTTAACTTCCTCTTATCTCCTTTTTAATTAGAATTGACATCTTTATCATCTTTTTAAGTCATCTCATATTGTCAAGGATGATATAAAAATCTCTGGACTCCTCTTTGTTCCTTGATCTTGGTATCATCGTACCCTAAATATTTGTTTCTAACCAAACAATTATTCTTTATAAATGCTAAACATCTCATAGAATTTTTCCTCATATTCTGTGCTTCTTTCTCCTTTTACACTTCTTAAGGATTTCTTTTGCAAAAGAAAAGTTTCCTAATAAAAGTTTTGCAAAAGAAAGTTCCCTAATAAAGAATGTAGGATGTGAAATTTCTGAGATCCTGCATGTCTGAAAATATTATTAATTTTTCCTTACACTTCATCAATGAATTGGGTGGGTATATTATCCTTAACCTGAAATAAATTTCCTTCAGTTTATTGAATTCATTGCCCCATGGTATGCAAAGTTTCTGAAAGTCATTCCTTTACAGATAATGTTTTTCACTTTCTGAAACATTTGATATATTTATCATTGATGTTCTGAAAATTTATAATAATATGTCAGTACACAGATATTATTTAAATTTTGGACTGGGCATTTACTAAGTTCATTATGTTAATATTCTCATCCATCAGTTCTAGGAATTGCTTTTACCATTTTTACAAATTTTATATTTCTATTTCTATCTATATATCCTACAAGTCAGAAGTTGGACTTTTTAGGTTGTATAAAATAGGTTGTTTCCTATTTTTATTGTATATATTTATTTCTCTATCTGTTCTTCTTTTGAAGATATTTCATCAACTGAAACTACATATTTTACCAGAATTTTAATTTATCATATATGTTTATGTTTTATTATTACTTATTTTTAATATTCTTTACTCCTTATAGATACACTCTTTTCATTAACATCTCTAAGAATATCTTAGGGGTTTTTTTGTGTGTTTGTTTTTTATGTTTCTCTGAAGATTCTATTTTGTTTAATTTAGACTACATGTTTCATATTTCAATCTTTCTTCAAATACCATATTATCCTACATATACTTAAGAATTGAGTGAATAAATAAGGTTGTAAATGTGTTTTTGGAGGGCTCGTCCAGAGATCTTCACCTTGGGCAATTGGTCAAAATCAAATGGCCACTACACTGGAAACTCTTAAATGTCAAGATACTGAGGTTTTTGGGGCGCCTGGGTGGCGCAGTCGGTTAAGCGTCCGACTTCAGCCAGGTCACGATCTCGCGGTCTGTGAGTTCGAGCCCCACGTCAGACTCTGGGCTGATGGCTCAGAGCCTGGAGCCTGCTTCCGATTCTGTGTCTCCCTCTCTCTTTGCCCCTCCCCCGTTCATGCTCTCTCTCTCTCTGTCCCAAAAATAAAATTAAAAAGTTGAAAAAAAAAATTTTTAAAAAGATACTGAGGTTTTTGTGTAAGAGACTTTTATTTTTTGCCTGATTGAAAAGTGTTCTAAATTATCTGCAATACAAGGGTCTGATGTTTTATATATTGACTTCCAACTGATTCTTTATTCTTAATCTTACAAGTCAATTCCACTTTCTACACTGCATGTTCATTTTCTCAAAGTTAGAAATGACTTCAGTGGGGCACGTATTCAATTGACTCTTTCATGATGGATAGTACTCACTTTTTATTCTCAACTAAAGGCTCCTCAGCCTTCCAGCTTATGAAGCGTTTTAAATGACAGTATCTGCTGCTGGTTTTACATCGCTTCTTTACATTCTTATAAACTTACACCATTTAAAATATTTCCATATTATCATTTGTAATCTTTGGAGAGAATTTCTTACCACTAGGAAAAGACAGTGAATTTTTACTTTGTAAAGGAATACTTCCTTCTATGAAAGAAAATTAAAACAACAATTATGGAAATAAAGAACTTCATGGTCATGTTGTCCACAGTCTACTATTTATACGTTCAACAAAAATATTAATAAATATTAATGTCCACCCACTCAATATTCCTGGTTATTATTAAGATTTTTAATTATTCATATCTCATTTCCTTCTTTGGATCCTATATGTTTAAACATTTAATGTCAAGAATGCTGCAATGTTCAGCACACACTAATGGTTAAAAAAATGTATTAAACAAAAAAGGCAGAAAGTGTCTGGAAAAAAAAATCCACATGGTTAGGCAGTCTATTTTACGAAAATTTCTAAGCAATAATAGCTTTAAATTATAAAATATTTCTTGTATGTCAGACATGCTTAGTGTTTTGCATTCATTATCTCACTTTAATTTTTCTAGTAGGACTGAAATGAGGAAGTATATTGTCAATAAAGATGCAGAATCTTAATCTCAGATTAAAAAACATGTTCCTGGTTACAAAGCAGATAAAGGCCAAAGTAAAAATGGGAACACAAGATAAAAGCTTCTGCAATTTATTGCCATAATAGAATATCACACATTATATAAAAATGCATTAAATTCAAATAATATTTAATTTATAGTTACTTTTCTGTAAACTTGTATATAAATGTCAAGAATTGATAAAAACAGAATTGTAAAATAGTATGCAATAAGTGTATTTTTAAGGTGATAAAATTAGCAAAATATAAGGTATATTTAAATAGTTTTTTATCTTCTAACTGAAAAGATACTTTTACATTTAATTGTATTGAAAATGAATTTCATTGACAACATAAGCATAAAGCAATCAAATATTTTATTTTAAAATGAGTCAACTATAAATACGCCAAACATGAAAAAGTACATGTGTATTAGAGCAGAAAAAATACTGTGTGATTAAAATAAAGTCATAAAAACAATAGGAATGCATTCACATACTTAGTAAGGCTATCAGTCCTTGTTCATTAAAACAAATAATGGTAACAAACTTTGAAAAGTTATAATTAAAATTCTTTTCACTCTTGCTTGGGCCTAAATCATTCATAGTAAAGTTAGTTGTTCCTGGAATTGTAAATATATGCATAGGAAAATAAAGTAATCTGGCAGCGTAGCAACGTGATGCAGAACAGTCATGTAGGCATTTTTGATAGCATAACTCCTGAAATGTTGCTTTAGAGAATGAACTTTTCTGCAAGTGATATGTCATGTGGTAAAAAGAAAGTTTCCACTGCAAAATGCTCATCCTTTTTCTGCATTCATTATATCCTGAGATTGTTGAATTTTTCAGGGCTTATTTCTTCCTATTTCCACTCAAACTATACTCTTTTTTTGTAATGCAGGCACATTAGCAGACACAGCTTTGCACTCTTCATGCTGACAGAGATGCTGAAAATATTGTTGCTAAGCAACTGGATGCTGCACATTGGAACTCCATTTTTTCTGATGAAAGTGACAAGAGAAAGATAGCGACATCAATAGCTTTCTGATTTTTTTTTAACTTAACAGCTGCAGTGAAAAGAGAAGATGATAGGCACAATGAAAGAAAAAGTCAGAGAAGGCTAAAAAAGAGGAGGGCTAGACATAAAGAAAAGAACTGCAAAAGAAATCTTAAGAGGAGATTTGATTCATAGAAATGGATGGAAAAAGTATTAGAAACTAATCCAGAAAACAAATAAGAACTGTGTATATAGAAACTATTTTTGTAAACTAGATGCTCTGCTAAGGAAGAAAACCAAAAATTAAATACAAAGTGTTGATCCTGAAATGAATGAGTTGGCACACTGAAACTTCCTTAACCCTTCCAGATTCCATCTCTTTTCTCTTATATTAAGCTTGCAGGTATGACTTTTATCTCAGAATCTGAAATCATGTCTGAAGTGAACATTTTTGGCCTTTGAAATTTGCCGGATGTAAAAAATGAGACTCTGAGGGAATAATAAAACGGTAACAGGGACAGATAGCTTTGAGTCTCTCCAAGGAATTGAAAATCTGCACTCTTATTCAGCCTAATGAAGGGAGACCATCTAAGTAATAATGGCTTAGAAAGAAAGAAAAGAAAAGTCTCTGAACGGTTTTGAATGCAATTAGACAAGTACTGAATTGCAGAAAATGCAAGAGTGATAGTGATGAAAGATAGATGACTTATTTCATTTCAACTTGAATATTTATAAAATAAAGCCAGTGTTGTAAAAAAAAATGGCATAAATACTACTAACTGTAAGATTGTAAGATAATAAAAAGCTACAAATTTATCCACTAGAGATATTTAAGATATGCATTTGATTCCTGGTTTAACACTTTCTATGTGTTATTTAAGTTCTCTGAACTTCGGTTTATGCCTCTGTTAAATGGCAATGGCACCTAACTTGCAGGGTTTGAGGTTGTAAATGAGATCCTATGCTGAACAGCTTCCATGTGACCTGATTTCTTTCACCAAAAAATGAAGTATATTAAAAAATGCTTATAGTATAAAATATTTACTAGGAAATGTGCCAATTTTTATTAATCTAGACCATCAGGATTGTTGAACACTCTCCCAGTGTTGGTTGAGCTGAGGAGGTTAAGAAGTACTATTCATTGGAAATCTAAAGCAATGAGATTTTTAATGAAAAAAAAATTCCTCCTAGTTTTCATTTGGCAAAAAATGGAGGCAGAACTAAAATTTTCACTGATGGGACAACTATAGTCCTAACTCTTCAATTTTTAAATGTCTGGACTATAAAGGTAGTTTCGGAAATTTATCCATTCTGTTCAATCCAGACCTGGCTTGAAACGGTGACTGGTACGTGGCTATGACAAGGTGAAAGAAAATTAGAAACCTATGGAAGAGAAATAGCAAACTATTGATTGCATTCCGATTATCTTTGTGTGAGTTTGCTCCAGGCTCGGGTTACTATCGATTGCTCCTGGCACTGGTATTGTATATTCCTAGGACATGACTCCTACCATTCAAGAGAAGGTGCACAGAATTAGGGGATCTTATTCTGGAAGCCAGATCCTTTAACTGGAGGCTTGTAAGTTTTATAAATAAGAAAATCACCAACCCCTTCAAGTTAAGGATTAGAAATATACAATGAACAGGAAAAAAAAATTAAAAAAAGAGGTATTGGTGTGTGGGCAAAATAAAAAAAATAGCAGCCTGAGAAGTATTTAACTTTTTTTTCCAAAATTATGTATAATTACATAATTCACTTTTGCTAATAACCTAGAGATATAAGCTATTTTCCATATTTATTGTAAGTAAAGAAAACTAGGTAGTAGAAAGACTGTCTTCTGCAAGACCTTATTTTTCTGCTTTCTAAATCTGTTTTGTTTTAGCTTGTGTTATTTTGCTTTGGTGGTTTGTGAGGTGTTCTTCCCCACTCCAGATGCAAGAGCAATTATTTTCATCCACCAATTAACACACTTTTAATTTTGCTAAACAAAATAACTGTTCTCAACTTATTTAATCCTCAGTAAACCCCCAGAAATAGTAACTAAAGTATTACAGCTACACAAGTAGCTGATACACAAGAAGCTGAGAAAGTAGCTCCTCCAAAGCCACAGTTAGGAGGAAAAAACAAACACATAGAACCTGTCCCTCCCCCAAAAATGTTTCCAGTTATGCTAAATAGCAAGTTAAGGGGTTGCCTTAACTAGCATTTTGTGGACTTCACATGCTGCTTTTCTTTTCTTTTTTTTTTTCTTTTAATGCCTATTTATTTATTTTGAGGGAGAGAAAAAGCATGAGTGGGGAAGGGGCAGAGAGAATCCAAAGCAGGTTCTGCACTGACCACATTCTCAACAGAATCCTGAGATCATGACCTGAGCAGAAATGATTAAGAGTCTGATGTCTAACTGAGTCACCCAGGTGCCCCTCATAGGCTGCTTTTCAAATCTCTAATAATGGTCATGTTTGATTTCTATTCATTTTGACGTCATAATATATTTATGAGGCTGTGTTTGTTTTTACCAATGTAAGAAATCATTTTCTTCTTGTGTAAGTAACTCTACTCTTTTCTACTAATTAATGTTAATGTTAATGTCAATGAGTGATATGGTAGAAGTAAGAATGCCTGGTTCTATCCCTGAAACATAATATGTACTCTTTTCATTTTTCCTGTTTTCCTCAGGTACATTTAATCAAGTGCTTCTTCTATTTAATTTGCTCACATCTTTGGGAATATGAAGATGACTGTGAGTTAAAATGACTCCCTCATTTTGAGGAACTCTCCAGGTTTTTTTTAATATTTATTTTGAGAGAGAGAGAGAGAGAGAGAGAGAGAGAGAGAGAGAGCAATCAAGGGATGGGCAGAGAGAGAGGGAGACACAGAATCAGAAGCAAGCTCCAGGCTTTGACCTGTCAGCACACAGTCCAACACAGGACTCGAACCCACAGATTGAGAGATCATGACCTGAGCTGAACTCGGACGTTTAACCGATTGAGCCACCCAGACATCCAAGGAACTCTCCAGTTTGTAAAGGGCAATAAATCTGAAGTAAGTTCAAGAGAGTGATATTAGACTATAAGCACTGAATATGTGAATGGTTAATTTTATATGTCGACTTGACTGGGACACAGGGTGCCCAAATATTTGGTTAAATATTCTAGATGTGTCTGTGAGGATGTTTTTGGATGAGATTAACATGTGAATCACTAGACTGAATAAAGTAGACTTCTCCCCTCAATGTGGATGGGACCCATCAAATCTGTTGGAAGCATAAATTTAAAAGTCAAGGTAAGAAAGAATTCTCCCTGCCTAACAGCTTAAACTGGGACATTAGTCTTCTCCTGCCCTCAAAGTGGGACTTTAGTTCCAGATTCTCAAGGGCTTTCCTGGGTCTCCAGTTTGCAGATGGCGCATCATGGAACTTCTCAGCTTCTATAATTCCTAGAGCACATGGTGAGGGGATAAATAGAGCAGCTCTTGAATGATAAATCCATGGTAGCATCCCAACCCCCCTAAGCCTTTGGATACCTTACTAAATACCTTCTGACATTTAAATTTATTGTAGGTAATTCTTGGGTTGATAATTCAGTATACTAAGCTAGCAAACTACTGAAGTCATTACCAGCTCCTCAAGCCTACCCACTGAATTTAGAATCTGTTTATGATTCCATATCAATAAATGTGTGCTGATTCAACTCATATTCTTTACGCTCTGAGCTCTTATTCTTAGCATCCACAGATTTGTTATTATAAGTTGGCAAATACATACAATTCTGTTGTTATGTAACACATCTTCTCAAGGGTGACATTTGTATCTCGCTGTTGAAGGCATGCTGGGAATTCAGTCTAGTTATACATATAGAAGTAGGAAAATGTGGTGGGATAGGTACTGAGGGAGATTAGCAATCTCTTGTGGAACTACTGTGGGGAAGCCATTACAGGTCCTCAGGCAAGTGAAGAATAGCATCCATATGGACAGTTTTGAAGGGCTGCTTCGAGTTCAAGGTCCCTAGCTTCATTGGAATCTGCCCATATGGCTGCATTCCAATTTTCAAGATCTCATCCCTTTCTGAGATATACTACATGTCTAGAAATAAAATTTGCATTATAACAGCCACTCACAGGATTTGATTTTGGATACTGTTTTCAGAAATCTTAGCCTTGTGGCTACAGAAGATAAGAGTTTTAGAGCAGTCACAGAAGCTTATGCAGGTCGCTTATGCAGACCTTGAGCTGAGAACTAATTCAAAGTCTGGAGCTTAGGACCTTCTTATCACATGTTTTCCAGTGCATTTATAATCCTTATATTTACTAACATTTCCTTATAAGCCAACATAATCCTTATATTTACTAACATTTCCTATGTCAACAAATGCTTGTCAACAGGAATTTTACCTTTTGGAGATAGACACTTGCATTATCTACAGGTAATAATTTGCCACTGCATGTCATAAGCTACCATTGTGTTCTTTATCTTTGAAGAGTCATTAATGCCATTAAATCTAACCAGATCAATATTAGATAGTCTAAAAGGAATTCAGAAACACATAATTAATATTTTGTTCTCTCAGAAACACTATCAATGCCAAATTTTTTATTAATCAGAGTTCAATAAGAGAAATAAACTATTCCTTTATATGAAGAGAGTGAAGCATTGCAGGTGACATTATGCAATTATAGCAGAGGTTAAATAGTCTCTTCATAGCTGTTGTCTTTGTGTCTGATGCTGGAGACTAAAATCCAAAGAATATGAAATCAGATGTAAAGAAGGGGAGAGTACAGACAAGTTTAATCTCATGAGAATAAGCTGGGAACCAGGACCACAAGCAGTCTGGAATCCATAAGGAAACACTGGAAATTCATGTTCTTCTTACCAACTCTAACTTTGTTAACTGAGTGTCCTAAGGGAAGAGTTGGAACCTGGGTGTCCTGAAGAAGTTGGAACCTGTCTTTACAGTGGTAAATACACACCTGATCCAGGAAGCAGAGAAGCTAAAAAAGGTATATCAGTTGCTGACCCAAAGCTCCCTCACCTCAGTAAGGTAACCTAGCACATAAGCAAAGATGACGAACACCTTGCTTGACTTTCCAAGCATAAAAACTAAATGTCTTTTACTTCACTAGTGATTGTCAAATTTCATGAAAAAAATGTCTCTTCTCACTCAGATGAACTAGAAATACACATGGAAGCTAGTTCAGGGAAATATAGTTCTGTCTAGCCAAACTGACACATTGCAAAAAGAGCAGTGTAGAGAAGCCAGCTTAGTCACACCCAAGTAATCATGCCTAATCACTAGCCAATTAACCAAACTTACAATTTATTAGTATGTTTACCATAACCTGTGTTAATAATTGCTTGTTAGAACCTTTCCCTTTTAATTCCCTAAAATATACTAGCATTTGCTGGTATTGGTTTTATAGAAATTTTCTTCCAGTATTGTATCAAAAATTGTATCAATTTGTAGATAATCTCTCTTTTGTCGAGAGTTTCTTTTAATATTTCTCATTGATATATTTTACCACTGTATATTTAGGTATGGGATTAATACTTATTAATCCTTTAGGATTTAAGTATAGCTTTTCAATCTGGAGATATGTAACTTTCATCAAATCATTAAGATTAGCTGTCATTATCTTATTTAACATGGCTTCTATCATGTCTTATGGTAATTCTGAGAGCTTTTCACAAATATACTTCTCTTCCTTTCTGTACCTGTTAGAATTGCATGTCACATTCCTGCCAAGTTAGGATTGGTCAAAGTTCTCTGCAAAAAGTGGCACGTATCACCTTCTAGGTCAGTCTTTAAGGTAAAGGGCTTAATTTGCAATGGCCCTTTCCCCTGTGTCATGAAAAGTGGCATTGCCCCAGTTGTTAGAAGTTTCATTAGTTTATGTGAGTAACTGGGATCATTGGTGATGACCTTCACGAGTGACCTATACATCAAATTTCCTAAAGGTAGTGTTTTGACTTCCATATCCTGCATTTCTAATGGTAAGATAAGCCCTCAATTCTTACTATTAAATGGTCCCTCTACTTTCACTTAGGCTTTCTTAAAGATTGGCTGATAAATTGGCAATTTATAAAATATGCTGGAAATTTAAAGAGTAATGAACATAAAATCTAGCACATAGATGTTTCACAAAAACTAAGATAATAAAGATCTTGAAAACTTTTTTCTCCCTCTCAGGGATGTTTAAAGGCTAAAACTTGCCTCAGTCAATAATCAGATGACTATATCTGTACACTATATGCACCATTTTGTATAGTCCTCACCTATATTTTTCTCATAACATATAGATCTATTCTTTCCAACACAGTAATCACTAGTCACATGTAGCTACTGAGCATGTGAAATGTGGCCAGTCCAAATTCAGCTGTGTTTTAAATATAAAATACACATTGGATTTCAAAAACCTGGACAAAAAAAAAAAAGAATGTGAAATATCTGTTCATCAATATTTTTACACTGTTACTAGTTGAAATAATAGCTTAAATATAGTTGCTTAAATAAAGCATTAAATGAATATTAATTGGATATGTTTCTATTTCAGTTTTAAGGGGTTCTAAATTTTGTATTTGCCTTTCATTATATTTCTGTTAAAATAGTATTAGTCCAGACTTTAAAGGTGAAATATTTCTATTATATATAGAATTTCTTATGAATTTTTCATTAAGTAATCACTGTACCAATATTCTAACAGTTTTTAGTACTCATTCTTAAAGAAAGTTTCTTTAAGAGATTTATTTACTAATGAGTATAAATTAATATTAATATATTTTCACAAATTCTGTGAGTGTAGGTTTTTTTTTTTTTGCTTATTTTAACACTGAACAATTTCTTGTGTGTGTGTGTGTGTGTGTGTGTGTGTGTGTGTGTGTATCTGAGTTTTGTGTATAGAGCATTTGTTAATGTAGATAATGGTTCACATTTTATATTAGACATCTTAGAAATTGGTATCCTTCAAGGTTTTATTAAAAATGGAGTTAAAGATACCCAAGGTTGGATTTTATATCTAGAGTTTCAATATTGGGCTTTTAAGATGTAAATTTCATTCCTTGTCACTCAAATATATCTTTCAATTTGACTTAAAATTTATGACTTACAAATTTGATCAGATGGCTGAAATTGTTTCTTATCCTCCACTGAACTTATTATAAGTCTATGCGACAAAGTTAGTGATATAAGTAATTGATCCAATTTCTCCTCTTTCTCAAGCACATTGGCCTATAACCCAAGTGCCAAAGCTCTTCAAGCTTGAAGTTTGCTAAGAGTATAGTCTTAGTAATAGTGAAAAAAAAAATATCTGTTATCTGATAACAAGCTATGAAGTCTATGAAGACATTTCCAAATCTTTGATAATATCACATGCATAATACATACTACATGCGTATGTGTATGTAGTAAAAATACTGATAGTTTTCAAAATTATTCTAACAGTGGATAGAGATGAATATATAGATAGATAATCTGGGCTACTGATAAGACTAGCTTCTATAAAACAAAATGATTGCTGTTTTACTTTTGTATGACACTTTTTGCTTTTTCAAATTACTTTCACATATTTTCACAAAATAACCCACTTTAAAAACAACACTACAAAAAGAGATAGGTATAATAATTAAAAACACTTATTTATGCTTACTACATGACTGGTATTCTTCAAACAAGTTTATATGTATTAACTCATTTAATCCCCACACATAATCATCTCTATTTTACAGATGAAAGAACCAAGGAACAGAAAAGCTAAATATCTTGTTAACATTTCCCTGGCTAGAACTGGTAGAACTGGATTTGACCCAGGCAATTTAATTCCATAGTCTATGCTCCTAACAACACATTTTATAGAGAATAATAAGAGTATTGTTCCAAGTATGTCATTTATAGGTATAGCCAGGACCACAACACAGATTATCAGATTTAAAGTGAATTATTCTTTTCATTACATGGTCATCTATAGTGAAGAAACTGTAAGAGGAAAACATACAGAAGGGAAGGAAGGAACAGAAAAGGCAAAATCATAAACAACTTAAATAGTGTAATATCATTACTATGCAAATGTTTACATTTTTAAAGTTTTAGCATCAGTACTGCACTTGTGTTTTAACCTACTAATTAAAATATGAATCAAGTTCCTACAACCTACTAACAGATTATTAGGTTCTATTTTACCTTATTTTATTTTATTTTATTTTATTTTATTTTATTCATGTTTATTTTTGAGAGAGTTTGAGTGGGGGAGGGGTAGAGAGAGAGGGAGACACAGAATCTGAAGCAGGCTCCAGGCTCTGAGCTGTCAGCAAGCCCAATGGATGCAGGGCTCACACTCAAGAATCATGAGATCATGACCTGAGCCAAAGCCAGAACCTTAACCGACTGAGCCACCCAAGCACCCCCTCAATTTTAAATTCTAAACAATTTCATGAGTAGAAATGCTTTGATGCTACATTTTCACTCCTTCTCTATGTGGTACTGTAGATATAGTTCATTTAAAAAACATAGAGGAATGATTGGAAATTATACTGAAAAAATTTCAGTTGTAAATATAGCAAGTCTATCCAAATTTATCTGTATATTAATGTCAATCACAACCAAAAACATAGGAGTTACACATGTGTGTGTGACTTTGACAAGCTGATTCTAAAATGTATATGGCACTGCAGTAGACCAAGAAGAGCCAACACGATCCAAGATTGTGTTAATAAAGATGTACAAATTTAGTTGATGTAAACTATTCAGCAATTAGCTTTTTTTTGTTTTTTTTGTTTTTTTTTTTTTTTTGAGAGAGAGAGAGAGAGAGAGAGAGAGAGAGAGAGAGAAACAGAGACAGAGAGCACAAGCTGGGGAGGGGGAAAGAGAAGAGGACAGAGGATCCAAGAGGGCTCTGTGTTAACTGCAGGGAGCCAGTCCAATGTGGGGCTCTAACTCCAGAACTGTGGGATCCTGACCTGAGCCAAAGTGGGATGCTCAAACGAATGAGCCACCCAGGTGTCCCCTAGGAGTTCCTATAAGGCTAAAATAATGCAGACAGGGTAATGTAAGCAAGAAGATAGGCAAATACACAAATGGAACAGATAAGTGTCCAGATATAAACCCACACATATGAAAATTTAATTTATGACCCAAGTAGTGGTATTTTCAATAAATTATGTTGAGTCAATTGAATATTCACATAGGAAATAAAATAAATCTTGCTCTTTACAATATAAACAAAATAAATTTCAGGTGAATTTTTCAACCAATTAAAAAGGTCCTAGTGGCACCTGGGAAGTTCAGTTGGTTAAGTGTCAGACTCTTGATTTTGGCTCAAGTCATGATCTCACATTTCATGGGATCAAGCCCTGCATGAGCTCTGCACTGAGCATGAGGCCTGCTTAGGATTCTCTCTCCCTCTACCTCTCTCTGCCCCTCTCCCACTGTCACTCTCTCTCTATCAAAATAAATAAATACACATTTAAACACAAAGTCCTAAAATAAATTTTCAAAAGTTAAGGCAACCACATTTTTAAGAGTAGGCAAAAGTTCTGAAAAAGTATTTCATAGAAGATAGTATCCAAAAGCCAATAAATATATGAGAAATTAACTCATTAGGGAAAGTAAAGCCTTGAAGCAGTACCACTACAAATCCAACAAAAATGCTATGAACAACCACAAAACTAACTATTTCTAATGGGGATGCAGAGAAACTAACACTCATACTCTGCTAATGGGTATGTCAATTGATAAAACTATGGAAAACTATTTGGAAATATCTACTATATCTGACAACTTCAATATCCTCTTACACAACAGGTCTATTCCTAGGTACATATATCAAAAGAAACACATATCTATTTTTGTGCACAAAAGATATGCACAAAACATATTTACAACTGGATTATTCATAATAGTCCCAAACTTGGGGGAAAAACTAAACAAAGCAAAACAAAGAACAAAAAAATCACTACTACTACATTCAATAACTGAAAGAAAACTCAAAAATAAGCTATTGAGCAAAAGAAGCCAATTACAAGACAGTACCTGACAATTTCATTCATATAAATTTCAAAAACAACCAAAAACAAAATCAGTAATGGAAATCATTAAAAATGGTAAATATGCTAAGACAAAGTCTTCTGGATCACTCATGATGGTCTGTTCTTTGGTATGGATGGTATGTGTGTGTGTGTGTGTGTGTGTGTGTGTGTGTGTGTGTGTGTGTATTTAAACAGTTGTCCTTGTGTACTTTGGCCAGTTTTTATATATGGCCAGTTTTTATCCTGTGCTGGCATTTAATTTTTAAAAAATTTCCTCCAAAAAAAGGAAAATAAGAAAACACAATGAGGGTTAGACGAAGATACAATAACTCTAACTATGCTTCGGAGAATTACTTTGTGCAAGGACATTGCAAAAGTTAAAAAAATAAAATCCTAAAATTAAAGACATGATTGAATATGTAATACAATGCTATACATTTTATTGTTATCTTTGCTCATTGCAGAAGTGAAACCATTGAACTATCTTTTCTTACGTCAACATGAATGTTCTCCTTTCTGCTCACCCTCATCATCATGAAATTCCCTTCAAATTCATTTCAAACTTCCCAGATACTTAAATTGTTCATTAAACTTCTCACACTTTTACATTCACTGATACATGATAAACACCTGCTTGCCTTGTAGCTTTTCCTAAAATTCATTTTGGTGACTGGAAGAATTGCTATTCTAGTCCCTATTGGTCCTTCCAGAATATAGTAGTTTTCCATTGCTGATGTGCTAACTTATATTTTTTTTAGCTTAGAACAACATACATTTATCATCATTTAATTAGAGAGGTCAGCAGTTTCACTGAGGTAGAATCAAGGTGTCAGCAAGGTAGTATTCCATCTAAAGGTCGTAGTAGAAAATCTGTTTCCTTACCTTTTCCATCTTCTCAGGCAGCCTGCATTCCTTAGCTCATGGCCACTTCTTTCATCCTCAAGGCAGCAGTGCATTTTCATATCTTACTCTAACTCTGACACTCCTAGCTTCTCCTTATAAGAACCCTCCTGACTTCACTAGGCCCACTTGTATGACTCAGAATAATCTTCCCATCTCAAGATCCTTAACATGTGTAAAGTTCTTTTGCCAATTGACATATTCATTTCTTTACCATCTCTGGCTTGACCTAATGCAAAAATAACTTAACTAGATTTCCTGTCTCTAGTATTGTCCTCCTCACTCTCAAATCTATTATTTATTATATTGCAAATACTTCATGATACTCTCTATTAAAAAAAAACACTTTGTGTTACTCTCTAACTCAACCTAGTTCAATGATTAATTGTTTACTAGAAAATAAAGTATTTTTCAAGGGTTACATGGATCTCTATGCTGCTCATTCAAGCTACCTTTCATTCTCGCAGACAATCTGTGCTATTTAAATTGTTATCTCTTAGCTCCAAGTCTCCCTTTCTACACTACACATTTGATTCTAGGACTAAGATCTTGCAACACCATGAAATCTACTGAAGATAACTATTCTTTTTGTGAAACACTACCCTGTCTTGTTTTTAAGCCCTGACAGGGACTGAATACCTGACACATAACACCAAGTGACAAAGGGATCTCAGTAGCCTATCATGAAGTGTGTTTTATTTTTTATTTTATTTTTTTTTACATTTATTTATTTTTGAGAAACAGAGTGAGACAAAGCATGAGTGGGGGAGGGGCAGAGAGGGAAGGAGACACAGAATCTGAAGCAGGCTCCAGGCTCTGAGCAAGCAGTCAGCACAGAGCCTGATGTGGGGCTTGAACCCACAAACTGTGAGATCATGACCTAAGCCGAAGTCAGACGCTCAACCAACTGAGCCACCCAGGTGCCCCATGAAGTGTGTCTTATCTGACTCAGTAAGCCAAAAAGTTGGGCATTAATAACAAGAGTCTATCAAGTACAAATAAGATTCCAGAAACTGGGCTGCAACAGATCCAGAAGCACAAGAAAGTTACACCAACAGGGTACTGAGACTCCTGCCATATTTACTCCTAGAGTTATATCCTCTCCTCTCCCTTAATCCACACCTACAACCTGGAAGTATACAACCACCACTGGCTGATTAAAAATAAAAAGTTTTGCTTGTTTAACATTTTTTTTCATCCTATACTAGTACCGACCAGAACTAGATACCTGCAACACCACAATCTCAATCAAGAACTTCCCTAAAACACAAGAGTGAAGGGAAATATTACTAATAGGCAGAACCTGGAAAAGTATATTTTAAGTTATCTACTTTAACTAGATATCTAGATCCATATCTAGAAATATGGATCTTCACAAATTAATTGGTGCTTGCTAATAGTTTGGCCTTATTATCAGGAAATGGAAAGAATTAGATGGAAGACTTTAGATTAGAAGACAAGTAAGTATAAATTTTTAGAAAAGGACAAAGGATGTTACAGTGTTTGCTTTCATCTGAAATCTTATCCATGTGTAAGCAGGTGGATAAAATATATATTCTGTGGACATCAGTAAGCCTCTTTCCCAGTCATTCTTGTGCCTCTTTAATGAACACAAATATGCTATGGTCATGGTAACAGAGATTGAGTCTATATATGGGCTCAACAAAAGTCAACTTTCCTCACCAAGTCTGAACTGGCTGCCATCACTGCTGAGCAACTTATCTGTCAACAGCAAAGACAAATGCTGTCCTGACATACAAATCTCTAGAGGGACCAGCCAGTTCCTGGTGGCAGATCTATTATACTGAATCTCTTTCAATATGGAGATATCAACTAATTTGCATCACTAAAATAAACATGTAGTACTTTCCATGAACATGCCTTTCATGTCCACAACTCTTCCCTCAGTATCAAAATCCATGAAATTAGGGAATGACTTACTTATGTTTTATTATTCTACCCAAAGTTTCTTTTGCCAAGAAATTCATTTCATATGAAAAGAAGTGTTAGAATTGGCTTCTGACTACAGAATTCACTAGTCTTACTATATCACTTAGAAGGTGCTGGCATGAGAGAATGGCAGAATAGCGTAATAGGCTGCTGAAGAGTCAATTACAGCACCAGTTGAGAGAGAAGAAGCTGAAAAGTATGTGTTTCTGTCTTTCAGGATGAAGTCTATACTCTGAATAATCATGTTATATGCTGCAGTTTAGCCCAAGCTCAAATAAATGAGTCCAAGAATCAAAGGCTAGTAGCAGAATTTGCTCCTGTCACTATTACACATAATAATCTACTCATACAGGTTTGGCTTTCTATCCTCACAATTTTGGCAACTGCTAATTTGAAGGTCTTTGTCTCCATGGCAGGTGACAATGGCTGTGTAACCTGACCAGATAAGGAAACTAGACCAATTAAAGTGCTAGTTAGGTGACACTTAACCAAGAGATTGGTGGCTGAAGAAGGAAGCTATCTATATTGATCACAGCCTCTTAACCTGTTATACAAACAGGGGCTAATTCAGTTTTGTACATTTTCTTCCTTTTGTATTTAGTGTATACACATAAAAATACATATATTATCACACACAGTTTAGTTTATATTAACTATTCTTATTTATATTAACTATTCTCCTGTCCTTTACTCTTATCATTTTATGTAAGAATTCCTGGTGGGTAGTTGGCTTTTTAACTTAATCTCCTAAATTATAAGAATATTCTGTAGTCATTATGACTGAATGAGAGGAGTAATTTGCATTGCTCACAGATGGATACTGGGACTGGTGCCCAAAGATCACACTGTGTCTGCTGGGATTTTGTTTCTCACACTTTTGTAGAAACAGTAAAGTGTCTTCCTTGGTACAAAAGATTATTACATGTTGTTGGATGGAAACATAAATATATTGGTATGGCATGAAAGTCTGAATACTGACTGACCAAGGAAGTCGACCAGAATGGTAATTATTTTAGTCCATTCCAAATTGTGCCTCCCTAGTTGGGATGCTAAAACTGGAGACATAAAAATATCCTTTTAGCTTTCTCACTGACTTCTTGTCAGTCTCTATAAAAAGGCACTAAGAATTTAAAACAGAAAACAGGGAGAACCAATGTCCTGCTTTTCTCCTTCCAGCTTCTTTAGTTCACCAAAACTAACTTACCATGCACTCTCAAAGGTATCAGCACCAGCTGAGCAGCAATTTCCCCTCAGAGGTCAGAGCCCCGACTTCACAGGTACCCTCTTCAAGTTTCTCTATCCTTATAACATTGATTCCATTTCTTGCTTTAGCCCAACAGTTATTACCTGTTTTTAATGTCATTATCTCATTTTATCTTGAATTTGCTTTTCTAGCCCTCTAATACCTGTATCTAATTCCCTATATTACATCCCCGCTGTTGAAAGCTCTATAGGGATTTCTGTATTATTAATTCAGATTGATTGATAAGCCATTGCTCGCAACCAGCACCACATTCTATAACTGTTCTGACATCTTGAAACTCCTTGAATATTCTAAATTCTCTCATAAATTGATGATTTTGCACAGCTATACCCCCAACTGGAATGCCTTACACTGACAAATTGTTCACAATTCAGATGGAGAATCACTCCAACTCCAAAACAATCCTTTCTTTCCTTGCTCAATACACAATCCATCCTATGGAATGTTTCTTCTTACCAAAGCTATAATCTTATATATCAATCTTTTAACGTACACCAAAATTCGCCAAACAGGTTTGGTGATGAATCTTTCTCATTAAAATATAAGAGATTTGAAGGCAGAAATCCTATCTGATTTTTAATGTTAATCATCGAACACAGTACATGCCATATAAGAGAACATAAATGAATGATTTAAGACGTTCAGTCCTTCCTTCTCTCCCATTCTAAATTGCAGGCAATATATTTAATGCTTACAAATTGCTGTAGTTGTTTACTGTAAAGATTATGACAAGAGTTATTTTTAACACCATTGATTACATTTTTATTGAAGTATAATTAACACAGCGTTATTTCTAGTTTCAGCTGTTCAATGTTATAATTCAACAATTCTATACATTACCTAGTGCTCATCATGATAAATATACTCTTGATCGCCTTCACCTATTTCACCCACACCCACACCCACCCACCTCCCCTCTGGCAACCACTAGTTTGCTCTCTGTATTTAAGAGTCTGTTTTTGTTTCCATATTAATTATACTTCAATTAATACAAATAATAAAAAAAAGGAAAGGAAAAGTCCAGGTAGCATTGTAAAGACAGATTAAATTATTTCCCAATCCCTCTTTCTTTTCCTAAGTAAGCAAATATGAAAAGAAAATAGACACATTTCATTTTTCTAACATATTTTGTCAATTCAATAAAATATAGTTTAATAAACAAATACAAAAAAAAAAGAGTGAAGATGGAATCTTACCCACAGAAATGAATGAGGACCAAAGCCAGCAACAGAAGACATCCAAATAAAGGCCTGAACCTCAACCATGGTGGGAGGTTCGGAACCAAGAGGACTTACCACCATGATCTGAAGCCACCAAGGAGACGACAGAGTCCAATGAATTCTTGTAGGTATCTCACTTGATTCTGAGGCAACGCCAGAGATGGAGGAATGACACTTTGGATCCTGCTGACTGTGCCAAGTAACGTCTATAAGAAGAGGCTGTAAAACAAAGCATTTTGGGGGGTATCTTAGAGGTTGCAATTTTGTACACTTATCAAGATAAGCACTGAATACAGAATTGTTAAATCATTGTGTTCTACACTTGAAACTAATGTAACATTGTGAGTTAATTATACTTCAATAAAAATAGAAAAAATGTAACAGTTTATTACAAAATGTCCTAAGTTCTGCTCATCTCTTAGTTTTGAAAGGTCTTTTTTCCCAATTATATATACAACTCAGCCACAGTGGAAATATTTTAAGTACTCAATATGCACATCTGATTAATGGCTGCCATGTTAGACAGAGTAAACATGGAACATTCAATCATGGCAGAAAATTCTATTTGTCAGAGCTGTCCTACAGCAAATCCTCAGAATTTTTCATCACACATTATACCTGAATTTATACATATTTAACACAAATAGCCTAAAGACATAATTACCCTCTTTTTAAAATATAAGAAATCTATTTATAAACTGATATATATGATGTTGAAAGTTGAAAGACATATACATTTTGTACTTTGTGCATCCTTAATAAGAACTGTGACTCAGTTTGAACGACAGATATTAAAAGGTTTCACCAGAATCTGAATGTTAGCTGAATGGTACTAGCAATACAATAAACTTGACCTCAAACTCCATAGAACAACCAAGGCTTTCTATTCATTGGTCAAATAATGTTTGATTGAATTAATTTCACTTCTTATGAATTTCTTTAGGCAGTGTGCAGAATGGTATTTCTCCAAAGTTCCCACCAAGTAACTTCTGACTAAGGAGAATGATCTATAACCCTGGAGGTCTGATGGAATAAACTGAAGTGATCCTTTTATTTATGCCAATTGCTGACATACCCTAAGAAATGTTTCTTTTTAATCCATGCTATTGCTTTTAGTATTAAAAGCATTATTTCTAAAAAACTCATTCAGAAAAATAACTCCCCAAGAGCATTTGCCACACATGTAGTTTTCCATACCCCTTGGACTATCACTAACTCTAAGAAAATACATACCACAATCTGAGAAACATTAATGTGGACACTGGAGAAATATAAAATAGTAAACTTACTTTCTCCAAACAGAATAAAAACATGAACATATTAAGTTGAATGATAATGCAACCTTTAATCACTGGGGGTAAAATTAGCTTTAGAACCTGTGTTTCCTTCATCTAAGAGCATTTTTATTTACACAATAGGATAATGCTTAAAAGCTTTTCAAAATATGTAAAGTCTGTTGCTATTCTTTCTTACTAAGTCAGGAAAAACTTGCATTTAATTACACTTTGTTGATTGTGTTACTACATATCTTGCAAATAATGTTACCTTCCATATTGTACCTATACCATAGTAGCATGTTTTATTCATTCATAGTCAAAGTGCAGTATATAAGTACAATATTGTATAAGTACTATGAATATATTTAAATATTGAAATTAATGTTTGAGATTTTCAACCATAAAATAAAATTTAAATAATTTCAAAACATATTAAATGAGTTTAAAATGAAATCTAGATGAGGATATTAATAAGAGCTTAAAGTATTCTAATTATCTGTTGAGACTATTCATATAGTAACTTTTACATTCCTGTAAATGTATTTCAGAGTCTGGCTCAAGTTCAAAATTTACTTGCTTAAAAATTTGATTTGGTCAGTGTCACAGATTCACAAATTATGAATTACTGTATTACTGTATTACTGTATTACTTTTTTCTTCTGTACCTCTATGCTGACTGATCCTTCTTTTGGTTGGTTATGTCTTTATATTTGTTAACGTATTCAATAAAGTACTAGTCAAGTTTTATCGTCTTAAAGCCGTTGTTGTGTGATATTGTATACCTCTTTGTAGATATAATACGAGCCAATTTCATGACTTAACAGGTAATTATGTCAATTTTCAAAAACTCAAAAGGGGAATTTTACTTTGAAACTGAAATATCATCTATTTACATCCTTTTCTAACTTGAAAAAAAATTTATAATTGAGACCTAAGAGTATTGAAAACTATAAGAAATGCAACATATCTTAAATAGGGTTTCTGGTTTCAATAACTTATTTTGTATGAAAAGACATAAAATAACCAAAACAGTATGGTACTATATGATAAATCTAAATGAATAATCATTTAGATAAAACGAATCATGTTTTAGTGATGTAACTTAAAACACAGTTTTAATGTTTAAGGGGAAAAGGTTAAATTTTGAGATTAATAACTTGGAATGAAATATTCATTGAGGAATGAGTATTTTATTATTTTGAGTAATTTGTCTTATAAAGCATTGTATTTACTAGCTAGATATCTTCAAAAATATTTATTGTAATCTTATAGAAATGAATTATTTTGCAAAAAAACCCCACAATTATATAGTATTACTTTATTATTATTAAAAATGGAATTGTAATGTTAATACAAACAATAATATATTCTATTTAAATTTGTCTCAAGATTTTCAAATAAGATTCAAAGTAGAATTCCTGATATAAAAATATTTCAAATAATTAAAAATGAGACATTTTAAAACATTCAAAATGACTATGCACCAAATTATATCCAAATAGACTAATTCATCACAGCTTATACATTCTCAACATATTACAAAATATTTTTCTCTGTTATTCTGAAATATTTTAGGATAAAAAGTCCTGATTAAGAAGTAAATAGTTTTTCTCACTGGGTTATTTGTTTTTCGGGTATGGAGTTTGGTGAGCTCTTTATAGATTTTGGATACTAGCCCTTTGTCCAATATGTCAGAGCACTGGGTGTTGTATGGAAACCAATCTGTCAATAAATTTCATATAAAAAAAAAGAAGTAAATAGTTTTTCTCTAAAATCAAGAACATGAAGATGAAGAATTGTCAAAAATACTTCGTATGTAACTTTGTGGAAAATAAATTGATTATTCATTAGGCAATAGACCTCCATTTACAAGAACAAAAGTTATTATTTTTATTATTTTTAAACAAGGATGCTTGACATTTCTATCATTAATTTTTAATCCATTAAAATAAATAATTTATGATATTTTATAAAATTCTCAAAATAAATAACAATTAAAAATACCATCACTTGTGGATATACATTATATTCTCATTATTTTTATAATCTAAATAAGTTCAGCATTTTTTTAACCAGGGTTTCAATTACTTTTCATAAAGGTGAAATCAATAAATGATAACATAAATAGGAACATTTATACAGTAAAGATTTCTCCCAGGTGAATGATCCAAGAGCTAAGGTAAGGAGAAAGCTATATGCCTTTTATATCCTTATTTTAGAAGTGACATCATTGTTTCTACCACATTCTATTTATTGGAAATAAGTCACAACGTACAGCCCACCCACAAGTCACCTTTTGAAAGAGAGAAGTATCAAAGAATGTGTGGACATGTTTTAAAACCACAATCAATCAACTCTCTGGTCATAAATTATTTACATCCACCCACATACAAAATACAGGTACATTTATCCCCTTCCTAGCTATACCTCATTCCCATTACAGCATCTGCTCTAAGTCAGAATCTTGTCATGTAAGTCATATATATGCCCGGAAGAAGTTCTTCAGCTATAATTCCTTGCGTATAGCTTCTTGATTATAGTTTTCTTAAACTATGAAACTAAAGACATAAGTGATCTTCTCCACCTACATGCAGCATATAACAACAAGATACACTTAGGACAACTGCAATAGACATTTCTATTCAAAAAGAATATTTGGAAGCACAAAGGACTTCACAGCAATTTTGAAATTCAGCCTAGTACACATTAAAAGTTTGTTGGTTAGAACTTGGGGACTGGAATAATTTTTCATGGCTCATTGCTCTGACCTCTTCATCACCATTCTTTTTTAATGAAAGGTAGCATGTGTTTGCAGGTAAGTAGATCTCTCAACCTGTTCTATGCTTATCGAAATTTGGTGTTCCAAAGTTCTCAATCCATTTTGTATTTTCTCTCTTTTATGATCTACTCTGGTGGTGTTTCTATAAATATAATATCCTTATTATTAATTAACTAATTAATTAATAAGACTGTGTGGTCTTTCAGTAAATTTTACTGAAATTCATTCCAGTAGATAAAAGCTTCCCATAAATAA
Organism: Felis catus; assembly: GCF_018350175.1. Classification (NCBI taxonomy): domain Eukaryota; kingdom Metazoa; phylum Chordata; class Mammalia; order Carnivora; family Felidae; genus Felis; species Felis catus. The sequence goes on along the minus strand of NC_058373.1, from coordinate 89,182,512 downwards.
CTTTCAGACAGTACTTACCTTCAGCTTCTACTGAAGGAAAGTGCACATAAGCTTATTAGAATCTCTATTATTTGGTTAACAAAATGACTGAGGAGCATCCTTGAAATCTAGAGTGTCTTGTGTCTGACTGCATGCCCTCTGAGGCACCACGATTGATCTTCCTGGGGTCGTCTTACCAAATGATTTTATAGTAACAACCGCAGTTTCATATACAGAGCAAGTTTTCTAAAAGTGTCCTGGATTTGATCATTCCTTGAAAGTAATTTCTTTCTTTTCCCTCCAGTTTTTTGAGGTATAATTGAATAATGTGATTGGATATTTGTATATATTGAGAAATGATTACCACAGTCAGGTTAATTAAAATATTCATCACTTCACATCGCTACTGTTTGTATGTCTGTATGTTGTAACAACACTCAGGATCTACTCTCTCTAATTTTAGCATTAGTTGCTATCTGAAGAGGCTAAGATTTTCAAAATCATAAGTTTAGGCTCATGTTTTGTTAATAATCTTTTTATTGCCTCACCCTTCCCTTCTGGAATCTTCATGCAAATATCAACAAGACAGGTGACACCTTCTTCTTGAAAGGGAAAGGGAAAGGGAAAGGGAAAGGGAAAGGGAAAGGGAAAGGGAAAGGGAAAGGGAAAGGGAAAGGGAAAGGGAAAGGGAAAGGGAAAGGATTTCCTTCTTGAAAGGAAATCTCCTTAGCTATATCACCAAGTTCATGAAAAACTTTCCTACTGCCTATATTACCACAGGCAGCAGAGTTGCTACACTCTGGGCCACGACAGACATAATATATCCTTCCTTCCAGTTTCCGGGGAGGTTTTTCTCACTTCTCTTAATGCCCTCACTCATAGCCTCTTCAAAAGCCATCATGCCTTTACAAATATTTATTTGAACAACCTTTAAGCTCTTAATAACACTTTCCTCAAAGTTCTTCCAGATTATTCCCAGTATCTAGTTCCACAGACACTCAAATTCCCATTCATATAAATACAATTTCCCTCTCTCTAAGGTAACACTTCTGGTACCCAAATTGATCTTAGTTATCTACTGCTACTAATACATTAGCCTAAAACCTAGTGCCTTAAAATAACATTAATATTTATTATCTCACAGTTTCCATATTTCAGGAATCTGGGGACATTTTAGCTGAGCTTAGCTGAGTAATTACAGCTCAGAGTCTTCTAAAGATTCCAATTAAATGGTCAGTTAAGGCTATAGTCATCTGAAGGCTTCACAGAAACTGGAGGATCCAATTCCGACTTGAATAATGGCAGAAGACCTCCTCCATTCCTTTATCATGTGGATCTCTTTATAAGGGTTGCTGGCGTGTCCTCACATTATAACAAGTGCCTCTCTACAAAGCTAGGTTCTAAGAGGAAGGAGCAACATATAAGACATAATGAATTTAATGACCTAGCCTCAGAAATCATTTACCATCACATCTGCTAGTTCCATTGGTCACAAAAACCAAACCCTATATATAATGTAGGAGAGTAGTACACAAGGGCATGAATACCAAGAGGTGGTAACTATCGGGGACCATCTTGGAAGCTGGCTACCATATCTGGCAATTAAATGGAAAACTGAAGAGGGCAAATAGCACAATATATGTTAAATATAGACTGTTTCTTAAGATATTTGTTTTTTAAAAAGTTGAAAAATATATTCAGGAACCATTGCATATTCACAGATAGTCAGAATCCAAAACCTATTTAAATGGCGCCGTATGTCACTTCCATATTCAAATTCTTTGTTTCCCATTCATACCAATACAATTTCTTATGGGCATTATACTATGTGTACTCAGAGTTCACTGATACTATGCTCACACTATGTATGAGTGTAGATGGAAATACTCTACACATCACTATAAACCAACAGCCTATCTGGAAGTTACTCTGAATTTAAAAGATAATTATATTCACTTTATTGTAAATAATATGGAATAGTGACTGTCTTATTTTTCCCAGGATGAAAGAAATAATTACGCAGTTAAAATGCTAATTTGATTCATACTACTAGTGATAGTGTGATTTCAATAAGGGGTTGTGATTTATATTTGTAAAAGGGGTCTCAACTATGTTGTTAACATTACTAATATTGATTTTAAAACAACAGGACACATATGGAAGACACAGGAATAGATTTTATATTTGTCTATAATCACAGAAGATTACACTCATTTGCTGTAAACATCTTGAAAAATACAGAGAAGAAAACGTCAAGACTCTTTGTGTGCAAATTTCTTTTTCTTAATCTCATTTTAAACAAAACAAAATAAGTCCTGGCTGATAAAAGAATCTTCATCATTACATTTGACCACTCTGTTTACCAAGATACACACACACACACACACACACACACACACACACACACAAGCAATGCCAGAAAAAAAGACATACAATTCTTATTTAAAAAAAAAGCAATAAAAATAATCTGTCATTTTTTTCATAATCATGAAATTCTATGTGGTTTTCCTTGAATAGAGATGATATCTTTTATTTTCACATGGAATTGGCTAATTCTTAAACTGGTTTATAGGATTCCAAATATCAGTTGAAGACTGAGTGACTGAAACATACATTTAAAAATATTTTGATGCTTAGTTTCTCCTGTTAGAAAATTTTGAATATAGCAGATTTAGATGTAAAGATAATGACTATTTTGGTTTTTTTTTTGTTTTGTTTTTTGGGTTTTTTTTTGTTTTTTTGCCTTTAAGAATGCCAATCTCCAACTCAGAGACAATTATAATTACCTAACCATCTTCACATCATACAATATGGTTTTTAAAAATATCCTACTCTTCTATATATAACCAAGTTGTCATGTTTAAGAGATCACAAAATGATTCAAAAATAGCTTTTAAATATTTTGACATACACAAAATCAAATTTAAACACAAGCAAATATAGATTATTAGATGTATGTGACAGTGTCTTTGGCAGAACACTTGTTAAAATGTGTAGTTTAAACTGTCTTATAATAAATGGTCAATTTAACAATTTCCAGGCGTAGTTTATTAGGTATTTCAGTGGTCTGTTCTCCTGAGAGGTTGATTTTGTTTTTGGTAGATATGTAAGAAAAAGAATTAGACAAAATAAATACTGATAAATGGAGAATTGCCTAAACATAAAGAAATCTTTGTTGCAGGAAATCATAAAGGAAAATTGATCAGAAAAACCAATAAAGCTCTACACATAAATTTTAATAAATAGATGCCACATTCAGAATGTTTTAGTTGAATGGCAATGTACTATTCTTGAGTTATTTATTAAGGATCATTTTCTTGATTGTCCTACAATTTGAAGTTTCTAATCACTTTAGGAGTCTTCAAATAATACTGCCAAAGGAAGAATCGCTGGAACATTTCATTGTTGTTACTGACTTTTTATTCTGAAATAATTATAGATTCAAAGGAAGATTCAAAAGAAAAAAAAATTTGTCTGGCTCATGCTACTCTCCACTCAGTATACCAAAATAGTAACAATCTACATAACTGTAATATCATATTGAAGACATGAAATTATTACTGGTGGCATCCACTGAGCTTATTCAGATTTTATTAGTTCTATGTGCATGTGTGTGCATTTAAAAGAGGCTATTTCCCGGCGCCTGGGTGGCCCAGTCGGTTAAGCGGCCAACTTTGGCTCAGATCATGATCTCGCAGTCCGTGAGTTCAAGCCTCACGTTGGGCTCTGTGCTGACAGCTCAGAGCCTGGAGCCTGTTTCAGATTCTGTGTCTCCCTCTCTCTCTGACCCTCCCCGCCATTCATGCTCTGTCTCTCTCTGTCTCAAAATAAATAAATGTTAAAAAAAAATTTAAAAAAATGAGTCTATTTCCATTCAGAGTTTATTACAATTACCAAGTATCATCTGCCATATTATTCAACTATATTTTTAAAAATATATATCCTGGGGAGCCTGGATGGTTCAGTCAGTTGAATGCCTGACTCTTGATTTTGGCTCAGGTCATGATCTCATGGTTCATCGGTTCAAGCCCCACATCAGCCTCTGCACTGACAGCATGGAGCCTTCTTGGGATTCTCTGTCTCCTTCTCTCTCTGCTGACTTCCACTCATTCTCTCAAAAATAAATAAAATTTAAAAAATAAAAATATAAATATGTATCCTATCTTACATGTAACCAAGTTGCCATGTTCAAGACATCAAAATCATAAACTAATTCAAAAATAATTTTTAAATGTTTTGTGTGTGCATAGTTCTATGCAATTGATAGAAAGTATAGTAATGACATAAATAAATGCAGAGAGACTTGACATCTTTATTATGTTGAGTCTTCCAATGCATGAACATTGTAGTTTATCCTTTTACTTAGGTTTTCTTTTATTGCTTTCATCAACATTTTGTAATTTTCAGCATATGGACTCATACATTTTTAAGTGTATACTTATATATTTCATTTTATTAGAAGTGAATATAATGATATTGTGTTTGTTTACATATGCTTATTATTAATAGATAAAAATGTGATTATTCTCATGTTTTCATATCAAATCTTTAAACTTGCTGGACTTACCAGTTCATAGGTTTTTGTTTTTGTTTGTTTTTAATTCGTCGAGATTTTCTATGTCAACATCATATAGTCTACATATAGGGACAGATTTGTTTCTTCCTTTATGATCTGTATGCCTTTTATTTCTTTAACTTTACTTACTGCACTGTCTAACGCTCCCTGTACTATGTTCAACAACGGTGGTGAGAATGAATATCCTTTTCTTGTTCTTGGTCTTAGGGGTGAAACATTCAGTATTTTACTTTTTATGTAATGTTAGCAGCAGGGTTTTTTGTGAATCAAGTTGTGAATCAAGGGTTTTTTTCTTACCAAGTTGAAATGATTCTATTCTCTCCCTAATTCACTGAGAGTTTTTATTACATATGAATGTTGGATTTAGTCGAATATCTGTTTCTATAATGTAAAAAAAACCACACATCTTCGTTTTTGTTGTTGTTGTTCTTGTCGTTGTTAGTATTGATAATGGTAGATAAGACTTTTACTTTTAATTTTTTTAACATTTATTCATTTTTGAGAGACTGACTGAGTGTGAGCAGGGGAGGGGCAGAGAGAGAGGGGGACACAGAATTTGAAGCAGGCTCCAGGCTCTGAGCTGTCAGTACAAAGCCCGACAGGGGGCTCAAACCCACAAATCCTGAGATCTGACCTGACCCAAATTGGATGCTCAACTAACTGAGCCACCCAGGGACCCCACACTGGTTTTAAAATGATGAGCACCTCTTGCATATCTGATAAATTCCACTTGGTTTGGGGTGTACACTTATTTTTATACATTGCTGAGAGATTGGTCTGTGATTTTATTATTATTTTCTTCCTATTTGTCTGATTTGAGTAGCAGCTTAATTCTGGTCTCATAAAATGAGTTTGGAAGTGTATCTCCTCTTTTATTTTCTAGAAGAGATTATATAAAATTGTTGTTCACTCTAAGTGGTGGGTATAATTCTCCAGTGAAATCTCTGGACAAGGAGAATTCTTTGGGGGGAGATTAAATATGAATTAAATTCATTTAATTTTTATAAGGATATTCATAATATCTATTTCAACTCAGTTGATTTTTGATAGTTTGTAGTTTTAATTTGTAATTATCTTCATCCAACTTGTCCAATTTGTAAATGTCAACTTGTTCATATTATTTCCTTTTCTGTGTGTGTAATTGTAAGATAAGGACCAATGCCCTTATTTCAATCTTGTTATTGCTGATTGGTTTTTTTTGTCTCTTATTTTAATCTATACTGCTAGACTTTTGTCAATCACATTGATTTGGTTTTTGAAGAACCATATTTTGTTTTGTTGATTTTCTGTATCCTTTTACTTTCAATTTCTTGATTTCTGCTCTCACATTTACTATTTCCATTCTTCCACTTGTTTTGGTTTCTTTTCTCATACTTTTCTGTTTCCTGGAGTGTGGTGTGGAACTTAGGTTAATGAATTAAAACTTATCATTTCTAATGTGAGCTTTTAGTGGTATACATTTCCCTTTTGGTTATCACTTTCACTGCATCCCAAATGCTTTTATATGTGTGTTCATTTTCATTACTTCTATATTATTATTTTGTTTCCTGTGAGACCTCCTGCTCAACCCTTAAATTATCTAAAAATGTGTTAATTTCCATGTATTTAGAAGTTTTTCCCATTTTCTTTCTGTTATTTCTTTCTGGTTTGATTCTAATACAATCAGAGAACACACACTGTATAATTTCACTTCCTTTCAATTTGTTAAGGCATGTTTTATGGTCCAGGATATTGACTATCTTGGTAAATGTTCCTTGGGCACTTGATAAACAATGTGCAGTGTTCTATATATGTCAATTAGAATGTGTTAGTTGTTTGTGCTTGTCAGATCTATGTTCTTGTGTTTATCAGATTCTGTGTTCATGTTGATTTTCTTTCTAAGCAGTTATTATTAGTTCCTGAGTGGGGGCATTAAAGTTCTCAACTCTAACTGTGAGTTCATCTATTTCTCCTTTCAGCTCCCTCAAATTTTGTTTCATGCATTTTAAGGCTCTGATTTTTGGTGCATACACATTTATAACTGTATGTCTTCTGATGGAATGGTACTTTTATCAATATATAATGTTCTATTTGTCTTTAGTAGTTTTCTTTTTCTTCTCTCTAAAATCTACTCTATCAAGTATATTGCCACTTCTGCTCTTTCTTTCTTTCTTTCTTTCTTTCTTTCTTTCTTTCTATCACTTCTGAGAGAGAGAGCATGAGTGAGCTAGGGGCAGAGAGGGAGAGAGAGAAAATCCCATGAGGGGCAAAAGAGAGGAGGAGAGAGGAAGAGAGTGTGGAGCCCAAAGCGGGGTTCGAGCTCACCTTAAGCAGGGCTTGTGCTCACCCAAAGCAGGGTTCAAACTCAGGAACCATGAGATCATGACCTAAACTGAAGTTGAAAGCTTACCCGACTGAGCCACCCAGGCACCCCTGCTTTGTTTTTCTTAATTAGGATTTGGTATATCTTTTCTGTCATTTTACTTTCAAACTAATCTATCTGTTATTTTGAAATGAGCTTCTTAAAAGCATATAGTTGTGTCATGTTTTGTACCCATTCTACCAATCTCTGTCATTTAATTGTTATATTTAAGCTATTTACATTAAAGTAATTATTGAAAGGTTAGGACTTATTTTTTCCATTTTCCTTCTGTTTGTTCCTTCTTTTTCTTGTTCCTCTTTCTCTTTACTTGTATTCCTATGTATACTTGGACATTTTTAGAATAACATTTTGTTTTATATATAGTGGTTTTTAGAATATTGCTTTGTAAAGTTTTCTTAGTTTTTGTTATAAGTATTACTATATATATAGTTAACTTAGCACAGTACATGGCATTCACTATTTCAAGTGAAGTGTGGTACTTGTATTCCTATGTATACTTGGACATTTTTAGAATAACATTTTGTTTTATATATAGTGGTTTTTAGAATATTGCTTTGTAAAGTTTTCTTAGTTTTTGTTATAAGTATTACTATATATATAGTTAACTTAGCACAGTACATGGCATTCACTATTTCAAGTGAAGTGTGGAAATCACATGTCCATGAAGTCCCTTTATCATTCCCAATTATCATTTCTAATTGTTTAGGAATTCCCTCCAAATACGTTGAACATCATATCAGATGTTATTATAATTTTTCCTCAGTCATCTAATATGATTTTATATCATAACCTATTTATAGATATGTGTATATACAGGTGCTAACAAACACATATTTCTTGTTCTGTCACTTGCAAAGGCTTAAAAGAAATACATTCAAGTGGCAGCAGACACGTTTGGCACATAGATCTTGGTTTCTAGTGCCATTCTTCAATAAAAGGATCCAGGACTTCTTGAACATATGGGGTATTCTGGAGCCAGGGCATATATAAGACGAGCATGGAGCATTTTACAGTTCTAGAAAGTAAAAGAGTACTAACACACACACACACTGGTGGGGGTACGTCATAGGGACACAGGAGCTAACTGAAAGGTAAACAGCAATTTATTATAACCTAATATGTAACAAACACACACATCTATATTGATATAAATAAATAACTGAATAAATGAATAAGTGGGATAAACAATCACCCTTGCAGAAGGATTCCAAATAATTTATGTAATTATTCCAATTCAAACTGAAACTCTTACAAATTTAATAGCCAAGAGAAGGCTAGGGAAACCGAAGAAATAAATGTAACATTGTTTCTGGATTGTATTCTGGATCAGAAAACTGACATCATGATAAAAGTAGGAAATCTAAATAAACTTTGGACTTTAGATAATAATAATGTATCAAGATTGACATTACTTGTTATAAATGTACCATACTAATATAAGATGTTAACAACAGTGGAAATTAGGTGTCTTTGTACTATCTTCATGATTTTTCTGTAACCTAAAACTCTCCCAAAAGTAAGGCCTATCTAAAAATAAAATAACAAAATCACAGCTCATAATATTCTTGTACTGTGTTCCACTTTAAAAAAAAGAAATGGTTTTCTGGTTCTTCACATAAATTCTATTCTGTCCATATCAAAATCCATGATATTATACTTTAAATATCTGAACTTGTTTGTTCATTATTAGATTATGCATATAAAATCAGCATAAAATTTTACCTGACTATAATTACTTACAAATTTCTCACTCTTACTGCATTATTAATATGTAGCATTAGTTCTCTCTATTCTTATCCTCAGTTCTGACAACACTGTGAAATAAAGCTTTTCAATTACTATTTTGTGTCAATGGTTCACAAAAGAAAGGATTCCACCATCCATAGCAACTGCTCTGAAATGAACGTCAGGCATTCTTCCCACCCACTTTCAAGGTGATCACTGAATGAGGAGGGCATATTTGTTCTCATTTTATTTTTCACTCAAATTCCACGTCTCTTGGAGGAAAGTGATTTTGATCATGTGGCTGAATGAGCACAGAATGGAATTTATAAGAATCTTGGGGAAGTAGCTGAAATATAAAAGATGGTATACTAGTGCTTTAAGGCAAAACTCATAGGAGCTTAAATTTTCTAATTACAAATGTCCTCTTATAAAGAAGAACTTAAAATTTAAAAAAAAAAACTTCTAGAGTTAGAAGGAAATGTTATTGATAACAATGACATTACTGATTTTCCTAATTTAACCCAAAAAATATTGATGATAATACATAATTTCCAATACCACTGTAAAGATTTCATGAAAAATTTACATGAGAATATTTAGTACACTGTGACATACTATTGTAATAGGTGCTAAGTAGGACTTTTGCTCTTCCCCATAATTTGTTGCTAGGACCTACAGCTGAGAAGAAAAAAGAAAGAACACTTTGAGGTCTCCTCAACTCAGCCAAACGCAGAGCACACCGAATAGATTTCAGTGAAAGATGGAAAATAATACACAAACATATTTACAGTGCCATTTTACCATTCACCAAAGTAAGCTAAGGCTTAGATGAAATAAAAAAAAGTAGGAATCAATGGGAATGGGGTGGAGTGTTGTAAAAAATATGGTATTAAGAAAACAGCTTTTTCTCTCTCTGCCATGTAGGAAGAAGTGAAAATTGTCCCTTGAAAAACTGAGCATTCTAAATGTCACATATAATGGTCTACAGTTTGTATACATAGAGGATGATAAAACCTTGCTCCACCATTAGAATTGTATTGAGCTCTCGAACCTCTAAGCCAAGGTTTTTTAACCTTCACACTACTGATATTGTTAACTAGATAATTTTTGTTATAGGGGGTTCTTCTGTTCACTGCACAGACTTACTTTTTCTGTGCAAGTGGCTGGGGTTGGAAAATCAAGACACAGAATGGATGTCTCATAGCAACAGCATCACCAGGAGATAATATCTCTGTTATTTATGGATTTCAAAAAAAATGTGCTATAAAAACACATAGTGTAAGCTGACTTGCTCTTAATCAGACCCTTTTGTCCAAAGTATTTCTGCCTAGACTGTCTAAAGAAATGTTGAAGTGAAAACTTGAAAGCACAGAAAGAAGAATGTGATTTGTGATCCCACGTTACAATAGTCATCCTTTTTTGTGTGTTCGAATGAATGTGCTTCTTGTCAAAACTTTGGTTTGTCATACCAAAGATGTGTAAATACAACTAAATAGAGGCTGTTGAAACACAAAATCACACTGAGAGTTTCCACACTAGAACGAGTACTTTGGGCTTTTTCCAGAATTGAGTGGAGTATGTACTCAATAAAAATAAAAAGGTAATAGCTAAAAGAATTAAGTGATTTATGTTTGTGGAAGTTATTAAATTATATGTAACCTGTGATTTCCATGTAACAACTCATAGGTCTAGGTAGACACATTCAATATAATATTAGGCTTTGTGAACTGTGAATAAAATGCTTCCACATTCATTGCTCCTAAAAACAGGTTTTCACAATATTGAATATTTCATAGAATTTTTTATACTGCAAAGGTCTTTTCCATTATGATAACCTCCAGAAGAACAGATGAACCCACTACCTTTTGGTAAAAAATAGCAATGTTAATTAAGGTTTTCTTCTATATCCACTAAAGTTTTTCAGTCTGATAACAAAAGACCAATCTTTCATTTTATAAATAAAACTAAACAGACTATTGACAGAATGAAGTCCAACCATAAAGCAAAGTTCTGTCAAAATGCATAACCATTTTATTGGGCCAAGAAGCTATTTCATGAAGAATTTAGAGTTTTAACCACTTTATGTCAAATAGTGTCAGTTACTGCATTCTGGGCTAGACAAGGAACAACTTTAGTCTGCATATTTTGAATGTACTCTTAATATCCAAATCTTTTCATTTAACCATTTTAATTGTTTATTTCAGATTTAGTAGCAAAAGTAAAATGTGAAATTATGAAATTACTTATCCAGTTGAAAACATATCCCAATTTCTACTTGGAACAAATAAATAAGAACACTCTTACACCCAATTAATTCTCATTAACATTCAATCTTTGTCAATAAACTATTTAAATAATTGATTAAAGTGATTCATCTTATAAATTTAGGACTTATAAAATTATCTTCTTAGATACTAACGCTTAACATTCATTATGAGGATTTCTTTTCATAGTGTTGAATTAGGCTTTAAAGGATTTTCTGTTCTGAAAATTAAATGAGATATCCTGTGTTATTGTTCAATACACTTTCTGGTTCCACTGATTTCTAGTAGGTTTCTAAAATCTAATTTAATTCCTTTACCTTCAGTCCTATGATAAATAAATCATTGCAGACATAGCTTAATGTTAGTATCTTAAAATCTCTTCATGATTATGGAACCGTTATTAAAAGTATAAATATATTTTTATGTTAAGATTTTGGATTACATTAATATTATGGCTTTCTTTCACTATGCTACAACAAAAATTGACAGCATTTAAGGGATAAAAATATAATCCACTCTCCATACAATTTGACACGTTATCATCTAAAATGTGTAGCAGAAAATTAAAAGAATTATAAGCTATGAGAAAAGACCAGAAAATACAATCTAAGATCAAGAGAAGAAAGATGCCAAGATAAGCCAAATGCTGAGGTCAGCAGATAAGGACTTTATAACAGTTATTAGAAATACAGTCAAGAAGTTCAAATAAAATATGAAACAATATTAAAGATTAAATTCTTAGGAGAGATATAGATACTATAACAACAACAACAACCAAATGTAAACCCTAGAATTGAAAACTATAGCATACAAATTTAAGAAAATCATTCTATGTCCTTAAAAAGCAGGTTAAACACTAGGTAGGGAAAACCAGTGAATTTGAAGACAGGTAAATAGAAATTATCAATCTGAAGAACAGAGAGACAAATGGGGTGGAGCAGGCCTTCTGTGACTTAAGATGATATAAACTACTCTAAGCAGAGTCTCAAAAAGAGAGAAGAGAGAGAAAGGAGCACTATATATTTTTGAAGAGATGACAAAGGAAAACTACTCACATTCAGTGAAAAATCTACAGATCCAAGAAGTGCAGCAACACCAGGAAGATAAACCCATGCTCCCTCCCTCTCTCTCTGTCTCTATCTGTCTGTCTCTCTCTCTTTCTCAGGTATGTCAAATTCAAATACATAAAAATCAAAAATAAAGATAAAATATATTAAAGCAGTGAGAGAAGAATAAAAATGACAAATTATACAGACAGGAAAACAAAAATGATAGGCTGCCTTCTTTTTACAAACAATGAATGCCAAAAGATCAAGAACCCAGAATTTAGTATTCTGAGAGACATTCATCAAAAAAATATTGATGAAATAAAGACATTTTCAAATATTTAAAAGGTAAGAGATTTTACACTCTTAGTTTTTCAGTAGATGTTATATATAATTGACATGCAATAAAACGTACATAATTTAATGTGTACATTTTGATGAGTTTCAACATGTACTATTAAGAGAATCACTTTCAAGAGAATCAGCATTTCCACACTCCCCAAAACTTCCTTGTGCCCCATGGTAATCCATTCATCCTCATTCCTTCTTCTCTACACTTCCCCTGGTGTCCCCAGAAAAATCACTGGTTAGCTTAATGCCACTATTATTTATAGATTGGTTTTCATTTTTCAGAATTTTATGTAAATGGAATCTCACAGTAAATACACCTTTTATCTAGATTTTATCAGAATAATTATTTTGACATCACTGTCTTGCATATATCAATATTTCACTGTTTTTATTCATGAGAACATATTCAATTGTATAGAAATACCACTATTTATTCATTCACCTGATGAGAGATATTTGATTAATCTCAGTTTGAGAATGTTACAAGTATTTGTGTACAATATTTGTGAACATTTGTGTATAAACCCTAAATACATACTAGGTGGGAAATGGCTAAGTCATACGGTAAGTGTATGTTTAAATTCTTAACAATTGCCAATCTGTTTTCCAAAGTGGTTATAGAATTGTGCATTCCAGTTAACAACAGTATAGAGACCTTCTGTTGTTCCATATCCTTTCTGACACTATGTGTGGTCAAATTTTTAATTATAAACATTCCAGCTTAGGTATAGTGGTATTTTATTTTGGTTTTAATTAGCATTTTCTTAATAATTATGTTGAATATCTTTTCATATGCTAATTTGCTATCCAAACTTCTTTGGAGAAGTATCTGTTTCAGTGAGTTGCTCACTTTTTTATTAGGCTATTTATTATTGAGTTATAAAAGTTCCCTATATATTCTAGTTACTATTCCTTTATCAGAAAAGTGATTTTCAAATACTTTTCCCAGTGTGTGTCTTCCTTTGCTATAGTGCATTTGTACAAAATTGTAAACAAACTATATACTTCTCATCTTGAGTCATAACAGTCATATTCTACAGGAAGCTCTTCGTGCTGAATGCAAAATCAATGTTGTCTCAATTTTGAACCCAGTCTGTTTAACAGGTCTTATCATCACAGTGTTTAATTTGAGGGAAAAGAATTTCTTCAATTTATAGTTAAACATAATTTTGCTTCTTTGGATGATAAGACAAGCTATTCATCATAAATCTACAGTACATCTATTTTTTTGAAAAATAGTTATCAAGATATAGCTTTCTTTTCTCCCCTTCAAATTTTTTTTTAACGTGTACTTATTATTGAGAAACAGAGCATGAGGATGGGAGGGGCAGACAGAGGAGGAGACACAGAATCCGAAGCAGCCTCCAGGCTCTGAGCTGTTAGCACAGAGCCTGATTCTGGGCTCAAACTCACAAACCCGAGATCATGACCTGAGCTGAGGTTGGACACTTAACAGACTGAGCCACCCAGGCACCCCTCCCCTTCAAATTCTAATAGCTATATTATTTTAAGCTCTAAAGAGCCTCTGTATAATTTGAACAAAATCAAATGAAATTTACCCACAGTATTACTCTTCACTTTACTTAATGTAAATGGCCTTGAATTTATACACCAATATTGGGATCCAGGCAGGAAAATAAATTTTGCTTCTATTCTGAGGAGTTCTTTAATTTATAAAACCACTACAGATGATTAATATTTCATGTCTAAAGAGAAGAATGTTTTTTTAATTTTTTCAATGTTTATTTTTGAGGGGGGGCACGAATGGGAGAGAAGCAGAGAGAGGGAGACACATGTGAAGCAGGCTCCAGGCTCTGAGCTGTCAGCACAGAGCCCAACACAAGCCTTGAACCCAAGAACCATGAGATCATGACCTGAGCCAAAATCAGACACTTAACTGACTGAGCCACCCAGGCACCCCAAGAGTAGAAGAATTTTTAAAGAACACTTGAGGAGAGTATATACTTAAATATTAGTATTTAAAATTTTTCAACATTTACAAGAGGAGGGAATACTACACGTTTGCATAAAACCATATGCAGTTATTTTAGAACTCAGTGGCTGACTTCTACATACTATTTATCACATATCTTATTTTGTGTTGTAAAGTGTAGACCATAACACTACAAATAGTCTTTCCTTAATGTGATTAATACAATCAATTTTAGAACATTAAAATATTCAGGACACTTTTTTCCTCAACATTGCTGGAAGTATTTGCAAAGAATAAAGCAAAATAAATTCTATCATGAAAAGTCTAAGAAATACAAGTTATTCTCCAAAACATGTGAGGGAAAAATGAATTAATCTTTTAACCCACTACTAATAAAAGAGCACACATGATCAAACAATGTGATTTTATTTCAATATGATTTAGTTTCTGGTTTTCTGTATGTTCTAATACCATCAAAACACCATATTTCTTTTTATTAAAATAAATATAATTTATATGATTTACAGGCTTTATAAACTTTATTAGTGTAAAAATCATGATTATGTAGTGATTTTATGAATGTAGTGATACCTAGTGGGTTGAAAGCTTCCCTACTTAGACTCCTCAAAAAAATAGTTGCTGCAACTTTATCAGTCACTGATGAATCATTAACAGTTTACATACATATATGTTGAGTAGTTCCATAAGGATAAGAATGACAGAATGGTTTTTAAATTCTCTAAAAAATGCTAAGTAATTACTTTTAAACAATGGAGAAGTCAAAATTCTACTACTTCTTTAATCTTCTAGACTGACAACTTGTAAGTCAATCATTTAAAAATATACAATGATTTGAGAGGCGCCTGGGTGGCTCAGTTGGCTAAGCGCCTGCCTTCAGCTCAGGTCATGATCTCACAGTCTGTGAGTTCAAGCCCTGCATTGGGCTCTGTGCTGGCAGCTCAGAGTCTGGAGCCTGTTTGAGATATGTGTCTCCCTTTCTCTCTGCCTCTCCCCTGCTCATGCTCTGTCTCTCTCTCTCTCACTCTCGAAAACAAACATTAAAAAAAAATTTTAATAAATAAATAAAAATATACAATGATTTGAGAGGTAGTGAGGTGAAAGTGTTTTGCTGAAAATGTAATTAATCATATAAAAAAGAACAACATTGAATGAAAAGAGGAAAACCCTTCCTGTTGAAAAGATCAAGAAGACTTTCACAGAAACAATTTTTGAGCCCTACCCTCCTTCTTGTATTAAAAGCCAAAAATAACTAATAAAAAATAAACTTTTGCACAGAAGACTTTTTTTTTTAATCAATTCTTTAAAGGAAGAACAGTCAATGGACAGAAAAGCCATTTAGGGCAAATGTCTCTCAATGGGACTTGAATACGGTAAAATGCTCTAGACACAGAATCAGAAAAGACAAAGGAACATGGCTATTGTATTTAGAAGTTAAGAGAGCAGGAAGAGGAATAAAGTAGAGTTGGAGACAGGAAAAAATGGATGGCTCCCACAACGTGCTCCTGAAATTATAAAAGTTAACACTGTTCCAAACTCTTAAACGGAATTTACTTTTTATGGAAACGAGTACCAGTGTTGGACTCTGAATATAGGTTCTTTTAGTAAAATGGGGATTGTATCCAATAAAAAACGGAACTGAAGTAAAATAAACTCTATGTGACATGAATTACTCTAGGAAAACATGAGGAGGATACTCAATGTCCCAGGCTTTGGGACTTTCTTACAAGCCTGTGTCAGATATTTCAAAGCTAAGGACAGGATGAAGCAAGTCAATCTTTTCTTTGTGATCTACTTCTATTTCCCATTTTATCAGGCCTTTTGCCTCCTAGCTCATTAGTTACTCTCTTACTTAGACATGAAGCCTGTTAACGTAAATATAGTAGGCCCACGATGGAGTCACTCAAGTTGAACAAACCAAAACAACTAATTTACTATGCTGGACCACAGCAGAAAAGGAAGGCATAGATCAACTGAATCGGTGCTTGCTTGCTCAGCACAAGTTCCTAGGCCCTGCTCAACGACTTCCATTTGTTCCATATAAGGGAAGTAACCTTGGAATAACCAGTCCACTTTTGCCTACTATGACTCCTGTTCCTGCTGTAACAAGCCTATACATGGTCACTCAGTTTAAAAACATACAAATGGAAAATTTCCTTAAACTCACATTTGGATTTCCTCCTTTATTTTGCTGGGAAATTTCCTCACATACAGGCCACACTAACAAATTTAATTATTTCCTTTGACTTAATTCACAGCAATGTTTTCCAAGTTCAATGCTATGAACTTGTGATGAACAATGTGATGTTTTCTTTTTAGTGTTTTTCTAATTATCTTAATTAATCTCTTTAATATTTGATAACACTAAACGTTTCCTTTTTAAATAATCTATCTTGATTTCTGAAACATTACTTAACTTCTATTACACTTCTTTTTATCTTTGCTCATTCAAAATGTAATTTGCTGTCACTATTTCTTCCTCTGTGATCTTAAACATAAATGTTAATCATGGTCCTCATTTCTTCTTTTTTTTTTTTTTACCCTCTTCCTGGGTTCTCCATTCACTAATATAGCTCCATATCTTGAAAATGATAATAAAAATAATACTAGTTAAATACTAAAATCCTAATCCTATGATAAGAATTTATTGTGTATTTTAAATTTAATCTTCACTGTAACTTTGTGAGGTAGGCTTTAATGTGCAGATGAGGAAACTGAGACTGGGACAAATTAATAATATCCCAATAACATGCAGCTACTAGGCTGCAAAATTAAGATTCACAATCAGGTTTCTCTGACCTCAGAATCAGAGTGTAAACTGGAGCTTCTCTTTCTAACAAGCTTGATGTCTTGGTCAAGTTAATAACTTGATCTTAACCTAGCCAGTTCATAAAACACACTAACAAAAGTATATCTGAGACTCTTACCTCTTTTTTGATAAATAGAATCACATTTCATTTCCTATTAGAAGAAAGTGAGGAAGTGAAAAGTAATAAAGAGAAAGGAAAAAAAACATGGGATGTGCTAGAAATGTATAACTGGAAGGGGAAAGGAAAAGTGGGGAGCCATGGGTGATACAGAGAAAGGAAGAAATATTCACCAATTTAAATGTTTAACAATCTAACAATATTCACAATTCTGTGAGTTTGTTTTAATTATCTATATTCTTACTGATGAGGACATTAATTACTCAGCCAAGTATATTTTAAACTGAACTTATTAATTTCACTGCCAAAGATGTCCAGTTAATGGCAACCTCATTCAACCAAGTACTCAAAATACAAAATTAGAATTGTATCTGATTTACTGTTTATCTTATTGCCCATGGTCAATGTTGTGAAAATAAAGATGATGGATTCAATGGAGATTATATAGTTTACTATTATTTCTCACTCTAAAAGAAAAAAAAAAGCGGGTGGAAAGACACAGTAAGCGTTGATCCAACTCCACAGTCCTCTTAGGACCTAGAAGTTAAAAATGTTCTCTGTGTGGAAATAATAAGAATCAGCTTTCCAACGTAAAAAAGCCAAAGATCTCTCTCAAGAAGTACTTTTTTTCTGTGTTCAAGAATCTCTCTCAGGGTGCCTGGGTGGCTCAGTCAGTTAAGTGTCTGACTTCAGCTCAGGTCTTGATCTCACTTGTGACCTCAAGCCCCGCATCAGGTTCTCTGCTGTCATCAGAGAGCCCACTTCAGATCCTCTGTCTCCCTCTCTTTCTGCCTCTCTCTCTCTCTCAAAAATAAATAAGAATTAAAAAAATAGTAATAATTTCTCTTAACACAGGAAACCATGGGAAAACACATGTTGAACAGATAGAGCTATTGGTGCGGGATCTGTGGGTTTTCTAAACTAGAAAGATTGAGTAAAGTTTATACCTATTCATCTTTTTGAGTTGCACATTTAGTATGATTGCTAATATATGTATGATTCCTAATGTAGTTGACAATTAAAAAAGAAAAAAGGTTGTAAGACACATTCTGGGATGATAGATGAAGATTGGCTCTGAAAGAAAGGATAATTACTCCCTACCACCACAATGAGAGGGGATCTTGGCAGGGAGGTAAACTAGTGGAGAATGAATGTTTTCACGGGCAGGAATAAGCTATAAGAATAGAAAATTATATTTGACTTCTCCTAAATAGTATTAGTCCAGAAGTTTTTAAAGACCATACCACAGGGGCGCCTAGGTGGCTAAGTGGGTTGAACACCTGACTTGATTTCTGCTCAGGTCATGATCACAGGGTCATAGATCGGATAGGTTTCACACTAAGTCTGAAGACTGCTAAAAATTCTCTCTCTCCCCTCTCTGCCCCTCCCCTGCTCGCATACTCTCTCTCTCAAAACAACAGCAAAAACAATAAAACATACCACAAACACTGAAGTTATTTGCTCAATGTTTCCAAGTATTTCAAGACTGCAAAATTAGCTATTCAGTCTATCCATAATATCTATCACAGGGCAATTCCTTTTCACTCTAGGTTGGAATTTCTATAATGCTGCTGAGACTCGTATTTCTTAAGATTTGAAATATATCTTGTAAATCTTAATTCCTATTAATAACTATAGCATATTTTAACAACTACTTTTAAAAGGTCTGTGAATCATGTTTAGCTCTATTTATAAACTTGCGTAACTTAAAAATTGCTTTTATAAAGTCAGTATCATTTTTATGAACTTTAATTTCTTACCTAAAAAACAAAACTATACAGAATATTAAATAATTCCTATAAATCTAACAAATTAAATAATAAATA
The DNA here is from genome assembly GCF_018350175.1 of Felis catus. NCBI lineage: Eukaryota > Metazoa > Chordata > Mammalia > Carnivora > Felidae > Felis > Felis catus. The sequence continues at coordinate 89,163,505 of NC_058373.1, read as the reverse complement.
AAATAATCCCAAAGTTATTTTAATAAATTTAGTAGATACAAATTTAAAGCAAGGGAAATATTCAGTTGAAACTTAAATTGGAGAGGGGCACCTGGGTGGCTCAGTCAGTAAAGCGTCAGACTTCAGCTCAGGTCATGATCTCATGGTTCATGATGAGTTTGAGCCCCGCATTGGGCTCTGTGCTGACATCTCAGAGCCTGGAGCCTGCTTCAGATTCTGTCTCCCTCTCTCTCTGACCCTCCCCTACTCATGCTCTGTCTCTCTCTGTCTCTGTCAAAAATAAAAACATTTAATTTTTTTTTTTAAAAACACTTAAATTGGAGTTATAAGATGATAAATCTCATAGTCAAAATTATGCATTAAAATATTTGAAATGCCAAATACGTACAGTCTCTTGGCAAAAAGTATATATTCTAGTTCTCACAGAACATATCTCTGCACTTAAATTTTATCACCATTTATTTGTTCGCAAAGAATTTGGCTGCTACATGAATATCAATAACTATTGGATTTTGTATTTAAAATTTTTAAATATGAAATTTTCTTCTAATAAAAAAGAGCAATAATAGAATCTTAAATGTACATTTATAATTTCATATGCCCCTTAAATTTGATGGAATCTTTAATTTTCTTATAACCTTGGAGTTATCCAACTCACAGGTATTTTAAACAGTATTCAAGATTTGCATATAGCATGTGGTTTTCTTATTTTAAGTGATGATACATGGGCTGTTCAATTGACATTAACCCTGAGAGAAAAAAATATTTATCTATTTAACATTAATTTCTGCATTTTACATGACATAATAAATGGTTAACAAGTATGGGCAAGATTTAAAGAGTAATAATATTTTAAGAGTAATAAACTATATTCCATTTCCCATTAAGATTTTTTTATCATCTCTGAAATATATCAGTATAGATTCCTGACTTTTAGTAGATTAAATTTGCTTTTATGAATTACAATCATAGTTCTTTTCTTGGATTAAATTACCATAAATTTGGACAATGTGTGCTTTTATGGTTTAGTTGTTAATATTTTGGCATGGTCTCCTTAATATGTGAACTCTTGGTTTCTGGTATATGTTTCTAGATCATCTTACATAATTTCTATCCTGGACATGGACTAGCTATTCCTTCAAGAAACCTTGCTCCTTTTGTAGAAAATTATATAGAATTGCTGTGAGAATTAATTAAGTTAAAATATAAAAATATTTTTAACAATTATACAATATTACTGTTAATAAATGGTTTCCCTACATGTGGTAGTCTCTTCCAAACCAATCCCTATTCTCCTCTGGGGAGAAAAATAAATGATAAGTACTTATTTCACTACTACTAGATTTAATTCTGTATATCTCTCTTCCAGTTTCTGCTGGTAAAATTGAACTCCTACAGAGATGAATTTTGCTTCTATAAAGCTAACAAATGAAATCTTGGAGATCAAATGTGTAACTGTTTATAATTGCCAACCAGTATACAAAAAGAGATGAACGAGCTCAATATTCCTTCTTACCTGCAACTGTAGAAGGAAATATCATAGTGCATTATTAACTAATTTAGATAATCTGAGTTGATAAAGGGTGAAATTGAGAGTTTTTAGAAGAATAACAATTTTTTCACTTCAATACAGAGTATAAATGTTCACAAATGTTCCCCATTAATATAAAAATTTCTCTGAAAGTATAATTTGAATAAGGGGGTCTCATAGGCTCCAAAGATTTTGAAATTATTTCTATACCATGATAAAATAACTTCAAAAATAAACATAAAGGTCTAGGTTGTATCTAACCTGGTAATCATCAGTTGCCACAGTAATAATTTTGTAGTTGATATTTCTGTATCCTTAATTTGTATAAATCCTTAGAAAATCACCTGTTAAAATAATAGATGGTGACATTTTCCTATTTTCCATACCATGATGGAAAAATGAAGATGATGACTGTGCTAGAATTATTATGTAACAAAATAATTTGACAAGTTTTTGTTTATATTTCAGTTATTGGGTATCTTTCTAAAACATAGAATCAGTGTGTTTATGCTAAGCCTCTGTTTATATCTATGAAGACTTGCCATCCCCTGTCTAAACATCTGAGAATGACACTCAAGCTCTTTTAATATCTGGTACCAATCTACATTTTTTTTTAATTTTGAGAGAGAGAGAGAGAGAGAGAGAGAGAGAGAGAGAGAGAGAGAACATGTGCATGCACAAGACAGTGACAGACAGAGAGGAAGAGAGAGTGCCAAGCAGGCTCTGTGCTGTGAGTTTGGAGCCCAACCTGGTGCTGGAACTGGCAAACCATGAGATCATGACCTAAGCTGAAATTAAAAGGTGGATGCTCAACAGGCTGAGCCACCCAGGTGCCCCCCTAATCTACATTTTTAATCTATCTGTTTCTATTGGGATTTCTAACTATCCAGCTTCTTTCTTTTTCCAAAACTATGTTTTGGAAACATCACATCACACAGAACTCACGCATCAGAGTTTTGCCACATCCTGAGCATCAGTGTGAAAAGTCTTTGAGGCACGCTGCTCATTTACACTACATCTACATCTATCTTGTTCACACTCCCAAGATACAACACAAGGAACAGCTGAATGCATCAATTCTAGTCAACTGTTACTGTGTACTTTTGTTTATTATTATTTAGTTGATTTTTTTCCTATACATAGGATCTTGGTCTAATTACTGGAAAGGAGTTGTAAGTTTTCTTCACCTCTCTTATTTATGCTAAAAGACTAAAGATAGTCTGATTAGCACCCAAGAGATTAAAAAAAATTCTTCAACAAAATCCGCAAGATGCCTGAAATACTTAAAAATCAAAGCCAAAAGTCTTTCAAAATTTGTTATTTCTTCAAAAATCTCCTAGAGGTCCCGTGGAACCCCAAGAAAGGAGATGTTCAGGGAAGTGGCTGTTTTCCTCCTGCTTTGTCTCTATCTAAAGCATTTCCTTGTTGTGATGGAGAAGAAGACTATTGTAATTGAATTTTATTTTATTTTAGGTCTTATTTTGTTTTTCATCTCTGGAGGGCTTTAGACATCTTTCAAAATCTTTATTCAATGCATGTCCTTAATAACTATCAGAGACAGTCACACTTCTCTGCCTGCCTTTTCTCATGCTTTAAAAGAAAGAATCTTATTTATCTTTCATAAGTAAATTAAAACATCTTTTAATAAAGGTCTCCCCTAACAAAACCCTCAGATTACTTATCACTATATTCCAGCACTTTGGTATCAGTTAGAATTACTTTTTTACCACATATATCAAAACAAAATAAAACAAGAGAATAGTTTGAAAATTTATTTTGCACTCATAGAAAACCGCACTGAGAATTAGGCAGACTTGCTGGAATGATGTCTGTATGATCAATATGACTGCGGACTCCTTCATTTTAGCACCTGAAATCATAGTTTAAAATGGCTCATTCTTGCTAAATTTCTTTTACTTTGTTTTTCATATTTTAATCAAACAGTTTAAACGTTTTAATGTTTATTTATTATTGAGAGACAGAGAGAGACAAAACATGAGCATGGGAGGAGCAGAGAGAGGGGGAGACACAGAATCTGAGCCCCAACGCAGGGCTCGAACTCACAAACTGTGAGATCATGACCTGAGCTGAAGTCGGACAGTTAACCGACTGAGCCACCCAGGTGGCCCTAACTGAATGGTTTAAAGAATACATGAGAAGGAGAGAAGATACTGATTGAGAAACAACATGAGCAGAGGCTGGGGCTTGAGGAGAAAATTCAAACACATTTAGGTAGTGCAGTGGTGACCAAAGAGTTTGCAGAGTTCCTGGAGAGGATAAAGGGAGGAACAGAGGGGGAAATGAGGATAGAAAAAAAGAATGTACAAATCGGTTTGCCATACAAAAGAGTTTGGGCTTTCTTTGGAGTTACAAAATAAACTTAGTATGACTGAATACATTTTCTCAAAGTGAGTATGCCGATAATATAAAGATAGAAAATTCAGCACTAAAAGATGTATAGATTTACAGATTAAGAAATTCATCTTGATAAGAGGGGATGGAGCTTCAGTTAGGTCAGAGGGAGTGGAAATGAGCAAGCTTACATCAGGTCTTATATTTAAAGTCTCATTGCAGAAGGCATATTCTCTTCCCAATAAGCAGTTTATGTTCTGACTGCCACAAGGGGAGTACTATTTTGTTTCTTTAATGAGGAGATTAAATATTTAGATTTAGTGGGAGAATCAAGGAGATGTCTTTGGCTGTTTCAAATGTAGTTTCTGTGGTCTTAATAAGGAAATTCTAAGGAAATAAGTTTCAAAGGCAGAAAATGAACTATGATATAAGCTAAGCAATTATACTGATGAGTTCCGACTTGACCTCTATCAAATACAAAACATGTAACCACATGAATCAAAGGTTGAATTGAAATTGAGCCAACAAAATTGTTCAAAGACATATAAGAAATTTATCTGTAAATATTTCATTTTTCATCTTGCTTCACTCACCATTTTATATGCTCTTTTATGTTCATGTTCTCCTTTAAATACTTCTAATGTTACTATGGGGCATTAGTCAGTATAAATAGCAGAAAACTACATTTTCCTTCCCTCTTATCTACTGAGCAAGGAAACCCAGGGAATTCAGAAAGGCAGATGAATTTAATCAACTGAAACAATGGAAAATGTGTGACTCTAAACACCTATGCTTATTCTTAAAATTGTTATTCAAGGAGAATGACTATGTGTGTGTGTGTGTGTGTGTACACAGACACACACACACACACACACATATATACATACACTATGTGAGACAATACATTTTCCTTCCACTCTTTTATGACAAACCTCATAATTTCAGTTTGAAAATCATTTCACAGGTTTTTACATATATACATGTATATGTATATATATACATACATATATGTATGTGTGATACATATATATATATTTATATATATATATATTTATATATTTATATATAAAAATATTTATATTTCAGACTGAAATTCTCAGGGACATCTTTTCCAATATGCCCCTTACATGTAACTGTAAGGACTTTAGAAGTAGGATTTGTGTCTGAATCATCTTCTTCTTCTAACTCTACTTCAAATACCTACCATTGTCCTTTTATTATAGTAGGCACTTGGGGAATTACATTAGGGCTTTGCAGACATCTGTCATGCCGAGATTCTAAGATTGCTTTAAAAAAAGAGTACTGAGTTAGAAATAGCTTTATAAAAATTCTAGGATTAGCTCCTTCACTGAGATTCTAACTGCCAGGTATTTGGGGTATCCAGTCTCCCTGAGTTTAAAATGAATTTAAGTTTCAGTTCTATCTGAAGCCAAGTAAAAAAAAAAAAAAAGAATTATTCTAAGCCTTACCAAGTATTCACTAGAAGACACAGAATTCTACAAAGATTGTATAATACACTAGTAAGTTTCTTCAACAGTTCTCTCCACATATCTGGAGAGAAAAGTAACCCTCGCCACCTTTTCTAGGGAAAGAGGTTTGTCAACAAAGAAAAGGCAAGTAATTTTCAAAGATAAGTGTTTTAGTAAGAAAATAATACATACGTAACTATATATACGTAGGTAAAATAAGTTACTTACAGAGTTATGTGCATAAATGTATAATTCTTCAATACATTTATTTACTCCAACCAAGGAAATTTTACATATGATCATAAGACTGAAGTCACTAATGATTCTGATGATTCTGTGACTATCATGGTCAATCATTTTTGAGTTTTCATACGGACAGGTACAAAGTAACCACTTGGAAGTAACAACTGTATGCATTTCTGTGGTTTTATTTACTTCATGATCTAAAAGCAATCAAAAACACGATCATGCCTAGATTTAAATATACGTGAAATTATGTGAAATAACCACATAAACAGGTCTGTAGACCATTAGTTGAAGACGGCAGAATGACTGCATGCATTTCTCTCTTTCCTTTCAAAAAGCCACTAACCTGACAGTAGGAAAGAATAAAAGAAAGTATTGCTTATACATATAATAAAAATATTTTAATTTTTTTTAATGTTTATTTATTTTTGTGACAGAGAGAGACAGAGCATGAACGGGGGAGGGTCAGAGAGAGGGAGACACAGAATCTGAAACAGGCTCCAGGCTCTGAGCTGTCAGCACAGAGCCTGACGCGGGGCTCGAACTCACGGACCGCGAGATCAAGACCTGAGCCGAAGTTGGCCGCTTAACCAACTGAGCCACCCAGGCCCCCAATAATAAAAATATTTTAAAAAACAGATGTCGGATTTCAGTAAATTTTGGAAAAGGGAATATTTGACAGAATCTGTTTTAAGTTATGAAAGAAATTATAAACTTAATGTTTGGAGTGAGAGAGATGCAAACAAAGGGAGACAATATTACCTACCATACTCTGAAGGTCTGGCAATTGGGACTTTCACATACCATAGAAGCAGTGGTCAGGAAAAGGGTTAAAGGTCAGGAAATGTGTGAAAGTTTTGTGTTGAAACAGGACCACTATTTACCCTCTCTCTTCCAAAACAGTTGATGAACTATCACGAACAGAGTTCACGTGTCTTACACACAAAATGCTGGCAGTGAGCTATTCCAATATAAGACACCAGACTACTGAAACTAAACAGCTAAAAAGAAATAATTTTTAAAAAATGCTGATCCTTGAGAGCGTCTCACTGGAAAAGCTGGCTTGTCTCTGAATCATCCTACAACAGAACCATTCACCTAATAAAACTTTGGTCATGGCAATATCAATTCTAATCTATTTAATGCCATATTTTTAAGTATACATGCTCCGCCAGATATCATGAGATATTTCAGAAAAAACCTCTGTCATAACAAGGAGAATCAAAGCAGACAAGGAAATTTAAAACCGCAGGAAACATGAAGGAAATATAAAAATTCAGCAAGTAGAAAATATCTTTTTAAAAGCCAAATCCATGGTCTATATGCTTAGAAAAATTAAAAACAGGCATTTTGTCCACAAAACAAGATTACAAAATAATAGAACAAGAAAGAACTTCCAGATTTAAAAATATGATAGGATGCCTAAAATTTTAAAAGTTTAAAAAATAATTAAAAAAAAACAGCGGGAAGATAAAATTAAGAAACAAAATTAGTATAAAAAGATATGGAGTTTCATTACAGGAGCTGCAAAAAGAAAGAGGACAGAAAACAGAAAGAAACAAGCTATAAGGGGAATATTACAAAAACATGTCCAAGACTTAAAATCCAAATGTAATTAATGAGTAGGCAAACTTAATTGCCAGTTAAATGAGTGGATATAGATCACATCAGTGAGAAACCTCAAATTGTAACACACTTTGAAAAAGAACCAAAAACACGCAAACACACACAAACAGTAAACAGGATGGCATCAAGAAGCTCAAGACAGTATAATATCCTGGAAGACACTGGAAATAAACCTTCAGAATTCTCAGGGAATATAACTTCACCCTACAATTCTATTCACAGCCAAATTAGGAAGGTCTTAAAAAGTGATTTTGTTAGTCAGCAAAATGAAATAATTAATGAAAAAGAGAAGATCTAAAATTTAGGAGACAGAATTCACAAGAGTCAGGGAGTGAAGGAAATACCAAAATGAAGACTTGTGACAGGTGGAGAGAGCTCTCAATCCATATTGCAGCAGGAAGTCAGAGAAGTGTGTGAGAAAGACTATTAAAAAATAGTCATTTCAAATGACAGATTATTGATGTTTCAGATTAAAAAGTATTGGTATTTGGAAAAATTTTGACAGAAGTTTTGGATTCTAAAAAGATTAAAGTAAGCAAATGAGGGAAAAGTGAAATAATGCTTAATTCAAGGAAAAAAGGTTTTATAACTTAAAAATTATAGTATACTAACACTGCTATTCAAAATATGGTTCCCTGATCTGGCTACCAGTCCTCAATCTGTGTATTATCAAGTAGCAAAGAGTAAGCAGCTTCAGCCAAATTTGTTTGAGCAAATCAACTGCATCAAAGAGCACACTGTTTTTTTTCCACAGGTGTTCTTTTTTCATACAAGATTTTCTCCAGGAAAGAAGTGCATTGATTTTCTTTCCTACATGCATTCCTTATTCTGTTGTATCCCCGGCAGTTTGAGTATCATTGCATTAGTACAGGTCACTGACTATGAATTTAAACAAGAGTTCTGACAAAAATGTTGTAAGAATTGGAGGAAAAAATAAAAATGGCTGATGGTGAAAGAGAGATGTATTTTTCAATTATATGGCAGAAAATTAACATTTATCTAAAATGTATGAGTCAGGGGCACCTTGGTGGCTCACTTGGAGTAGAGCTTCTGACTTGATTTCGACTCAGGTCATGATCTCACCAGGGGCATTGAGCTCTGCGCTGACAGTGCAGGGCCTGCTTGGGATTCTCTGTCTCTGTCTCTCTATCCCCCCCCCCCAAAGTTAATAAGTAAACATGAAAAAATAAAATGTATGAGCCAAAAATAATAGTATAAGAAGGTTTTAAGATATATTGATGGAAACTTTCAAAAGTGAAAAATGTTAGCATTTTCTTGGCAAACAGTAGGAAGGGTAGATATGAGTTAGATAGAAGTGATTCCGGGGGCGCCTGGGTGGCGCAGTCGGTTAAGCGTCCGACTTCAGCCAGGTCACGATCTTGCAGTCCATGAGTTCGAGCCCTGCGTCAGGCTCTGGGCTGATGGCTCAGAGCCTGGAGCCTGTTTCCAATTCTGTGTCTCCCTCTCTCTCTGCCCCTCCCCTGTTCATGCTCTGTCTCTCTCTGTCCCAAAAATAAAAAAAATTAAAAAAAAAAGAAGTGATTCCTATTTTTCATTATAAGCAATTTGGAACTAGGATATCTTCAACCATATACATTTATTACTCTGATAAAATTTAAATTAATTTTAAATAAGAGTTTATATGAATTGTAGGCTTCATTAAGAGTTTATCATCAAATAATTTCATACATCTTGAGAACTTATTTATACCTTTTAAGAAGTAAAACAGCTGAACCATGTGTAATAACTTTGACAAAATAATAAAACAAGATAAAACATTAGATGAGTCAGACATAAAATCAGAACTGATAAAAACAATGAAGAAAGAAGGAATACTGCAGAAAAGAGGAAGATCAAAAATTGTTAACAGTAGGAAAGATATAAAGAATTAGGAAAGATATCCTAAATAATCACTAGCCTGTAATAAAAACAGAGGAATATAATACAGGAAATATGTCTTACAATTCTGAATAGTACAGAAATATTGGGGAACAGAGTTAAACACATTATATGACACTATGTTGTCAATAACTATTAAGAACTTCTAAAGATAGCATACCTTTAACAATATAAAGCTTCTTAGAATGTTATCACTACTAACACCATGGAGCAAATACACAACTTACTATTTTTAGGAAGCTGGGCCTAATAGGAAAGTGAAGTAAAAAGACACAGTAAATATGTGACTTGATTTTAAAACCCCTATGGAGAATGACTCTTTTCCTAAGAGCTCTGCGTCTTCTAGAAAGCCAACCTGAAATAGCAATTTCAGTCTCCTGCTGAACGCTGACTAGATTAATTAAGGTAAGTAGAGCTGAGCGCTGTAATTGAATTACAGTCTTTTCTAAGAGCAGTTGTTGCCTTATTCTCTGTATTTTATTGACTCTTTTATGAGTTCTACTGCTAAATCAATTCTAATCACTGCGTCAACTGGAAAAATTCCACTTTCCACTGCCAGATCAATTATAGTCACGCAATCAATAGCTGGTACTTCAGCTTTTTTGATGAAAACAATGTTAAAAAACAAAGAAGAAGAAAAGAAACTCTACAGAAACAAAAAGTGTAAATAATTATATTTTTGTATTAAAAGAAAAGCAAAGCTAATTGTACACATAAATATTCACATTGAATATAAAGATCAATGATAAAAATTAGTTGCATTGAAATGATATATTTAAAGTAATTATCTAACCTATTGTGATTTGCTCAGGAAACTATTTGACAGTTTATAAAAACCTTCTGTGACAGTTACATTTATCAGATTGAAATTAATTACAATACCTGGATTTTACATCAAGCCTGGAACCTGTTGGCTCCTTTTATATTTATTTCATTATTTATTATCTTTGTTGTCTCTCCAAGAATTTTCTCCTTTGAAGACCACACCACATCTTCTTTTTTTGTTAATAAGTAACCTCTAGGGTACATTCCCATTATTCTAAGCAGTTTCAAAACTTAATTGATCTCATTTTTCTTACATTCATTATCCTAAGTGACTACAGTACCATTTAAAGTCACTAATAGTGTATTTGTCTTAAATGTCTTTAATCTCCTCAAATATGACATTTATTTATATGACACAATTATAATCCAGAACACTTGAGGGCATTTAATTTCCAACACATCAAATTTTATACTTTATTTTACCTTTTGTGACTCTAAATACACTACTGCTGTGTTTTCCTCTCCATGTGATTATGGAGAATTTCTTATTAAGAATTGTGTTCAGGGGCACCTGAGTGGCTCAGTCAGTTAAAAGTCTAACTTTTGGCTTGGGCTCAGGACATAATCTTGTGGTTTTGTGAGTTCAAGACCCACATCGGGCTCCATGCTAACAGTGAGGAGCCTGCTTGGGATTCTCTCTCTCTCCCTCTCTCTCTGCCCCTCCCCTAGCTGTCTCTGTCTCTCTCAAAACAAATAAATAAACTTAAACAACAACAACAAAAAGATTTGTGTTCCGTCTCACAGTGGATTTCAAGCCATCTCCACTTCCCTAAGTAGCTTGATTCTAGCATAGTCAGAAACAAGTGGAGTTTCTTCCTTGATCTACATTATTTTGATGAACCTCAGGTAGCACATTTTAAGTTCTGGCATGATAAAGATGGGACATGCATGAATAATATTAAAAGGACATCTCACAAGCAAATGTGTTCCCAAGGTGCCTGACACTAGTTAGAATAAAGTATAAACATTTCTGCAGCATACAAGGAATTCTTAAGAGGGTGGCAGGTGTCAGCACCAAATACTGTCTATGTTCTCTGGACTGCTGAGGTGAATTGGTAAAATCCTGTGAATTATCTTGTGTTAGGCTTTCATTAGAATGCAACAAGGAAATCTCTCACCATTTAGGGTTGTTGGTGAGATTATGATGTATAGTACCAAAGTGTTTTCCTCTAGTATTTGCTTCATACAATCAATTTAGCTATCAGTTTGTGGGTGGTAATCATAGGTGATGAATGAGGACATAGGATCTTGGAAAGCACCCAACAGTTTCTCTTTCTGCCGTTTTGTCATCATATATTCTATATTCTCCCACTTAGTAACAATGTAAAATTCTAATTCAATGTTTTCTTTTGTTGTTTGTTTGTTTTTAATGTATGAGTAAACTTGCACCAAATAAGAGAAGTCCTCATGACAGTGTGGTAAGCAGAGTAATGGCCTCCAAAAATGTTCATGTCCTAATCCCTGGAATTTGTGAATATGCTATCTTACATGGTAAAAGGGGTTTTGTAGACATGTTTAAAGTAATGGACCTAGAGATGGGGAGTTTACCCTGGAGTATCCAGGTGGAACCAATCTGAGTACTTAAAAGCAGAAAACCTTTCTCAGCTATGGTTAGAAGAATACATGAAAATAAAGAGTCAGAGACATGAAATGTTCCTGTCCTAGAAGATGAAGAAAGAGGGTCACAAGCCAAGGAAATGGATGCCTCTTCAGAGCCTGCAGAAAGGAATGCATTCCTAATATTAATCTACTGCAGCCTGGGTCAGATTTGTGACCACTATAATAGTGCAAAATAATAAATTTATATTGTGTAACAACGCCACAAAGTTTGTGGTAATTTATTACAGCAGTGATAAAAAAAGATAATATCCAGTTATGAAGTGAATCCAGGGAAGAGTATCTGCAGAATACTTTGAGGGTACCTATAATATATAGTAGATTGAATTTTTGTTTTTGATGGTCATGTAAAAAGGATAAGACAAGTATTTGCATCCCTGCAAAGAGGAGTAATCTAAATTAGTCAATCCATCTAACTTCAGACAAAAACAGAAATTTTGTCTAGGTAAGCCTTGGCTATGATTTGAAATAAAATGACATCCTTCCTTGGGTATTAGGGTCCAAAGCCCACTCACTGAGTGGATGGAAATACTAAATTTACACAATTTACAAAAATTTTTTTTAATTAAAACTTCAGTCCAAATCTAAGATGCTTTATATATCAGTATTATCAGTTAAAAGATATACAACAAGTAGTATGTACATACTTAAAGAGATAAAGAGGAAATTAAAAAAAGATAAGTAGGAGAAGATTGTTAAAATTACAAGATATTATTTAGAAATACAACTTCTGGAATAGAGGAAGATGGCGGCATAGGAAGACACTGGGCTCACCTCGTCCTGCTGGTCGCTTGGATTCCACCCACATCTGCCTAAATAACCCAGAAAACTGCCAGAAGGCTAACAGAATGCATTCTCCAGAGGGAAGCATAGACAACAGGCCCATGGAAGAGAGTAGGAAGGGTAGAGAGGCAGTGCATGCTAAAGGGACTGGCGGGAAGGAGAGTTGTTAAGCCCCAGAAGGACACAGATCATTGGGGGTATGAAGGTGCTGGCGAGTGCCATTTCCCTCTCCCATATACCCAGCCAAAATTCCAAAAGGAACCAGTTTCCATCACCGAACTTGCTTGCACCACGCCAACACCCAACGCTGTGCTTCTATGGATCCATCCCTCCGATGGGCCTGCCTCCCTCCTGGTGCTGCAGGTCCCCTCCCGCAGGGGACCACTGATGGCAAAGCTAGCTAAGCCTGCCCCTCCCACCCCTGTACACCTTGTGGATCCACCCTGGCTAATACGCCCTTGGCTAGATCCCATGAAAGCAGCACCACAAGCCTGGCAGTGTGCAAGCATCCCAGACAGGGGCCACACCACTCGACAGCAAGTCCTGCCCCGGGGAGAGGGAAAGATAAGGTACACACCAGTCTGACTGTGGCCCCAGTGGTGGGCTGGGGGCAGACATCGGATCTGACTGCAGCCCCACCCACCAACACAAGTGTCACAACACAAGGGAATTCCCCAGCAGTTTGGAGCTACCACAGGGACTACCCAAAATGATGAAACGGAAGAATTCTCCTCAAAAGAAACTCCAGGAAGTAGCAACAGCTAATGAATTGATCAAAACCTATTTAAGCAAATAATCGAACAAGAATTTAGAATACTAGTCAAAAAATTAATTGCTGGGCTTGAAAAAAACATAGAGGACAGCAGAGAATCTATTGCTACAGAGATCAAGGGACTAAGAAATAGTTATGAGAAATTAAAAAATGCTATAAATGAGGTGCAAAATAAAATGAAGGTGGCCATAGCATGGATTGAAGAGGCAGAGGAGAGAATAGGTGAATTAGAAGATAAAATTATGTAAAAAGAGGAAGCTGAGAAAAAGAAAGATAAAAAAATCTAGGAGTATGAGGGGAGAATTAGAGAACTCAGTGAAACAATCAAATGGAACAATATCTGTATCATAGGAATTCTAGAAGAAGAGAGAGAGAAAGGGGCTGAAGGTGTACTTGAACAAATCATAGCTGAGAATTTCCCTGATCTGGGGAAGGATATAGGCATTGAAAACCAAGAGGCACAGAGAACTCCCTTCAGACGTAACTTGAATCCATCTTCTGCATGACATATCATAGTGAAACTGGCAAAATACAAGGTAAAGAGAGAATTCTGAAAGCAGCTAGGGATAAACAGCCCTAACTTACAAAGGTAGACACATAACAGTAGTAGCAAACCTATCTATTGAAACTTGGCTGGCCAGAAAGGAATGGCATGAAATCTTCAATATGATAAAGAGAAAAAATATGCAGCCAAGAATCCTTTATCCAGCAAGTCTGTCATTCAGAAGGAGAGATAAAGTTTTCTAAAAAAACAAAAACTGAAGGAATTCATTACCACTAAAGCAGCCCTACAAGAGATCCTATGAGGGACTCTGTGAGTGAAATGTTGCAAGGACCACAAAGTACCACAGACGTCACTACAAGCATGAAACCTACAGACATCACAAGGACCCTAACCCGTATCTTTCAATAATAACAGTGAATGTAAATGGACTAGATGCTCCAACAAAAAGACATAGGGTATCAGAATGGATAAAAAAATGAGACACATCTATTTGCTGTCTACAAGAGACTCATTTTAGACCCTAGGACACCTTCAGATTGAGAGTGAGGGGATGGAGAACTATCTATCATGCTACTGGAAGTCCAAAGAAAGCTGGAGTGGCCATACTTACATCAGACAAACTAGACTTTAAATTAAAGGCTGTAACAAGAGATGAAGAAAGGCATTATATAATAATTACAGGGTCTATCCATCAGGAAGAGCTACAATTATAAATGTCTATGCGCCGAATTTGGGAGCCCCCAAATATGTAAAACAATTAATCACAACATAAGCAACCTTACTGATAACAATGTGGTAATTGCAGGGGACTTTAATACTCCACTTACAACAATGGATAGATCATCTAGACACACGGTGAATAAAGAAACAAGGGCCCTGAATGATACATTGTATCAGATGGACTTGACAGATATATTTAGAACCCTGAATCCCAAAGCAACAGAATATACTTTCTTCTCGAGTGCACATGGAACATTCTCCAAGACAGATCACATACTGGGTCATAAAACAGGCCTTAGTAAGTATAAAGGAATTGAGATCATACCATGCACATTTTCAGAACACAATTCTATGAAACTTAAATCAACCACAGGAAAAAGTCTGGAAAACCTCCAAAAGCATGGAGGTTAAAGAACACCCTACTAAACAATGAATGGGTCAGCCAGGCAATTAGAGAAGAAAGTAAAAAATATATGTAAATAAATGAAGATGAAAATACAACAATCCAAATGCTTTGGGATGCAGTGAAGGCAGTCCTGAGAGGAAAATACATTGTAATCCAGGCCTATCTCAAGAAACAAGAAAAATCCCAAAAGCAAAATCTAACAGCATACCTAAAGGAAATAGAAGCAGAACAGCAAAGACACCCCAAACTCAGCAGAAGAAGAGAAATAATAAAGATCAGAGCAGAAATAAACAATATAGAATCTAAAAAAACTGTAGAGCAGATCAATGAAACCAAGAGTTGGTTTTTTGAAAAAATAAACAAAATGGATAAACCTCTAGCCAGGCTTCCCAAAAAGAAAAGGGAATGACACAAATAGATAAAATCATGAATAAAAATGGAATTGTTACAAACAATCCCTCAGAAATACAAGCAATTATCAGGGAATATTATGAAAAATTATATGCCAACAAACTGGACAACCTGGAAGAAATGGACAAATTCCTAAGCACCCACACACTTCCAAAACTCAAACAGGAAGAAATGTAAAACCTGAACAGCCCAAATCCAGTGAAGACATTGAATCAGTTATCAAAAATCTCCCAACAAATAAGAGTCCAGGACCACATGGCTTCCCTGGGAAATTCTACCAGACAATTAAAGTAGAGATAATAACTATCTTTCTCAAGCTGTTCCAAAAAATAGAAAGGGAAGGAAACTTCCAGACTCATTCTATGAAGCCAGCATTACTTTGATTCCCAAACCAAACAAAGACCCAGCAAAAAAAGAGAACTACAGGCCAATATCCCTGCTGAACATAGATGCAAAAATTCTCAACAAGATACAGCAAATAGAATTCAACAGCATATAAAAAGAATCATTTACCATGATCAAGTGGGATTCATTCCTGGGATGCAGGACTGGTTCAACATTTGCAAATCAATCAATGTGATACATCACATTAGTAAAAGAAAAGATAAGAACCATAGGATCCTGTCAATCGATGCAGAAAAAGCATCTGACAAAATTCAGCATCCTTTCTCAATAAAAACCCTTGAAAAAGTCGGGATAGAAGGAACATACTTAAAGACCATAAAAGCCATTTATGAAACGCCACAGCTAATATCATCCTCAATGGGGAAAAACTGAAAGCTTTCCCCCTGAGATCAGGAACACGACAGGGATATCCACTCTCACCACTGTTGTTTAACAAAGTGTTGGAAGTTCTAGCATCAGCAATCAGACAACAAAAGGAAATCAAAGGCATCAAAACTGGCAAAGCTTTTCCAGTCAAGCTTTCACTTTTTGCAGATGACATGATATTATAAATGGAAAATCCAATACACTCCACCAAAAGTCTGCTAGAACTGATACATGAATTCAGCAAAGTCACAAGATACAGAATTAATGTACAGAAATCAGTTGCATTCTTATACACAAATAATGAAGCAACAAAAAGACAAATAAAGAAACTGATCCCATTCATAATTGCACCAAGAATCATAAAATACCTAGGAATAAACCTGTCCAAAGATGTAAAAGATCTGTATGCTGAAAACCATTGAAAGCTTATGAAGGAAATTGAAGAAGATACAAAGAAATGGAAAAACATTCCGTGCTCATGGATTGGAGGAATATTGTCAATATTCTTTGTCAAGAAAATGTCAATAGTACCCAAAGCAATCTACACATTCATTACAATCCCAATCAAAATTGTGCCACCATTCTTCTCGAAGCTAGAACAAGCAATCCTAAAATTTGTATGGAACCACAAAAGACCCTGAATAGCCAAAGTAATATTGAAGAAGAAGACCAAAGCGGGAGACATCACAATCTCAGACTTTAGCCTCTATTACAAACCTGTAATCATCAAGACAGCATGGTATTGGCACAAAAACAGACGCACAGACCAGTGGAATAGAATAGAGAACCCAGAATCGGACCCACAAAAGTATGGCCAACTAATCTTTGACAAAGCAGGAAAGAATATCCAATGGAAAAAAGACAGTCTCTTTAACAAATGGTGCTGGGAGAACTGGACAGCAACATGCAGAAGATTGAAACTAGACCACTTTCTCACACCATTCACAAAAATAAACTCAAAATGGATAAAGAACCTGAATGTGAGACAGGAAACCATCAAAACCCTAGAGGAGAAAGCAGGAAAAGACCTCTCTGACCTCAGCCATAGCAATTTCTTACTGGACACATCCCCAAAGGCAAGGGAATTAAAAGCAAAAATCAACTACTGGGACCTTATGAAGATAAAAAGCTTCTGCACAGCAAAGGAAACAACCAACAAAACTAAAAGGCAACCAACAGAATGGGAAAAGATATTTGCAAATATGACATATCAGACAAAGGGCTAGTATCCAAAATCTATAAAGAGCTCACCAAACTCCACACCTGAAAAACAAATAACCCAGTGAAGAAATGGGCAGAAAACATGAATAGACACTTCTCTAAAGAAGACATCCGGATGGCCAACAGGCACGTGAAAAGATGCTCAATGTCACTCCTCATCAGGGAAATACAAATCAAAACCACACTCAGATATCACCTCACGCCAGTCAGAGTGGCCAAAATGAACAAATCAGGAGACTAGAGATGCTGGAGAGGATGTGGAGAAATGTAACCCTCTTGCACTGCGGGTGGGATTGCATACTGGTGCCGCCGCTCTGGAAAATAGGGTAGAGGTTCCTCAAAATATTAAAAATAGATCTGCCCTATGACCCAGCAATAGCATTGCTAGGAATTTACTCAAGAGATACAGGAGTGCTGAGGCATAGGGGCACTTGTACCCCAATGTTTATAGCAGCACTTTCAACAACAGCCAAATTATGGAAAGAGCCTAAATGTCCATCAACTGATGAATGGATAAACAAGTTGTGGTTTATATATACAATAGAATACTACATGGCAATGAGAAAGAATGAAATATGGCCTTTTGTAGCAACATGGATGGAACTGGAGAGTGTTATGTTGAGTGAAATAAGTCATACAGAGAAAGACAGATACCATATGTTTTCACTCTTATGTGGATCCTGAGAAACTTAACAAAAGACCATGGGGGAGGGGAAGGGGAAAAAAAAGAGGTTAGAGAGGGAGGGAGGCAAACCATGAGAGACTCTTAAAAACTGAGAATAAACTGAGGGTTGATGGGGGATGGAAGGGAGCGGAAAGTTGGTGATGGGTATTGAGGAGGGCACCTTTTGGGATGAGCACTGGTGTTGTGTGGAAACCAATTTGACAATAAATTTCATATTAAAAAATAAATAAATAAAAATAAATAAATACAGAATTACCTGAAAAAAAATACAACTTCTAAAGAGGAAATACAGAGGCGCCTGAGTGGCTCAGTCATTTAAGTCTAACTTTGGCTCAGGTCATGATCTCATGGTTTGTGGATTCAAGCCCGGCTCTGTGCTGACAGCTCAGAGCCTGGAGCCTGCCTGGATTCTGTGTCTGCCTCTCCTTCTGCCCTCCCCCACTCACTTGCTCACTCTCTTGTTTTCAAAAATAAGATAAAAACATTAAAAAAATCAAGAAAGAAATATAACATCTGAATTTAGACCTAAATGAAGACAAAATTAATTACTAAAAGATGGAAGCAAAATGTTACACCAAATACAACTGAGACAAAGAGTTTTTGAAAGAGAAGTCCAACAACTTCTAATTACATTTTCAAGACAAAGGTAAAAAAATATTAGGAGAAGAAACAATATTTGAGAAGATAGTAATTGAGGATGTTTTCCAAAATAAACAAAAGACTTATTTTTTCAGAATCAAGACGCACAGAGATGTCCAGTCAGAACAAATAAAACATCTTTACCTAGATGCACTATAATAAAAACACAGACTACTTAAGATATTGAGGCAATATTAATAAGACATAGTAAGAATAACAGGAGATATAATAGCAGATATAAATAATAACCTCTCAATACTACATATGTCCAAAAAACCAAAATAAAAAGATAACATTTATAATTGAATGCCAGTGAAAATATGACACATCACACTTTGTAGGATGCATCAACATCTGTACTTGGTGAAAAAATATACAGCATTAAATTATTATATTAAAATATAAAGATGTTAAATATTAATGACTGAAGAAACCAATAAAATAGAAAGCAAATAAAAGGGCAAATAAAAGGAAATAAAAGGAAAAATTTAATTAATATAACAGGGTAATACACAATAAAGGGATCATCCAGAACTTGGTTCTTTGAAAAGATTAGTAAACATAACTCTGGGAAGAGACCAAGAACAATAGAGATAAGTCCCCCTCAAAATTTTATATTTAGAAAAAAGTGGGACTTTGCCATCATACAGAAAACAACTTTTTAAATAACAAGACAATTTAGTGGACTAATTTTCTTTCTCTAAAATTTTAGAAGATATATAGACATTGCCTAAAGAGAATAAAAATTGTAATAGGTACAATAACAACTATTTGATTTTACTGACTGAGATTTTGTTTTCAATATTAAATACTATACATTACAAAATGGGATTGTAATATAACAACTGTATGAACCTCAGCTTTTTAAACTATCTTTCTGTCCTCGCCTTCCATAGATCACTGGTGTATCACATTTAGAGTAACACTCCCAATTTCATGGATTTAACACTCATCCACTATTTTAGTAAAGAATCCAGTCTTATTCTCACTCTCCTCCACATTACTCTCCTGAGGAATTTCCAGGTGACCAGAGAAGGAGAGGGAAATCTAGAATATATTTAATCCTCTGCCACTGCTCTAGTCCTGTTCTTGCTGTTCCTTATCTTTATGGCCCACTGGCCCCAGCTTCTGCACCCAGTCATTTACTCACTATACACTGTGCTTATACAAGTCTTTTTTGAATTATTGAGCCCTTTCCTTTCTGTTTAACAGCCCTTTCAGTGGGCTCCTCTCTACCAGTATTGTTGCTCCCACCTATTATTTTCTTTATTCTGCACTCCCTCTCTTCTGTATGTTCCATTGACCTTCCAGAGTTGGGCTAAACCAGGAAATGGCAAGAAACAGCTTCTAAAATATATGTGGAATAAATTTACTCTCCTTCCATTGAGGCTTGCTGTTGAGTGTGGCCCACACTCCAAACCTTCTCACTTACAGAAAATCTCTCTCAGAAGTTCTGTAGTCTTTTAAGTCTAGCCTACATCTCAAATTTCTTGTCCATCCAACAGGTCTGTACACATCTTGAAAACAACTTTGGACTTGACTAAATTACAGACTATTTCACCTCAAGAAAATCAATGGATGTGAATATCTCAAGGTCCCATAAGATCCAACAATGAAGAATCTCCCTAAAATGTTTATGACAATAGGTTAATTATGTCTACAACACATAACACATTTCTGCCCTTGTTATAACACTGTACTACAACAGCAATTATTTGCCTTAGCCAAAATATGCAGACTTAATATGAAAATTTGATTCCATTCTGACTTCTGTGACTTTCTCTTATACTCATTATATTTTAGACTCTCTGCTGGAGGTAGAAATGTGTTATCTTTTGCATTTTCTTCAGAGAGAGAAAATGCTGACAATGGAATATGAATATAATTTGAAGATTCACCAAAATGTCATTTACTTGAATAATACTGATTCCCTCAGACTTGCTACAGAGGTGGAAATTCATTTTTAATAACTCTTTTTGGTAATTTTTTAAAGTCATAGTACAAAAGTCACATTATATTTGTTGGGCTTTTACTGTTTATAAAGCACTTTTGTAGACCTTTACGTCCTAGAATTTCATAAGAATCCTCTAAAGTCAACAGGACAGAGAAAATAGTTTTGCACAAAATCACTCAAAAAACGGAATTCAGAGCATTTGCAATATGTAAACATTTAGAGTAATTCTCTTACTTCCATTCTACTGACACTCAGCCCACAACTAAATCCTGTTGCTATTTCTTTAAAAACATCTTATAATCATTTTTCCTCTTCATATATATCAAATCTCTATTTAATATAATATTCAACTTAAACCTAGAGTAATGACCAGCTAGCTGTCTTCTCCCTTCCTTCCCCAACACCAATTCCAATTGTACACCATTGCTAGATTCAATCTGCCTGTGATACTGAGATTATCATATGACTTCCTTAATCAAATTCCTCAAACGTCTGTTACTGCCTAAACTCTACACTTCATAGCCTGCCTCTCTCCTTCTCCTTCCTTAAAATCCTCGGTAGCACTAATTGTTTCACCCTGGAGGGTCAGGGAAGCATACTGTAAACTACTGACTTCAGAATCAGAGACATAAGGAAAATCCCCCTTTTGACTCCTCTAGCTTTTAGTCACTAGCATGTTTGTATCCTGGATTAACTCAACTGCAAAATGAAGACAATTGTACTTAGCCATAGTTTTGTTTTAAATATTTGAGGTAATATTTAAACATGTTATACGTACGAATAAGTGGTTTTAATTATTATTCATTATCAAAACTTATTTTCTACTATTCCTTGACACTAAATTACTTCATCTTAATACACCTTAAGAATCACACGTAAGTATTTTTTTCTTGCCGCATATATCACCCTTATTTGCCTACTTGTATTATGTTATGTCCAACAAAATCTCAGAACAGATGGAGGCAAAGTGTAAAATAAAAATTAAAAAAAATAAAAATCTCAGGTGAAACAGCTTTAAGAAGTCTATAATTTAACAATTTTTATCACAATAAACAAAATAAAATAATGAAACCAAAAGTTTATATATATATATATATATATATATATATATATATATATATATATTTAAAGTAAACTAACAAGGTAAACATCTATAATGTCTACATTGAACAGAAGTTATTCATACTAATGCCAACAAACATGCTTAAAAGGATTTCATTAAATGACAGAAAAGGTAAATGAAGAGAAAACTAGCCTTGGTTGTAGTCAAGTATGATGAGATTTGGTTGTAAAATCAACCAACCATGGGAACATAGTAATGTTTGCTATAATAAATTTAAAAGTTATCAGTGAATAACATGATGATTTCCAGTATATTCAAATATTAGTTTGCTACATCAATCTGCCCAGCACTATTTTTTTTTTAGTTTCTTAGAATGGTAATGAGATATTTCTTCTAGCCTCCATTAAACTTTTATAAGCTCAATGATCCCAGATAATGTATATCTTCATTGGTTTACCAATTGCTTATTTTTATATTCTATCAGTAAGCATATTTTGCATTTACTAGCAATGGCTCTAAATATTTCAGTAGCTCACAGTCCATTAAATACAATTAGTATAAAATGTCTGCAAGATGACAAAATGAGAAATTAAGTTATTAGCAAATCAATCAAAGAATATTGCAAGGATAGCAGAAGTGGATAATAATAGTTCCATGGTGGAGGAGCCTGTAAATGCAAGTATATTTGATTGTTTTAACAACTGAAGATGGGGAAGACTAGAATTACAGGTCTATTCTTTGATAATGAGTCACATATTAGATGGCATTTTGCAGCAGTAAGGTAACATAGTTGTGTCCTCACAAGAAATGGTGGATTTTCATTATGTTAGAAAAAGGTTACATGAAATAATGTGGTGAACGTGACTCTAAACTATATTAAGTCTAATATCTAACTAGAATATCAGCAGATTTTCTATCACCCTTGTAAAGCTTGAGCAAAATTAGAGGATTCCAATTTTCTTGAACCCCTACTCCTGCATTCTCTATTCCCTAACTCTGCTGTAATGTTTTATTTTCCCATAGGACATACTTTACTATCTATCTCTCCTGCTAGAGTGTAAGCTCCACAAGGGCAAGGCCTTTTTATTTTGTTCGCTGATATACCATAAGCACCCAAAACAGTGCTTGAAGCCTGATAAGATCTCAATATATATTTGAGGAATATATAGGAATACTCTGTAAACTTGGTAACTCTATAATAATAAGACTTGTCAAAAAAAAATAATAAGACTTGTCATCGTAATTTGTGCAACCATCTCTTCTTAGACAACAATTTATAATTCTCTCTTCTCCTCTCACCCAGCAATTGAATTCCCTATCAATTTGCAAAAACATGGGCTCCATCTATTCACAAGAAATACACACAAGAACGAATTAGAAATCTTACTTTAAAAAAAAGGCCTAATATTCACTGTTGTACAAAACTCTAAGTCATATTAACTAAATAAAGTATATACAATGAAATATACTATACTGTATTTTATACTACATTCCTTAAAGTGATTTTTACTTATGAAAAAGTGAATTTCCTCTTACCAGAGGGTTGGTAATAGTTCAATAAGATAAAGAATTAGTACCTGTACTCAGTTTGAAGCAGATCTAATGAAATGAATACTATGAATCCAGAAGACTATGTCCTTTTGAGTTACTTATAGATTCTTTGTCAAATAACATTGCTATTATAACTAGGATTTCTCATTCCTTCTAAACTAATTGTAAGGCTAAGTTTTTTGTTTGTTTTTCCTTTTCATTCATATATATATAATTCCAGTATAGTTAACATTATTTATATTATATATAATAGTGTTGTATTCGTTTCAGGTATACAACATAGTGATTAAACAACTATATACATTACTCAGTGCTCATCATGACAAATGTACTCTTAATCTTCTTAGCTATTTCACTCATTCCCCCACCTACCTCCCCTCTGGTAACCATCAGTTTGTTCTCTACGGTTAAGAATCTATTTCTTGGTTTGCCTCTCTCTCTCTTTCCTTTGCTCATTTGTTTCTTCAATTCCACGTATTAGTGAAATCATACAGTCTTTGTTTTCACTGACTTATTTCTCATAGCATAATACTCTCTAGTTCTGTCCCAGTTGTTGCAAAATGGCAGGATTTCATTCTTTTTTATGGTTGAATAATATTCTATTGTGTGTATATACACCACCTCTTCTTTACCAATTCATCTATCAATGGATACTTGGCTCCTTCCATATTTTGGTTATTATAAATAATGCTAGAATAAACGTCAGCATGCATTTATCCCTCTGAACTAATGTTTTTGTATTTTGGGTAATACACAGTAGTGTAACTGCTGGATCATAGGGTAGTTCAATTTTCAACTTTTAGAAGAACCTCCATACCATTTTCTACAGTGGCTGCACCAGTTTGCACTCCCACCAACAGTGTATGGGTTCTTATTTCTCCACGTCCCGCACCAACATGCTGTTTCTTGTTTTGTTTTGTTTTGTTTTTTATTTTACCCATTCTGTTAGGTATGAGATGATATCTCTTTGTAGTTTTATTTGTATTTCTCTGGTGATGAGTGATGTTGAGCATCATTTCATTGTGTCTGTTGGCCTTCTGCATTTCTTCTTTGGAGAAATACCTGCTTATGTATTCTGCCCATTTTTAAATTCAATTATTTGTTTTTTGGATGTTGAGTTGTAGAAGTCGTTTATATGGCATTAATACTAGTACTTTATCAGAGATGTCATTTGCAAATATCTTCCCCCATTTTGTAGACTGTCTTTTCTTTACTTTTTCTGCTATCCTGTTTTTGTTCTCAAATTCTCTGCATTTGTAATGCAATTCTCTGTCTGTACAAGTATCCTTTTCTTCTTCCTCTTAAACACATTTACCCACAATGACCTACATCAAGTCATTTTGTGTGGTCTTTTCAAGGTTTGTCTGTCTGTAGTTCTAGGATTAAACAGTCTTTCTGTCAAAGGCATACATACTTTCATTAGGTTAATATGTTTGAGGCAATAAAAGGGATGGCTTTCCAGAAACTCAGATCTCTTCTTAGTAGGCTTTAAAGCATCCTAGCACATTATTTGTAACAACTCATTGTTTATAATCCTTTTGGGTACTCTATATAGATACTATACGTCTTCTTTAAAATAGTGTACTTAATGTATTTCCTTTTTATCAACTTTCTATTCTACCAATTAAATTTTACATTGAAAATGCAATCTTTTCCCTCCCTTTATTCACTTTAATACGAAGAGTTCATAAAAATCCCAGTGGTCCTCTAAAGTAGATAATTTGTATAAACATTCTTGTAGAGAGTTGAATTCACTGGGAAATGCTTTCTCTTTGAATGGCCTTTACAGCTGTGGATATGTCCATAAGTATCTATACATATTACATAGGGACACATTTTATTATTATTTATTTGTTTTTATTTATTTATCATTATTTATTATTTTTATACTTACAAATGATTGGATGCAAAATTTTGTTTGACCCACTCCATCTTCTCTAAATCACATGGAATTGTTAATCATCTTGTGAGTTTACTGAAAACAATGGTATCAATTCCAACTTCCTTTTCCTTAATCAAGAGATTTACTAATATTATCTGGAATGATACAGATTACCAAAGAATGGTATGTGTTTTAGTAGTGCACTTTTGGAGGCTCTGTCAAACTGTTTGGGATCTAGCAGATATTTCCCTTTTCCTGTCATTTCTACATAGTTATCCAAAGCTAGGCACTTCTCATCTCCTGGGATAATGCCAGTGACAAACAAACAAACAAATAAAAAAGCCTCCATTATGATGAGAAGTTTGCTCAGTAGTTCCCTGTGGACCTGAGTGACTTATAAGCAGTGATCAAAGTATTATCCAAATATCTCAGTGAATAATATATCTTTCTATTTTCTTCTCTTTTTGCCAAGACAATTCCCCTGTGTTTCTTTAGACTTAGAGCTTAGCTGTTTATTCAGTTTCAAAATCCAATTTAAGAGTATAACAGCAAATATTCTCCTAGGCAATCAAAATGATAGAGATTATTTGTGTATGTTCATATGTCTAGGTTTTTGTAGGTGCACACATTAATAAATATCACTACATATTCTATCACACTTAAGACAAACATGAATCATAGGCTGCATCAGTATTTTATATCTACTAAGAGAAAAAAAATGCTAGGGGTGCCTGGGTGGCTCAGTTGGTTAAGTGTCCAACTTCAGCTCAGGTCATGATCTCATGGTTCGTGAGTTCGAGGCCTGTGTCAGGCTCTACACTGACAGTGAAGAGCCAGCTTGGATTCTCTCTCTCTCTCTCTGCCCCTCCCACACTTGTGTATGCTCTCTCTCTCTCTCTCTCTCTCAAAATAAATAAACTTTAAAAGAAGAGAGAGAAAAAATGCTGTCAGTAATAGTTGTCAGATGTCACTGATTGTAAGATGCAGATTGTAACTGCTTTCAGAAATGTTAAAATATGAAAAAAAATTAATCTTTGATTAGACAATTCAAAGGAAAGAATGTTACTCCTTTCTCTTATGAATAGAAAGTACATACTTAGGAGACACACAGACAATTATGATTCACCTAAATGATGCTCAGATGGCAATTAGATATCATATTGATGTGGAAATGTTGGGGCTCAGAGATGATGGCCAAGAAAGAAATTCTGAGATTTCTTTGGTGCAAAAAGGTGGTTTCATTAAAGCACGGGGACAGGACCCATGAGCAGAAAGAGAAGCACTGAGGTTGTGATGGTGACTAATTATATACTTTCAAGTTGGGAAGGGCATAGGGACAACACAAGCCTTCAAGGAATTTTGCAAACAAGGCTTCCAGAACCCTGAGGAGCTAGCTTTTGTTAGGAAAAAGTCATTTATTACGTTTAGTAAACTCTCAGTCATGAGACGCTTCCGATGTATATCAGTGGGCCATATGTTTGAAGGATGATTGCTAACATATATTTGGGGAAGGAGGGCAGAGACAAAGGAAGTTTCCAAAGGAATTTCTATTTGTTTCAAGCAAACTCACAGGATCCTAGAGGTCAGAATAATGTTAAGCTAAGATTGCCGTTTGCCATTAGGAAAATGTCAACATGGAGGCAGCTGAGCTCCCAGAGGAAGGTCACTCTGTCTGTTTCAAGGACTTGTCAATGGGCTGTAAATAGCATGGATATTTATTTTTTTTTAATTTTTCCTTTGTTTCTCACATCAATATAATGTATCATATATTTGAAACTTCTTGAATATTAACCCTACCTTAAGCTCTTCTATAGCACAACATTTTTCATTCAAAAGGATACCCTAAGGTATCCAGCATTCCATCCCAGTTTGACCAGGTCTTCTCCAGTCTTAGCAGTGGAAGTCCTCTGCTTCGGTGTAGTAGTCTTTTCTGCTTGCTATAACAAAATACTACAGATTTCATGGCTTCATTTTGTTTCACACTTCTGGAGCGGGAAAAGTCCAAAATCAAGGTTTTGGAAGGTCTAGTTTCTGATGGGTGTCTCTTCCTGATTTGCAGAGGACTGCTTTCTCACTGCATCCTCACATCAACTTTCCTCTGGATGAGAGCAGAAAGAGATCTCTTTTTTCAGATTAGGGCCCCAACTTTACTACCGAATTCAACCTTAATTACCTCCTAAGGGCCCTATCTCCAAGTATAGTCACATTGGGAGTTAGGGTTTTAGCATATGAATTTTGAGGGAAAACAATTCACAGCACCAGGAAACTCCTCAACCCTGGGCAAACTGAGATGGTTTGGTCACGAATTTATACATTGTTAAACAAGATTCAAAAGAAAATCTGTTGACTTTAAGTCTTGTATAAAATCATCAAAAATTAATACCATCTTAACCATAGATAAAACAGTTCTGCACAACGTATATTTTTTCTTTGATGAATTGACGTGTAAACTATTTAAATACACAAAGGATATTTTACGTGTAAGGTAGGAGATATAAGACCTCAGATTAAATAATCACTGACCACAGAGTAGACAATTCTACCAGGATATGTGAACCATTCTGTCTCTCCTCAATTCTCTCCTTGTTTTTCAGAGTATATTTGATAGACTCCATGGCCAGCAGAGTTCCAGAGTTCCAGTTGGGTTTACTTTCATTATAGAGAGACTTTGCACAAGTTATGCAAGACAGAAGAGAATAAAATGTCATTATTTCCCCAGAAGCTTATGGTCAATAATGTACAGTGATCTGCTGGAAAACAAACACATCTTTGTTGCACACAGCTGAAATCATTAGGAGTTTCCTGGGATTCCTGCTTTCTGACCTCCTACACACTAGGATATCTCATACCACTTTACAGCCTTCTATATATCCTAATAATACATATCCTTCTATATATCCTATATATCCTATATAACCTATATATCCTTCTATATATCCTATTATCATATATATCTTCCTCATTGAATTCAATATAATATATTCACTTTTAGTCTCTTAAACCTTATATATTTTATTTTCTAGTAAGAAATAATTAACTAATTAAAAATCTTGACAGAAACCACACACACAAAAATAAAAACGATAGGTGTTTTCCATTTACTTCATTTGCCCGAAGAGATGAGACCTTAGAAAATGAGGCCTACTTATTTATATGTGATATGCATTTAAATCTCTTTTAAATCAATTTATTCCCACTTTAAAGAATCAAAATATCTAAACTCTCACATGAATTAGGAAAATCAGTCCTCTAAAGAAGGTAGGCAATCTTCAAAAGTATCTTTTTTCTGTTTGTTTATATAAGAAATGCTACCCTCATTTCAAAAATAATTTTTTTAATGTTTATTTTTGAAAGAGAGAGAGCAAGCAGGGTAGGGGCAGAGAGAGAGGGAGACAGAGGATTCGAAGCAGACTGATAGCAGAGAGCCCTATATGGGGCTCGAACTCACAACTGTGAGATTATGACCTGAGCCAAAGTCAGACATTTAACTGACTAAGTCACCCAGGCACCCTTCAAAATGAAATTTTAAATATTTCACTTATAACCTCATTATCCTCCTATGTCTATTCCCAAAAGAAAGACTTTCTGCCCCAGAATGAAGATTTAAAAATAAAAATAATAAAAACATTAGTCAAGATAAACTGCTTGAATTGGGAAGCTCTTTTTTGGATTTTGCCTTGTCAGAGTCAAATCAATTCAGCCACCAGAGCAGGGCCACTATTTACTGTTGAATTTGTTTATTTATCATTAGTCACTTTGGCATTGTGTAGACATGTTTGCATACTCATGTGCCTAATTTAATTCAAATAACTTCCTAGATTCCATAGCTCATAATCTTGTTGAAAGACTCTCTTCTCTGGGAATGCAAATTGGTGCAGCCCCTCTGGAAAACAGTATGGAGGTTCCTCAAAAAACTAAAAATAGAACTACCCTATGACCCAGCAATTGCACTACTAGGCATTTATCCAAGGCATACAGGTGTGCTGTTTCAAAGGGACACATGCACCCCCATGTTTATAGCAGCACTATCAACAAGCCAAAGTCTGGAAAGAGCTCAAATATCCATTGATGGATGAATGGATAAAGATGTGGTATATATGTGTGTGTGTGTGTGTGTGTGTGTGTATACACACACACACACACACACACATACATACATACAATGGAGTATTACTCAGCAATCAAAAAGAATGAAATCTTGCCATTTGCAACTACATGGATGGAACTAGAGGGTATTACGCTAAATGAAATTAGTCAGTCAGAGAAAGACAAATATCATATGACTTCACTCATATGAGGACTTTAAGAGACAAAACAGATAAACATAAGGGAAGGGAAACAAAAATAATATAAAAACAGGGAGAGGGACAAAACAGAAGAGACTCATAAATATGGAGAACTGAGGGTTACCGCAGGGGTTGTGGGAGGGGGGGATGGGCTAAATGGCTAAGGGGCACTAAGGAATCTACTCCTGAAATCATTATTTCACTATACGCTAATTTGGATATAAATTTTAAAAAAATAAAAAATAATATTAAAAAAAAGAAAGACTCTCTTCTATGGTTATCAATATAGATTATGCCACTAACTTTGTAATATAAGTAAATATATATCTTAATTTTCGTGTGATATTTTCAAATGCTACAACAAAGGTAAGATTAATATTCAAGATATAATTATGATTTAATACCACATGCATACCTGCCTAGTAATTCTCCATAAGTTATTGTTTGCTTTGAAAAATGCAAGTCAAAAATAACAACCAGGAAAACTAATCATGCTTTTGAAATGGAGCCAAAGAGAAGCCTAGGCAATTTTATCCTACACCATTGGATATTTTGGCAAGGTCTTCAGAAATATTTCTGTGTGTGTACAATTACAGTTTAATATCATGTTGTTGGCTTTCAGTTACTGTCGCTAAACATGGGAATCAAAGACATTTAGGCCAATAGAGTTTCTTCTCTATATGTCATTTATGTTGTACTCTGAAATTTATTATGTGACATTTTAATACATCACCTTCTTAATCTCATTTGTATAGACTAATATAATCAGGTTATTTGAAGAAGTCAGAATATTAATTTGAGCGCATCCAATATCAGGTATTTAAAAGCTGAGGCAAGACTTAATGTGGGCTGCACTTGTGTAAAATCACATATTCTCAGGTATGCCATCCTATCCAAATTTAAGTATGTTATTTCACTGCTTGCTGGGGAAAATACATGTCCTTAGGGGACTAATAGAAACTCACAGGGTACAGCATAAAAGTCAGTTAAACAGGGAAACAGTCTTCTCCCTGTATATAAATTATCTATGTATTTCAAGAAATTGTAAATACCTGTTCTTTTGTGTAAATGTAGAGAACTAGACAGATGTATACATTAGATGCAAATACAGAAAAATATGAATAGTTTTCATATGGTGTATTATTTAAATCCTTTATGTTCACCATCATCTCTGAGAAATAGGTTGTTGTCATCATTTAAAAGACAGACCAGTTGACTGTAATGAAACATAAACATTTTGTAAAGCAATTAGGACTCTTGACAATAACTGATTGGTATGCCCTCATTGAAAGGCTACACATGCACCTTGTCCAGAAACCAAAGCCAATCAGTTGGAATAGCCTGTTTTCCCACAGAAACTATAAGATTCTAAGAGTTACTTCCTTTTTTTTTCTTTTTAATTTTTTGAGGGAAGTGCATGGGAGATACAGGGAGGAAAAATGTTAGATCCCTTACTATGTTTTCACACACTTTTTCTCATTCATTCTTTAGGTCAGACCACTTGAAGAGACCACTTAACTCTTACTTAGTTTGAATATTAGAATAGCCAACACTACTATTCCATTTCTAGAAGCTAAAAAAAGTCTTTACAACAGTATTAACAATAAAAAATAATCGCTAGCATGTATTATATACCTGCTAAAAAGCCAATCTTATTAACGCATTTGCATGCATTATTTACTCTCTCACAAATCCTGCCATATAAGTGCTATTTGTAGAAGCTGCTTTTAGGCAAACAGGCTTGAGCTATGGAATCTAGAAAAGGACCAAAGCGACCACCTCACTGAATACAGACAGGCCCATCAGGTGACCCACTTCATATATCCATAGGCCCTAACTGACCAAAGGGCTACTTAACAACTAGGCACAGGTACCAAAAAAGGGAAGATTCCATACATTGCCATACCTCCTCACCCTCTCCCTCTAAAAACAGTCCTACACACTGCCTCATAGCAGACAGCCTCTCCTTTGCTGGGCTGCCCACCACTCCCTTGCTATGTATTCAGTAAACTTCTATCTCCTTTGTTCTGTCTCAGGTGAATTCTATCACTGCCCAAGACACCAGCTTTCACCTAATCATCACCCCACATTTGGGGCCCCCCATCTGATTGGGACACCACATTTAGACACCTCACTATTATTATTTCCATTTTACAGGTAAAGAAACTAGGTAATAGAAAGACTGTTAGAGAAAGAAAGCAGAAGTGCTGTTCATACAATGTCCAACATCAGAATCTGAGCTCTAAGACTCTATATTAAGCAATGTCTCGAGAGTTTATTCATTATCGCTGTGATTTAACTCTCTTAAATCATTGTGTTTTTTCTTGTTATCCCTGAGAAAGCAGAAGTCAGGTACCATCAAGTAAAATAATACTTTTGATCAGTTTTAAAATCCTAGTAACTCCACAGCAAGGGAATAATTTTCAAAGCAGACTTTGTAGAGAGGGGGATTTCCAAATTCCAAATCTTCTATTTGACCAAGATATGCTTGACTAAACTTTAGACAGGCTTATGCCTGGTGATAGGCCCCTGATGTCTCTTTATACAGCATTTACTTTAGAAAACTAGCAACTGTACATTCTTTTTCTACTCCTTTGTGATGTAAATCTTATACAGCCTCTGAATGCCTTTCTCAAGAACTTGGAAGCTATCCCTTTGAAATGTAACCATCAAAAAAAGTAAGGCTCCAAGTCTCCTAGTCTCCTAGATGGGCAGGAGTATAACTTCAATAAGCCACAATTAGAAAACACAGATGGCCTAATCACATTGACCAACCTCCCCATGAACATCCTCTAATACTTCACTATTAGCTCACCCCAGGGTTTCAAAATTATTTCACCTTTTGTTTCAACTTAATTGAGTTCAATCTCTTTCTTCTATTATAATAGTCTTGAATGAATTCTTCCTTGATGTTTTTAACAAGTGTCCAGTATATATTTTTTTTCCTTTACATAACAAGGTCTAGGTCAGAAGACTCCTACTATTTTCTCTTCCATGTGGAGAAACAGTGCAGAGAATCTAGATGAGGCTGGTGAGGGAAGAATTGAATCACACAGGTCCTTGTCAACTTCATGTTAAAAGTGCTAGTTTGAGGGCGCCTGGGTGGCGCAGTCGGTTAAGCGTCCGACTTCAGCCAGGTCACGATCTCGCGGTCTGTGAGTTCGAGCCCCGCGTCAGGCTCTGGGCTGATGGCTCAGAGCCTGGAGCCTGTTTCCGATTCTGTGTCTTCTTCTCTCTCTGCCCCTCCCCCGTTC
Organism: Felis catus; assembly: GCF_018350175.1. Taxonomy (NCBI): domain Eukaryota; kingdom Metazoa; phylum Chordata; class Mammalia; order Carnivora; family Felidae; genus Felis; species Felis catus. Next base: position 89,131,037 of record NC_058373.1, on the reverse strand, counting down.
ATGCTCTCTCTGTGTCCCAAAAATAAATAAACGTTGAAAAAAAAAATTTAAAAGTGCTAGTTTGTATTCTAAGAACAATAGGCATCCACTGAAGGTTTTTAAGTTTTGAGTACAGGATGAAGGGAAAAAGGATTTGACTCTGACACAATATAATGTGCGTGCTAAAAAATATAAATTTAGATAATATATGTGTAGAGACTGCTTTTAAGCAACAGGCTTGAGCAATGGAAACTTAAGCAAGGCAGAAGATCCCACAGCGACCACCAAGATGAATGAAAACGGGCTCATTAAATGACCCACTTCAAAATAGCCATAGGCTCTAACTGACCAGTTACAACCAGTTACAACCAGGCACAGTTACTAAGATTACCAAAAGAGAAAAATTCCATACATCCCCATGCTCCCTCATCCCACCCTGTAACTGTGGCCCCTCAGCACTGTCTTGTCCCAGACAGTCATTCCTGACTGTCCCCTCCACCACTCCCTCGCATTGTATTCAATAAACTTCTACCTCTTTCTCTCTGCCTCAGGTGAATTCTTTCACCCACCCAAGCTGCTGGCCCCTATCCAAAGAAAGTGCCTCACATTTTTCCCTGTTGCCCTTCCAGCAAGGGCAGGCAGTATCGTGGGTTCCCCCTGGGGCTTCAGATTCTCATCAAGAAGTAACTTTGACTAGAGGTCATCAGTTCCCCAAGTAGTACCAGAGTTGGTCCACCAAGAGCAAGTCCCAAGAAACCCCTGGAGAATCTGGGGAGAGTCCCAGGCCAACAGAGGTCCTCCTGTGTGCCATCAAATGTGGGGCTCAAGCCTTTTGCCTAAAAGTAGCATCTACAAGGTGGTATAAGATGGGGCCCAGAGTTAAGTGAGTTCATAGGCTATTAGATTAGCCAATTGGAGAAGACAGTAGATTGATATAGGTAAGAATTAAAAATATATAGTATATACTTAAGAGGTAACACTTAGGAGTCAGTGATGAGATTAAATAAAGTTTGAAGGAGAATAGATGAAAATTATTTTGAAACGCAGTCTTTGTGCTTGGAACATACTCATTTAGTATTCCAACCCTGCATATTTTATATAAGTGTGGATGATTGATAAGTCATAGCCAATATTCCAAAACATTGCATATAAATAAATAAAGCAAAATTGATTTTTGAAAAATGGTAGCCATTTAGCTGATATTTAAGATTCATGTCAAAATTCGATTTTTTAAAATTTCTTAAAGGTATAGATAGAATTTAATTAAATAGAATTATGATTCCAATTTATCATGAATGATTTTTTTATATACATTTATTTATTTTTGAGAGACAGAGAGAGAGCACAAGTGAGGGGAGGGGCAGAGAGAGAAGGAGACACAGAATCCGAAGCAGGCTCTAGGCTCTGAACTGACAGCACAGGGCCCGACATGGGGCTCGAACCCACAAAAGGTGAGATCATGACCTGGGCCGAAGTCATATGCTTAACCAACTGAGCCACCTAGGCGCCCCTATCATAAACAATTTTTTAAAGTTTCTATAAGAAATCTGAAAGTTGATTTTAATATTCCAAAAAGCCTTACAAAATATGACTCTGCCACCATTGTCACAACTGCCATTTCCCCACAGATATGCGTATTGATTTCTTTAATATTCAGAGGCATGAGTTACCATGAATAATAAATTGAAATGGATATTATTTGTTGTTTGATGAATGGAGTATATGTTACCTAAAACAGAAGAAAAATACTAAGACCAAAACATCAATGCACATTATTATTTATACTATAAAATAATAAAAATTTGAATATGCTTAATAAACTTTATTTTTTAATGTTTTTTTTAATTTTTTTTTTGAGAGAGAGAGAGAGAGACAGAGCATGAGCGGGTGTAGAGACAGAGAGGGCGACACAGAATCTGAAGCAGGCTTCAGGCTCTGAGCTGTCAGCACAGAGCCCGGTGCAGGACTTGAATTCATGAACCCGCAAGATCATGACCTGAGCCAAAGTCGGATGATTAACTGACTGAGCCACCCAGGTACCCCTGAATATGCTTAATAAACTTTAAATATGAACGCTGTGACTCCCCTCTGCTTTATTTATTTCATTAAATTTTATTGTAGGTAACCTTTCACAATTTCAAAATAAGGATCTAAAATGTAAAAATATAATTGTGAGAAATTAAGAAAGTTTGTTATTATTTCTAATAGAGGAAAGTTAAATACTCTTCAAAGGTCATTTAGTGATCCTTTAGGTTTGAAATAACTTGATCATTGTTCCACAAATGGTCCATGTACACATATAACAGGGAAGTTGGGGTGCCTGGGTGGCTCAGTCGGTTGAGCCTCTGACTTCAGATCAGATCATGATCTCACAGTCCATGAGTTCGAGCCCCACATCGGGCTCTGTGTTGGCAACTCAGAGCCTGGAGCCTGCTTCAGATTCTGTGTCTCCCTCTCTCTCTTCCCCTCCCCTGCTAATGCTCTGTCTCTCTCTGTCTCAAAAATAAATAAAAACATTAAAAAAAATTAACAAATAACAGAGAAGCTATCCTTCCCAAAGTAATATGAAGAAACTGCATTTATAACTGTACATAACTGAGCAAATTTTAAAATTGAATAAAATCAGTATTTCAAACATTTATACAATATAGTTTCACTCACACCCACCCTTAGTTTTTGATCTCTGAATAGGTTTCAATCTGCAAAATACTTCTGAATGTTTTCCATTGAAACTTAGTTTCAAAAATTCTAAAGCACACTTACAATCCTTCCTCCCTACATACATTATCACTGTTCATCAAACCACCTTGCTTCTAGTAGTCAGGCCCCCAAAGTATTGATTCTCTTGACTCTCTGCTCTTTAATATTTTATCAATCCCAAGGTTCTGTTTATTTTTCTTTTTTACAATATTGTTCACCTCCATTTTTCCTTTCTGTCCCCTAAGGCAGCATATTAAATAAAATGGTTCAAATTACTAAATTTGGTCTAGGTTCAAATTACTAAATGAGTATCTGATATATATATATATATATATATATATATATATATATATATATATACATATGTATATATATATATATACATATATATGTATGTATATATATATACATATATATGTATGTATATATATATACATATGTATATATATATGTGTATATATATATATGTATATATATATATACACACACATACATACATACATACCACATCTTTTCTATCCATTCATTCATCGATGGATATTTGGGCTCTTTCCATAATTTGGCTATTGTTGATAGTGCTGCTGTAAACATTGGTGCATGTGTCCCTTCAAATCAGCATTTTTGTATCCTCTGGATAAATACCTAGTAGAGAAATTGCTGGGTTGTAAGGTAGTTCTATTTTTAATTTTTCCATTCTGTTTTCCAGAATGGCTGCACCAGTTTGCATTGACACCAACAGTGCAAAAGTGTCCCCCTTTCTCTGCATCCTCACCAACATCTTTTGTTTTCTGAGTTGTTCATATTAGCCATTCTGACAGGTATGAGGTGCTATCTCATTGTGGTTTTGATGTGTATTTCCCTGATGATGAGTGAGGTTGAGCATCTTTTCATGTGTCTATTAGCCATCTGGATGTCTTCCTTGGAAAAGTGTCTATTCATATCTTCTGCTCATTTTTTCACTGGATTATTTATTTTTTGAGTGTTGAGTTTGATTAGCTCTTTATGGACTTTGGATAATAACCTTTTATCCAATATGTCAATTTGCAAATATCTTCTCCCATTCTGTAGACTGCCTTTTAGTTTTCTTGACTGTTTCCTTCATGGTGCAGAAGCTTTTTATCTTGATGAGGTCCCAAAAGTTCATTTTTGCTTTTGTTTCCCTTGCCTCAAGAGATATGTCTAGTAAGAAGTTTCCGTGGCTGAGGTCAAAGAGGTTGCAGCCGGTTTTCTCCTCTAGGATTTTGATGGTTTCCTTGTCTTACATATAGGTCTTTCATCCGTTTTGAATTGGCTAGACACATATAAACTACAGAAACTGAAACAGAAAGAAATAGAAAATTTGAACTGACCTATAAACAGTAAAGAAATTGAATCAGTAATAAAAAATCTCCCAACTAACACCCTAGGGCTGGATGGCTTCTGAGGGAATTCTATTAAACATTTAATGAAGAGTTACTCCCTATTCTTTTGAAGCTGTTCCAAAAAAATAGAAACAAAAGGAAAAATTCCAAACTCATTCTATTAGGCCAGCATTACCTTGATCCAAAACCAGATAAAATCCCCATTAAAAAGGGGAATTACAGGCCAATATCCCTGATGAATATGGATGCAAAAATTCTCAACAAGATACTAGCAAATCAAATTCAACAGTACATTAAAAGAATTATTCACTATGATCAAGTGGGATTTATCCTGGGCTGCAGGTCTTGTTCAATATCTGCAACATGATATATCACATTAATAAAAGAAATGATAAGAACCACATGATCCTCTCAACATATGCAGAAAAAGCATTTGACAAAGTACAACATCCTTTCTTGATAAAAGCCCTCAAGAAAGTAGGGATAGATGGGACATACCTCCATATCATAAAGGCCATATATGAAAGACCCACCACTAATATTATCCCCAAGGGGGAAAAACTGAGAGCTTTCCCCCTATGGTCAGGAACATGACTGGGATGTGTACTCTCACCATTGTTGTTCAACACAATTCTGGAAGTCCTAGGCTCAGCGAAGACAACAAAAAAACATAAAAGGCAAACAATTGTCAAGGAAAAAGTCAAACTTTCACTCTTCACAGATGACATGATACTGTACATGGAAAATCCAAAGACTCCACCAAGAAACTGCTAGAATTGATCCAGGAATTTCACTAAGTTGCAGGATATGAAATCAATGTACAGAAACCAGCTGCATTTCTATACACCAATAATGAAGCAGGAGAAAGTGAAATCAAGGAATTGATCCCATTTACAATTATACCAAAAACAATAAGATACCTAGGAATAAACCTAACCAAATAGGTAAAAGATATGCACACTCTAAACTATAGAAAACTTATGAAAGAAATTGAAGAAGACACAAAGAAATCGAAAAATATTCCATGCACATGGATTGGAAGAACAAATATTGCTAAAATGTCAATACTACTCAAAGCAATCTACACATTCAATGCAATCCCTTTCAAAATAACACCGGCATTCTTCACAGAGCTAGAACAAACAATTCTAAAATTTGTACGGAACCAGAAAAGACTTCAAATAGCCAAAGTAATGTTGAAAAAGGAAAGCAAAGCTGGAGGCATCATAATTCCAGACTTCAAGCTATATTACCAAAACTGTAATTGTTAAGACAACATGGTACTGGCACAAAAACAGACACATAGATCAATGGAACAGAAAAAAGAACCCAGAAACGGACCCACAGTTAGATGGCCAACTAATCTACAAAGCAGGAAAGAATATCAGATGGAAAAAAAGACAGTCTCTTCAGCAAATGGTGTTGGGGAAACTGGATAGCAACATGCAGAAGAATGAAACTGGACCACTTTCTTATACCATAGACAAAAGTACAATATTTAAAGCAGATATTTAGTACATAGAGTAAGGGACTGACAGATGTTTAATCCAGAATATTTCTCCATTAATGAGGCAGAAAATCCTTGATATTCTCCCTAGTAGGATATTACAGATTTTAGAGATCAGTTGGATCTGTGCATTTCCCAACATTCTTCATTCTCAGGGGTAGTATAATTGTATTTTTCTTGTTCTCCTGCATCATTATTTGAATATATCATGAGCACGTAGCTTGTAATTTAGTTTATACATCATTACCCCACAAGGAGTCATATCTATGGGAAGATATGATATGGGAAGAATTAGACATCACCCAGAGATCTTATATTTTGACCTGGCTGCCAGAAGGATAGGACTTCTGGCTGTCACCTTTGAGAAGGGGGAAGTATGCCTTATGGGGAGACGTATGTGTGAATGTTATGTGTGAATGTTGGGGAGCCAAAGTATCAACTGCAGGGGAGATTGTTTATTGTCTACTTAATAAGTAGCCTTACTTTGTTCTTTACTGAACAAACTCTAATTTGTTGTCAACATCAAGAACTCAAAACTCACATTTCCTAATTTTCCTTGTACACAGGAATACCCCTGATTCAATTCTACCAAATGACATATAAGCAAAAGTCATTAAATAGAGCTTTTAGGAAAGGTCTCTAAAAGGGAGGAAGATCTGGGGTGCCTAGGTGGCTCAGTCAGTTAAGCATCCAACTTTGGCTCAGGTCATGATCTTGCGGTTTGTGGGCTCCGGTCATGATCTCGTGGTTTGTGAGTTCAAGCCCCGCGTCAGGTTCTGTGCTGACAGCTCAGAGCCTGGAGCCTGCTTTGCATTCTGTGTCTCCCCATCTCTGTGCCCCTCCCATGCTCATACTCTGTCTCTCTTTGTCTCTCGATAATAAATAAACATTTAAAAATTGTTTTAAAAATAGAGGAAGAATCAGTTAGTATAGGATCTTTTTTTGTTGTTCTGTTGCCCCTCCTCTTTTCTCTGGCTTTAAATACTAATGTGAGAACTGGAGCTGTAGCTCTGTCTTTATTATCTTAGTTCACATTAAGAAAATAGAGCCAAGAAAATCTCAGTCCTGGGCTCTAAAAGCCGTGACCAGTTGATATAAATGTCAGTACCTGTCAACCTTCTGACTTTTTGTAATATGGGAAAATAAAGTTCTGAGTTGTTTAAAGCACTATAACATTATCTCTCTTCCTTATAGGTAAACTCTACAATTTCAAATCTGCATCACTATGAATAGAAATCAGTATACAATATTCTCTTTTCCTCAAAGGACCCTCAAATCTACATTTTATGGAACTGAATGTCAACAAATATATCTATTTATTTCACTCATACTTTAGCTTTAAGAAAAAGACTTGAAGGGATGCCTGGATGGCTCAGTCGGTTAAACGACCAACTTCGGCTCAGGTCATGATCTCAGTTTGTGAGTTTGAGCCCCACGTTTGCCTGCTTTGGATTCTGTGTCTCCCTCTCTCTCTCTCTGCCCCTCCCCTGCTCATGCATGCGTGCGTCCTCTCTCTCTCTCTCTCATAAATAAACAAACATTAAAAAAATTTGAAATAGACTGGATATTGTTTGTACTTCTGGGATTGGATACATAATACAGTATTTTTTTCTAAGATTTGTCTCCAGCTGCTTAAATGATAAAGCAATTAGAGTAACGGTGGGCAATAAATCAAAGACAAGAGATTATTTAAAGTTATATATTGTTTTGCAATCTGTGTTTTAAATAGATGAATGTATAGATGATTATCCATTCAGTGCTGAGCAATTAACACCAAGATGTTCTACAACGTTAACTGTTAACATTTGACTCTAATGCTGTTTATAGACATACACTAAACAGACTATTGTACAGATAGTAAGATGTGGCTTGACCAGCCTTGTATTTAAATTTTTAGGTATTTGTGTCTAAGTCTCAGATGGGTTTTGTTTTATTATATTTCCTCTAGGGTCCAATTTTGTGCAGTCATCACATAATTATTTTATCTAATGTTTATGAAAGCAACCAGAGGGTAGGGGAAATACAGAAGAGAGGATGAAGACTGTAGTGAGCAGAAGAAAAAGAAAAGAAAATATTGAAAAAGAGAAAGAAAAGTGGTATTGTGTGTGTGTGTGTGTGTGTGTGTGTGTGTGTGTGTGTACATACATAGACACATGGTATTTGCTTTTTACCAGGTACTGGGGTAATGCTATTGTATGTATAAAGTCATTTAATCTTCTCAACCACCCTATGTATCAGGTACTATTATGATAACCATCCTAAAATGAGAAAATCAAAATTTAGTGTTTTATGAGATTTGCCTATGTTCCAACAAGCAGTCTGAACAGAAAAGGGGATCAATCCATGATGCCTGTCTCAATGTACCCTAGTAACATGTAAACTATTTTCTCAGGCCTCTCCTTATTACCTAAGGCCCAAAGGTGGCAGAGGGTAGTACTGTGAGAGACACAAGGCAATAATTTTTCCCCCCACAGCTCTTTAGTTCATACTACTGCCTGAGAACCTTGATCACTGTTTGAGGTTTTACTGGGAATTTTTTTCCCCTAAGAGAATTTGGAAATTAAAAACAAAAATTCAAGACATTTCTTATTTGAAATGGGCCAAAGCCTCTAAATTCAGTTTCTGCATGACTGAAGGATGCGTTTAACTAGTCTGTGAATAATTTGTATTCATAACATGGGTGGATCAGGTCACCAATTTGGCATACAGTACAGTCCTTTGGGGAACTTGATGCTCCTTCAAAGTGTCTGCTCAAAGTGTCTGCATATCTAGAAGGGATTCTTAGATTTTCCAAGGAAGATAACTCAGTTTTTATTCACTCTAGGCCACATGTAAATCACGCATTTAATTTTCCCAGTTATTTTTAGAATGGAGTGGAATGGTCTGAAAGCCTATGTTGTGATTTCTTGAAATACATTTTCCTAGACTGATTTAGCAACAACCCGAGTATGTCAAAAGAATCAAACCTCTACCATTAAGTGTCACCATGAGTAAATATTATAAAATTGCTGACCAAATAAACAATGCAAGCCTTATTCTGCTTTATTAGAAATATCATGGCCAGAGTCAGGAAGGTGCAGACCTGCTGTGGCAGACCAAACTTTGGGCCACAATTCATCTCTCTTTGTGTCTGCATCTTTGTCACATGACTTTGCAAATCCTAATTCAAGATCTACTTCTCCGCCTCTTGATTTTTGAGCTTGTCTGTGTAATTTGTTTTGGTAATGGGATGTTAGCACACACGACTTAAGCAGGAGATTGAAATGTGCTTGTGTAGTTGGACTTGTTATTTTACGTTCTGGCCACCATGAGAGAACAAATGGCCTCGGGAAACTCACTGGTCTCAGAGGAATGCGATATTTGTAGAACAGACTAAACCCAGCATGCAGCTGGGAACCAAGCTGAGTTAGTATCAGCAAACATAACCCCAGATGACTTGCAGACATATGAATAAGAATAAATGCTTTTTATTTTAAGCCACTGAGTTTTGGGGTGATCTAGGCCACAGCTTTCCTATGGCAATAGCTAACCATTATGGAAGCTGGAAATGAGGTGCTGTTGCAACAACAACCTAACGTATGATTTTGATCAGGGCTGTAGACTACAAGGAAGCTTCTGTGAATGGCTAGAAAAATAGTAAGGGAACTACTTAAGTAAGGACACTAGAAAAACTGTGACCTATGGTCTATAGTATCGAAACACTTACTAAAATTATTGCTTACAACTGAAAGAAAGATAATGTAACTGATAAACATGTTGAGGTACTAAAATAAAATGGTGAAAGAAACAGCCAGTTTTCAAGTAATATTTAGAAGTAATGGAGAGAGTACAGAATTACAAGGTTGTTAAATGAAATTATTTTTCACCAAATTAAAAATGTAGCCGTTAGGATATAGCCTCAAGGAAAAGGCCTAATTCAGAGGTTACCATTAAAAATCACCTCAGGATAAAAATCCAGTGGAAGGTTTTTTCATCAAACATTTTGTTTAAACTTCTAAAATAATTAACATGCCCAGTAGGTCATGTCTCTAAAATAACTAACTTGCCATTCAGCAGGAGAAAAGTGAAGCTAGAATGAATAAAGTAGTGTTTTTACTGAAATGTGATACATCCAAAATACACATAATTGAGTCGAGAGAGAGAGAGGCTTGTGGGAGGAATTATGCAACTAGAGTTTAGCAGTGGGCCTGAAAAGTGTATAGAAAACCCATAAACTTGTAAAATACAGTTATGTTAGCAAAAAGCACCATCACCCTAGCCTAGAAGAGATAGAGAGTTTTAGGTGTTAAATACTTCTTGGTCATCTAATTTCTACGGGTAGTTAACAGGTTGCCAAAAAAAGACATATTTTCCCATCCTTTCATTACAATTGGCCAAGGAGGATGATAAAAAAGAAATGAACTCCCAGAAGGCATAGTAGAAAATAGTGGTCTTTGGACCTACTCTCAGAACTTAGGTCAAGGAATATTTTCTACTCCAGGTAATGCCAAATGGGATTTCAGAATGTCTGTGGACCAGTGACTGCTAAATACCTCTCATCATTCCCCTTTTATGTGGGAGAAATTGTTGCAGTCATCATGTCTCCTTTCTATCATTACCTGACAGATAATTTGACTTTTTAGTTGATGGGTCTTTAAATCAAGAGACACCGGATCTAGATTTCATCCAGATCATGAGATCCTGAACACTGTGCCTGATGTCATGACTGAGTGTGGTGAGGAAAGGAGAAAGAATCAGATGCTGGCAGGAAGACATGATCTAAACATATAGCTAAAAATGAAATCAGAGCATAGTGGTTAAGAGTATATTGAGAAGCTAAACCAGAATTTTAAATACTTACTAAATCATGTTTATATTTCATGTTTAAAATGGTAGTAATAATACGTACCTAATCTTATTGTAATGAGTATGCATTGTACTAAATGCAATACAGATTTGGCACACTGTAGTGACTCAGTACATTGTGGTCTGTTGTTCTCAACTACATTACCAGTTTTATTATACCTATTTTTGACATATTAAAAACTGCATTTTCATTGATGCAATAAATAGTTATGATGGCATGCAAAAACTTTGAAAAATGATGAAATATTCTAACTATAATTCTGTTCTTATATATAATTCCACCATTAACACAGAAATTTAGGCTGTCGGAATGTCCATTATTAATGACATAATGACCTACTTATACAGCTATGCTGGTGATATCTGCTAATTTCAACTATAAATTCTGGTTATTAAATTTTTGTATTACTAGTTATAAGAAGAGCATATTAATTGCTAAAAAAAGAACACATTATTAATTAATTGCTAAGGAGTATTTAATAAAATTATTTTAGGTCAGATTTTTCTGGCAAATATCCATTTGTTAAGAGTTTTCATTTGCTATGTAGATACAGCAGCTTTGCAATATTCATTTTGGTTTTCTATTTTTAATTTTTGGAAATATCCATTCAACCATTCTTCTGTACAACAAAATGCTGTAACAGCACTTGTAATGTCGTATTAATCGCTCTATTGTAATTATTACCACAGTCCCATTTAGCCAACATCGTACAGTTTCTTTCAGAAACATATCACAAGTTTTAAAAGGGGCCTATTCAGTACTTTTGCTTACACGCAAGCAGCCACACCACACTCAAGTTTGCAGGGAGGAGCAAGTCTATATCATAAATCTTTTTTTTTTAATGTTTATTTTTGAGAGAGAGAGAGACAGCGCAAGCAGGGAAGGGGCAGAGAGAGAGAGGGAGACACAGAATCCGAAGGAAGCTCCAGGCTCCTAGCTGTCAGCACAGAGCCCCAAGCGGGGCTCAAACCCACAAATCATGAAATCATGACCTGAGCTGAAGTTGGATACTTAACCAACTGAGCCACCCAGGCACCCCTCATAAATCTCAATTGTACATAATAAGGAGCTATATTATTAATATTCACAGGTAAATGAATAAAACTTGGTTGCATCTGTTACTAAAAGAAAGAAAAATTAATTATAGTGGGTTAATATCATTTCCATTATGACAAAGACCTTGCACTGGACTGCCTCTCTTCAAAATCCATATTCAGAGTTTTGGAAATGATATGGCTTGGGAATCCCTACTGTGTCAAGTATTTCTGTCTACACCATAAATTTCTATTAATAATGATTGGGTGGATAACTGGGCTGGTTCCAAAATGCATCTTGCAGCTTCATAAATACGAAGATTTTCACTGGATGGTAAAGGCTAATATTCCATAAATGTTTATTTGGATGTACAAGGTACAGGAATGAACAAGGGCAAGTCCTTTGGGGAGAGTGGCCATATGTTTTAGCTGTTATACTCAGAAGATCTCTTCTATAATCCTTTTTGCTAGAACAAGAAATCTTTTTCTCTGGAATAACTAGTTGACCACTTCTATTTCTCAGCCTGAGGTAACTATGAAAATTATTTCCCATCTTGAGTTCTTCCTATTTAATGCTGAAAAGTGGAGTTTTCTGAGACTTGTGTATGTAAACAATAGTAGTTTAGCACTTAACTTCATCACTAATTATGTCCTATATATAATTGACAGGACACGTCACAGACATATACACTTTTAAAATATATTCCATACAGTTTATAGTGCATCTACACTTTTGGCATTTTCTCCTGTTGCTCATAAAAAGCCACAGGCATTTATTTGTATCTTTACTTATTGAAAGTAATGTTGTTCATATTTTGATACGTTATTGCACTTAACAGTTACTTTCCTTTCTCTTTCCTTAGGCCTTTTACCACCCAAAGAAGTATTTCTACTATCATTAGTACAATTGTAGCATATAGAACATACACATCATTTCACTTTCCTTTTCAAATTTGCTTGTGACAAAGTTTGACTCGGGTGAGAAATGACATGAAAAATCCTTAGCTCAAAAACTGTCAACTCTTAAGCAATTAGTCAACCAGTAAATTCTATAATGCATTCAGTTTTGTGTTAGTGGAAAAGGGAGCTACTTTAGAGCTTTAACTTCACATAAAGTTCCTGGTGTCGGGGACGGGGACGCTGTGTTTATTTAAGGGAACCTGTTGGTCCAGTTGACCCCTAGTGACAACCAAGGAGGCAGCCAGCATGAGGTTTTGGTAGCATATGGATTAATTAATAAGGTCTAACTAGTCAGAGGAAGTGTTGGATTTAAAGGCATTTAATAAGATTAGACTTTCAAACATTATTTCGTGCATTAATTCAAATATGCAAATTGGCACAGCCCAGAGGCCCAGGCATGGAAAAAAAATGAGGGAAGATAGGAATAAAATTAAATTTTAGGAAAGTATTAAAATAAAAATACACTCACAACCTGAGATTTAGAACTGAAATTATTAGAGTTCTTCAGTCTATTAAAACTCACTGCTATTAGTATATGGAGCCACTAAGGCTGGAAGATTGCAAGCAGGTATATATCTAAAATTAGATGTAATTAGGTATACCTGGAATTTGCAAGCAGGTATATATCTAAAATTAGAAATTATCATTTTTTTAGGCATTAAATTTGAATCTTCTTTACAGGCTCTCAGGTGATTGCTGCCAATACTGGAGCATCTTTAACCTTAAAGGATTCAAGATAGTACAGCTTTCTATGACTTGATCTATACCTGGTTTGGTATTTTGGACACCTGATGTTATTACCTACATGTTTCTGCTGTTTGCAGTAGTCCATTGACAATTCAGATACAGGCCAGTATAGAAACTGTGGAAAGAAAAGGTAAACTTTTGCTCTGAGAACTTAGCACCACTGTAATCAATTTTGAAAACAGAAACTAAAAATCATTAGAAGTACTTCCTGCCAGGTACTCCAAAACGTAATATGTGGTCTACTTATGAGACAACATGCATTTTTGTACTATAGTTACTAAATTAAAACTAAAATGAAGTTAAAATAGAGTCTATTTCACCATGTTGTAAATGAAAGTTACTATAATTCAATATCAGATATGAATCAGTTAATTCTATCTCAGCCAAAGCTCTGATATTTCAGAGAACAGCAGATGTTACCCTTTCTACTATCCCATTAATATACCTCATCAGTTTTTCCACTCTTTTCCCTAGGGTAGAGGATAAAGGCATTTTTCCTTTCTGTTCCTTAAGCAAACCTACTTGCTCCCTGAAGCACAAGATTTAATTATCCTTATTGCATTATATTTGCTTGAATAGCTACAGAAGTTATTAATGGGCATAACATTTTCTGATCTTTTGCATGAAATTCAGCTATGATATTTATGCTGATTTAATTACCTCTAGCACATTAATTAGTCTAGCAGTAAGAATTAAGGACTTAGGATTTATAACAAAATTTAATTTATTTCTATTGATTATTATGATATGTGACAGTTTGGATAATGAAGAGTGTTTAGACATAGAATTCATGTATGTGTATATAAGTCTGGAAAGAAGGAAATGGTGACCTACTATATTAACCAGCTGTTTATGGGAATATCAATCAAGAATGAACCCTAGCACCATACTGGGTACTAGATCAACCACTAAATGGCTGAGTGACACGAGGAAAATATTTTAACCTGTCTGTGTCTCACTTCCATCATCTGTAAGGAGGAAATAATGATAAGCCCTATGTTATAGAATTCTTTTTCGGATTAATTAACTTAATGTCTATAAAGCACCAAAAGCAATATCTGGAAGATCCATATGCTTGACATAAATATCAGTTATTATTATTATTATTATTGAAAATAAGGAGAAGATACAGATTTGGAAAAACAGTGATTGTGTTCAGTCAGTTGACTGCTAGATAGAAATCTAATGAATAGTTAAGATACACAGGGCTATGATGATTATGGATCTGTTGTTGTGGGCATATAAGGATTATTGGAGATAATAGTTTTGGGTAACATCAAATTGTAGTTAGTTTTTGAAGCCAAAAAATAAAGGGGGAATTTGAAAGAGACATGAAAAATTAAGGAGAGAGTTAGGACAAACATTGGGCATTGAAAGAATTTTGTCAGTCAGGAAAGGAGTGATGATTATGAAGGATATGGGATGGAGATAAGGAGAGGATTGGTAAGAAAAGCAAGAAAAATTACAATATAGAAGGCATGAAAAAGTGATTTACAGTGTTAAATGCAATAAAATAATGACATTAAAAAGAAGCTTGTGTCAGGGCGCCTGGGTGGCTCAGTCAGTTAAGCATCCAACTTCTGCGCAGGTCATGATCTCATGGTTAATGAGTTTGAGCCCTGCATCGGGCTCTGTGCTGACAGCTCAGAGCCTGGAGCCTGCTTCAGATTCTGTGTCTCCCTCCCTTGCTGCCTCTCCCCAGCTCACGCTCTCTGTCTCTGTAAAAAATAAGTAAACTTAAAAAAAATTTTAAAAAAAGCTGCTAGCTTTGAGTATGAAATTTATTAGTATTCCTTGAATGTAGTTTCAGAAGAATTTGGGGGGGAAAGACTGCAATAAATTAGGGAGTAAAGGTGTGTTGAAGCAGAGAAAACATTTTAGAAAACTTAAAAAATTTAGGTGGTTAGGCTGGCTTCAAAACCTGATAAAAAGAATGAAAGGGGAACAATAATCACAACCCAGAGATAACATGAAATTTTATCACCTGATTGTCTTAAAAACTTTAAGCTTTGAATTTAGTTTGATATGACTTGAGCCAATAGTGACCTCAGTTGCCTGGGAAAAGCAAAAGCTGAGCCTCCCTGGAGAAATCCATTTCCACACATACCTCAAATGATTCACAGACTTAACATTTTAGAAGATGTGAGCCTTATAGGATATCAGAAAACTCATAAGGAAACAAAGTGTCATGAGCAAGATTCAGCAGAAGCAAGGCAAAGAAGTTTCAAAAACACAGTAATGTGAGATACTGGACTTAGCAGACACAGTATTTAAAACAAGTACTTCTTTTTTGTTTGTAATGTTTATTTAATTTGGGAAAGGAGGTTGGGGGAGAGAGAGAGAGAGAGAGAGAGAGAGAGAGAGAGAGAGAGAGAGAGAGAGAATGAGAATGAATCCCAAGCAGGCTCCACACTGTAGAGCCCAATGCAGGGATCAATTAATCTCATGATCTGTGATATCATGACCTAAGTCAAAATCAAGAGTTAGTCACTTAACTGACCGAGCCTCCTAGGTGCTGCAAAATAATTACTTCTTAAAGAGATGAAAGGAGTAATTAAAATATGAGCAAAGATAAACATTACAAAATGATTAAACATTTTGAAACAAAATAAAATACAAATTCCAGATATGAAAAATCATTAATATTAGAAAACCCTTAGGAGTCGGGGCACCTGGGTGGCGCAGTCGGTTAAGCGTCCGACTTCAGCCAGGTCACGATCTCTCGGTCCGTGAGTTCAAGCCCCGCGTCGGGCTCTGGGCTGATGGCTCCGAGCCTGGAGCCTGTTTCCGATTCTGTGTCTCCCTCTCTCTCTGCCCCTCCCCCGTTCATGCTCTGTCTCTCTCTGTCCCAAAAATAAATAAACGTTGGGAAAAAAAAGAAAAAAGAAAAAAGAAAACCCTTAGGAGTGATAGGGCCTTTAAGGAAGCAATTAAACTTGAATGAGGCCATACAGAATAACCCTAATCCAATAGGACTGGTGTCAGTTTGAGGAAAGTAGAGACACCAAGGATGCTTGTGCATAGACAAAAGACCATGAGAAGACATAGTGAGAAAGCAACAATTTGTAAGCCAAGGAGAGAAGTCTCCTCAGAGACCAACTCTGATGGCGCCTTGATCTTGGAGTTCTAGCTCCCAGGACTGTGAGAAAATAAATTCCTGTTGTTTAAGCCTGCCATTGTGTGGTGTGTATGTGTGTGTGTGTGGGGGGGGGGGTATTCTGTTATGGCTGCCTCAGCAGTCTAATACAGTAGATTATTAATTTTAATGAACTAGAAGATATATTTGAAGACATTAATTGGAATATGGTTGGGAAAAAAATGAAACACATGAAGGAAATGTCAAGAAAGAAGGAGAATAGAGTAAAAAGTACAAGAATATTTAATTGGGGTACCAGAAAGTGAAAAGAAAGAGTCTGACAAGAAGAATGTGCAAATAAATAATAGCTAAAAACTCTGCAGAACTAATGAAGGTCTGTCAAAAGCTTTGAAGGATTTGATGTTTTACACTACTTGCAAGCTAATAAGTTAGTCACAGTTTAAAAAAATGTTTATTTAATTTCGAGAGGAGGAGAGGGGCAGAGAAAGAAGGGGACAGAGGATCTGTAGTGGGCTCTGTGCTGACAGCAGAGAACCTGATGTGGGGCTTGAACTCAAGAACTATGAGATCATGACCTGAGTGGAAGTCTGAGCCACCCAGGCACCCCAGTTTGCCACAGTTTTATAGAAATTGCAGAAGAAACAAGTTTCCTGGGTCAGAGAAAGATAACTATTTTCCATGAGACAACAGAAATGTTGAGCTGATGTTTGCTAAGTTCTTCTTAGCCAAATCTGACAACGTTGATGCAGAGGGAGATCCAGGAGCACAATATGTACAGAGAATTTTATGACACCTGAGAACTCTTGAGTTTAGGGAACATAGAATTTTAAAGGGTGATGTTAGCAAAACTGCCCAGTGTTTGCCTGGATGGACACATTGTTTTTATTATCCTGGTCAGGAAATAAATTTGTCCTTATACCTGAAAGAAGACAATTTCTGTATTCCAAAGCTGTGCTCTATGAAGATATCCTTAAAAAGATAATCTAGAACAAATATGCCAGTACTGCTTCACAAAATGTACAGAAATTTAATAGAAAATTATGGAGAATTGCCTTCTAATAAAATCATTGCTACCCAGAAAGTCTATTGAATTCCAAACCGGAAGAATTTTAAATAAACTCTCACCTAGACATATATCAAAATGAAACCACAGAATATCAAAGGCCAAGAGGAATAACAGAAGTATCCTGAGAGTGAAGACTGTTCAACCTCCAAAGAATGGCAATAGCAAATAGCTGATTTCTCAATGGTGTCAGTGGATAGCAAACAATAAAAACTAAAATGATTTAAGAAAAATAATCGTCAACCTAGAACTGAATATCCAGTCCCATTTTTCCAAACACAAGATTACCAACAATAGAATTGAGTTTGCCACCAGGAGAACCTCACTAAATAAAATTCCAAATGGTATTATGTAGGCAGAGTAAAAGTGATTCCAACTACAAGGTCTAAGATACATAAAGATAAGATGATCAAAGAGTATCGAATATAGTTATACATCTATACAAATATTGATTTTAAGAAGCAATATATATATTTTTTCCTATGGGTTAATACAAGCTAGAACAACTCACTCAAATACACAAAAGTAACAACGAGGGAAATCCTGAAGGGGGTAATAGGAAATAAAATACTCAAGAAAAGGGTACATATGTAACTTAAAAGAAGTTTTTTTTTTAATGTTTATTTATTTATTTAGAGAGAGAGTGAGCATGAGCAGGGGAGGGGCAAAGAGAGAGAGGGAGACACAGAATTGCAAGCAGGCTCCAGGCTCTGAGCTGTCAGTTCAGAGCCCAATGCGGGGCTTGAACTCTTGAACTGTGAGATCATAACCTTAGCTGAAGTCGGTCACTTAACCAACTGAGGTGCCCCTGGTACATATGTAACTTTAAATGATTTTAGAATTTTAACGTTTAGAAGGCATGTTAAAATCTCTATGAAAATTAAGAAATAGAGTACATGTCTTACAGAGCAGAAGAAAATAAATGGACTGTCCATGCTACTATGAACATTCTAATAAGATGGTTGATATAGTTAAACTGGTCTTTAAGTTATTGGATGAACTCTGAGTAAAACAAATAGAACAGTTATTATTTCTCCAGAGAAAAAGCCTACAAGTGCCTTTGCAGAAAGTGCTTTGTCCAAGATTGCTAACGTAACAATAGTTGAAAGAAGATATTTTCTCTAGATTAGTTTTATTGATTATAAAGTATAACTTTGAAAACTGACCATCAAAATCATTGTTTTTTTATACTTTTATGTGTCAGTATATATCCATCTCAAGCTTTGTTTCATATTGGGCAAGCCAATTGATCATTTCTGTGAATTATAAGTCAAATTATATAAGTTTTCATATGTTTTCTGATCCATTAATTTACATATTTATTTTATTTAGTGTTTATTTATTTTTGAGAGAGAGAGAGAGCATGAGCAGGAGAGGGACAGAGGGAGAGGGAAACACAGAATTGGAAGCAGGCTCCAGGTTCTGAGCCATCAGCCCAGAGCCTGACGCGGGGCTCGAACTCAAGGACCGCGAAATCGTGACCTGGCTGAAGTCGGACGCTTAACCGACTGCGCCACCCAGGCGCCCCGTCTAGTTCTTTTGAGTTAAGCATTTCAGTATCTTGTAGACTCAACTTCAAATAATGCATTTTGGTTTTTTTTTTCATATTATATAATTTTATATGTATTTTGAAAAAACAAAACAAAGCATGTTCTGTCAATGAAAATGTATCCAAAAAACTGTATAAATTAAATTTATCAGGAGGTACAGAAAACAAAATGTTTTGTAATTTTAGCCATTTTGACGTGCTTTATCCTAATGATGGGTATATAAAGTCAATCTGCAATGAGAGCAGAAAAATAGAAAATATTTATATGAATCTAATGGTTCTGATATCATACATCAATATACTTTTAAAAATATGATCAACATGGGGCGTCTGGGTGGCTCAGTCAGTTAAGCGGCTGACTTCGGCTCAGGTCATGATTTCGCGGTCCTGAGTTCGAGCCCCGCATCGGGCTCTGTGCTGACAGCTCAGAGCCTGGAGCCTGTTTCAGATTCTGTGTCTCCCTCTCTCTGACCCTCCTCCGTTCATGCTCTGTCTCTCTCTGTCTCAAAAATAAATAAACGTTAAAAATATGATCAACAGAAGTGGAGAAGAAGTCATTCACAATTTCAGTTGCTATAAAAATATTTTTTAAATGAATATGTAGCAGTGACATCTAATTAATTCATTTCAAACATTGATAGCATTCCTTATGACAACCTATAATTATATCCTTTACATGTTAGAAATTAGAGACAATGTATGCATTATAAATTAAAAATGTAAGAAGACTTTCTTTTTAAAATGGAAAAAATTATCAATGTAGAAAATGGCCTGGATTCAAGTGTAATAATAGGCTTATCTCTGTGTCTAATTTAATGTGTTCTTTTCAATACTTGGCATTATCTGTAATGGTACTCTTCCTAGAGGCTGAACACCTTGACCTCATTTGGGTACAGTTGTAAAGATATAATAAGTTCACTTGAAAGATGGCTAATTATTGACAGAAAGTATTTGCCCTTTATTCTTCCATACACACAGGCATCAGAATATTACGTTAATTATGGAATATGGATTGCTTCACAGGTTTGAGTTATTGGGCAGCAAAAATCTATTCTTTCAAAAATCAGTGCAGATGCATGTGTTGTATAATTTCATATGGCTGTATCTCTCTGACCCATCTCCTGGCTAATCATATGTTGAGTGGAAAGCAGGCTAAAGTGCTGATGGGGGATCAACTGGTATCTTCTAGTGACGGGAGAAAATGAGTAGGCACGCCAATATGTAATGATATGGCTAGAAGCAATTTTCTGCTATTGATAAGTTGAAACTGATGAACAAAATGTATTCATTCCTTCTGTCCTGATTGGAGGCTCAATGCAATTAATAAAGGTTTCAGAAACAAAGAATGAAACTCTGTTCAGTTTCTCTATTTGAGAGTTGTTATAGTATTGTGAAGCTTTAAAGTGGTTTTAACATGATTGGATAAGAAAATCCTGTCTAGATAATCTCTGAGGGTTAATATTTAGAAAAGGTCTTTCATAGTTCTCTTTAGAGTCTAAGGGATCATTTAAAGTTTTATTCGAGCAAATTTCAGGGCTAAGCATTTTGAAAAACATTAGCTGAAAGACACCTATTTCAAATACATAAAATAGAACCCATCAATAATTATCAATTATATTTCTCTCCTTTATTAATAATATAAAGCTCCTGGAAAAATACTATGTTTCCTTCTTTACATCTATAAGTTTATACAGTATACAGGAACTAATAAGATTTAAGATTTAAATTAAAGAAAAAGAAATAGTATGAGTCTTTGTGGTATAGTAAAACAAAAAGAACTTAGGAGTAAGGACAATTTAAAAAAACTGGTAACTGTCAGCATTGAGAAAAATCACACAATCCATTTGTGCATAAGCTTCTTTATAAAATGTACATACTAAAATGAACTCTTCTAGGATGAAAATAATTTTATCTTTGAGTCATTGAATTCAATAATTTATTCCCCTTGGCAGAGTTTTTCTGTAATTAAAAAAAAATGCTGAAGTTTAAAATTTATAAAATGTAAGTGAAGCTATATACTTGGTGTATGTATACTAAAGGTTCAATTTTTTTTTCAGGCTTCAGGCTTCATTGTTTTTAATCAAGGTGGAGTGGAGGGAATTACAAAAATTTCCTATAGATCATCAAAGGTCAATTTTCAAGGTTCTCAATTTCTCATCATGATAGAAAATCAATACTGAGTCCACTCTGAGACTGTTTGCTTCGATTTTTATTTTGTAATTATTTAACAATGTGTATTAATAGATTTAAAACTTTTTATGAACTCATTATATAATATTAAAAAAAATAAAGCGTGTTCTGTAGGTATATCACTTTAAAGGCCTAAGAGAAAGTGACCAACCCAGAAGCAAAACAAGTACCACTTGAACCCTGACTATGATCTTGAAATGTAATTTAAAGAAAAAAAAAAAAAAGGAACTTGTATTGCTTTGAGAAATAGTGGAGTTCAGATCTGGAACAAAATATGCACAAGATGATCCTATAGCAAATGTCATGCAGGAAATCTAGAAAACTATAAAACTATCATGATTTTGTGAAAATAATCAAGAGCCACAATGAAGAGACTCCCATTGCACAAATATGGGACAGTTTGACAATAATGAAAATAACTGCCCTTTATTGAAAATAACAAATATTTAAAAATCCTGATGTATGTCAACTCTTGTCATAATGATATTTTGTAAAATACCAATTGTTCAATGTTGCTGAATACTAGTAAACCAATGCATTATTTTGAAAATTGGTAAATAAAGTGAAAAAATTAAGCCAGAAAAATACATAAGGGGGATACTTTCTTTGTGGAAAATTTATAGGTGGTAATATAAGAAGAAGTGGCAGGATTAGAATATCAAAATTTTGCAATCTAAAATTAATTTATTTTATCTAAGTATTAATAATCAATTATCACCTATAAAGTCCACTTCTCCATTCCTAAGTTGTACTGGAATTTGATCTCAATTGAATGTATATTTCATGGGAAAGCTAGAAGGTAGAGGAAAACAGTTATACTATGGGAATACAAAGCCAACTCCAGATGGTGAAAGATTCCACATGATGAATGACCTGGTTTCCTCAAAAAAATGAATAGTAAAAGAAACAAACAAAAATGAAAGCAACATGAGGCATGTCAACCAATCACAAAATGTGGACCTTGTTTGGTTTTGATTTAAACTGTCAAAAAGAAACATGACATTCATGAGACAGTTGGAAATTTGACTCACTGATTAGGTATTTAGAGATAATAAGAATCAACTGTTTCTTATAATAATGATATTATGACTATGGTTTTAAAAACTTTATCATTGAGAGATACAGTGAAATATTTATGGATGAAATGGCGTGATGTCTGATATTTGCTTCATAATGATATGGAGTTGGGTAATGGATGAGTTCGTAAGTCCCATGAAATGATAATTATTAAAAGTGTGTGATAAGTACATAGGAGTTAATTTCATTACGATGTCTACTTTAGGGTATTAAATTTGTCTTTACTAAAAGTTGTAAGTATAAATTTTACTGCCATGGTATATACCTTTTTTACTCACTGGCCAATTATGTAGGTCAAAGAGCAGCTCCTTACTTACGTATACAGGTACTCCATCTGCTTTTTAATTGCACTTGGATCTTGGCAAATATCTTAATTCTGTCAAGGCTCATTTTATGAAAATTGTCTCCTAAATGCCTATGGGACAAATGAGTAAACCCCTCACCTCGGATTGCACCTATGGCCATACTATCCTGAGGATGCCCACTCTTATCTGGGATTGTTTTAAATTGTTAGTTCAGATTAGCAGGAATACTCTGTATTCCCCTGGACCTCTAAAGTCATGAAAAGATATTATATTTTCCACTTGTAACCAATTTAAGTTTTATACTTAAATTTATTTCCTGTTTTGAATTTTTCCTTTTGATTATGTAGAGAATTTTATTTTAAGCTATATAGCTTAAAATAAAATTCTCTACATAATATATATATATATATATAATGTAGAGAATTATATATATATACATATATATATATATTTGCACCATCCCTTCTCTTGACTCTTGCATTTTAAAATTAGTATAAAGAGAACTGAAAATATTAGAATCTTGGCCTATCATTGCCAAAGGGTAAGCTTGTTTATTATTTTAAGCTTTAACAGTTACTAAAATTCAGCCATATACTATGATTTTTACAGTAATATAACTCAAAGTTCATGAGATCTAGATCTCATACATTTCTCTAATATTTGAGATAACCATAATAAGTAAAAAAAAAAATAGCCAAGAACTGTATAATTGTGCATTAAAAACAAATATAAATATAGTCATTTTTTATGTCTTTATATATGTACAGATTATAGTATAGAGTTGATTTTTTCTTCTTCTTTCCCAGTTTCCTGACTTCCCACATCAGATCTTCTCTATTTTGGAAATGAGGTTATCACAGATTCTGATCAGTTCATAATATTCTTTAGTCTTCTGCTAAATGGTCTTCTCCAGAGAGTGGATGTGCATCCGCTCTCTCCTCAGGCTCACTGGGAAACCAAGGTATCTGCTTCCGCCTGGCCCCAGACCTGGGAGATCTCCTTGTTGGCCAGCTTGAGTTTCTCTTCTTCCTGGATGTTCAGCGCTTGGTATCTCTGGCCTTCCTTTTCAATTTTTTACTACGTAATCGTCAACATATTTCCAGGATTCTTCATATGTTGCAGTAGTGTTCAAGCACTGAAAGGGTTCTATTCAAAGCCCTCCCTCCAGACAAGCTCATAGACAAAACTCACAGGTATCTGTACTTGGCCCGAACTCTGTTTCGTAGGTCATGGTGGCCCTCATTCTCAGAAAATAAAACACAACTACAAAACATATTCTTTTCTAGCCCGATCACAACCCACATCCCGGATGAGCCCTGGACAGAACCCGCCAGTCCCCACCCCCCAAATTGTCACCTGCTCCACTTGGCCAAGAGCTGAGCCCCTCCCCATACACCCCCCTCCATGGGCACAGCTGCAATCCTCTCACATCCTTGAAACCCCTTAAAAGGTCCATCCTAACAGAGACTAGGGCCGACATCTCTCTTGATGTCTGGCCCCTCCCCTCCCTTGGAGAGTGAATAAACTCTGTCCTACTTGTTGCTCTACTCTGTGCAATTCTTAGTGGCCCGTGTCACCAGCCACCCTAACAAGCACCTTCTTTTGTTTCTCAAACTTTTTGAAGAGGTCAAAGAAAGATTTTTACCTGGAGGTCAGGT
Source organism: Felis catus (assembly GCF_018350175.1). Classification (NCBI taxonomy): domain Eukaryota; kingdom Metazoa; phylum Chordata; class Mammalia; order Carnivora; family Felidae; genus Felis; species Felis catus. Next base: position 89,106,964 of record NC_058373.1, on the reverse strand, counting down.
CTGCCCTAAATTGGCCTGTTTCTTTCAGAACCTTCTGGATTTTGTCTCTGGCAAGTTCCTTGTGTTTCCGAGCCTCCTCCATCATCTGGTACAGAATCGCCTCAAACCTGTCCGTGATCTAACAGTATCTCCACATGAGGCCCCTGAGCTCCTGTGGAGCTCCTCACACTTGCTCTTCAGCAGCAGGTTCTCCTTTTGCGCGACTCCCACTGCAGCATCCGGGTCCTTCTGCCTGCGCCGCAGCACGTTCAGCATGGGCCCCGCGGGCAGCAGCTGCCACCACGGAGCACAGACAGACCGACCACCCAGCAGGGGAACACTTGCAGTTCCTAGGGAGCCAGGCTCCAGCAGCCTCGCCTCAGGCGCACTTCCTGAGGGAGGCGCCTGCGTCCTGCGCACGGCGTGTGTCAGGCCCAATGATGGCGCGGGTCTCCAAAGACTCTCCTTCCGGAGTGGGTGGAACTCGAGGAACAAGGACAGTACCCTCAAGGCCGACTCCTTAAACGAAGTCCCACACTGCCCCAGACTGTGCACCTCAGGTGGGTCTCGTCGTTCAGGGCCTAGGCAGGCTCTGACCCCCGCTGACGCGACCGAGGCGCCTGCTCAGTGGCTGGTGGGCACCCAGGCGGCGGGAGGACTTCCCTCCCTGGTGTGGGCCGCACCAACTGGAGAGTCTTCCGCTGAGGCTGAAAGTGCTTGTCTGCTGGGAGGTGAGTTCCCCGCGTTGCAGGCCCAGCTTGCCGCTGGTGGCCACGCGCCAGGCCTCCCGCCCTGGGGGTTACTTGGGGCCCGTCTTGGCGCCGGCTCCAAATGGGTTTAGGCTTGGGTCAGCCAGCGTGTCCCAGTCCAAGTCGTAAGGCCGCTGGGGAGAGGGCCCCCGATTCTTACCCACCTCCTTGGGAACCTTTTCCTGCCTTGCCTCCAGGCTCCTCAAAGGAGGGGTGAGGCTGGGTCTCTTCCGGTTTTCTGAGCGCAGGTGGCCTTTTGCTGACGTCTTCAGAGAAGTAAAAATCTATCCCTATGGGCCCCGTCCCCAAAGAGTCAGATATTTGGCCATTGGCTTCTTTCCGAGGATTAGGGATGTGGCCCCTCCAGCCTTCAGAGGCCGGCAGGGTGGGTGTTCTCAGGACCAGAGGCATCCTCAGGGCAGGCAGGGGCCTGGCCAGGCGGGTCTGCCAGGTCCCTTTTCCGCCTGTTCCTCTAGGGCAAGTACCAGGCTGAGAAGCAGAGACAGTGTGCGAGCTTTCTCCTGGGCTCTATAAGGGCCCTCTCTTCTGTCTTGGGATGCCATCCCCTCTAGCAGGGTCTCTAGGAATTCAGAGGTGAATATAATGCTTTTCTCTGAGGAGTAAGAACTAACACTTTCCTCCAAGGCTGGGGTGCCAGACATTGGTTCTGGAGATGCCGCTTGGTTTTCAAGACTTCCTGGGGTCTGGGAGAGCTCGAAGGATCTAGGATTTTTCTAAATCCCTATATATTTTCCTGTAAGCCCTGCTTTAGCTGAATTTGCACATTTTAGTAAGTTGTATTTTAATTTTCATTTAGTTAAAATAATTTTAAAGTCTCCTGGGGCTTTTTCTTTGACCTCTGCCTTTTTAGAAGTGTGCTCTTTAATTTCCTTATTGGGGATTTTTACGTTTCTGCTATTAATTTCTAAATTAATTTCATTGTACACTGAAAATATACTTTGTATAAATTCTATTCTTTTAAAATAAGGTATGTTTTATGGCCTGAAATGTGGTCTGTATCACAGTGAGCTTGAGAAAAATATGGATTCTGCTTTTGAGAGGAGTATTTTGTATGTGTCAGTTATATCAAATTTATGGTTGTTTAGGTCATGCAAATCCATACTGAATTGATCTATCAACTACTGACAGAGGGATGTTGAGGTCTCTATATCAGAGATAATAAATTTATAAATTTATAAATAAAATAAATTTATTTCTCTTCTCGCTTCTATCAATTTTTCCCTCCTGTATTTTGATGCGCTATTGTTAGGTGCATACACATTTAGGATCTTTATGTCTTTTGGAGAATTGACACTTTTATTGTAATACGATGTCCTTCTTTCAGCTTGATAATCTCCCTTCTTCTGAATCTGCTTTTTCTTTTTTAAATTTTTTTTTAATGTTTATTTATTTTTGAGACAGAGAGAGACAGAGCATGAATGGGGGAGGGGCAGAGAGAGAGGGAGACACAGAATCGGAAGCAGGCTCCAGGCTCTGAGCCATTAGCCCAGAGCCTGACGCGGGGCTCGAACTCACGAACCGTGAGATCGTGACCTGAGCTGAAGTCGGACGCTCAACCGACTGAGCCACCCAGGCGCCCCATGAATCTGCTTTTTGTGAAATTAATACAGCTACTCCACTTTTCTTTGGATTGGTGTTAGCACATCTTTATCCTTTTACTTTTCATCTATATGTGATCTTTATATATAAAGTGTCTTTCTTGTAGATAGCATATCTTTGCGTCTTCTTTTACTTTTTTTCTTTTCTTTTTAACCTACTTTGACAATGTATGTTTTTCAATTGATGTTTTCAGACTATTCACATTTAAGATGATTGTTACAGGTGGATTATTATGTACTATCATTGTAATCATTTTCTTTTTATTGCATTTGCTCTTTGATTCCTTCCTTCCTCCCTTTTTCTGCCTTCTCTGGTGTTTTAATTTTTTTAAATTGTTTTTTAATGTTTATTTATTATTTATTTATTTATTTATTGGTTTTGCAAACACCTTTTTTTTGTCTTTTAGTTTTTTAGTTGTATTTTTTAAAATTTACATCCCAATTAGTTAGCATATAGTGCAACAATGATTTCAGAAGTAGATTCCTTAGTGCCCCTACCCATTTAGCCCATCCCCCCTCCCACACTCCTTCTAGTAACCCTCTGTTTGTTTTCCATATTTATGAGTCTCTTATGTTTTGTCCCCCTCCCTGTTTTTTATATTATTTTTGTTTCCCTTCCCTTATGTGCATCTGTTTTGTCTCTTAAAGTCCTCATATGAGTGAAGTCATATGGTATCTGTCTTTCTCTGACTAATTTCACTTAGCATAATACCCTCCAGTTCCATCCACGTAGTTGCAAATGGCAAGATTTCATTCTTTGTGATTGCCAAGTAATACTCCATTGTGTGTGCGTGTGTGTATATACATATATATACATATATGTGTGTGTGTGTGTGTATATATATATATATATATATATATATATATATATATACACCACATCTTCTTTATCCTTCATCCATCGATGGACATTTGGACTCATTCCATACTTTGGCTATTGTTGATAGTGCTGCTGTAACCATGGGGGTGCATGTGTCCCTTCGAAACAGCACACCTGTATCCCGTGGATAAATGCCTGGTAGTGCAATTGCTGGGTCGTAGGGTAGTTCTATTTTTAGTTTTTTGAGGAACCTCCATACTGTTTTCCAGAGTGGTTGCACCAGCTTGCATTCCCAATTGTTTATTTTATTTTTGAGTGGGGGGAGGCGCAGAGAGAGGGAGACGCAGGATCTGAAGCAGTGCTCCAGGCTCTGAGCTGTCAGCACAGTGCCTGATGTGGGGCTTAAACCTAGGCACCCCCTGCCTTCTCTGGTTTTAATTGAGCTCTTATATGATTCCATTTTATCTCCTCTCATAGCATATCAATTGTACTTTTTAAGAACTATTTTTAGTGGTTTTCCTAGAGTTTACAAGATACGTATATTTTTTACGTTTACTTATTCATTTTTGAGAGAGAAAGAGACAGCATACAAGCAGGGGAAAGGCAGAAAGAGTGAGGGAGACACAGAATCTGAAGCAGGCTCCAGGCTCTGAGATGTCAGCACAGAGCCCAGGCTGGAACTCAGGAACGTAAGATCATGACCTGAGCTGACGTTGGGCGCTCAACCAACTAAGCCATCCAGGCGCCACTACAAAATATATTTTTAGCTAATCTAAGTCCACCTTCAAAAAACACTATACCACACCAAATGCAGTGCAGATACTCATAATAGAACATTCCCGATTGCTCTTGTTGGTCTTTATATTACTGCATTAATCTACGTGGATTGCTATACCAAGGTAATAGAGATTGGGTTACTTAATGAGCAAAAATTTATTTTCTCCCCATTTGGAGGTTGGAGAGTCCAAGAATTAGGTGCCAGAAAATTCAGTTTCTGGTGAGAGCTCTCTTCCCAGCTTATATATGGCTGCCTTCTTGCTCTGTCTTCATATGGCAGAGGAAGAGCCTGAACTCTCTGATGTCTCTTCTTATAAGCACATTAATCCTGTAGGATCAGAGCCCCATTGCTATAACCTCATTTAACCTTAGTTACGTCATTATAGGCTCTGTCTCCAAATATAGTCATACTGGGAATTAGAGCTTTAACATATTAATTTTAGGGCAATACAGTTCAGTCCATAGCAATTTGTGTCATTCATTTTATTTACCCATATACTGTAATCGCCCAATGTGTTTTACTATTATTACTTTAAGTAAACTTATCTTTTAGATCAGTTAAAAATTTACATTATTTTACTTTTGTGTATTTCTTCTCTGATAGTCTTCTTTTGTTTATATATATTAAAGTTTGAACTATATAATTTTTCTTGTTTCTGAAGATCTTTTAACATTTCTGAAGGGCGAGACAGCTGGTGACATTCCTTGTTAGTCTGAGAAGTCTTCATATCTCCTTCACGTTTGAAGAGTGATTTCACTGGATATAGAATTCTTTTCTTTGAACTCTTTAAATATTTTGCCCAACTCTCATCTTGAAGAGTTTCTAGTGAGAAATCTACCATAACCTTTGTTCTTTGTTTATCTCTTGTTTCTTTCACTGTTTCCTTTTTCCGTTCAGTGTTCCATAGTTGAAGTATGATATGCCTGGGTGGTTTTTGTTTGCTTTGTGTTTATCCTGATTGGTGTTCTCTAAGATTCCATAATATGTGTTTTGATGACTTCCATTAATTTTAAAAGGTGCTCAACTGTTATTTCTGAAAATCTTTTCCATTCTTTCATTAAGCCTTTTCTATTATTCCAATTATAGGTGTGTTACAACTTTTGAAATTGTCCTACAGCTTTTTTTTTTTTTTATCATTGCACTTCAATCTGGGAAGTTTTTGTTTGCTTGTAAACTTTATTTTTTAGAACAGTTTTATGTTCACAGAAAAATTTAATGGAAGAAACACAGAGTTCCCAAATACTCCCTACCCTTACACACATACAGCCATCCCCGCAATCAACATCTCACATGAGAGTGGTATATTTGTTACAGTCAGTGTACCTATATTGCTATATCATTATCCAAAGTCTATAGTTTACATTAAGTTTGCTCTTGGCAGCTCAGGAAATTTTATTAGGTATACCGTTATGCTCACTGATTCCTCAGTTGTGTCATCTGCTGATGAGCCCATAAAGGCCTTCTTCATTTCTGTTACTGTCTTTGATTTCTAGAGTTTACTTTTGATTCTTTCTTGTAGTTTCTATCTTTCTGCTAATATCACCCATCTGTTATTGCATGTTGTCTACTTTTTCTTTAGAGCCTTTAACATATTAATCATCGTTATTTTACTATCTTAAGTCCAGGATCCGTTATATTAGATTCTGGTTCTGATGATTGCTGTGTCTCCTCAATTTTTTTTTTCTTCTTTTTCTTTTTCGCATGACTTTTAAGCTTTTTGTTGTAGATCACACAAGTTATATTAGGTAATAGGAACTGAAATAAGTAGGTTTCAGGTGAGAATTTATGTTAATCTGGCTGGGAGTTGGTTTGTGTTTAATGTTTGTTGTAGTAGTAGGCGCCAGAGGCTTCAAATTCCTCATTTTTATCTCATCTTTTGACTTTGGGTCTTCTCAGAGAGTGTATGTGCCTTGCAGCTCTTTTAGCTATAATCTAATGGATCAGCCTTAGCATAGTGGTAGTCTTTCCTTATTTATTTAATTGAAGTATAATTGACATACAATGTTACATTAGTTTCAGGTGCTTAGTGTGATTCCATAAGCTTATATGTTATGCTCACCACAAGTATAGCAACCATCTGTCACCATAAATGCTATTACAGTACATAGACTATATTCCCTATGCTGTACCTTTTATCTTCCTGACTTATTCACACCATAACTAGAAGCCTGTATCTCCCACTCCCCTTCACCTATTTTGTTATTTCCCCTATCCTTCTCCCCTTTGGCAACCATCAGTTTTCACTCTGTATATATGGGTCTGTTTCTGCTTTTTTTTTTTTTTAAGTTTATTTATTTTGAGAGAGAGGGGGAGAGAGAGTGAGAAGCAGAGGAGGGGCAGAGAGAAGGAGAGAGGGAATCCCAAGCAGGCTTTGCACTGTCAGCACAGAGCTCACTGCGGGGCTGGATCTGTGAGATCATGACCTGAGCTGAGATCAAGAGCCAGACTCTTAACGGACTGAGCCACCCAGGCACCCCTGTTTCTGCTTTTGTTTATTTGTTTATTCATTTGTTTTTTAGATCCCACATATAAGTGAAATCACGTGGTATTTGTTTTCTGTCTGACTTACTTCAATTAATATAGTACCCTCTAGGTCTATCCTTGTTGTCACAAATGGCCAGATCTTATTCTTTGTTACGGCTAAGTAATAGTCTAGTGTGTATACGTGTGTGTGTGTGTGTGTGTGTGTGTGTGTGTGTGTGTACATATCACATCTTTGTCCATTCATCTACTGATGGACACTTGGGGAAGGAGCATTCTATAATCTAATTAAGTATTTTCAGTGGACCTGTGTCTCAGCCCGTTCCAACTGTTTCCCTGATTTTAGGGAAATATTCCCTGATTGTAATATTCCCAATTTATTTCCTTGATATCTTGAAACTTGCTAATTATTTTTCCCCTCAAGTGAGATAATAAGTCTAGAGAGGACTGTAAGTTGGGAGGAATTCCTTTCCCCAGTTTGGGTAAGCATTCAAAATTGTGCTCTGACAGAGTAGTATCTCATGGAGAATAGGCCTTTGTTATGGAGAATGTTCTGGACATGTTTTACAATGTTACTTTTCCTCCACCTCCTACCATGGTTATAAGTGTATCTTTTTTTATTTTAATGTTTATTTATTTTTGAGGCGGGGGTGGGGGGGTGGGGGGGTGGGTAGGAAGAGCAGAGGAGGGGCAGAGGAAGACAGGGACAGAGGATCCAAAGCAGGCTCCATGCTGACAGCAGAGATCCTGATGGGAGGCTCGAACTCACAAACCATGAGATCATGACCTGAGCCGAAGTCAGACGCTTAACTGACTGAGCCACTCAGGTGCCCCTATAGGTGGATCTTTCTTAGATCCTGATTCTAAGAATGTGATGGGTTTCCTGGAAGGGAAGTTGATGAAAATATGGGTCCCATAATCCTAGGGCCACCAAGAATTTTTTACTTTCATATTAGTCCACACTCAGCATGCAGCAGTTCATCAAAATTACCATTTCAGTGTTCCTACCAGCTTATGGCTCTAGCAGCTTCTGCTATAGATAAGCGGCTCCTAGCTGTGATTCTCTGGATTCACCTTTGTCTCCAGATTTAAGAGCGGTGATGTGCCTTGAGACCTCAGTTCTCTAATAAATCTAAGAAACATCACTGATTTTCACTGTGTCCAGGGTTTTCCTTATTGGAAGGATGAGAGTAACCACTTCTAAGCTCTTTATATTTTGGAGTCTAAAGTGGAAATCACACTATACCTCTCTTTCTAAATTTTTAAAATTGATTTTAAGTAGTTTTAATGTCTAAGCTTTGCCATCTCAGGTAATTTTAGTTTAGAAGACCTGAACAGTGCCAATATGCTGTACTAATAAAATTTGCATTAAATATTTTGAGGCATGCTTCTGCTAACATTTGAATGGAGTCTTAAATAGAAATTCATGCCAAAATGTTCAAGGATATCTATTGAATGTTTTTAAACCTTCCATGATTATAGTAAATATATATACAAAACCGTTTCCAGCTTAGTGCATTAAACACATTGTTGGTATGTGCTATAGCAATTAGCAGTGATTCATTTGAATGTAGGTTTATCAAATACTTGAAGACTTCTCTGTCACTGACTTTGCTGCTGAAGTGTTATTACCCCTTTTCCAAAAAGGGCTCAGTGAATGATTTGATTTGAAATGCTGCAGAGGCAGCAGAGGTGTTTGAAGTTTGCCGGTTCCACTGCTTCGGATAGGACTTACATATGCCCCATCAGTACTCTAGTTACTGACTGCAGGGAAACACAGCCTATTGTCTTTTAATTTTAAAGGTTTTGCTTACATTAAAAATATAAATTTCACATTAAGTGGGAAAATAAATCATTGTGACACTATCACTGAATCTGCAGCAAATTCTATTCCTTCTGCCACTATGCAAGTTAGAGACCCACTAGGATGAATTTGAGGTGCTGATTCTATAGGTTTCAAAAGTAAATGGGAGGCAAAAATAGAATCAATCACAAACCAGTAGAGAATTATAACAGCATCCCATGATGTTGATTTTTTTTTATATTTTAATAAGTAGATTTTAAACTATATTAATGATTTGAGAGACTATCCATACAGGTACTATAAATAATCTAATGTACATACATACACATATAAAAATATCGTAAAGTGTGTGGAATAATTGTGTTATGAAGTGATATTTTCCTTTATATATTATCTTGTCTACATTTCAGTTTCATTTCCCTATCACTTTAGTTTAGAGATATGGTAAATCAAAAATAATTTTTAAAATGACCTTACTTTAAAATTCTGTTTCCTTTTGACAGTATATTACGCTCTGTGTCTGCTATGTTTCCAAAATGTCTAGGTTTTTTTAGCCATTTATAATGACTGATTCCTAATTTGTTCTAAATTAAATTTCCTATTTGTTTGTAAAGTTAAATCACATTCAAATACCTTAAGAAAAACTCCTAGTGGAAACTTGATTACTATTAAGTAATAGGCAACTATTAGATTAATTAAATATTAATCAAAGTGAAACCATTAGCCATTACATTGACAGAAATTTAGAATTTTTTGGCTTATCTCAGTTTTACTAATGACAGTAAAATTTATGGAGAGACACATGTGTTTTGATTTATGACATAGATTGTAGATAATATTTAAGAAAATATTGTTCACTACGATTAAAAAAAAACACCAAAGGGAAAAAGCACAGTAAGTTTTATGTGCTGTAGTAACTAGAAAATTATGACTAAGTTGATGCATATATATGGCCACTTTCTACCTAAAAAATTCAAGATGCATGAGCCTCTTTACACGGAGACCAACACTTTATCATTTTCAGGCTTGGCAATGAGAGTCTCCCCAAAGAAACAGGAAGTGTCTTATTTGTCCAGTTCCAGAATTATATTTGACTGGTGCTATTTCTCAAAGTCACATCTTAATTTGTTTCCTGGGCTTCACTGGAAATTGCTTGATGCATCCTCGTGTTCGTGTTCACAGTCTTAGAAGTGAATCTTTCTAGAATAAGAAGACTGGAGAGGACTTTAAAAAAGTGCTAAAAATGAAAATATATGACAAAGATAAAAATTATAGAGGAAAATAATCTTCAGCAAATTTGAACTCATGATGTGTAAGGACTTGGGGAAACAGTAATGCAGCTGAGCCCTGACTTCAAAGCTTCACATGTAAGCAGAGATAAAGGAGAGTATTAGAGGCCCAGAGGACAGTGTGAATAATAGTAATAGCATGAGAATGTGGAAAATAGCCTCCATAATAGAGAATACCTCACTTTTGTTTCAGTGGAAGATACATGGTCACTAGAATTTAGAATTGAAACTTGGATATGGCCAGTTTGCTGATGACATGGCTTCAGAATTTAAAAACATTATTCTGGAAGCATTTCTGGTCTGGGAGTAGTAAGGAGGTAATTATGGTTCCCAAAACATTAGGAAAATATTTTCTGGTAATATAAAGAAAAAGCTAGAAAATTATATATATATATTTCAGATACTGAATTATTATTATTTGGTAACTCATTAACAATTCAGGTGATGGAAGAGTTGAAGATAACTAGCTTCAAACTTAGATCACTCAGAGCTGTTACACCTTAACAAAATTTGGGGAAAACAAAGAGCATATTTTAAAGAAGAAATTTTTGTTTGTTTTGGATATCCTGATTATCAGGTGTTAGTATCTATCAGAGAATTCTTAGATTCATCATGATAACTTTCCTATATTATAGATGGTAAATTAAATCTAAGAGACAAAGGTCACACAATCTGAATTAGTAAACAAAATCCTGAGTTATTTAAACTCAAGGATTTTGTCTACAACAACAGTTCTATGATGCATACTTCTCTTTTTGTAAATATAAGTATGGCAGGTAGTAGTGCTTTATGGGCTAGAGAATGTGCTAAGAAGGGGGCAGACTGGCCACAGTGCACCCTCTCATTCTGCTACTCCTCAATTCTATTACCTACTCAACCACAGTCAGCTTCAAGTTAATTACATGTAAAAATGTAGATAATAACACCCATAAGCTTGTTGAAAGGATTATATGCAATAATGTCATAATAATTAAAGTAATATAAAAATAAGAGAAATTTATATAAAACTGGAGAATCAGTGGGTCCTATAAATAGCAAAGATTTTTTGCTAGGCTGAGTGCATATGACATTGAAGGCTGACATGAACCATTGACTCACAACTCACCTTCCTTATGTGAAAACGAAATAAGATCCTGTTACATGTATTTGGAGGCAACAGAGATGAAAACATTGTGAAACTATAGGACGGTTTGGGAAATCTTTTGTTGGCCTTTTTGCAATTTACCCTATCAGCGGTTTTCAAAATGAACTGCTTTCTATTTGTGCGGCAGTCAAATACTTAAAAAGCTGTGGATAATCACATCATATGTTTAGGTATGTAGATCAAAGATACATGTGACAATAAAGATAGAAATTGTGACTTCCCCAAAATGTGAATCTTTCTTGATACAACAGGGCTAATAAATCTTTCAGTAACTGCAGCAAAGAGGTTGAACATGGTCCTACTACCTATGTGTCCTGGAAGGTTGACCCTGGTACATAGAACTCTCTAGGAATAGGGGAGAGTCTACATAGAGAAAAGTTATCCACAGGTCTCAAACCCCAACAGAGATTAGAAGTCCAACCCAAATTCCAATCAACAGATGAATGGATAAAAAAGATGTGGTATATATATGCAGTGGGATGAAACTTGAGCACATTATGCTAAGCGAGGTAAGTCAGAGAAAGACCTGACTTTCGGTCAGAACTGTATGTTATTACTTATATGTGGGATTTAAAAAAATTAGACCTATAAAATCAGAGTAAAATGGTGGGTCCAGGGGATTGGGATGGGGGTGGCAATAAGAATCATAGTGTTTTAAGAACATGAATTTGTAACAAGCAGTAAATTAGACAGAAATAGTTAATGCACAGTATAATGAATATAGACAATATTATTATACTATAATTATGTAATGTGATAAATATAGCTACATTGGCAACACTATGACAATATATAAATAGATCAAAGTAACACACTGTATACCTTAAACCTACAATGTTTCACGTCAAACGTATTTTAAAAAGAGGCATGATCCAGATTTAATATAAATCTTATCAAGCCATTATCTGGTTTTCCAGGTTTGAAAATTCTTGGAGAATGACTTTATAGTCTCTGACTGTAATAAAACTAAGAAAAAAAATGATACATACTGGGCAGCCCATGGTTCAGCTATTTTCCTCTTCTTTTCAAAAGGCTGGGTTATTTAACTGGTAACATAAACTGACATCACTCCCATGATGGCAAGGAGATATTTTATTTTAGGGATAAAAGAGGAAATAAACTCACCAGATTTAGTGTTTGTTTCTAGGGGTTACTCAGTAATCTTCCTTGCCTTATTTTTTCCAAGGATGAGAAATATCTGTGCTTATAAAACATTAGTGATGATCTTTCCAGTCTTATATAGTAGTAAGTAATAAGCATAGTCTTTTGTGTCAGGTTAACCTGGGTGTGGATCTCTGTTCTGCCACTAACTAATAGGTGTTAGACTTTGAGTAAAGTGTTTAAATTCACTAAGCCTCAATTTACCTGTAAAGTAGTAATAATAAAAATAATATAAAAATAAGCTGGTGCATTGCTCTGTAGAATATATAAGATATTCATATAAGCTGTTCATATATAGCCTGGCACATAATAAACACAGAATATTAATTCGTATATTGAGATTATTGCCCATGAAAAATTGAATTTTATTCCCTGTGGGAAGAGATATCAAAGGGCTTAAAAATTCAGCACAGTTCTCAATCTCTTTCTTTCTTGTGGTGTAGTCTTCCAGTTATTTCTGTGTGACAAATTATCTCAAAACTTAATAGCTTAAAACAACATTTTAAAAATTATCTCTCGCAGGTATGTTGATGGCACTCTGCTAGGTGGCTCTCTTTTGCAGTCTCTCAAATGGTTGTGGTCAGATCTTGGCTGTGGGTGAGTCTACTGAAGGCTTGACTGGGCTGGATGTCCTGATGACTCACTGACATGGCTGATAGTTGATTATGGCTGTTGTGGGGCAATCAGACTCTCCATGTGGCTTAGACATGGCTTCTCCTAGTAGCTAGGATTTCTTAGAGAATGACAGTTGAGTTCCAAAAGAGAATGTCCCAAGAGTATTTCAAGGAAATAAGAAGTAGAAGCTTTCAAGTAGGTTGAGAGTCATGTATAGAACTGACACAGCCTTTTTTTTTCAATCATATTCTATTGATACAGGCAGTTGTAAGTCCTGTTATTATTCAAGGGTTTGGAGAGATACATTCCACCTTCTTGGTGGGGTGAGAAGTTAACATTGCAAAAGAACATGTGGAATGGGAAATACTGTTGGAGCCATTTTTGGCAAATGCAGTAAGTTTCAGTGTGCTTTCTTACGAGAGCAATTTGCATCTGTCCTATACGCCAAATACACTCACCTCTTCCCTTACCTCACCAAAGTGTCATAGTTATGGCATCAAATCCATGAGTGCAGGATCTCACATCTAAACCTAGATCCATGTGCCAATTCCTTTGGAACTATTTCTCAAGTAGTTCCCCTTGGTCTCAAACTTACAAAAATATTATTTTTCCCTACAGACCCAACATGCAATGTTTATTTACATTAAGATGTCTACAGTAGACACTCTTGTTAAAAAATGAGCCTGGATTTGGAGGAGGCTTATGAACATTCAATGACCCATAGCAATTCTGGAACCCTACACAGCACATATCTGCCCTGGAAGTCGTGCCCAGGGGAACTTGGTTTTGCCCTTTGAGTTATCCTTCATTCTCCATATGACATGGCCCATGATTGCAGTTGAATATGAGATCCCAGAGACTCTCTTCATAATGAGCAATCTCTGTCCTTTTCGGTCTAAGCTGAAATAATTATCTCTGTGGATTTCTTGTATATCAAAGTATAATCAATTACATTAGACCAAATCCACACCTACATTTTTTTTCCAAGTCCAGCTCCTCTCTACCTTGACCTGACTATGAAGCTGCATGGGATAATATACTTTAGATGCTTAGAAACTTTTTGTCTAGTTCAAGGGTCTATGAGGCATTACCTTGAATTTCTGAAGTCTCAACAAAGAGGCTAATACCCATACCCTTGATGTCAATTTTACAAGATGAGTTGTTTGTCAGCACCTACATCAATATTCTCTTATATAAAACATGCTAGGTATTATATGTATTACTAACAATATACCTGAGAAATGAAAAGATAATATGAAAAAAATCATACTTATTTACTAAAATCATACTAATTGTACATTAGTATGATGAATCATGTATTGATAATGAAGAAGCAGCAATATGATTGCTTTATCCCAGTGTAAGCAATGCAGTTGTTTCACAGTAGCTTCACCTATACACTAATGAATGAATCCTTATAAAATTTTTATGGAATTCAGTATTACAATCATATTCATAATATAATATTGGAAGCATATATTAAAAAAACACCTGTGATAATAGGCTGATAGACAGTTTCTCTAATAATGAGAGGGAGGCATACTGTACAGTAATGTAATTACTTGAAAGAAAAGCTAAAAAAGTAAGAAAACTAACACATTATTAATTTTATATTAAATACCACTTAGGATAGACTATCCACGTTCATACAAGTCTTGCACATGATGCGTACTTAGGCAATGATGATGATGGAGACACAAAAGTATCCCATACAGTTCTTACTCTAAAGTTATTAGATTTTCACATGATTATACACATACACAGCAGATAAATTTATTAACTGTATAGGATGATGGTTGTGGATCATCATAAAAGTCTTCATCTTCATTCTCTTCATGTTGAGTAGACTAAGGATGAGGAGAAAGAGGAAGGGTTGGTTTGGTTGTCTTAGGGGTTGGAGAGGCAGAAGAGGTGAAGATGGTGGAAGGAGAGGCAGGCATATTCAGTGTAACTTTATGGAAGTATAACAATTTCTGTCTGACTTCTTTTTCATTTCTCATGAAAGTGTTTCTGTATGGTATCAATCCTTCTACCATTTGCTCTAATTTCTGTATTTGTATCATAGAAGTGTCCATATCATAAAAGAAGTCAAAAGAAGTCTTGAATAATCGGAACCCTTCTGCCAAGATAGTCTAATGTCAATCTGTTTTCTGCAACTGCTTCCATGTCTTCTTCCTCATCGTTTGGCACTGGTTTGGAAACACTCATCTCTATCAAGTTGTCTTCTGTTAATTCCTCTGGTGTGGTGTCTTTTAGCTCTTGAATTTCTCCAAGGTCCATATCTTAAAACCTTTGACCCTTCACCCCCCTCCCCCCCACCTTTTTTTTTTCCACATCCACAATATTTTTCATGATTTTCTTGATTGGCTTTGTTGTAAATCCCATGAAGTCATGTAAAAATGAATAATTTTCTTTAGCAGGAATTTATTGTTTCAGTCTTGATGGCTTTCAGGACCATAACAATGATGGCGTCTTCAGTGGTGCAGTTCTTACAGATTTTCCTTATATTCTATTTATTAAGATTTTCTTCAGTAGTGGTGATAATTATTTCCATATAGTACCATGTGTAATAAGCTTTAAGGGTCCTTCTGACCCCCTGACTTAGAGGGTGAATTGAGACCTCATTTTGGGGGCAAGCAGACCATGTCAGCACCTTCATTATTGAACTCATGGGGTTCTAGGTGCATTGTCCAATATCAATAGAACTTTGAAAGGCAGTTCCTTACTAGTAAGGCACTTCCTGACTTTAGGGACAAAGCATCAATGGAGCCAATCCAGAAAAAGTGTTCTCATGGTTCAGACCTTCTTGTTGTACAACTGAAAGACTGTAGTTATCTTTTCCCTTCATGTCTTGGAGTTAACAGCTTTATAAATAAAGGTAGTTATAAACCCAACTGATCATAAATGCAAGTATATTTGCATTAAACAGTAGAGTTAGCTTATTCCTTCCTGCTTTAAATCCTGGTGTTTGTCTCTTACTTACTAATAGATGTCCTTCGTGGCATTTTTTTTTTTCCACAATAGGGCACTTTTGTCGACATAAAAACCTATTCAGGCAGATATCCTTTCTCCTCAATGATTTTCTTAATGGCGTCTGGGGATTTGTCTAGTGCCTGTTGGGTTGGCGGAAACTGCTTCTTTTAAACTAAACCCCTTTCTAAAGTAATCAAACCACCCTTTGCTGGCATTAAATTCTCCAGCTTTAGATCCATCACCTTCCTTTTGCTTTAAGTTGTCATATAAGGACTTCATTTTTTTTTCTTGAAACATATTTACAGCATATAGGTGTGTCTTTCTTATAGCAAGCTGACACCCACATAAGAGCTGCATTTTTCAGTGTGAAATAAAAAGATATCTTGCAAAAAGTGCAAGTTTTTCACACCTGCTGGCATAACTGCAGTAATGGCTTCATAAATTTCCTTTTCTGTTTTTACAGTGGTCCTAATGCTATCTTGAAATGGTGGGCAATTGCAGCTGCAGACCTTAATCTATGATGCATGTCAAGAAATTCAACTTTTGCTTGTCATATCATGACTTTTTTCTCCTTCTTAGGCGCACTTCCAGCATCATTAGTGGCACTTTGTATGCATCCCACAATGTTATTTGAGGTATACTGTACAGCACCAAATGAAATGAAAATACCTGGGAACTGTGAAGGATCACTTTTTACTTTGTCCAGTATTTTTACACAATACTGGAGAGATGATCTGGCTATGTGGAAGCAATGTCACATCGTATTTTAAGTGAATACTTGCAACACTTGAGCTCATTGAAACAGCAACAGGAGGTAGCTACGAAATTATTCCAGTAGTACAGTATGAAGTATAGTTAATTTTACACAGTTATGACTTATACTGTATCTTTGATTGTTTTTTTAAAATATAATTTATTGTCAAATTTGTTTCCATACAACACCCAGTGCTCGTCCCAACAAGTGCCCTCCTCCATGCCCATCACCCATTTTCCCCTCTCCACCACCCCCCATTGACCATCAGTTTGTTCTCAGTCCTTAAGAGTCTTTACAATTGTTTATTTCTCTCCACTGCAAATGGCACCATGACTCTTAGTGTTTATTTGTATAAGTTTTGAGAAATTTTAACTTTTTGTAATAGATTTGTTTATTTTATGGTAGCAAATATAAAATATGCTAATATCTGCATATATTTTATGCATTCATGACATGCCTAACTTTCTCTTAGTCTTTTTAATATTTCTAGGCTACCTGGCTCATCTGTGAGTTTTTTCAAATTGTTACAAATATCCAAAAATATTTCCAAAATATTTATTGAAAAAATCTATACATGGACCCATGCAGTTCAAACCCATGTGATTCAAGAGTCAATTGTATTTTACATTTTGTTGTAGTAGTCCTCCACTCCTAGGTATCAAATTCTGTTCTGGCTATATATTGGTGGGTAATAAACTACCACAAAACATGGTGATTTCATTATTGTCTCTCACAACTCTTTGGTTTGACTTGACTCCACTAGGTGGTGTCCCTTGGGGTCTTGTACATAGTTGTAGTCAGATGTTTGCTAGGGTTGAAGTCATCTGAAGCCTTGATTGGGCTGTTCATCCCAGATGATTTACTTCCATAGCTGGCAGTTGATGTTGTCTGAAAGCTAAGCTGGGCCTGTTGACTGAAGCATGACCTTTCCATATGACCCGCTTTTTGCAGTATTGCAACTGGGGTCTGAGAGAGAGCATCCCAAAAATGTGCAAGAAGTGTCAGGAAGCAGGAGCTGCCAGGAGTGTTAAAGTCTATGCTTAGAACCGGTGTAGTGTCATTTCTGCCATATTCTATTAGTCAAAGCAGTGACAAGGCCTACCCAAAATTGAAGTGGTAGAGAAATAGACTTCACATTTTGTTTGGAGAGGTCACATTGGAGAACATCATAGACATTGAAAGATTATATTGCAGCTCTTTTTAGGAAATACAGTCTCCATGTATGGTAAACAGGCCAGGGTTTTTTGTTAAAGTGAGTTCTTCTCTTTATTCCGTCTTCTTTTCCCTCTTACCTTTCTCCTTTGTGTTCACCTCCTTTGTTGCCTCCTCTTTTTTTTTTAACGTTTATTTATTTTGAGAGAGAGAGAGAGAGAGAGAGCATGAGCAGAGAAGGAGCAGAGTGAGAGAGGGAGACACAGAATCTGAAGCAGGTTCTAGGCTCTGAGCTGTCAGCACAGAGCCTGATGCCTTGCAATCATAACCTGAGCCAAAGTCAGAAGCCCATAGGACTGAGCCATCCAGGTGCCCCCCCCCTTTTTTTTAAGAAGGAGTGCAAGTGGGGGAGAAGGGCAGTGGAAGAGAGAGAGAGACAGACAGACAGACTCTGGCTGGCTCCATGCTCAGCATGGAGCCTGGTGTGGGGCTCGATCCCATGACCCTGCAATCATGATCTGAGCCAAAATCAAGAGTCGGACACTCAACTGATTGAACTACCCAGGTTCCCCTGCCTCCTCCTTTCCATCTTGTTTTCACATACCAGCCTTGCCAAAAGTTGTTCTTACAGTTTAGGAATGGCTGGGTGGTAGATTCTAGACATTGGGGATAATAAACTGTTTCCTGCTCTGTCTCTGTAGATACATTTTCATAAGTGCTGGCACATCTCATCTCAATGGAATTATAAATTTTGTTATTTGCATGGCTTAGGATGAAATAGGTCATTTTATTTGCTTTGACTTTGGGTACTAGTCTATTGCAAATGAGACAAAAGTTTTCCATATGTTCCATGTCAGTTCACCCATATCATTAGTGTACTGCATAGTGTTTGGGGACCAAACACCAAGTTATAATTAATATATTATTTTGATTTTTTTTAAACTTCTTGGTGCGTATTCCTTTGTTTGAGCCCTCTTGGGAAGGCAGCCAGGACCAACTCAGAACCCAGGTTACTGTGTGTTTCCTGGTCAAAGGCCTTGTGACATGAATATCTTATGAATATAATTCACATAACTAATTAAAAACTTAGTATAAGGCACAAAGAAAAGGAGCTGATCTCTGTATTGGGAGAAAATCATGGTTCTTTGAAATAATGTTTCTGTGAGAAATAGGTGAACTTTGTAAATCTGCAATTCATATCTTTAATAAAACTCAAAAGGACTTTTGATGGAATTGAACAGGTTAAAAGCATAGTTATGAAAACAACTATAAGAAAAGGAGAGGAAAACATGATTGCCTATTTTTGCTTCAAAAACCACACTTGGAAGTAGTAAATAGAAGATAGGGTAGTAGGAAAACTTTTTGTGAAACAGAGAACAAAGAAACTGAATAATAAAAGTAAAATATAAGACAAGAATAGATCTCAGATACCCAATGTATTCTCATTTAGTGAATCTTTTCACATATTTAGTGAGCATCTAATATTATTTTATATCAAGCACTGTCCTAATTGCTTAGAACATAGCACTTAGCATAACAGATACTGTCCTTTTTCTAAAAAAGACTAAAGTTAAGCAAATGAAACAAAATTAAATAATTATGGTAAAGCATGATGAATTATCTGATCAAGGGGTTGCTAAGAGAGTGTAGAATGGTTGTATGAAAATACTCTAAATATGGTCAGAAGTCTTCTTAGAGGAAACGATATTTAAAATGAGATCTAGGGGCGCCTGGGTGGCGCAGTCGGTTAAGCGTCCGACTTCAGCCAGGTCACGATCTCGCGGTCCGTGAGTTCGAGCCCCGCGTCAGGCTCTGGGCTGATGGCTCGGAGCCTGGAGCCTGTTTCCGATTCTGTGTCTCCCTCTCTCTCTGCCCCTCCCCCGTTCATGCTCTTCTCTCTGTCCCAAAAATAAATAAACGTTGAAAAATTTTTAAATGAGATCTAAAATATAAGTAATAGGTAAAGAAGGCAGTTATCCAGAGAAAATATGATATATAACACCTGCTTGAGCTCATTTGGAGGAGAAAACATGACACACTCAAAGAAATGAAAAATATTCTGTTGGTTGAACAGTTGGTCCATTTCTTTCAGCTGTGTGATCCATTAGGTTAAGCTGAGTTAGGCCAGATACTTGCAATCTAAGACTCAAGCCAAAACCTAAGAATCAGTAGCAAGGCCTAGTCTATCTAGGGACCTGCATTGTTTTAGTATGACTGTACAAGAGTTGAATGCATATAGACAGCAGAATACTCTTAGATTTCACAGGACTTGCTTGCCCACAGCATTCTAGTAGCTTATTGCTACATGCTATTTTTGGCCATAGGTTTCATGCTCTTGGATTTATAAATATTCTCTATTACTTTGATCAGAGTAAATTCAAAACAAATGCATTCCAAAATGAACTTTAAATTAATTTAAGTTTTAAAAAAGTTTTTATTTATTTATTTTGAGAGAGAGAAAACTAGTGGGGAGGAGCAGAGAGAGGGAGAGAGAATCTAAAGCAGGCCTTGCGCTGCCAGCCGAGAGCCTGATGTGGGGCTCAAACCCACGAAGCTGTGAGATCATGATCTGAGCTGAAACTGGGAGTTGGATGCCTAACCAACTGAGCCACCCAGGTGCCCCTAAATTAATTTTAAATTAATCTATTTTTTTTCTTTTAGATATCTTTACATCAAATGAATCATTTTGCTCTAAACCTTAGACATATATGTATTTTTTATTTATTTTTTTTACTTTTCCAAGTACTGTAGTAATAACAATAACAACTAATCTTTATTGAATTTGATCATTTTAAGCATCTAATATGTGATAAATAAAGTAATCTTCACAGTAACCCTATAATGGAGGGTTTTTTTTGTTTTGTTTTTGTTTTTGTTTTTTGGTTTGTTTTTAGTTTTTGTTTTTACCTTTAGTGCTTTACGACTGAGAAAACTAAGACAGGGAGCCTGAGTTACTGCTTAAAGTCATCATAGCTAGAACATGCTGGGATAAGTTTCAAATACATTTAATTTGAATGTAGTTCTACATTCTTAGTCATACTAAAAAGCTTATCTAATTGTAGATACTATTTTTTACAGTATAATCACTGCTAGTTTAAGAAATGCAGGGAGAGAAGAAAAATAAATACAATAGAGGAAATTAGAGAAAAAAGAGGAAAACAGCAGAAAATTTCTCTGAGCTGAAGAAAGAAGTGCATCTACAGCTTTAAATGCCACTCTAAACTTCTTACAGTGAAATTTGGGTAGTTTATGAGAATATGAAAAAATTATGTATCCTTTAAGCTTCTAGGCCAATAAAACCCAAATAATGTTTAAAAAGATGTATATTGATAACAGATTTTTTTCTGTAACTTTTAAAATTTCATAAGTAAATTTACTGAGGCAATGCTTCCATATTTTAACATAAATTATAGTGATCTGGGAATTTTATACACAAAAAAATACATTGATCTTGTGAGGCATATGTGTCATAAAAAAGTTTACAAATTGTGCCACTAGCATAGTCCTAACGAAAATGTCTTGGGGAAAATAATGCAAGGCAATAGGGTGGGAGTTAACTACATGAAGTTCATTGTCCTAATAGTGGTAGAAGTATTGTGAATGGGATTAATTAAAAGGCTGCCAGGATGGCTGGAGCCACAGGAAAGGAGATGGTATTGCAAGGAATAGACCTGGAGAGGTGGGAATGATGGTAGATCAGACAGGGTCTTGACCACCGTTAAGTGGTCTTGTCTTTTGCTGAGATTAATGAGATGCCATTAGAAGAGATTAAGCAAAATTAGATTTAAGTTTCAGAATAATCTCTTTGTTTTCAGTGTGGAGAATGGAAGGAAAGGTGCTAAATGAAGAAGCAGAGAGAAGTCAAGATGGTATTAATATAGATTGCTTGGACTACAGTGTTTATGGCAGAGATACGTAAAGAGATTGGTGTATGTGTTGAATATGTTTACTCACTGTATTGAACACAAAATTTAGGTACCTTCTCAAATTCCTTCCCAACCCGTACTCCCTCCAGGACTAGACTGCTGACACGAAAGTGAATTTGGTTTGAGATATGCTGGTCCTTCTAAATGGCTGCTGACTTTAGCCAGGCAACCAACCAGCCAAGTACCTGAATTTCTCAGAGATGCCAGAACTTTCTTGGCATAATATTAAAGAGTGATTGGAAAATTCAAGAAGGTTGGAGTGTTATAATAGATTTATTATTTAATGGCTTGAGAATCCACCAGCCTTCCTTAGTGGATACTTCCTTACTAAAGCAGTAAAAGATGCACTAGTTCAGAACAGTAGAATTGTTAAAGTTTAGAAGTGGCTGTCTTCTTCCAGCCAAGGATTAATGGTGGAGAAGTAGCCATTGATCTGGGAAAATACTAATCTGGATAATATTATGAACAAATAATATTATTCATAAAATGATCTTAGAATGACAAATTCTGATAGGATTGCTATTGGCAGAGACAGGGTGAACTGTTATTACTTGAAATTGTCTTCAGGGCAAGAGTAACAATCAGGATGATTAGATCTGTAGAGATTTGTGAAATAGCCAGTACAGCATGGCTTTCTTTTGGCAAGGTGGGAGCTACTACATGAAATTCATCGCCCTAGTAGTGGTAGAAGTTTTGTAAATAGGAGTAATTAAAAGGCAGCGAGGATGGCTGGAGCCAAGAAAGGAGATTTTATTCAACTTATGTAATCAGAAATTCAGAGCTGGGGAACACAAGGTTTTTATCAGCTGCTACAATGGAGAATATCATCTTCATAACGGGTTTCAATATCTATGCTAGTTTACAGATCCATTGTTTATTGATGGAAGGGGAGGTCAGATCTTCTTGAGGGACTTTATAACTCCATCAACCTATATATAGTAAATACTACTCTGAACTTTCTTCTAAGGTATCTGAGGGCCTTTACCAGGGTTAAGTCCATACTGGGAAACATGGGGAAAACTTTTGTTGTTGTTTATATGTCTGTTAGATATGGAATCTGACACTAAATCCAGATTACTAAAAATGCCTTATGGAGACCAAATGATAAATGGAGTTTTGTAACAAGTTTCTTTTATAGTGGATTCAATAGGACTTCAGACCCATTTTGTCACTATTTGCCTGTTTCTATTTTTTTTTTTTTTAATGAGATAGCTCTACCTAGCATCTGGAAGAAATTTCACAGTGATAATTGATCATTGAAATGAGTCATAACAAGAATGGCCAGGTGGAAGACCTCAAAACTATAGTTCTTCCCCTGCCAACAGATAGTGAGTCAGGAGTACTGTACTCCTGGAAGAATTGTAAATATTAGCATCAAAGACTTAAAAGGTCCAGTGATGGTGGAACCTATCTATCATTTTCTTATCTTCAGACATAGAGTAAGAAAAACAAGTATAGATAATAAGTCTGATTTGGGGAGATAAACTGAAAATTACCAATAATATTTACCAAATAACTACCACATATACTCCATTTGCTATACTGAGAAATTTAAAACAACTACCACTGTATGGCTAAACTTCATCTTGATGAATATCATTGAATGATATTTATATCATTAATATTGTATCATTCATATCATTAATATCAATTCATATCATTCATTAAGTCTAATGAAATAATTCTTTAAAAAATCGATGAGCAATAATGTACTTGTTACAAAATATTATTTATATGCTAATATTTTCTGCAATTTGATTAAATGCTATCCATGACTGCTTTGTTTGTGAAAGAAATAGAAACTGTAGAAGTTATTTTTTTTATAAATGCTTAATTACATTATATCTGTTCCATAAATATCAATGAACTCATGTTGGTTAGTAATATTGCTCACTTATTTTGTTTCCTAAATATTAATCATCAAGATAAATAGGTTTAAAATCTCTAAACATCACTTTGGATTTCTCTATTTCTCCCTTAATTTAAAAAAAATGTTTTTGATGTTTATTTATTTTTGAGAGAGAGATAGACTACGAGTTGGGGAGGGGTAGAGAGAGAGGGAAACACAGAATCTGAAGCAGGCTCCAGGCTCTGTGCTGTCAGCACCAAGCCCGACGCGGGGCTTGAACTCATGAAAGGCAAGATTATGACCTGAGCCAAAGTCAGATGCTTAACTGACTGAGCCACCCATGCACCCCTCTCCCTTCATTTTATTCTTAGTTTTTGCTTCATGTATTCCAAAATTAATTTATTAGGCATATACATATTTATAATTTTTATGTCTTCCTGATGAATTGACCCTTTTTCCATTTGGAAATGTCTTACTTTAGTAATAATCCTTTTTTTTAAAGTTTATGTTACTTGATACTAATTTAGCCTCTCCAGCTTTCTATGCTTTCCTTTATGTATATTTTTTATTTTTATATATTTTATTTTTAAAAAATAAGTACCATTGTATTTAAATTTCATCTTTTACAAACCATGTATTGTTAGATCTTGCTGTCTGAAAATCAAGACCTTCAGGTTGGAGAGTTTAGTGCATTAATATTTTAACAGGTTTTTTTTTTGTTATGTTTTCATTTATGTCTGCAAATTTACTAGTTACTTTCTATTTGTCACGTCATTTTTGAGTTTTTATTTTTTCTTCCTGTATATTTTTCGTTTCTTGTTTGGACTGATTGTTTTTTAGTATTCCATTTTAATTTCTCTACTGGCATTTGAACTACATTTCTTTGCATTTGTTTTTCAGTAGTTGCTCTAAGCAAGATTATAATATGCATTGTTAACTTAGTACAGTCTTCTTATTTGTAATTTCAAGTTTGGAGCCTATTTCTGATAATTCCAACATTATGCTTATCCTTAGACTTGTTCCTATTGAAATTTTTTCTCACAATGCAAAGTTTACTGTCTCCCACCCTCAAGAAAATTTTAATTAACAACAACAAAATAAATAAGAAACTGAGAGTAAAATAGGAACATCATATACATTTTATAAAAGTTAGCCCAAAGTTGCCAGCCCAGATAGCTTTAAAGATAATTTTTATCAATCTTTGAATTATAAATAATTCCTAAAATAAGCCAACTCTTCCACAATATAGGAGATTGTGGAAACTTTGTAATTCTAGTGCAGTCTGTTTATGATTTACGCAATTAAGCAAATGAAACTTTTAGTGTCCTTGGATTAGAAAAATTAGTCATGTTTCCATATCACAACAAAAAATCTCTAGCAGCCACCATCAGAATTAATAATAAAACTTGATAGCCAAATTGTTCTGGAATAATTCAAGGGTGCTTGCTGTCATTATTTTTATTTACTATTACTCATAGTATCCTATCTAATACAAAAATAAGAGAAATTTATATATATATATATATATATATATATTTGAGGGGAGGGCACAAATGAGCCAGGGGCAGAGAGACAGTGAAAGAATCCCATGAGGGGCAGAGAGAGAGGGAGAAGGGGGCTTACCTGAAGTGGGGCTCGTGTTTTTACTCAAAGCAGGGCTTGAGCTCACTTGAAGAGGGGCTCATGCTCACCCAATGTGGGACTCAAACTCACAGATTGTGAGATCATGACCCAAGCCAAAGTCAGATGCTTAGTGACTGAGCCAACGAGGCACCCAATAAGAGAAATATTTTAAAAATTAAAATAGTATCAGAAAAGTGACAATAAAATCCTATTTGTATAATCCTTTAATCATGACTATCTTCTGGATAAATCCAGCAAATGAACTGAAACATTTTTATCCCAAATTAAAGTTCAATAGGATAATAACTTAGAAATAGACATACTTTGTTTAATAGAGTGAACTAACCAAAGGTTTTTTACCTCACATATGTATAAAAATATATTCTGGATTAAATATATATTTTAAAAAATTAGCTTAGTAGAAGAATGTACCTACCAATATTTATCAGGCCTTTTTCTTGTACAAAATTCAAAGCAGAAACTATAGAGGAAAATAATTATGTAGTTGGTAGCAAAACAATGAAATATTTAAAAAACTCAACAAAATGACTATTGCTAAGAAAAGTTTGGAGCCATCTAAATGAAGGTGCTAGAGGAATCTGGGACAATATATGAAGCTTTGAATAAAAGGGGAATATTTTCTGAATGCACCTGTGAATTTATATGCAAAGAAAACAGAATAACCTCGAGCAGCTGGCTGTGGAGACAAAGATGCAGTCCAAGAGATGCAGTGGATTAGTTTCAGTGGGAAAATGTGTTCATATGATTTGAAGGCTGAAGGAAACTTCAAGAAAAAAGTTTTTAGAATTTGTTGTTGAGAGGTCATTCATTAAATGGTTTATTTGGAGATATCTAAGTAAAATAGAATACTTACATCAATCAATGAAACTAAACATATCCTCAAATCTTATGACATTTTAAATTCAAAGATGTTTCATGAGTATCTTTTCAGTACACTTAATAAATAAATCAAAAGACAAGTAAAAACCTTGAATTTTTTATGTAATTGCCAAAGAGGAAAGAATAAGATCAAGGCACGTGAATTTTCATTACATTCTTGAATTTACTTACAATAACTTTATTGCTAATTTCCTTCATAAAATAGCGTTCTGTCTGCTTTCACATCCTCCAAGAGGGGTTAACAAAAATAAATAATGGTTGTGAAAACACATTAAAGCATTTTTTTATATATGAAATTACATTAAAGCATTTTTAAGAACTCAGTAAGTACACCATATACCCCATATACCCCAAATTTCTAATAGCTGTGAAATAAGAATTCAGTAGGTAATTTCTGAATCTCTCAGATCTGATAGAGATTTTTCTAGTCATACACAAAAATGCTGTGTAAAACTTCTTATATAAATCTATAATAAGTTAAATAAAAATGACTAATTCAGTATTTGAAGAAATAACCACAGAGGAAAATTAAATTGGCTAATGTTCCATTTCTCCTTTATTTTTTCAAACAATGGCCTAAACTTTTTTGTTCTTCACTGTACTATAGAGATTAAATAATATGAAAAATAATTTGTCACCTAAACAGGTTCCCTTAAATTTGCATATCTTCATCTGTCTTGGGAAATGTTAAACCCACTGACTGCATTTGAGATTGAGTTAGGTAAATAAATTGTACAAGAACTAGCTGGTAATTCTCTTATCAAAGGACTAAAATAGTCTATTATTTACTTTACTTAAATGTGTTAATTAATATCTTAGGACAGTGTGGGTTACTATAGTGGGTTACTATATATATACTATATATACTATATATATACTATATCTTTAGTTTCTCTAAACCTTAAATTCCTAACAGTAATGTAGAAATTATCTAACTGTATTCTAGCTTTTAAATGAGATAATGAATTCATGTTACTAGTAACTAGCACAATGTTTGGTAAAGATTAGATATTCAGTAAATTAGAGCTGCTGACGTTATTTTTATTATTACATTTTATTGATCATAAATTGGAAATTGCTAATAGTTATATTTAGTTTAATAAAAACAGCTATTTCCAAAAACTTAAAAACAACTTTGCTAAGTTACAAATTCATGATACTTTTGTTCCTTGGATATCAATCTCTTCATTCTCTGAGAGTAAAATATGTTTGCAAATTGTACCAGCTTTTGCAAATTCCAGATCAAGTCTTAATTTAAAATACAGCTTTCTGGGAATGCAAGCTGGTGCAGCCACTCTGGAAAACAGTATGGAGTTTCCTCAAAAAACTAAAAATAGAACTACCCTATGACCTAGCAATTGCACTACTAGGCATTTATTCACGGGATACAGGTATGCTGTTTCAAAGGGACACATGCACCCCCATGTTTATAGCAGCACTATCAACAATAGCCGAAGTATGGCAAGAGCCCAAATGTCCATCAATGGATGAACAGATAAAGAAGATGTGGTATATATATACAATGGAGTATTACTCGGCAATCAAAAAGAATGAAATCTTGCCATTTGCAACTACATGGATGGAACCAGAGAGTATTATGCTAAGTGAAATTAGTCAGTCAGAGAAAGACAGATACCATATGACTTCACTCATAGGAGGACTTTATGAGACAAAACAGATGAACATAAGGGAAGGGAAACAAAAATAATATAAAAAGCAGGGAGGGGGACAAAACATAAGAGACTCATAAATATGGAGAACAAACAGAGGGTTACTGGAGGGGGTGTGGGAGGGGGGATGGGCTAAATGGGCAAGGGACATTAAGGAATCTACTCCTGAAATCATTGTTGCACTATATGCTAACTATTTTGGATATAAATTAAAGAAAAATTAAATAAAACACAGCTTTCTTTTGTATTGTTTGGGAACATTATATATCACTTTCTACCTTTTTAAAATCACACCTATAAATATATAATAAATACTGTTATTCATGTAGGAAAAATACCCTGAATATTGTTATTTTGAGAAATAATTATTTTTAAAGTTCTGACCTCTTTCTTTTTAGTTCCTATGTTTGTTGCATTGCAGACCCAAATATAACTCATGCTATTCTTAGAAGGTATTTAAATAGTCAACAATATATCCATGTATCTTAATTGAAGTGAGATTTTTATCATATTTTTAATGAAGTAGGTCTCATTTATTTTAAGAAAATACACATAAGGTATTGTAAAATTTATGGTTTCTATATTATACACACAAATGTAAGCAATAAATGTATTCCAAGATCATTTTTTTAAGTGGTAAATCAATGGAAAGAGAGGTTGATTTTGGCCAAAGTAGCTAGATGATACATTTAATATTTGTTTGTTAAAATGACTTTTGGCACATGACTTAAGCACAATCATTATTTTATGCATTAATTTGCATTTTATCTCATAAAGGAATGTATATATTTTCGTATTTCATATGTTTCATATTTCTATGTTATATTTCCCATACTCTAGATTGTTTTCTATGCTGTTATTTCTAGAGCAAGATATTTCAAACTACTTATCTTGGTATTATAGTCATTCTAGTGTCTTAATATCGATTGCTTATACACAAGATGAAAGAGGTTATTTTCAGGGTGTCATTGTTTTAGTGGCCTTGTTTAAACTGCTCAGCAAAAAAGACCAATCTGAGTGTCTGTTTACTGCATTATAAATTGCCTGTGTCGTATATATTGGCATTAGGAACAGACTGAAAAATGGATACTCTAAGGTGGAACTTCTTAAAACCGTAAATTTCTGAGGTCCTTAGAACACCACATACCTTAGAGAGATATGTTTTGCCTTGGAATGTAATTTAAAGACTCTGTTCATAATATTGTAAGAATTTCTTCTGCCAAACGCTTGTATGAGAAAGGAGAAAATCCTTTTATATTCTTTATGACATTCAGATGGGAAAATTGAAGCTAAATTTGAGAAACAAATGATAGCGTTAACCTTTAAACAACAACAAAAAACATGATGTAAAATACATTTTTTATAAAAATTGATTGCCAGCAAAATATCAAAATTTATATTACTCCTTTATAATTATAAAATTTAACTAAAATTTTTTCAGAAGAAGGACACGATTTTTTATTTTGGCATGCTGATACATATCTTTGGCATGTTTCATATTTTTGTAACTCTGGCAGTTGATTATCTTCCTTTCAGAAGAAAAAAAATATTTTTTGAAGTTTACTAAATGTGGACTCCTTTGGGGAAGAGGTAGAGTTTAGTGATTCAATTGAATATGGTGAAGTTAGCCTTGAGAGAGTTATGAATAAAATATTGATTTGAAAATTGTGAAAGATTCATTTTATAATTGTATTTTATATAAGCCATATGTGGAGTATTATTTTTGGATGAAAATATTCCTATATCTGTCATTAATGCAACTTTTTAGTATTGATGGTAAGGAACATAGTTTTACTTTAAAACATTTTATTTCTATTATCTAATTTGCTCTTCCCTGATTCCTACAAGGTAGTTCAGAGAAACTGTATTATTGTCCCAGTTTTACAAATTGGGAAACTGAGCCAAGGACTGTCAAGTAACAGACCCAAGCTCATTAAACTCTACTGCTATAATTCTCTATTAGCTATGTAACTGAGACTGGAAACTCTTTATTCTTTACCCTCAGGATAAATAAGTAATATGTGTTTATTTTTAAATGATGGTGAGCTGCTCCCAAAGCTAAATCCACATCCTGTATGTTTGCTAATTGTGCTATTTTGTTGGACCCTAATGTTTCTGAGTCCCCTTAGCGTACACTAAAATGATTAAGAAAATAAAATGTTTTAATGGTAAAACAATCCTTGTTTCTATTTGCTCATTGCTTTGGAACTGTATCTTCTGTCCTGGAGGTAATGACAACAACATTATGTTAAGGATTATTAAGTATGGAAATTTTTCAAAGGAAGAAAGAGATTAAGAAATCTCCCTTGTCCAAATCTCTTCTCATATAAAGCACATCTGTTGTTTTGCTGCCCAGCATCTGTTTAGCTTTCTGAAAACAGCACTCTGACTTTTTGTGTGGGAAATTATCCTTTCATTTGATCTAGTGAGAGAGTTTGTCCAAACCTTCTCTCAGCTAAGGGAATGAAACCCAAGTTGGGCCAAGCTGACTTTCTTCTCTGGGTGTTTGAACTTTGAGCAAAATGAATGTAAAAAGACTGAGTGAGTTTGGAGTTATTCATCTACACTAATTTTTGGTGCATTGGAGAGACTCACATTGGTTCTCATTACCTACTGAATTATACTTGGTTTCCTTCTGACCAGTTATAAAGCATTCCAGTTAGATTTTCAGCTACTCACTACCTTTCCAATAAATCCCTTCTCTAATTATCAGTTTATCAGTTTAAGTTGTTTGGGTGAAGGGAATAATATGTTGCAATGTTAAGCTGCTAAGCCTTTTCACTTTTCTCCCATAAATCATGCTGGTTGGTGCTATTCTGTCATCATAACACTGGAGAAGGGGTAGGAGTATGGAAGATAAGGTGTTAAGGAAGTCTGGGTGAAAAAAAAAAAAAGATTAAGTAGAAAATCTACTCTTTTGGTTCCTGATAAATTTTAAGAAGAACAAGAATGGAAGGAAAGTTGTAGGTGTTGAGATAAATGTTCCTTTCTCTCCCTTATCAGGACTGAAGTTACTGAAGGAGGGAGTACTTAAAAGTATTGGTGGAAAAGGTCAAAGAAATAAGGGGCTTTTTATTCCCAAGCTTTCTGGTTTGGATTTTGAAATCTGACTGAACTATGACAAGATGGGATAAGTACATCTGAATATTAACCTGTGTTGTAGAGTATTTATCTACCACGAATGTCTTCTTTTAGCTTCTTTGAACTTTGTTGTTTTAGCCAGACACAAAAAGTATGAAGCAGTTCCCTCATGTGCAGTGTGGGAAAGATATGATTCTGTAATCAACAGGAGAGTCGGTTGGTAGAGTTTGAACACAGTCACAGACAAATTCAGGAGATATGAAACATCAGCAATAGTGGAAAAGATGCAAAGTCAACAGATAGGGACCTGTGGAGCTGTTCTAGTAGAGAGCAAACTATTCTCAACAGCAAACAAGTGAATAGTGACCAGGTGGAAAGTAAGTGCTAATGCTGCCAGCACCAGAAGGAGAAGCTGTAGTCAACAGAAACTGATCTTTGCTAACCAATTAAGAGCAGGGACCTAAGAAGAGCCGGAAGACAGTGGAGAGATGGGACTCTATCCTTTTCAGAGACCTCAAGAGCATAGTAATATTTCCTGTGGCTCCACATATCATCTTAGGTTGGCTGAAAGAGAGGGAGCAGAACATGAATGCTTTAACTTGAATGAAAGGCATGAATGCTTTAACAATTTGAAATGAAAGAGGCTTTAACACCATAGACTATTTAAACATTGGTTCCTCTTTTTATTTTTTATTTATTTTTAAATGCTTTATTTACTTTTGAGGGAGAGAGCACGAGCAGAGGAGGAGAAGAAAGAGGGGGTGACAGAGGATTCAAAGTGGGCTCTGTGCTCACAGCAGTGAGTCTGACGAGGGGCTTGAACTCACAAACTGAGATCATAATCTGAGCTGAAGTCAGACACTCAACTGACTGAGCCACCAGGGGTGCACCAGTTCCTCTTTTTTTTTTTTTTTTTTAAATCTGCAAAGCAACTAGAATAACTAACCAAAGTGACTTAGACAACAGAGGCTTATTTTTAACCTTAGATAAAAAAAATTCCACAAGTGGACAGTCCCAGGTATCAGAGAGATCAAGATTGTAATTTTGGGGGCGCCTGGGTGGCGCAGTCGGTTAAGCGTCCAACTTCAGCTCAGGTCACGATCTTGCGGTCCGTGAGTTCGAGCCCCGCGTCAGGCTCTGGGCTGATGGCTCAGAGCCTGGAGCCTGCTTCCGATTCTGTGTCTCCTTCTCTCTCTGCCCCTCCCCCCTTCATGCTCTGTCTCTCTCTGTCTCAAAAATAAATAAACGTTAAAAAAAATTAAAAAAAAAAAAGAAAAAAAAAGATCGTAATTTTGGTCCAAATTCCTTTCTTTGTTTTGATCTGCCATATTTACTATGCTAGCAGAGTCTTCCCTCTTAGTTTTAAGATGGCTGCAGTAGTCCCAACCATCACATTCTAACACATTCAAAAACAGGAAGAAGCAAGGCAGGTAGGTGGCTCAGCTGGTTAAGGAGTCCAACTCTTGATTTTGGCTTAAGTCATGATCCCACGGTTCATGAGTTCAAGCCCCGCATCAGGCTCTGCACTAACACTGTGGAGCCTGCTTGGGATTCTTTGTCTCCCTCTGTCTCTGCCTCTCTCTCTCTCTGTCTCTGTCTCTCTCTCTCAGAACATAATTAAACATTAAAAACAAAACAAAAACAAAAATAGGCAGAAGGATGTTGATGGGCAGGTGACAAAGGCAAGCTTTCTTATATGCCTTTACCTTCTTATTAGGAGAAATATATTTCTGAAGAACCTCAAGTAGACTTCTAGCTTCTGGTCTGTTATGTAAAATGTTCGGAAATCGCCACTCCATCCTAACAACAATAAAAGGCTGAACAGAATAAAATGTCAACAACTCTTCTTAGATCTGTAAGGGAAATGAGGTCACAGAGCAATCTGCTGCTTTCCAAACTGGAGAGACTGACAAACTAATACAGAGAATCACAACTTTCTGAAGCAGAAAGAAGCCCACTCACTAAAACTTCCACAGAAACTAGTGCCAGAATAGGGAAACCTGAACTAGAATTGATAAATTTCTTCTGGTTCAGTGTGGAAGAGTGGGAGATAAAAACTGCAAGCAAGGTGACCCAATAATCAGGGAGACTGCACTATTTTTTTGTTTATTTTTGCCTCTCAGAACTCTGCAAGATTCTCACAGTGAATATCAGAAAAGGGTCCCTTCATACTTTTGGGAGGGAGAAAGGAAAGGGACCATTTGGAAATATACCAGATCATTCTGTTTTTCTTGATGAGGTCTGCCTTGTGAGAAATTGACTAGAGCTGAACCTGCTGGGGTCTTATCAGAGCATAACTGATGTGAGGGAAGGGAAATACTCAAGTCTAGCTAACTGTGGCCTTCAAGACCGCTCTAGCCATCTTGTCACACCTAAGGAGGGGGATGACTAGAAAGCACATGTGAGGTTTGTAGTAAGGAGGCATAGGATCATATATGATTATATTACTATAATCATAGTACTATAAAAGCCTTCCCTTCCTCCATACCTTACCATCACATTACTAAAAGCTTATTTACAGTAGTATCCAGTAACTTTTATCCAGTATAGCATGTCCAGCTATCAAGAAAAAGATCACAGGGTATACTAAAAGCGGAGGAAAACACAGTTTCAAGAAACATGGAAGTTCTTAGAACCAGACTTGACAGGGATGTTGGCATTATCAGGCTAGGAATTTAAAGCAACTGTGATTAAGATGCTAAGGGCTCTAGTGATAAAGGAGACAGCAGGCAAGAATGGATGAGCAATGTAAGCAGGAAACTGGAAATTCTATGAAATAACCAAAAACACTGATTTTTTTTTCATAGAAATGAAGAATGCCTTTGATGATTTGGTGATCATCAAATGCCTTTGATTGACATGGCTGAGGAGGGAATCTCTGAGCTTGAGGTTATCTCAATATAAATCTGCAAAACTGAGAAGCAAATAGAACAAAAAGTCTTTGTAAAGCAGAACAGAATATCCAAGAATGGTGGGACAACTACAAAAGATATATGCATAATGGAATTGGCATGATTTCTTTTAATTATCCAGCAAGTTATTTTGCAGGTATTGAAAAACTGATTCTGAAGATTAAAAGACCCAGAATAGCAAACACAATATTGAAGGAGAAGAAGAAAGAGAACTGACAGTACCTGAGGTCAGAACTTACTACAAAGCTACAGGAGTCAAGACAGTATGGTTTTAATAAAAAAAATATACAAAAAAAGATATACAAATAGATCAGTGTGACAGAATAAAGAGTCCAGAAATAGACCTGAATAACTATAGTCTGTGGATCTTTGACAAAGGAGCAAAGGGTACAATGAAGCACAGATAATCTTTCAACAAATGGTGCTAGAACAACAGGTCATCCATGTGCAAAAAAAAAAAAAAATCTATATACAGACCTTACACCCTTCTTAAAAATTAACTTGAAATGGATCATAGATTTAAATGTCAAATGCAAAAATGTAAAACTTCTAGAAGAGAACATAAAAGAAAACCTAGATGAGTTTAGGTATGTGAGGACTTCGTAGAAACAGCACCAAAGTCATGATCCATGAAAGGAAGAATTGATAAGCTGGTTTTACTAAAATAAAAACCTTCTGTGTTGTGAAAGACAATGTCAAGAAATGAGGAGACAAGCCACAGACTCAGAGAAAATATTTGTATAAGACACATAAAATACAGATAAAACAGTTATCTGAAATATACAAGAATCTTCAAAACTCAATAATAAGAAAACAAATAACTTGATTAAAAAAAATGAATCAAAGATCCTAATAGATATTGTGCCAAAGAAGATATACAGATGCCAAATAAGCTTATGAAAAGATATTCCACATTTTATGTCATAAGAGAAAGACAAATTAAAACAATGAGAAATTTATTAGAATGGCCAAAATCCAGAACACTGATAATGCCAAATGCTAGCAAGGATGTGGGGTAAAAGGAACTCTTTATTTGTTGCTGGTGGGAATGCACAGTGGTACAGCCATTTAGGAAGATAGTTTTGCAGTTTCTTACAAAATTAAACACGCTCTTACCGTATAATCCATCAATAGTAGTCCTTGGTATTTATCCAAAGAATTTGAAAACTTATATCCACACAAAAACCTACACAGGGATGTTTATAGCAGCTTTATTCACATTTGCCAAAACTTGGAAGCAACCAGGCAAGAAGTCTTTCAGTAGGTGAATAGTTAAATAAACTGTGGTATAGCCACACAATGGAATGTTATTCAGCACTAAAAATAAATGAGCTGCCAAGTGATGAAAAGGCATGGAGGAACCTTAAACGTTTATTACCATGTGAAGAAGCCAGTCTGAAAAGCTATATGCTGTATGAATTTAACTATATAACATTCTGGAAAAGGCAAAATTATGGAACTGGTAAAATGATCAGTGGTTGCCAGGGGTTGGGGGGAAGGAGGGATGAATAGAATTTTTAGAGCAATGAAACTTGAATGATATTATAATGGTGGATACCTGTCATTATTCATTTGCCCAAACCATGGACTGTGCAATACCAGAGTGAACCTAATGTAAACTATGGACTCTGCATGACAATTATGTGTCAGGGAAAGTTCATTGGTTATAACAAATGTTCCACTCTAGTGAGGGATGTTGGTAATGGGGAAACTGTGAGGAGCTAGGAGGGTCAAGGAGTTTATGAAAATTCTCTACCTTTCATTTAGTTTTTTCATGAACCGAAAAACTTATATAAAAAAAAAAGTGTTTTTAAAAATAGTCCTCAAATAGACTTCCTCTTATGTCATGTTGTCCGCTCCAAGTTGTAAATGCACTGGGAAAAGAACTTCTAGAATTTTCTTTTTTTTAAAGTTTTTATTAAATTCCAGTTAGTTAACATACAGTGTAATATTAGTTTCAGGTGTACAATATAGTGATTCATCAGTTCTGTATATCACCTGGTGTATGGAAGGTGTATGCATCATGTACACTCCTTAATCCCCATTGCCTATTTAACCCATTCCTCTCCCCACCCCCACCTCCCTCTGATAATCATCAGTTTGTTCTCTATAGTTGAGAGTATATTTCTTGGTTTGCCTCTCTGTTTTTCTTTTGCTCATTTGCTTTGTTTCTTAAATTCCACATACAAGTGAAATCATATGGTATTTTTCGTTCTCTGACTGACTTATTTGGCTTAGCATAATATTCTCTAGCTCCATCCATGCTGCTGCAAATGGCAAGATTTCATTCTCTTTTAGGGCTGAGTAATATTCCATTTTGTGTGTGTGTGTGTGTGTGTGTGTGTGTGTGTGTGTATGTATATGTATATATGCACATCACTTCTTCTTTATCCATTCATTAGTCAGTGGACACTTGGGCTATTTTCATAATTTGGCTATTGTAGTTAATGCTGCTGTACACAGTGGGGTGCACATATCCCTTTGAATGAGTATTTTGTATTCTTTGGGTAAATACCAGTAGTGCAGTTGCTGGGTCATAGGGTACTTCTATTTTTAACTTTTTGAGGAAGCTGTGTACTGTTTTCCAGAGTGACTGCACCCATTTGCATCCCCACCAACAGTGTAAGAGGGTTCCCCTTTCTCCATATCCTCACCAATACCTGTTGTTTCTTGTGTTGTTGATTTTGATTTGCATTTCTCTGATTGTAAGTGATGTTTAACATCTTTTCATGTGTCTTTTGGCCATCTGTATGTCTTCTTTGGAAACATGCCTATTCATGTCCTTTGCCCATTGGACAAACAAACAAATTGGATTATTTGTTTTTTGGGTATTAAATGTTATGAGTTCTTTATATATTTTGGATACTAATCCTTTATCAGATATGTAATTTAGAAGTATCTTTTCCCATTCCATAGGCCATCTTTTGGTTTTCTTGGTTCTTTCATTGTGCAGAAGCTTTTTATTGTGATGAAGTCCCAATAGTTTATTTTTGCTTGTGTTTCCTTTGCCACAGCAGACATATCTAGAAAGAAATAGCTATGGTCAATGTAAGAGAAGTTACTGCCTGTATTCCCTTCTAGGATTTTTGTGGATGCAAGTCTCATATTTAGGTCTTTAATCCATTTTGAATTTATTTTTGTGTATGGTGTAAGAAGGTGGTCCAGCTGTCCAGTTTTTCCAGTGTCATTTGTTGAAGAGACTGTTTTTCCCATTGGATATTTTTTCTGCTTTGTCAAAGATTAAATGACCATATAGTTGTGGGCTCATTTCTGGGTTTTCTGTTCTGTTCCATTGATCTACACCTATTTTTGTGCCAGTACCATATCGTTTTGATTACTATAGCTTTGTAATATAACTTGAATTTGGAATTATGATGCTTTCAGCTTTGTTTTTCTTTTTTAAGGTGGCTTTGTCTATTCAAGGTCTTTTATTGTTCCATACAAATTTTACTGTTGTTTTAGGAACATCTAGAATTTTCATCCTCCATAATGGAAGGAGTCTCTGCTACTATAGAAGTGTGGATGTTCTATTCATGTCGTCATAAAATCCATCCTGATATATTTCTTGAATCAAATCAGGTGATCAGTACTTGGTAATAAGACTGTGGGAAGTAATACTTTATTGTGAAAAAGGATTAGTTTTAGTCAGAAGTCAGTGGATCAGTTTCTTTCTCTTTAACATGCAAGTCATATGACATTGCATGCATGTCAGATAAATTCTCCAAATCTCTTCATGCTCATTTGCAATATGAGGTGATTTATATCACATGCATTTATAATACTTGAAAGAATGATTATAACTGTTTTTATGTTGAAAGTGTTATATAGGCATTACCTATTATTTGCTATATTTACTTTGTATTCATTCATTTATTCAATAAAGGTTTGCTGAACAGGTGCTGTTTGCCAGGCATTGTTCTAGGTTCTAGAGATAAAACAGTGATAAAACAATTTTATTAGTTTCATGTATTTTGCTCTCTATGGTGGGAGTGGAGCAATAAAAAATAAACATATATCATCTGTTATTAAATTAAAATGTAAGTTTTATGAGATCAGAGATTTTTGTCTGATTTGTTCATTCATTAGAACATCATCTGACACATAGTAGGCACTTAATACATAATTGGTGGTAATACATAATTGTTATGGAAATAAGTACAGCATGATAAAGTTATAGAGTGACAAGTAGGTGCCACTAATCTAAGGTGATTGATTTCTTCTCACTTTTTGGATGAAATGACATTTCAGTAACTATTTGAATGCGCTAAGGATATGTGGGAGAACCTTCCAGGACAGGGACTAGCATATGCAAATTTTCAAGGAAGGGATTATGCTTGACACATCTGAGGAACAGTAAGAAACCCAATGTGTCTGGAAGGAGGAAGAGAGTGTTAGAAGTTGAAATCAGAGAGACAGGTAGAGACCAGATTATGTAGGGCTTTGTAAGTCCTAGGAAGGACTTGAATTTTATTACATGGGATGAAGGAGATGAGTAGCTACAACTTGAGATGTAACGTGATCTAATACATATTTTAAAAAATATTATTTTGATTGGTTTCTTTAACAGAGTCTGTAGAGGAGCAAGAATCAAATAAAGAAATCAATTGGGGTGCCTGGGTGGCTCAGTCGGTTGAGCGGCCGACTTCAGCTCAGGTCAGGATCTAACAGCTTGTAGGTTCCAGCCCCCAGTCCGGCTCTGTGCTGACAGCTCAGAGCCTGGAGCCTGTTTCAGATTCTGCGTCTCCCTCTCTCTGACCCTCCCCCATTCATGCTCTGTCTCTCTCTGTCTCAAAAATAAATAAACGTTAAAAAAAATAAAAAAAAAAAAGAAATAAATTAATATGCTAAGATTGTCATTATCATCAAACTATTAATATTAACTTTTTTTGTCCTCATTATTGAGAAATATTATTCTTTAAAAATATCCTCACTGAAATGTTTTATATATTAAAACCATGAGGTAAGCAAATACAGAAAAAATCAGATCTGGAAAGCAACCAAATATAATTTCTAGAAATAATTAAAAAAAAAAAAAACACTACTGTTGAAGCAGCCCAGTAGATTCTGACTAGATGAATGGATGAAGAAGATGTACACACACACACACACACACACACACACACACACACACACAGAGGAATATTATTCAGCCATAAAAAGAATACAGTGACATAGATGGTACTAGAGTGTATAATGCAAGGCAAAATAAGTTAGTTAGAGAAAGACAAAAACCATATGATTTCACTCATATGGTGAATTTAATAAAATAGGTAAAAGTGTGGGGGAGAGACAAACCAAAAAACATACTCTGGTTACCAGGGGAGAGGTTGGGGGGGGGGAGATCAATAGGTGATGAGGATTAAGGAGTGCACTTGATGTGATGAGCACCAGGTGATGTATGTAATTGTTGAGTCACTATGTTGTCCACCTGAAACTAAACACTGTACGTTAATATACCAGAATTATTTTTTTTTAATTAGTGCAAAAAAACCCACTATTGTTAACAAAAACTTACTGGACTAATTAAACAACAGGTTGGACATAGCTGAGAACAGAATATGTTAGCTGGAAGCTAATTTGACATAATGAAGTAGAATACAGTTTGGAGAAATACAGAGATGGAAAGTAAGAAATTAAGAGATAGGAAAGATAGGGGTGCCTGGGTGGCTCAGTCAGTTAAGCATCCAACTTACACTCAGGACACGATCTCATGGTTCCTGTGTTCAAGCCCCGTGTCGGGCTCTGTGCTGACAGCTCAGAGCCTGGAACCTGCTTTGGATTCTGTGTCTCCCTCTGTCTCTGCCCCTCCCCTGTGCTCTCTCTCTCTCAAAAATAAATAAACACTAAAAAGAGACAGAGAGAGAATGAGAGAGAGAGACAGAGAGAGGAAAATAGGTTGGCAGGGTCCAACATCATCTCAGAGGAATGTATTAAAATTAGGGAAAGCAAATGTATGCTGGCATAGATGCTGAGAATTTTCTGGAATTAATACGAAGTGAGCATTTTCAGTCAGCAATTAGAAAATCTTTATCAGAACCGTAAAGCCATCCTATGAAATTTTAGTGAAATTGCAGAACAGAAAAGTGAAAATGTCTTACCAAAGACAGTGAGAAAATATCTACTACTTACAAATTAACCTGAAAACAGATATATCAACAACAAAAATAGAGTCCAAAAAGGGAGGAGTAACAACTTCAAAATACTAAAACTGTTAAGATAAAATATTGTCAACCCAAAACTCTGTATACCCAGTTAAGTAATAATTTGAGATTGAGTGTGAGGGAAATAAATATATTTCCATTAAGTAAAGACTGAGTGAGGCTATAACTCACAAGCCATCCCGGAAAATTATTTTGGAGGAAGAAGGGTGAATTCCAAAGGAATAAATGAGATACAAATTGGAAAAGTAAGTAAATAAATTAGTAAACCTAAAACCATATGAGAAATGAAAATAGTGACTCGTTTTGAAGTGTGAAAACCAGGTCAAGTAAAAGTAATCAGAAAAGTAACAGAAGACAGCAGGTGATAATTGTAGTTAAAACTTTCTAAGATATTTTGCATTGCTCTACATGAAGCTTTTATATCAAACATGCAAGTTCAAAATTTAATGCCATCCATAAAGGCAAAGAAAAAGAACATATAACTTCCAAAACAGTAAAGGGTGGGGGGTGGGGGTGGGGGGAAGACTAAAAACAAAGAAATTACCAATACATTTCATGCTAAAGAATAAAGAAAGCTTTACATATTTAGTAATGTATGATTTAATTAAGCAATATTTAAAACTACAATTTGTATCTTTATGTAGATTAAAAGAGTAAAAATTACAATTTAATAATCTAAGCATCCCCATATGAGTTAATTAAAAGAAAAGATGTGGAAGGAAAGGATAGCAAATATAGGAATGTACTTATTCATATAGAAAACAAAGAAATATTTTACTAGGATCTTTGAAGCTGTTCCTTTGAAGAGTTTAGTTAAATAGTAATTTTTTTGTTGTTGTTGAGTCAAACCAAGAAAAAAAATGTTAGAAATAAAAGGTGTCTATAAAAGGAATTGAAAATATTAAAATTTTCATTGGAATATATTTGGAAAAATTAGATTAGGTAGGTAATTTTAGAAGGAAAATATGATTCTTAAAGGATAAATAAAAATTATAATAACTATAACCACTAAAGTACTTGAAATCTATTCTAAAATTACATCAGGTACAAGTGTTTTTTTCTTTTATTCTAATAATCTATTATTATGCAGCATTAGAGAAAGGAAAAGAAAGACTTGTCTCATATTATTTGATGTGCTTCATATAATCATAATGAAGAAATTAAGGAAGACAAAGTGGAGAAAAATTAAAAGTCTCACTTGTAAATACAAAAATCATAAACTATATGTTATAAAACTGAATTAGGCAATATGTAAAACATAATATACATACTTTAGTTGCCCTACTTTACTACATCCCAGGAATACAAATATGTTTTAGTATAAGAAAACGTTATTAACCAAATTAACAGAGTAAAGCAGAAGCCTCATTTGATCTTTCAGTGATATGCAGAAAAAACCATAAATCATGACAAAAACTACCTAGTTTTGACAGACAAACAAAGAAAACGATGGAGAGAAGAGAATGTCCTTAATCTAATGGACAGCTACAAAAGACCTATAGTTCATGCAGTGATAAAAAGAAAACTTAAAAACTAGCCAGGGAAAAAAGAACATACACCTGGGAACAAAGATAAGAATGACAGTGGACTTCTCATTAAAATCTATGCAAGGCATAAGGTAACTTCAAAGTGTACAAAGGATTAATACACACAAGAAGGCTCTTACAAATAAGTAAAAAAGAAACAACCAATAAAAAAAGAGCAAGTAACATGAAATTATCTACGGAGAGATAAATTCAAAAGGCTCATAATTACTGCAATACTCACCTTTAGTGCTGATGTCAGAATGCAAGTTCAACAGTGATACACGTCTCAGTCACACCTATCAAGGCAACAACATTACCAGGTGTTGGAAAGGATATGAGAAAACAGGGAATCTCATGAATGGGGGGGGGAGGGTGTAAATTGGCACAACTTTGAGGAGAAATTTGGCACAATACCTTATAACATTGTAAATGTATATACACTAAGCTCAGAAATTATAATCTTAGAAGCATCTTTTAGAAAAACTCTCACATGTTTATCTTAGAGAAATCTTCAAACCTATAGGTATGTATAAAATGTACATTGAAACACTGTTTCTCAAGGCAATGCAAAGAAAATTTTTTTAATGAGGAGAACACCCCTATATTTTAGAATGATGAAAGGACCTAAAAACAAAAACAAACCCCTCTGTTTTCTTCATGTGTTGAAATTTTACGTATTATGCTACAGTTAACATGAATTGGCTGTATTATTATCTGAAAACAGTCATTGGACTGGGAGAGAGGTATGATAAAATCTTTTGTAATAATAAAAATATTTCCATTCTTAACACTACCTGGTCTCCTGAAAAAGGGTTAAAGATATTTGCTTAGGTGCCCACTGGGAGGAGAGTGTCAGAGAGTAGGAACCCCTGGAGTTCAGTATAATTAGAAATTCTGTGATGGATGAGGTGGTCAGGAATAAAGTATTAGGGCCTCAACATAGAAAGTTATCGTGGGCATAATTGAATTGAATCTGGCCCCAGCTTTACACCCAAGTAGATGTGTGTAAGTGTTATCAGTAGATGAAAGCTGATGGAATAGGGTTGAGTCTGGTACTGCCTGTGTCTGAGGGGAAACTGAGTGATACTTCCAATTGAAAGTAAAGAGCTACTAACTTAGGGGACCAGTCAGATAGCCATTGTGGGTTGAATGCCAGACAGGAACTGTACAACCTGCACAGAGAATTGGCCAACAAGACCAACGACTTAGTGGGAAAGGATGCACTAAATTGTTCAAAAGATATTTTTCCACACTAAAACTTGTGTGAGAAAATAGCAGCCAAAAATGTCTCATTCCCTAGTTCTCTCTTTGCCACGAATTTGGAAAGAGGATTCGTTCTTTTGTGTTGATATAAGGACAAAAATGAGGTGAGAGTTTCCAAGAGAAAGAAATTGGATGTCCTATTAATATGAGCAAGTGAGAACCCCAGAATTTAATAAAAATATTAGAAAGAGAGGGGATTTACTTATTCCCAAGCTACCAGTAATACTGGAATTGTCTACATTTGTCTATGTATTTTTTCTTTACTTAAATTCATGAGTTTAAATATTAACTTCCTCAGTAAAAAGTGGGAAAAATCAAGTTTAGGACATTTGTTTGTGAAACTCATTAGCAGGTTACTTGGAAATCTATATCACCATTTAGCATTTGACAGCCAAAATTTTATCCTTGTCTTTTGCTTCATTTTGGAGTTTATTTGGCAGCATAATTTATAAGTTATGTGAACTGTGGTGTTTTACTTTGTTTTTTTCTCTGAGCTTTAGTCATCACCCTGATAAACTGCTGAACTGTTATGAAACTGTGTAACATCATGTTTATGAAACGAAACCAAATTTTATTAAATTCACTAAAACCAAATTTTTATTTTGAATTATTTTAAACAAAGGGTATTTTCCATAATGCCTTATGTAAGAAAGCTGATAGCTATGAGATTAAAATGAGAACAGGAAAGTTCAAAACTAAAATATTATTTCTTTGTCATGTGAACTTGTTACCACGTTATCTCTCATTTGTGTTTTACTTAAACAACAATCTCCTGGGTTCCGGGCAGGGAGGAGAGGAGAGACTATCATCCACAATATTGATAGCTTGTCTTACCTTTTCTTGTATTTTCTTCAGTATTTTTATTCATTTCATTCTTATTTGTCTACTATTACCAGAATTTTCTAATTGTAAAAAAAATGGAGGAATAAATATCAAACGTAAGTGAAAAATGGAAGCTGTAATAAGAAAAGAAAAAACAAACAAACAAAAAGCCAGTCACTTTCAACCAGTTATCCACACACCTTATATTACTTACAGTGCAGAACACTCAATTTTAAATGTAACTCTCCAATTCCACAGCACAGAAAATGAGACTATATATATATCATTACAATCCCCAGTAGAGATAATGAGAGCATATGCACAGCTACAACTATCCATTGAGATAATGAGATTATAAATACTATACTCCTACTGCTTCCAGGTGTAATGAGAAGGTACTGTTTTATGGTC
Source organism: Felis catus (assembly GCF_018350175.1). NCBI lineage: Eukaryota > Metazoa > Chordata > Mammalia > Carnivora > Felidae > Felis > Felis catus. Next base: position 89,063,502 of record NC_058373.1, on the reverse strand, counting down.
ATATTTCTGCAATCATCCTTGAGACCAGGAGATAAATTCAAAGATAACCTAATGAGGAATAGAAACAGATACCCGTTTATCATAGCCTTTCTAAAATCAGTTCGTGAAGAAAGGTACAAATGGCAACAAAGTTACCGAATATATTCATTTGTTAACTAATATCTGCTCTTCTTAGAGAACCATGAACAGTGAAGGTGTTACTAAAGAGCAATGACCTGGAATACTCCTTTACAGAGTTAAAGGTCATACCAATAGTTCTTATAAAAAGTAGAGTACAATTAAGAGACTTTTTGAAATATTCATTTAATGAATTTCTATTCTCTTGAAGAAAAATCCATGTCTAACACATCATCAATAAATTACATTGTTGGCAGTAGTGTCTATTTTCTACAGCCAGATGATATTTATATTGCCTAGGTACTTCCACTTTCCTAGAGATACTCACGTTTAAAAATGTTACATGGAAAAAACAAAACAAAACAAAACAAAGTTATGTGGAGAGAAATAGCTCTAGGCTCAGTTTGGGGATGGGGTGGGGGATTAATTGCCAAAGTAATCCCCAAAAAAAGGGAGGGAGAGTGTGTGTGTGTGTGTGTGTGTGTGTGTGTGTGTGTGTGTGTGTGTATTCTGCTCAGTTTTGATACTTGAAATTTAATTTCCCAAAATAAAATATGCCTGCATGTATGAAAAGGTGATTCTAACTTTAGAAAGATGGGAGTAAAATTTTCACCCTCTGCTGCATGTAAGTTGTAAATATTTAATTATTTCGAGCCTCTGATTATTTTGAGCCTCTTTTCTAGAAGTTTAAGTCAAGTCCAGATTTTGGATGTTCACAAAATTATTTCTACCTGCTTCTAAAGTCATAATCCATCACTCTCTCCATCCTTTAAGATCCAGGCACAGTGATTTCTCCCTCTCTCTCTCTCTCTCTCTCTCTCTCTCTCTTTTATGTTTTTATTTAAATTCTAGTTTGTTAACATACAGTGTAATACTAGTTTCAACACTTCATACAACACAGGTGCTTATCATGACAAGTGCCCTCCTTAATCCTCATCACCTATTTAACCCATTCCTCTAACTCACATCCCTCTTGGTAACCATCAGTTTATTTTCAATAGTTTAGAGTTTGTTTCCTGGTATGCCTCTCTCATTCTTGTTTTCTTTCTCCCCTTTTGTTCGTTTGCTTTGTTTCTTAAGTTCCACATACAGGTGAAATCATATGGTATTTGTCTTTTTCTGATGGACTTATTTTGCTTAGCATAATATTCTCTAGCTCCATCCATGTTGCTGCAAATGGCAAGATTTCATTCTCTTTTATGAATAATATCACATTGTGTGTGTGTGTGTGTGTGTGTGTGTGTGTGTGTGTGTGTGTGTGTGAATTTATCCATTCATCAGTCAGTGCACACTTGGGCTATTGTAATTTGGCTATTGTAGTTAATGTTGCTCTAAACATTGGGGTGCATGTATCCCTTCGAGTATTTTCTTATTCTTTGGATAAATACCTAGTAGTGCAATTGCTGGGTCTTAGGGTATTCTATTTTTAACTTTTCGAGGAAGCTTCATACCGTACTATTTTCCAGAATGACTGCACCCATTTACATTCCCATCAACAGCATAAGAGGGTTCCCCTTTGTCTATATCCTTGCCAATGCCTGTTGTTTCTTGTGTTGCTGATTTTACCCATTCTGACTGGTGTGAGGTGATATTGTAGATTTGATTTGCATTTCTCTGATGGTAAGTGATGTTGAGCATCTTTTCATGTGTCTGTTGACTGTCTATATATCTTCTCTGGAAAAATGTGTATTCATGTCCTCTGCCCATTTTTTAATTGGATTATTTGTTGAGTGTTGAGTTTTTGTAAGTTCTTTACTCACACACACACACACACACACACACACACACACACACATCTGTGAGCACAGAATGTCTTTCCATTTCTTGGTGTCATCTTTAATTTCTTTCATCAGTGTTTTATAATTTTCAGAGTCCAGGTCTTTCACCTCTTGTTTAGGCTTATACCTAGGTATCTTATTGTTTTTGGTGCACTTGTAAGTGGGATTGATTCCTTAATTTCTTTTTCTGCTGCTTCATTATTGGTGTATAAAAATGCAACAGATTCCTGTGCATTGATTTCATACTCTGTGACTTACTGAATTTGTGTATCAGTTCTAACAGTTTTTTGGTGGAGTCTTTCAGATTTTTGTATATAGTATCATGTCATCTGCAAATAGTGAAAGTTTGACTTCTTTCTTGCCAAGTTGCATGCCTTTTATTTCTTTTTGTTGTCTGATTGCTGTGGCTAAGTCTTCCATTACTGTGTTGAATACAAGTGGTCAGAGTGTACATCTCAGTCTTGTTTCTGACTGTAGAGGAAAAAGCTCTTTGTTTTTGTCCATTGAGAATTATGTTAGCTGTGAGTTTTTCATGCGTGGCCTTTATTATGTTGAAGTATGTTCCCTCTAAACCTGCTTTGCCGAGGTTTTTGTCATGAATGGATGTTGTACTTTTTCAGATGCCTTTTTTTTTTCTGCATCTATTGAGAGGATCATATGGTTCTTTCCTTTTGTTAATGTGGTATATCACATTGATTTGCTAATATTGAACCATCCTTGCAACCCAGAAATAAATCCAACTTGGTTGTAGTTTATGATTTTCTTAATGTATTGTTGGATTCAGTTTGCTAATATTTTATTGAGTATTTTTATATCCATGTTCATCAGGGATATGGCCTTGTTGCTCTCTTTTTTAGTGGTCTTTATCTGGTTTTGGTATCAGAGTAATGCTGGCCTCATAGAATAGATTTGGAAGTTTTCCTGCCTTTTCTATTTTTTGGAATAGTTTGAGAAAAATAGCTATTAACTTTTCTTTAAATGTTTGGTAGAATTTGCCTGTGAAGTCATGTGGTCCCAGACTTTTGTTTGTTGGGAGTTTTTTGATTACTGATTCAATTTCTTTGCTGATTATTGGTTTGCTCAAGTTTTCTGTTTCTTCCTGTTTCAGTTTTGGTAGTTTATATATTTCTAGGAATTTATCCTTATCTTCCAGATCATCAACTTTGTTGGCATATAGTTTTTCATAATGTTCTCTTAAAGTTGTATTTCTGTTGTATTGGTTGTTATATATCCTCTCTCAAGGTACAGTGTTTTTTTACTTATTTGTACCATATTCCAAAATCTTTTATAGGCCTTTGTTCACAAAAGTCTTAAATCCATTTCCCCAGCTAGAGACTAACTTACTTACACACCTCCTTTAGGTAGCTAAATAAGAGAGGTTTGTAATTCCTAATCATTTTAAGAGACCAGTCTTTTTCCCTATCAACCCAGTCAGGTTACTGTCTCATAGTACATTTCTATTTTGTTCTCAGTAGTTTACACAAACTGAAAATATATTTTATTTCTATTACTTAATGTCTGTCTCCCCCACATGAACATAAGAGGTAGGAGGAAAGAAACTTTATTGTGTATGGTGATGAAACAGGAATATAGCACATACCTGTTATAGATATAGATGGATTGAATGAATAACTATGTATAGGTGACCATAAAGACTATAAAGGAAAAATAATTGAGGCTATATTTACCTTACATTGGATATGTATTTCTAGATACTTAAAATCATATATATATATATATATATATATATATATATATATATATTCACACACACACAGACACGTATACATATATACATATATACACATATAAAATCAAGGTAACAAGGTCTAGGTACTTTGTTTATTGCTGTTAAGGTGGCTTAGGTTCTAGGTCCTCTCATTAGACAGAACTAGGAAATATATGTATGTATTATAATTCATGAACCCTTAGATATGTATATTTATTTTTGTGTCTATCTGAATGCATATAACTTTAAAAAAACAAGTTCATATTGATACCTCTAATTTCTTCCCCCCCCCCCCAAGAAGGAGAAAGAGAGCACATGAGCAGGGGAGAGGGGCAGAGGGAGGGAGGGAGGGAGGGAGGAAGAGAGAGAGAGAGAGAGAGAGAGAGAGAGAGAGAGAGAGAGAGAGAGAGATTGAGAATCTTAAGCAGGCCCCAGGCTCAATGTGGAGCCCAATGCAGGGCTCCATCCCATGACACTGATTTTATGACCTGAGCCCAAAATCAAGAGTCAGATACTCAACCAGGTGAGCCAGCCAAGTGCCCCAATACCTCTAATTTCAATCTAACTCCACTACATTTATTTCAGCCTTCCAACTGTCCTATTTGTAACTTTTTTCTCTGCCAAGAAAATTGGCTTTCTTTTTCTCTAATATATTTACTTGTTTAGCCAATCCTAGTATATATCCAAAGTAGCTTCAGAATTACTAATCCAAAACTCTTGAAAATGTAGTAACTTTAAATAAAGAAACATTTATATTTCCAAAACAAAGATTATGAAAGAAGAGATTTGACATTCTTCGAATTGAGGGTTTAGTTTTGAAAAACACCTAGAGGAAGCCCACCATTTACCAAACTGTTCTTTAGCAAATCCCCTTTGCTTGCTTCTAACTTCATCCTTAGCTTTCTTGATTCCTTGATAGACATTTCCAATCTAAATCTTCACTCTATCTCTCTGTCATCTCTTATCTTCATCTATCTAGCTATAGAATTAACAACGTGTTTTTGTACTTGCATTGCAATCTGACATCTTTATAGCGCCCAATTTCTTATCTTTGGTATCTGATTCATTTCAGAGCAATTGCTGGTAAGAATTTTCTGTGCTACTTACTTAACATTAGGAAATCAATTCCAAAACAAATTGAGGGGGTAGTAGAAGCCTTTTTAATCCTTAATCCTTTTATCTCCTTGCCTCCACCATTCTTAGCCTCATTCAATACAATTATTCTTTAGAAGTCCTTCTTTCCTATGGTGGCATAGCTAGCCCACTCCATCATCTTTACTCAGGTTAAAACTTCAAAGACATTGTTGATTCTGCCTTGTACTTGGTTTTTAAATCTAATTAATGGCTTCACAGTTTAAATTTTATTATCTTTCTCAACTATGACCTTTAATATTTTTATGCCTATGAGAGGCTTTGTAATAATACAAACCAGCAGTACATCCTGCATGGGAAATTGCAATTAGTTGCCCCTGTGCCCCAATGTATTCTGAATACTGCTAAAAAATAACCTTATTAAAATAGCTGATGATACATTTTCTAGGGTCAATTAGATCATACTAGAATTAAGTACAATTTCTTAATCAAATATTCAATCTTATTCTGTGATTTCAGCGAGGATTTCTGGAAGTGATTCCTACTCTTGCCCTTGACAAGCAAAGCCCTCAAGTATAAATAGAAAACTCTACATTCCCTGGAACTTTCTTAATTTTAATTTGCCTATATTATTTCCTTTGTGTTTCAGAAGAAAAGGTATGGCCCTAAAGGCATATATTAAAGATTTTAAAATTCTGAGTTTAGTGACAGAAACTCTTAAAGCACTAGAAAAATAACAGCAAATTAATCCTAAAGAAAGTAGAAGAAAATAAATTATAAAACTAGGAAAAATCAATGAAATAGAAAATAACACACATCAAGAAAATCAACAATAGTAAGAGTTGGTTTATTGACAACATTTTTAATAAGACTGATAAGATGGATAAAATATATGTATTATATATATTATATATATTATTATAATAGATAAAAAGGCAATGACTTAGCAGACCCTATAGATATTAAAAAGGTAACAAAAGGATAACAATCCAAATTAAAGGTAATATTTTATTTAAAAAATTTTTCTTTAATGTTTATTTTATTTTTGAGAGAGAGAGAGAGAGAGACAGAGACAGAGTGTCAGCAGGGGAAGGGCAGAGGGAGAGGGAGACAGAATCCGAAGGAGGCTCCAGGCTCTGAGCTGTCAGCACAGAGCCCAACACGGGGCTCAAACTCAGGAACGTGAGATCATGACCTGAGCGGAAGTTGGACGCTTAACGGACAGAGCCACCCAGACGCCCCTAAAGCTAATATTTTATTGTGCATAATTTTATGACTATATATATCTTCCCCAAAAGTGATACAAGTTAAAATTCAAAATTTTGTGTCTATTAAACAAATTGAAACTCCAAAAAATCCTTCCCTCAAAAAAGTAGAGTTTATATAATTTTATTAGTGAATTTTTCTCAATAGTTAAGGGCAAAAGCAAAATACCATTTTTACAAGCATTTTTCTTGAGATTACAAAAAAAATAACACTTATACTTGTTAGAAGTCAGCATAATTTTTATACCAAATCATAACAAGAATATTGCAAAAAGGAAAATTACAATATCTTTCTCTCTCTGAACATGCATGCATACATGCATATAGCCTAAACAAAACATATCAAATAAACTCCATCAGTATATAAAAAGGATACAACATTATGACCATCTGGGACCATTCTAGAAATGCAAGTTTGGATTAGTATTCAAATCAATCATAGTTTCTTTCCTCATTAAAAGAATAAAGGAGAAAACTCAAATGATCATGTCAGTAGATGTAGGGGAAGCATCTATCTGCTAGAATCAATCAGCCCACACTAAATCTACTCAAAAATATAGAAAATTTTGAATAGAATGGAACTGTCTTAATTTTATGTATTTTATTTTAAAACACTTAGAGTAACCATCTTTCTTGATGGTTTTATATTGAAAAATTTTATCCTAAGACTGGGTAAATTAAAAAGGATGTCTGCCAAGACTAAGTGTATTTAATACTAATTTGACTTATAAGCCATTGCAATAAACTAGGAGACAAAAGGTGGGGACATTATAAGGGAATAAATAAACTGATGAATATGACATAATATATACAGGATATCAAAAAAAAATCTACAGATTCTTTTAAAAAAGTTAATTTAATCAAAGTTTTTTAAAAAATAAAAGTCAGTATCCAAAATTCAATGAGTATTTCTGTATACTCTCAACAAATAATTGGAAAATAAAATTAAAATATTTAACTCCATAATATCTAAATGCAATGAAATAACTAGACATAAGTCTTAACAACATACACTGTGCAGATCCTCTAAGCTGAAAAAAAAATATTGAGAGGAACGAAAGAAAAACTAAATTAAGTCTCCTCTGTTTTATTAACAAAATCAGTACCTTTCCATTCAAATTTTCAGCAGGTTTTTTAAATTGGAAGTTGATCATTTTAGAATATATGTAGAAATGAAAATAAACAAGAAAAGGCAAATTATTTGTATTAGCTTTGTATTGCTTCATAACAGTTACCAGAAACTTGGCAGTTTAAAATAAAATCCATTTGTTAGCTCACAGTTTCTGTAGATCAGAAAAACAAACACAGCTCATCTGGGTTCTCTGCTTAGGGTCTCACCAGGCTGTAATCAAGGTGTCCTCCAGGCTGCATGCTCATCTGGAGGACTGATTTCCCAGCTCATTTAAGTTGTTGGCAGAATTCACTTCTTTACAGCTGTGAGGCAGAGCCCCTGTTTTCTTGTTGGGAGTCAGTCAAGAGTGAAGCTCAGCTTCCAGAGGTTATCCTCATGGCCTAGCCACATGGCCCTCAACATAACATAGCAGCTTATTTCTTCAAAGGCAGCAAGAGAATCTTTCTCCAATTTGCTGCATGGCAGTCTTACATAATGCAATGTAATCACAGGAGTGATAATCCTATTGCTGTCTATATAACATAAGTCAGTCTAGGGAGCCATTATTTTATCATGTTCCCAGGTCCTGCCCACATCAATGGCAGGGGACTCTGCAGGGTGTATTCACCAGGAGTTGGGAAACTTGAGGACTATCTTAGAATAATGCCACCATGTTTCCTAAGAATAAGAACTAAAATGGAGGACCTATGTAATCAGTCATAAAGTCTAATTATAAAGCTGATTAATAATGTCTATAATTGGTTGAAGGATAGACAACTATAGTACTAGAAAAAAAATTAGCGATAGGAAACAGACCCACACACATAGAACTGTTTGGTTTAAAGTACGCTTTGAAGAAATGGTATTTTCAAGAGTGTTGTGTCCACAGGATAGTAACTTGAAAAAAAATGAAAACATGCAACTCTTTACCTTCTAACCTACATCATATGCAAAAATTAATTCCAAATCCATTGAATGTTTAAATTTGAAAATTAGGGGCGTCTGGGTGACTTGGTTAAACGTCTGACTCTTGATTTTGACTCAGGTCTTGATCTTGGGGTTGTGAGATAGAGCCACACATTGGGCTCTGTGCTGAGTGTGGAGCCTGCTCAAGGCATTCTCTCTCCATCTCTTTCTCCCTGTTGACCACTTGTGCATGTGCTCTTTCTCTCTCAAATAAACAGGTAAATGTGAAAATTAAAACAGTAAAATTTATAGAAGATAACATATGGAAGTATCTTCAGGACCTTGACTTAAGGTAAGATATTTTGAGGAGGAAACAAAAAACATTAATCATAAAACTTTGGTAAATTTGGCTATTTTAAATTAATAATTTACATTTGTCAATAATCTCACCAGAAAGTGAAAGTGCAAGCAAAAGTGAAAGTAAAAATTAGAAGAAGATATTTTCATATTTTATAAGCTTTTTTCACAATGTATCAAAAATTTCTGGGGGCACCTGGGTGACTCAGTTGGTTAAATGTCTGACTCTTAATTTTGGCTCAAGTCATGATCTAAAGGTCATGAGCTCGAGCCCCACACATAGGGTTCCATGCTGGGTGTTTAGCCTGCTTAAGTTTCTCTTTTTCCCTTTTGTTCTGCCCCTTCTCCTGCTCACACACTCTCTTTCTCTAATAGATAAACTAATTAATTAATAAAGAGTTTCTGCAAATCAATTGGAAAACATAGATATCTCCATTTAAGAGATGGATAGTGGACTTTTGGGAGTGTAACAAAAGAGAATATCTAAGTAGCCAATTACATGAAAATCTGTTTAGCCTAAAATATGCAGATTAAACACATAATGTTATACCACTACACATCTACCAGAATGGATAAAATTTAAAAGGAAACCTGACAATCCAAGTTTTGGACATTATATAGAATAATTGGAAATCTCTTACATTACTGTCAGGAATGTAATTTGGTAGAACCACTTTGGAGAAAAAGCATGATTGTGTTTACTAAAGGTAGTCATATTGCAAGCCTTATTATTCAAGCATACCACTTCTAGGAAGTTATACTTATGTATGTATCAAAAGATATAGACAATATTTACAGGAGCACTATTTGCATTTGCCCCAATTTGGAAACAATGCAAATGTTTATTAATAGAAATGGGTGGTAAACTATGGTATATTCATGTAATGGAATGTAAAGAGAGGTAGGAATTTATGAACTATTGCTACACTCAAGAAGAAAGATGAATCTCATAGATATTGAACTAGAGAAATCCTATGAAAGAGCATGAATTAGTCCATGATTCAGATATATGAATTGTAACAATAGGATCATACAATTGATTGTGATAGAAGTCAGGATAGGATTACTTTTGGGATGGAAGGAAAGAAACTGGGAGGACCATATGAGAGCCTATGTGCTGAGAAGTCTGGTCATATTTACACAAGTATAGACATGTTGTGAAAATGTGTTGAACTGTACTTTTGAAGTCTGTTCATTTCTCATTATATATGATCTATTTCAAAAACACTGTCTTAAAAAAGTAATCTTCAATTTTGTAGGGTAGGTTTTAGGTAATTTTACTGAACTTTTAATTTGCATTAAATTTATACACACTTTGCATGTTTATGATTAATCATAATAATTAAAATGTTATCTGTTAATACATTTATTTGTACCTAAAATACTAAAATCAAGCCTTTTGCTACTAGAAGTAGACTAGAGAGTACATGATGTGATTACAAATTATCCAGTTTACATTGTGACAGTGAGAGGCTTCTTGTCAGCCTGAGCCTTGATGCTGACAGTAATTTTAAGCAATTTACTCCCATGTTTCCAATGTGCACTGTATTTTTGGCCATATGGGTAATGTAATATATTAATCTTATTCTCTCTCCCCACCAATATAAAAGCAATATATGCTTGAGAAATTTTCCATGTCAAAATATGTAATGCATTCATATTGACTACATGAAAATTTAACTTTGAAAGTTAACTCTGAATTTTAGATTTTTGTAATTCTGATTTAGGTTGTTCATCAAGTAAGCCCATCTCTAACCGAGAAAGAGAACACTTGGTAATTTTGCATCAAATACCCATAAAACAGTTTTAACTTTGGTTGTAGCATTATAAAGTATTACTTTATATTCTATGCTAGTCTGACATCTAAAAGATTAGGAAAACTTATTTATTTCATTTCCGGAACACTTTCTTAGTCTGTTTATGTTTATTTTTGATACTTGGTGATAAGTAAACTTTGTACTTCAGTGGACTCATTTAAAAAAAAAAAACAACATTTTCCCAAATTCTAAAGGTAAAAATTTCTCCAAGCATTATATAGATTTGACAGTTTACAAATCATTCATCCATAATAATTTGCAGCAGTATGGTAAACTGCAACTGTGACATCCTCCAGATGTTGAAAAAAAAAAACCCAAAAAACAAAAAACAAAACCGCATTTAATTCTTTTTTTTTTAACGTTTATTTATTTTTGAGACAGAGAGAGAGAGACACAGCATGAACGGGGAGGGTCAGAGAGAGGGAGACACAGAATCTGAAACAGGCTCCAGGCTCTGACCTGTCAGCACAGAGCCCGACGCGGGGCTCGAACTCACGGATGGCGAAATCATGCCCTGAGCCGAAGTCGGCCACTTAACCGACTGAGCCACCCAGGCACCCCAACCGTATTTAATTCTAATACACTTACTTGCTCTTATACATAGGCTTAATGCTTTATTTATGTATTATATTTATTATTTTTTGGCATAATGCTTTCAGAATAAAATGTTGAAGTTTTATAAAAGTCTTTAATGTTCTTACAAAATTATGTCAGATTTTTAAAAAATTCATTTTGTTGCTTTAAAACATATCAGACTCTGATGTATTTTTATCCATGCATTTTTGAGTAAAGATTTTTTTAAGGAATTAGAAGGCAAAATATATTTTTCTGTTTCTAGCCTAATCTAAGAAAAAGTCAGCGTGGAAAGGAACATATTCCAGATAACTGAAGCCTAACAAACTAAACACCAAATGTTAAATTTTATTATTTTTAATGGAAATAAGGATGAACTATTTCAAAAACCTTTCTGCCTTCTTTGAAACTAGTGAAGATATGGCCATTTCTTAGATATATCCAGCTGCTTTAACAAAAATGCCATGGAATGGGTTTCTTAATAAACCACAGAAATTATTTCTCACAATTCTAGATATTGGATGTCCAAGATCAGTGTGCCAACACCATCACAGTCTAGTGAGGACCCTCTTCTGGGTTGCAGAGTGCCAACTTCTCATCGTGTCCTCACATGACAGAGAATAGAGGAGAAGCAAGCTCTCTTGTGACTCTTACAAGGGTAATAATCACATTCATGAAGACCCATTCTCATGACCTCATCTGGTCCTAATTACCTCTTAAAGGCCCTGCCTTCTGATACCCTGATATTGAGAGAGGCAGGGTTTCAAGATATGAATTTTGGGGCACAAAAAATTCAGTCCATAATGCTAGGTGACTCTTAAATGGGTTATTTAACATTCTTCCGTGTTATCTAATCTGAGTCTCCATTATAATAAGCCATAGCGTATCATTTCACCAGTCTACAGTTTTATTGAACTAAATGTTGGTTGTATAACTTTTTACATTTTAGGCATTTGAAATGACATGTTTGGGAGAATCTAAGTAATGTCAAATTTAATGAAGAAATATTTGGGGTGCCTAGGTGGCTCAGCCAGTTAAGCATCCAACTTTGGCTCAGGTCATGATCTTGCAGTCCGTGGGTTCTGCCCTGAGTCGGGCTCTGTGCTGACAGCTTGGAGCCTGGAGCCTCTTCAGATTCTGTCTCTCCCTTTATGCCCCTCCCCTGCTCACATGCTCTCTCTGTCTCTCTGTCTCTCTGTCTCTCAAAAATAAACATTAAAAATTAAAAAAAAAAATTATTGAATACCTTTTATATGCCAAACACTGTGCTAAGTCTTGGGGATATAAAAGATGAATTGAAAAGGGCCTTAGTCTAAGAAGCAATATAATGGTAATGGTTAAGTAAATGTTAAGAAAGCATAAATTCTAAGTATGTACTAAGTATATACTAAGTATAGTGATAGTAGAAAACAAGAGTAATCTACCCAAGTGGACAGAGGAGATCTTTCTGCTGGGTTTTTATTTTTCTTCCTAAGTTTAGAGCCATAACACTTTCAGTATTCATAAAATCGGTTCAGTAGGTTATGATCAGTATTTTTTAAAAAAAATTTAATGTTTTATTTATTTTTGACAGAGAGAGACAGAGATAGAGCATGAGGGGGGAGGGGCAGAGAGAGAGGGAGACACAGAATCTGAAGCAGGCTCCAGGCTCTGAGCTGTTACCACAGAGCCCTACATGGGGCTCGAACTCACAGACCGCGAGATCATTGACCTGAGCCAAAGTCGGACACTCAACCGACTGAGCCACCCAGGCGCTCCTGATCAGTATGTTTTAAATAAATAATAAAGAGATAAATAGAAATTATGAGATATATCACATGTAGTAAGGTTAAGGATTTTTATGTGAAACTTTATTTTTTCATGTACCATCTTTCATTGGATGTTAATTCTTAATTAGGATATGAAAGGATTCAAAGGTTGCCAGGCAAAGGTCATGGTCAGGATTGCAGAATGTGCATCCACACTGGGCCTTCTTCAGTGGTACTTGCATAGCTGCTTGTGTTTGAGTTCCTTGTAAAATGACATTACCTGAAAAGCACATAAGCTGCCAACACAATAGAAATCCCAGTGATGTCCCCTTTCTTCACTGTGACATACTTGTAATTCCAGCAGTAACCTCTTTGAAATGTTCCAACAATTCCTTTCAGGGTAAAATCCCACATCGGATTCCACCTTGGCACCTCACCTAGTTTGACATGAGCATCTTCTTCACTGGTATGGATGATGCCACTTGGAGTCCTGGGTGTCTGCTCTGATGGGCCCCTGAAACTTTTCTTCTTATACCCATATATACAGACCTACTTGCACATGTTTGTGTACCTGTATCTTTAAAACATATATATTCAACATCTAAAACTTTCAAAGTTTACTGGAATAAAGAATAGCAGGTGCAAAACAGAGACAAATAATAATCTTCAATTAACAATAGTTTGTCTGGATTGTAGAGTATGTGTTAGGGAAATAAATGGATGGAAGATGTATATAGGAGCTCCATAATATAATGTTTTAAATGCTCTTTAATGAATTTAGACTTCTGAAGTTTGTTTTTAACAATAGGACGTAATGCTTTTATCTTGAGGACAAGATAATGTGATTAGTATTTTTTTAGGCCTGGTGCCCAGTTATGCCAGGATAATTGATACATGACAATCAGAATGAGATAGGAGCAGGTGGGATGGGGAGCATAATCCTGAAGCTCCAAAGCTCAGTGAGGTCAAAGAGATTTACTTAGGGGAAGACTAGAAAGAATGCTTCAGAATGGTTTAGGAGCACATGGGAACTACTGATGAGAATGGATGACTTGGGATGTTCTGTGTGATGCCTCTTTCATGTTCGTTTGGTGCAGTCTGCAGAAGACTTGAATAAAAATATTATGATATGAAGACTATATAAATTTTAAAAAATCCAAGATTATATATATATATGTATATATATATATACATATATATATATATATATATATATATATATGAAAGAAACTAATAGGGCCCTATTTTTTGTCCTATTAATTAATTTTAAATGCATCTTAGCTTGATGGGAAGAATATTATAATTATTGAATCATAAGACAGGATCTTGACAAACATTTTCAGGTCTACACTGAAAGTTAAGGGTAACTGGAAGATTTATCTAATGAGGCAACAAAGGCAACATCTAAGGCCAGGAGAAGAGATGAAGAGATTGTGGGTGTCCCTAGCTGCAACAAAGAAATAGCAGAGAGAAAGGGACGAGGGAAGCTTATGGAAATGGGACCAATATTCATTCATTTATTTATCAATCATTTGCAGCACACAGGATAATTATGTGATATGTTTATCTCAATAATACTAATATTAGTTAAACCTTAATCTAGACGAATCTTCAAAGTTGTTTTGTTTTTTAATTACTTCTGCTCAGCACCTGTCTGAATGTAATTAATATAGCACATTATCATAAGTATCTAATCAAATCCTCTGCACTGCAGTACATAATCCATTCCCTCATGGAAAGTTTCTGACTTGAACTGTTTTAGTCATTCATTTAGGAATATTACTACATTGCATTAGGTCTAACTCTAAACTTTTCTACTCTATTTATTCGAATGAAGTTTTGGGTTTTATATTTCAGTGTGCCCATTTAAATCTCCATTGTATTGGTGGGAATTACTTATCTGAAAAAGTGAAATTTCTACATTTTGATGTCCAAGGGCAGTACTCTTTTATGCACAATTACCAACTCAACCTTGAGCAAGCCACCTGGCATATTCTGTGGACATCAGGAGATACTAGCACCTCAATTTGGTTATATTTCTTTTGATATGGGCTGGAAGTATTGCAAAAAGATTTATACATATATAAAATTTACTTTTATTCTGTATATGTCTTAATTTTCCTCCTGGAATCTTTTTGTTTTCTTTTGCATAGCATTATTTAATGATTATTTTGGAGAGGGTCTCTGGGTGATAAAGTTTTTGAATCATATGTGTGTGTGGAAATATGTATGTGTATATATATATATACACACATATAAGCATATGTATGTGTACACATTCTTGTCAATATCACATTCATAATTATTTCATAAATTGATAGAAATAGAAAACAAAACCCCTGTGCCTTAATTAGATGTTAGGTGTCTAATCATATTTTTTCTCACTATCAAAACAGATTTTTCCCTGGCTCCTGTTGCATATTTTTAATTCATTGAAGTATTCATTTCATACTGGATCTTAAGTACACAGATTTAGATTAATTACCTTATCCTCCTCTTTAGTTGAGACTTCATTTTTTTTTAATATTCTATTTTGGTAGATTTCCTTCTCATCATAAAAACACATTGTCACAAATTAAATGCTTAACCTGTCAATCCTCCATTTCTACCTTTATTTACAGATACACATCTGTGAATACTACTTAATGTTGTGTGTTATGATAGCAGTGTTTGTAAACTGATGTGTATGAACCTGTAGAAAGATTTGAATGTTTAAATCTTCGAAAGTACACTGTGTAGAAGGATTCTTTCAACTAACATCTTCTTTCATTAAGATATAAGTGTTTACAAATGTATATGTAGAAGCATATTAAAAGTGCCATATACTTAACTCTTTGAAACTACACTGTGTAGAAAGGGTCTTCCAACTAACATCCTTTGTCAGTAATACAGAAGTCTTTGCAACGACATGAATGGAGCTAGAGTGTATTGTGCTAAGCAAAATAAGTCACTCAGAGAAAGACAAATGCCATATAATTTCACTCACATGTGGAATTTAAGAAACAACATAGATGAGCATAGGGAAGGGAAAGAAAAACAGAGCGCAGCAAACCATAAGAGACCTTTAAAAAAAAAAGTTTATTTACTTTGAGAGAAACTGAGACCATGTGAGTGGGGGAGTGGTGGAGAGGGAGGGAGACAGAGAATCCCAAGCAGGCTCTGCACTGCCAGTGTGGAGTCTGGTGTGGGGCTTGAACCCACAAACCATGAGATCATGATCTGAGCTGAAATCAAGAGATGGACACTGTACCTACTGAGCCATCCAGGCAACCCAAGACTCTTAACTACAGAGAATAGGACTGATGGAGGGAGGTGGGTGGGGCATGAGCTAGATGGGTGAGGGCTATTAAGGAGGGCATTTGTTGTGATAAGCAGAGTGTTGTCTGTAAGTGATGAATCACTAAATTCTACTCCTGAAACCAATACTATTTTCTGTGTTAAGTAACTAGAATTTAACTTGAAAAAAAATGTTGTGTCTTATGTGCTTTTAAAAATGATATAGATTTAGTGTACGTGTTCTGCTGCATCTTGCCTTTTTACTTAGCATTTTCTATTTGAGACAGTCCAAGCTGATAAAAAAAAATACTTTGTATATATTTAATTAATTACATCGTGTTATACCACATTTTACCTATCCATTGACCCCCCTGAAGCATATTAAATTGTTTCTTAGGATGCCATAGTAAATATCCTCACACATACCTCCTTATGTACTATGTACAAATTTCTTTAAGATGTGTGTGTTGGAGAATATTCTAGGACATAACGGGAAACATATTTCCACTTTGCTTCTACTACCAAATGGTTCTGTAATATTACTGTGTTACAGTTGTACCATCAGCATATATGAGTTTCTCTTTTCCCCATGCCCTCATATTTTGATGTAATCACACTTTAAAAATTTTCTATCTAGTGGGTGAGAAATGTTTTCTCCTTGTTTCAGTTTGCATTTCTTTTGTGAGATCGAGGAGCAACTTTATGTTCACCTAGGAATTGCCCCCTCATAGTCTTTGCCCATATTTTCTGTAGTTACCACTTCCTATTTATGTGAATTTGTGTATTCATTTCAATTTGTTCTTTCTCACTGTGCAGTCTTACATGTTTTAAAACACAAAATGTTTTCTTCACCTATGATACTTTTTCTACCTCTTCATAGTTAATCACATTAACTCTTTTATTTTTCCTTAACCCTTTGAAATTTTCTGCTAGGTACATTTTAATTTGTTACAACAGATTTTGTTCTGTAATGATTTCACTGGAGTTCTCTTCTAAACTTTCCACCAATTTCCTCTGTATCGTTAGATTACTCAGGGGTAAGTGTGTGAAATATGGGTGGGTTTTCTCTTCTCTCTATGCAATTTAAAAAACTATCTTCCTACTGATGAATTCTGATTACATTACATTGTAAAGTAGGAATTTATCCTTTAAAATGAAAATTATAATTTCCTGAGACAGCCACTGTTCTCTAATATGAGGCCAGTATTTCTTAGTATTTTTAAGATGTGATGAAAATTTTTATTGTCTATTCCTTGGGTATAGATTCTACAAAATAACAGGATCAAAAGTCATGTAACTATATTATTTGTAGGTTTTTGTCTGCTTGATATATTGGCTTATGGGAGAAATGTGTTAATGACGAAACTAACTGTTGTCCCCTTCATGTCTCTTCAGCTGCTGCTGTTGTCCTCCTCATCCTCTTCTTTCATCTTCTTTTTGGTTAATATTTGTTTGATATATGTTATTTCTATTATTTTATCTTCAAATTATAAAGACAAATATTAACTATATTCTATCCCTTAGCATATTTTTGTATTCATGCTATTTATCTAATTATTTATTTTATTCATGCTTATTTTAGAAACGTTTTGTTTTAATATTTATTTATTTATTTTGAGAGAGAGAGAGAGAGAGAGAGAGAGAGAGCATGAGTGTGAGTCCAGGAGGGGTAGAGAGATAAGGAAAGAGATCCCAGGCAAGTTCCATCCTGTCAGCTCAGAGCCCGATGTGGGGCTTGATCTCACCAACCATGAGATCATAACCTGAGCCAAAATCAAGAGTCAGATGTTTTAACCTACTGAGATATCCAGGTGCTTATTTTTTTATTTGAAATGTTCTTATTTAAAATGTTTATGCTTATTTTAAATGTTCTTTGCCTTCACTTTGTTCCCTTCCACCTCTTATGGCTTTTTCTTCCCTAACCTAGATCCAGTGTTTGTTTTTTTTTAAATGTTTATTTCTTTTTGAGAGAGAGAGACAGAGTGTGAGTGGGGGAGGGGCAGAGAGAGAGGGAGACACAGAATCTGAAGCAGGCTCCAGGCTCCATGCTTCCAGCACAGAGCCTGATGCGGGCACAAACTCACAAACTGTGAGAACATGACCTGAGCTGAAGTTGGACGCTCAACCGACTGAGCCCTAGGTGCCCCTAGATCCAGTGTTTTTAACCTCTGGCATTTTGGTTCTGGACTTTTATGGAAAAATGCTATTATCACTGGATAGGCATTAACCAAATTTTAATAATTTACTTTTATTCCTTATATGTCTTAATTTTCCTTCCAGATTCTTTTCTTTCCCCTTCTTAGATAGCATCATTCAATAATCATTTTGGAGAGTGTCTCTGGATGATAAACTTTTTGAATCATATGTATGTCTGAAAATAACTACTCATATTTAAATATTACTCTAAGCTGGAAATAGACTTTTATTTTCAAAGTTTTCTTTTTTTCAACTTTTCTTTTTGATTGCCTAGAATACTGTTGAAGAAATATAGATATTGGGGCACCTGGGTGACTCAGTCAGTATTAAGCTTCCAACTCTTGATCTCAGCTCAGGTCTTGATCTCAGGGTGGTGAGTTCAAGCCCCACATTGGGCTCTGTGCTGGGTGTGAAGCCTACCTAAAAAAACAAAACAAAACAAAAAACAGATATCTTTGGTATTTTTTATAAGCTTCACTTTATTCTTGATTTCATAATATTTCACTCCTGTGTGTCTAGAAAAGGTTGCTTTTAATTTATTTCTTTTTCTTTTGTAAGCTTGTACTTCTAAATATGCTCTATGAAAAAAGTACACTTTAGTTCTGAGAGTCCTTTACTATCAATTCTTCAAATATATCCTTACTGTCTTCTCTCTCTCTCTCTCTCTGAACCTTTTATTGATAAAATATTAGACTTTAGCATTCATTCTTTATTTCTTCAGTTTTATTTTATATTTTCAATTCCTTTAGGCATTCTGCTTTGAATTGGGCAAAGCAGACTCTATTTCCTAACTTACTAATTGAATCTTTGTCTATGCCTATATACTGACTACTTTTTTTTCTTCAACTTTTAATAAAGATGCTTTTTATTTCCAATGTCTTTAATTATATCTTCTGAACAGATCCTGGAACACTGTACAATCACAATTTCTTGAATGTTATCTCCACTCTGCTTAGTCATAGGCATAATATGGATTTTGTTATTTTCTAAAATTTTATTAATTTTTTATTTTTTTAAAGTTTATTTTTGAGAGAGAGAGAGCACGAGAGAGAGAGAGCACGAGAGAGAGAGAGCACGAGAGAGAGAGAGCACGAGAGCACATGCACAGGAGGAGCAGAGAGAGAAGGAGAGACAGAATCCCAAGCAGGGATCCATGAAATCATGACCTGAGCCAGAATCAAGAGTTGTCGCTTAACCAACTGAGCCACCCAGGTGCCCCTAAAATTTTAAAGAATAAAATTATTAAATTTTATTCTTCTATTCCAACAACTTCCAACCAACTTCTTAACTTTCACTCTCTCTGCAGCTGTTTCTTAATCTCATAGATATCTCTTGGGCTGTTTCCTTCCTCTTTCCTTCTTTTCCTCCTTCCCTCCCTCCTTCGTTCATTTGTTCCTTCCTTCCTTCCTTCCTTCCTTCCTTCCTTCCTTCCTTCCTTCCTTCCTTCCTTCCTTCCTATCATTTCATCTTGGCTTCTTTTTCATACTAGGCATTAACCTACGGTTGGACTTCACATTAACCTATGGTGATGTTCTAATACATTTCTTTTAGAATCCAACTGATAAAAATAATCCGCCCAAATTTCTAGTGATATATATGGTTAAAGATAGAGCACATATAAAATTTCCTGTTTATAAATAAGCAGAAAGGCATGAGTATCCCGTATCATTTGCTGCATATGATGATCGGAAACAATAATTTTTTTTTGTCAGTGGCATGATTTACTGATCAAAAAATCTAGTTGGATCTAGTCCTGTCCACTAGCAGACTCATTATTTCTGGGTCCCCACCAGTTTATCAATGTATGTCCTATCCTTGTAAATATGGGGGTCTAAGTATTTCATTGAAATTATGCAGTAGTAGTTTAGCAATACAGAGATATTCAGTCTTGGAGAGAATTGTGGTATGTTTTGTTTTGACTTTATTTTCTTAGGAAACTCTATGGACGGTAACTACAGTTGGGTGTTTTGCTTCTTGGAGGTATCAGTGCAAGAGTTAGTGTATGGAAAGATGCTTGTCTTTAAAAGTCTTCATTTTTTTCTATATTTTTCTGTTTCTTTTTTAACATTTTTTTGGGAAAAGTATGAGTGTGTCTATATATATAATTATATTTTTTATGTTTTAACATTTTAAACTCTAGATAACAGATACTGCTTTTAAATTGTTTATTATTCATAGGTGAAATATTTAGTCCTTCTAAATATGTATACTTTTGCTTTATCTTTTTTTTTTTGAATTAGGTTTGTTAAAAAAATGCATCATATAAACCTTTAATGCTTAAATTCAATGATGCTACCTTTCTTACTTATAAAAAATTATATCTGTATTTATATGTCATTTAACCTTGGTCAATTCTATTTCAATTACATTTGTTTAATTGTAAATATTAAGTTCAAGTTTAGTTATGGTTTTTATTACAAAGCTAAGTTCAAGTTATGGTTATTATTATTTTTGTTAAATAATAAAAATGATTACAGACTACATTTTTCTCTGAATACACTTTTGGGGAAAGTCTGTATGCTGTGGCAGATTTTGTTATTATGTCCTCAAAAACTGCAATTTACGTTGGGATTTATACTTTTATTTGAATCTTCATGTTAATGTGTTATCATAGTTTCTTGTTTAATAACAAAAATAATTAAACAGTAGATATTTTTGTCTAAGAGTAGAGTTTTGGAAAAACTATACATTTTGATGTTTTGTTCTCATTTTTGTTTATCTTAACAAATTCTGTAATTGTTTAGATTTACTTATTGATCCAGATATTTAGATGGATTTCTTTTCCCTAAATGATATTTTTCTTTTCTTTGTTTATAATATTGTTATTAATTTTTGTTGCTGGCATAGTTTTTAATTTGAAGTAAGTTAATTTTATATAAATATTCCACATATACAGGGAAGTTAAACTGTCCTTAGAGATAGTTTCAGGAATTTTTATTTAATAAAATATAAATTTTCTTACTCATAATAGCTAAAATTTAGTTATATTTTGTGGCTTAATCTGTACAGTACTAAACAAGTATGTCATCATCTTCAATAATACAACACAGCTATCCTTTCCCTGTGTTTGTTATTTATGTGTGTCTATAGGGAAGTACATATGCATTGGTTGATTGATTGGTTGATGTGCTATTTTTGAGTCTAGTTGTTCCCAAAAGTAATAACTTCATTGTGGACTAACCACTTAATAGAATTTTTCACTTACAGGAAGTAATACTGAAATTCTTGTTTTTCTCTTTTTTTTACACTAGGAAATTTCTTAGTTCTTCTTTAAACTATTGTCCTTAAATTAGTGACTGAGATTTATATAAGTATTTAAAGTGGCACATCAGCAACTTAGTGCAATTTTCTTTACTGGGGAATCATAGAAAAATGAGGTTAAGAGACTCAAAAGTTCTCAAACTGATTTTTCAAGGTTTTAGGGAACTTTGAGGAGAAGGCACATTGTAGTTAGAAAGTAATGCTTAATATTGAACCCAAATGCTGTTTAGAAGGTCTGCCTGAATTCTCAACATATGTGAATTTAAGGATTTGAAGACAACAGAAGCATATCTTGCAATGCCACAGTGAGGAGGACCTAGGGCAGACACAAGAAGAGGGGCATGCATGTTAGGGTACCTTTTCTAAAAATTTTTTTTTTCAACATTTATTTATTTTTGGGACAGAGAGAGACAGAGCATGAACGGGGGAGGGGCAGAGAGAGAGGGAGACACAGAATCGGAAACAGGCTCCAGGCTCTGAGCCATCAGCCCAGAGACTGACGCGGGGCTCGAACTCACGGACCGCGAGATGGTGACCTGGCTGAAGTCGGACGCTTAACCGACTGCACCACCCAGGCGCCCCAGGGTACCTTTTCAAGATGGTTTCTAAGTGTAAATATAAATCTAAATACCAAAAAAAAAAAAAAAAAAAAAAAAGGAAATTCCCCTTGTGCAAAAGGGAGACTTCCTAATTCTCTTTTCTTCGAGCATTTACTTTAAAGTACTCGTGAATTCTTTCTCTGCCCTTTTGAGACGTTATAGAATTTTGTTTTTAAGTGTATACTTATTTTGAGAGAGAGAGCACATGTGTGTGAGTTGGGGAGAGACAGAGAGAAAATGAGAGAGAAAATCCCAAAGAAGCTTTGCACTGTCAGCACAGAGCCTGACATGGGGCTCAATCCCACAAACCATTAGATCATGACCTGAGCCAAAATCAGGTGCTTAACCAACTGAGCCACCCAGGCGGTACCCCTGTTACATAAAACTTTAAAAAAGCTAAATAAAAGCTTTTTGTCAACTTTACAGCTGAGGAAAGTCTTTTGTGTGTTAGAAATATGATTATCAAAGGACATAGCTCAGAGTCTGGAGCCTCCTTTGGATTCTGTCTCCCTGTCAATCTCTCTCTCTGCCCCTCCCCTACTCACAGTCTGTCTCTCTCTCAAAATAAATAAGCATTAAAAAAAAATTCTACCTACCTTCATGGAGATGTAAATAAGAAGTTTATTATTCCTTTGGTTAAAGGCAATTCGTAAACAAAAATGGCCAACCCAATTGCCAGGTGAATTTAAGATGAACTATGTGTGAAAAATGATGCTGTCAAGTTCTCTTGTGAGTGGATTGTATGTCTTTGGTTAAAAGGCTGAACTTTTGTGTTTGCAAACTCTTTAGTGGTTGCCTGTGATGTACATCACAGTCTGATTTAATGCTTATCCAATAATAAAATTGTTCTCTTTCTCTTCTATTGTGGAGAGGTTTTCTGGGTTGGCAGCAAATTTTGTTTTTAATTATATTTTCCCAACAATTCCCAAACAGCCTTTAGCAGGTAGCGATAGAATAGTTAACAAAGTCTGATCAGCTCCTTCCAGAGCCAGTTTAGTGTCTGGAAAATGGGCTGTAGCACCTGGTTTGATTTCAGAGTGGCTAAGAGCTCCAAATTGGCCAGGTAGAGTTATTTGGCCATTTTTGCCAGTGATGTGCCGTAAATCCCTATGTGTAGAAAATAAGATGAGATTTTAGAGGATGAGATAGTCCACTGTTTGCTTAAGAGGTGAAAAAGAGGGATAGTCTGTGGCTCTTGGCTCTAGGCAACATTTTCCTCCCCAAATTAAAGATAGAAGTCTTTGTGCTGGAGGAGATTAAACACTAATAGTCTGAATTTGCTTTTTGGGAAGTCACCCATTCTCCATTTTAAAGGTTTATGAGAGGGGTGCCCATGTGGCAGAGTAGGTTAATAAGGATCTGACCCTTGATTTCAGCTCAGGTCATGATCTTGCGGTTCATGAGTTGGAACCCTGCATGGGGCTCTGTGCTGAAAGCCCGGAGCTTGCTTGGAATTCTTTTTCTCTCTCTGTCTCTGCCCCTCTCATGAAAACAAACAAACAAACAAACAAACAAACAAATAATGAAAAAAAAAAAAAGTTTTATGAGAAAGGGTTGTGTTCCAGTCAGCCAAACTATGAGTTTCAGTATCTCCAAAATCTTCAAGAGAATTTTTCTTACCTTTTCAGTAAAATTGAAAACAGGAGACGTTGGGCTGAGAATGGAAGGGGATACTTGGGGTGAAAGTACACACATAAATATTGGATATATTTTTAGGATCCACAAGTCTTCACTTCTGTTTAGCCAAATATGGAGAGATCTTTCTGGAAGAGCACTGAGAAAAAAACAAAACAAAACAAAATATGTTTGTTTTACACTTTGGAAGTATGTGCAAGTGAACAGCTTCCAGAACTGGGAGCAAAGCATACAACTAGAGAGAGAAGAAGAGAAATTGCTAGGATTCAGGATATAACATGTGACATTCCAGTCTACAGCCTAGTTTTAGGTGGGGAAACAAGAATTAGCATACTGTAATACTAGACCTTTCCACCCTAGTTCTGCCTACTATGATTCAACCTCTTTTCTGTGAAGGCTGAAGTTTCCAACACCTAAAGACCCTTTTTCTAAAATTTAGAGGGGAAGAACTGATACTGGCAGACATCTGAAAACCCAGAGAAGGGATTCTACAGGACTAGCCAAGAGGGTCCTTGGCTTCGCATGGTATGAAAACCAAACATTAGCCAGAAAGGTGAAAGAGTTTATTGAAGATAGATAGATAGATAGATAGATAGATAGATAGATAGATAGATAGATAAAGAGAGAGAGAGAGACAGAGAGAGAGAGAGAGGTGGGGCGGTGGTGGGGGCAGATGGACTGAGCATCTGGGAGACTCGGAAAGGAAAAGAGCATGAGTCTCGTCTTTGCTTGGGGGTCTGGGGTTTCTATTAGTGATTGTGGTCTTGTGCACATGGCCTCTTAGACATTCAGGAACTGATCAGAACAAGGAGAGGGTCCAGGTGGCCTTCATAATTCACTCATTCCTTGAAGTCAGTGGTCTTGGGTCAAGGTGTTTGGAGTCCCTGGTCTTGGAGAATCTTTATGACAACTCCCTCCAACCCCAACCAATCCTTAGATGTTATCTTGTGCTGGAAGACTGCAAAGATATCATTACCTCTTTGACCCTTAGGAGGAGGACATTTGCATCAGGAGACACGTGTAGAGTGGAGTGGGAGAGCGGGTCCTAGCAAGAACAGAAACTGAAAATAAGCAAAGGAAAAAAAAAAAAACTGCTTCTTTTTTCATGGGGTCCCTTCAGTTTCTTTATCTCAGAACAATACAACATTACAGCGTAAAACTCTATGCACGTATGCTTTTTAGTTTTGAGAAACATAGGAAGAGCCCACTGTATAATGTGCCTTTGGTGGTGGTATCATTGAAGCTAAACATCAATGGATTTCAAATGACTTTTTGGTTTTTATCCTGACACCAGCATAAATTTCTGTTTAGAGATTTCTAACTCCATTGTGTGTGTCTCAAATTGCTGTCAGTTGTCTCCTTCTGAGCATATCACAGTCTTTCCATAAATATCTTAACCTGGCTTTAACCAGACAAAGCAGCAACAATACTCTGATACAAAATACCCCAAGGGCTAAACATGAATATAAGAGGATGTGGAATTTCCTTATCTCTGTCTTGTCAGTTTTATCAAGCTGGCAGGCAATATTCATTGTAAGCCCATTATCTCTCATCTACATCTAAATAAGTGTGTACCAGAGCATTTGGAATAGAAATTAAGGTCATTCTGTCAGTGACCCAATTGAATTGCAATGCACATCATTTTAGTCTTAGTACTGTGCACTTTTTTTTTTTATACTTCACAATGTGTTTAGCCTCCTCCTTTAGTTAAAAGTAGCAGGAAATTAGAATTGAACATAAGTGTAATTTTCAGACAGACAGAATGAAAGTGCAGATTTCATTCTCTCCAGGGTCAGTGTGGGAAACCTTCTTGTTTTTAATCAGTGTAAACGACCTGGATCATGAACCAGTTATAAATCTATTAAATTAACTGAGGAGAAAAAAACTGGTGCCCGGCATGAAGCAGGGACAACTGTAAATGATGTAGACCTACTACATAATTTTGTTACAACATGATCACAATTTAAAACTGACATATGTATTATAATGGGGCAAAATTGTGCAAGTACGTAACAAGGAAATAGGTATGAAGAAAAGCAGACTAGTCTGGATTACTTTAGAACAGGTGTTGACAAAATAAAGTCTGTGTGCCAAATCTGGTTTGCCACTTGTTTTTGAAAGTAAAGTCTTACCGGAATTCAACCATGCTCATTCTTTAGGTATCCTGTGTGGCTGTTGTCAAGCTTCAGTAGCAGAGTTGAGCAGTTAGCAAAGACCCAAGGGCCCACAAAACCTAGAGTATTTATTGTCTGGCCCCTTATGGAAAAAGTTTGCTAACTTTTGCTGAAGAGGATATTTTAATACATGCAGATAAAGAAAATAAGTAATAGTTAAGTTCTTAATGAAAGTTTGATTAATTAGGTATGATACCCATATATTGATGAACTCTTGAATATAGCACAAAACTTTCATATACTGATTTAGGTCTGAAAATACTAAAATTTAATGCTATGGATAGAAAAATACAGCATGCCAAAGCTGCTTTAAAATGGGAATCACATATGATATTTTAAAATTAGTTAATAAATAATGGATACGATAATTATAAAAGTAACACATGCACGTGTTAAAATATTCAAATATCAAGCCCCTGCATTCAGAGGTCCACTTCCTAGAAGAGCTATTGTGAATTTCTGTTATTTCTATAGCTAGACATTGTTATAGCTTTAGGTATACTTATTTCGAAATTTCTTTACTATCAATATAAACAGTTTCTATTCTCCCCTTTTTGAAAAGGGTCTTCTAATAGACTTACTCTCCCTCGTGATGAGGGAGCCAAAGGCAAGCTGAGGGTACAAGTTAATACCCGTCTCCCCTCCCAGGGTGGGATCTGTGCGATATTCCTCAGGCACTCCTGGCTGTCCAAGACGAAGGAGTGGGAAAAACAAATAGTTAACTCATAGAGATCACATTCCTTCAGGACATGAGTCTCCATCAGTTTGCAAGTGTTTTAAGGATTTACAAGAAAAAAGGCAATCTCCAGAAACCTATAGCCTCAGTTATCTGAAGCCCTAACATAACCTAATATAACTCTCCCCTCCATAGTGACTGGAGGACAAAGGCAAGAAGAGTATGTAGATAAAATTAAGTTTCTTTTTTTTTTTTTAAGTTTATTTATTTAGAGAGAGTGTGAATGGGGGAGGGTCAGAGAGGGAGAGACAGAGAGAATCCCAAGCAGGGTCTGTGCTGTCAGCGCAGAGTCTGATGTGGGGCTTGATCCCACAAACCCTGAGATCATGACCTGAGCCTTGATCAAGAGTCAGACACTTAACAGACTGAGCCACTCAGGGTCCCCCAAATTAAATTTGTTTATAACCTACAGCCCATTGAGAAATACTTGAGGCAGGCAGAGTAAAACATCCCCCTCCCCAACTCCCTACCATCTTAATGTTAATGTTTTGATAGAGGAAAAAATAACCTTAGCTCAACAATAGCAAGGCTTGCAGTGTCTTGTGAGTCTCCTTTAGCATCTGAAAGTCCTTTTGGGAACTTCCCCTGGCCTTTACTCCCCTAACTCCCAGGTATAATCAGTCACTCCTCACAACCCCAGTGCCGCTCTTTCTCCCCATGGGTCCCGCCCTGTGCTTTAATAGAAATCACCTTTTTTCACCAAAGACATCTCACGAGTTCTTTCTTGGCCATAGGCTCTGGACCCCCACCACCACTCTCAAACCCAATCATTTTCATGTTGTGTTTCACTGTCTCTTTTATTGTATGTTAGCTGTATTTGTTTTGCATAGTTACAGTTATTTACAATATTTTTAAACAGATATATTGAGCTATAATTGATATATAACACTATTACTGGTGGGAGGGTCTATGTTGTGTGAAGGGAGGTCTTAGTTCTTGGAGATTGTTTTGGAATTGGGTATTTGTTGGGTCTTTCTGGGCTGGGAGGAGTTGTGATGTTTAGTGGGGTGGTCTCTAATGGGGGCTGCTTCCAATCATTTGGGTGAATCCTCCCACAGGTTGGGAGGGGGAGTTTTTGACCCTACAAGGGTGCTGCCACAACTGTAAGGGCATATTTTCTCCCTGGAGGTGGAGGTTGGGGAATTTGGGGTGAAGGGTTTGAGGGGCTATACCTGAAATACAAATACATTATAAGGAGTCTGGGGGTTACCCTGGGGCAGAGGCAGAAGTGGAGAGTGCCTGCCCTGCACCTGTGGCTCTTGGTCTGTTATCCCCTTATTGGAAGCAACAAGGTCAGGATGAGCCACCTGGCTCCCAGTGTATAACCTATTTATCACCTTCCTTGCCTTTGCTCATGTCTCTATCATTCCTCCCTCAAGGACGTGGGACTGTGCCTCAGGGCTATCCTGCTACTGCTCATATCTAGCTTCTACCTAAAAGTATTTGATTATTTGCTAGCAAATATAAATTTTGGCCTGCATTTTGCTTTTAGGTTGGGGATAAAATTGAGAATTAATAAAATAGAATGAAATACTATAATCACATAAACATTTTTTTTGTTTGTTTTTGTTTTTTTACTGAAGAAGAATCTTTCCAACTTAGGATTCAGCTATTGATACCGATTCTGAAACATACTCAGTAACTCCTGTATTCCTTTTTTTTTTTTTTTTAATCCTAGGTTCACAAAATTCTTGGACCTTTTCCAGTTTTTTAAATAACTTTCTGAGTAATTTAAAATTCATACACATGTACACATATTTTCGTTTTGCTTTCAGACTTTATAGGATTGACCAGGCAAGAAATTCTAGTTTTAATATAATTTTTGTCAGAACTAGCATTCAGCTCTGTTGAATAGAAGTCTGTGTTAATTTGAATTTGTTCCTTTAGGAAAATTTGTTTTCTCATTAAAAATGTTCAGTTTTCTGAACATTCTAATTCAGTTAGAATTAAAATTTCAAAACATTGTATCTAAATGTGTAGCTCTGGTTACTTATCCTTGGTCTGCATGGGCCCTTCCAATTTAATCTTTTTTCTAGCTTTGAGAACTTTCACATTAAATCCTCCTGTGATTTTGCTGAAACCACCCTGAGGCAAATGTTGGATTCAATGACTTGATGTTGGACTGCATGAATATTAGCTTTTCTCTTATATTTTTCTATTTATATATTTATGCTGTATGTTCTGATATTTTTGATATTAACTCTTGTATCACCAACTTGTTTGTCATATGTGACAATTTTGTTATTTTAGTTCAGCAATTATACACATATATTAATTTCATGTAATGTTTTGTAGTCTGACTGCCATTTTTCCTAGTAATCTGTGCTTACTGTATGGATATATTATCCTCTCCAATATCTCTGACATGAGTAATCTGAATGAATTAAAAGTTCATTTACCTTCCCTATCTTTGGAGTTCTGTTTATTCATATTAATTTCTCTTTTTTTTAAAAAAATAATCAAATAATTATATTGATTAATACAAGTGGCTGGTACTGTTTTTCCCATAAAAGATGAGGATTGATTTCTCAACAGGCCTCTTCCTTGAATTACATGGCTTACTGCAGATTGGCATAAGTAAACAGATGATTTAAAGCGGTTGTATTTCCTTTCTGGTATTTGGGTAGGATACACACAGACAGGATTTTTCTCTCACTTTGGCCAAAGTAAGGAATGGTTTTACTTTGGTGGCAGAGATATTTGAAGTTTCACTCTTGGATAGAGATACATTTCCTCCCTTCATTCTCTTCATTTCTTTCTTTTCCCAAATACCCACAATAGGAATATCTAACAGTTTTCTCATACCCTCTAGACTCTGAGCCGTGGTGTGGGCAGTTGAAAAGGGAATGACCTGAGAGACTCAAGTTTTTTGTGCTTAGTTCTTCAGGAATTTATATTCCTATTTGATAGTTGATGCACAACCACTCTTCAGTGTGTCGACTCTGACCTTGAGTCTGACCTCAGCTTCTGGAAAAGAAGTTATATCAGACTGTGGTTGCCTCTATGTTACTACATTCCATTAATCCAAGTATTTCTTAAGGTTTTGGATTTGCTAATCTCAGTATTCCCTATTTTCAAAGACTGTTATGGTTTTATTATATATGAAAGTATACACACAGTTATGTGTGTGTATATGTGTGCCTTCTATCCATCTATCTCTGTATTTGCCATTTCAATGAAACCTCAGTAGAGATGGGAAATATAGTACTCTGTCGTTTAGAAAAATAAAACTTCCCAAATTGATTTCAACTCATCTCAAAGAATAGGCACAAACTATATCAAATACCTGTATATTTTATAAGTAAAAAAAACTAGATTGAGAAGCAATATTTCTACCTAAAGACAATTAAAAACTTTCAGAGCCAGATCATCTTGGTTCAAATCATGTCTCTGCTATTATTTGCTGTGTGACCAATCACAGGTACACGGTGTCTCAATCTACTCAGTTTTAAAATAAGGATAATCCTACTACCAGTATCAAAGGTTATTATAAACATTAAATGAATTGGTATATTAGTGCATGGCATGAAGTAAGTAAGTTTGCTATTTTGTTTTTTGGATTTTTTTTTTTTTGGTTTTTGTTTCAGCTTTTAAATTTTTTAAAAAAATACTTGAGAGAGAGAGAGAGCGAGCACAAGTGGGGGAGGGGCAGAGAGAGAGGGGGACAGAGGATACAAGGTAGACTCTGTGCTGACAGTAGAGAGCCCGATGTGGAGCTCAAACTCATGAATCATGAGATCATGACCTGAGCTGAAGTTGGACACTTAACTGACTGTGCTACCAAGCTCTCCTGTTTCAGGTTTTTATGTAAATTAAAGTTAGTTAATATATAGTGTAATATTGGTTCCAGGAGTAGAATTTAGCAATTCATCACTTATATGTAATATCCAATGCTAATCACAAGTACCCTCCTTAATACCCATCACACATATATCTCATCCCCTTCTTACCTCCCCTCCATCAAATCTCAGTTTGTCCTCTATAGTTAAGAGTCTCTTATGGTTTGCCTCTCCCTCTTTTTTCTCTCTTCCCCTATGTTCATCTGTTTTGTTTCTTAAATCCACATATGAGTGAATTCATATGGTATTTGACTGATGTGTTTTGTTTAGCATAATATACTCTAGCTCCATCCATGTCATTGCAAATTACAAGATTTTATTCTTTTCGAGGCTGAGTCATATTCCATTGTGTATGTATGTATGTGTGTGTATATATATATGTGTGTGTGTGTGTGTGTGTGTGTGTGTGTGTATGTGTATATTTGGCCATTGTTGACAATGCTGTTATAAACATCAGGGAATATGTATCCCTCAGAATCAGTATTTTTGTATCCTTCAGGTAAATACCTAGTAGTGTGATTGCTGGATCATAGGATAATTCTATATTTAACTTTTTGAGGAACCTTCTTACCGTTTTCCAGAATGGCTGCACCAGTGTGCATTCCCACCAATAGTAGAAGAGGGTTCTTCTTTTTCCATATCCTTGCCAACACCTGTTTTAGCCATTCTGACAGGTGTGAGGTGGTATCTCATCATGGTTTTGATATGTATTTCCCTGATGGTGAATGATGCTGAGCATCTTTTCACATGTCTGTTAGCCATCTGTATGTCTTCTTTGGAAAATTGTTTATTCATATCTTCTACCCATTTTTTAACTGGATTATTTGCCTTTTGCGTTTTGAGTTTGATAAGTTCTTTACAGATTTTTGGTACTAATCCTTTATCTGATATGTCATTTGCATATATCTTTTCCCATTCTGTAGGCTGTCTTTTAGTTTTTTTTATTGTTTTCTTTGCTGTGCAGAAATTTTTTATCTTGATAAAGTCCCAATATTTCATGTTTGCTTTTATTTCACTTGCCTCCAGAGACATGTTTAGTAAGAAGTTGCTGTGACTGAGGTCAGAGAGGTTGCTGCCTATGTTCTCCTCTAGAATTTTGATGGTCTTTTGTCTCACATTTAGGTCTTTCATCTATTTTGAATTTATTTTTGTGTACAGTGTAAGAAAGTGGTCCAGTTTCATTCTTCTGCATGTTGCTGTACAGTTTTCCCAGCATCGTTGTTGAAGAGACTGTCTTTTTTCCATTGGATATTCTTTCCTGCTTTGTTCCTGCTTTGTCAAAGATTAGATGACCACATCATTGTGGGACCATTTCTGGATTTTCTCTTCTGTTCCATTATCTATGTGTCTGTTTTTATGCCAGTACCATACTGTCTTTTTTTTTTTTTTTCAACGTTTATTTATTTTTGGGACAGAGAGAGACAGAGCATGAACGGGGGTGGGGCAGAGAGAGAGGGAGACACAGAATCGGAAACAGGCTCCAGGCTCTGAGCCATCAGCCCAGAGCCTGATGCGGGGCTCGAACTCACGGACCGCGAGATCGTGACCTGGCTGAAGTCGGACGCTTAACCGACTGCGCCACCCAGGCGCCCCAGTACCATACTGTCTTGACTACAGCTTTGTAATATATCTTGAAGACCAGACTTGTGATGCCTCCAGGTTTGTTTTTCTTTTTCAAGATTGCTTTGGCTATTTGAAGTCTTTTGTGATTCCATACAAATTTTATCTGTTCTAACTCTGTGAAAAATGCTGGTGGTATTTTCATAGGGATTGCATAGGGATTCATAGGGATTGCATTAAAAATGTATATTGCTTTGGATAGTGTCGACATTTTAACAATATCTGTTTTTCCAACCCATGAGCATAGAATGTTTTTCCATTTCTTTGTGTCTTCTTCAGTTTCTTTCATAAGTGTTCTATAGTTTTCAGAGTATAGATCTTTTACTCTTGGTTTTAGTGTTTGCTATTTAGTATTTACGTATGGTTTTAGTATTTGCTATTATTATTAATATCAATCTAAGATACATCCCATTCTTACCTAGAAATTATGCAGTTTTCATAAGTATTTAAAAAATAGATTGTTTCAATAAAGAGACCATTTCTTTCATCTGTTAGTCTTCATTGTTTATGCTGAACTGTATAATATGGCAGTCACTAGCTACATATGTCTATATATATAAGTTAATTAAAATTAAATGAAATTAAAAACTCAAGTTTTCAGTCAGACTGGCCACATTTCAAATACTCAATAGCCAGACAATACTGGGTAGCACAGTTGTAGAACATTTCCATCATTTTTTAAAGATCTTTTGGGTATCACTGGTCTCTAGTCTTTACTGATCTAGTCATTTCAATTAATTTTTAAAAAATTTTTAAAAATGTTTATTTATTTTTGAGAGAGAGAGAGAGAGAGAGAGAGAGAGAGAGAGAGACAGAGTGTAAGTAGGGGAGGGGAAGAGAGTGAGGGAGACACGGAATCTGAAGCAGGCTTCAGGCTCTGAGCTATCAGCACGGAGCCCTATGTGGGGCTCAAACTCATGAACCGTGAGATCATGACTTGAGCCGAAGTTGGATGCTTAACTGAGCCATCTAGGCGCCCCTAATTCAATTAATTTTTTGATGAAATATTACATAGTTTAGGAATATATGGGAACAAACAGTGTAATTTTCATTTTAAAAATGTGTTTTGTTGTTATATCATAAGGTACTAAAAAGTAAAATCACATATGCTTAGGTCTAATGCAGATATAAATATATTTTGTCTACTGATTAGTTCAATTTAATATGATGGTCAAGGGAATTGTCATTTTTCCCCCAATTAAATTGCATGGTGATAAAGATATTGGAAGTTTAACTGGATTTATTCATTTCTATATGTCATGAAATTAGTATTTGAATAGACATTTAATAAAGTTAGTATACCTATGACTGTAAAATAAAACCTTCCTGAAGGAAAATCATTCATGGAACAACTACTGGATCCAATACTTCTGTAGCAGTTACTTTGAGAAGAGTTAATGCATGAAAGCATATGGTGTAGATTTACCCTAACTGTTGAAAAGCATGTGAGGATAAGTATCGTAAACATAGCAAAGTGTGCCAACATTTTACAATTGGATATGTTGGTATGAAGAAAAAAGTGTGTTTGAAATATGAAATCTGAATAATTTGGTTATCCCAAAGTTAGTTTAAATAATTTAGACAGAGTCCATACATAGTAGGAAGGTAAAGTAATTATGTGAAAGATACACTAATTATTGTACTTAAAACAGAATGATTTTGGCAGGAGATTAATTTAAATGAAAAGTTGGAAAGGAAAAACCTTAGTTTTAAGGTGTGCCTTGAAACTAAGCAATCTGTATTGCTTGGTACAAACATATAAGAAGTCCCATGATTCTAATATCATTCTTTTAATACTCTACGTTTTACATATATATATATATATATATATATATATATATATATATCAAGTATTAACTATTATTTAATATAGCATCTAAAAGGCAGCTACCTTATTAAAAAGAGATAATATTTACCAGAATTAATTTTCTTTTACAAATTGTTTCTTTACCTTAAATCAAATCTTCCAGTTTCCTATAAATAAAAAGTTATCTAAGAATAGCTAATTGATGGGGCGCCTGGGTGGTTCAGTCGGTTAAGCGTCCAACTTCGGCTCAGGTCACGATCTCACAGTCCGTGAGTTCGAGCCCCGCATCGGGCTCTGTGCTGACAGCTCAGAGCCTGGAGCCTGTTTCAGATTCTGTGTCTCCCTCTCTCTCTGACCCTCCCCCATTCATGCTCTGTCTCTCTCTGTCTCAAAAATAAATAAACGTTAAAAAAAAAATTTAAGAATAGCTAATTGTTGATAGCATTGTACTTTATTTTATTTTTCTACTTTTGTCAATTTTATTTTGAAAGTTACTAAACAGAAGAAATTAGAATAGTGCAATGAATAGTCTAGATATACACTATCTTTACCTATAGTTGCCATATTTTGTTAATGTTGTAATGTAATTTATAGACATTTCTTTAATATTCTGCCTTTGTTGAAATTTCTGTGATAGCTCCAAAATATTACCTTGGAGTTTTGTTTGTTTGTTTTTGTTTTTTAGCAGGATCACTGCATTTGATTATGCATTATCACTCTTTCCCCTTCACCAAACCCAATCTAGGGGAGTTAACATACCCTTTCTATGTCACTAATTTTTGGAGACACCAGACTAATTACCTTACAAAATGTCTTCCATGAACATTGTCTCATGGTGTTGGCTAACTTGTTTCTCCATCCTCTGCATTTCCAAGCTACTTGGATTTTTATTCCCAGGCTAGTGAAAAGAGAAATGAAAAGACAGTCAGCTTGCATATCTTGGTTATGAATTGCTTTTTCATTTGGCTTCTGAAGATCTTTCTTTCTTAAGAGCCCAGGTACGTATGTTTCTGTATATGTAATCCAGCTTTTCTATGTTTTGGTAGCAGTGGTGTGAGACAGAGGGCAGGGTTGTCATCTCATCTGATCCAAATATTTTTTATAAAAGTTTTATCAATTTCTGTTCTCAATTGAAATGTGTATATCTATATCAATTTCTCATAAAACATCTTGAGTAGAAACCTCTTAGTCAATAAAAAAGGTACAGTTTAGGGGCACCTGGGTGGCGCAGTCGGTTAAGCGTCCGACTTCAGCCAGGTCACCATCTCGCGGTCCGTGAGTTCGAGCCCCGCGTAGGGCTCTGGGCTGATGGCTCAGAGCCTGGAGCCTGTTTCCGATTCTGTGTCTCCCTCTCTCTCTGCCCCTGCCCCGTTCATGCTCTGTCTCTCTCTGTCCCAAAAAATAAATAAAAATGTTGAGAAAAAAGAAAAAAATTAAAAAAAAAAGGTACAGGTTGATATTATCTTTCTTCTCCACTGCCATTCTTTTCCATCATTCTTCCAAGGCTGTTAAATCCATTCTTCCTTTGTGACTCATGTTATTCAGCTATACCACTTTTTTCCATCTTAGTATGATCTTCCCTGAGACCTAAATCATTTCTGCACAATGCACTTGACTTGACCACTCTATCTGAATGATCACAACTAGGACAACTTTATTGTGAGAATGTAACTACAAATACATCTCCACCCATAGCATTCAACATTTTCTGTTTCCTGTCTTCTTTATGCTCACTTCAGATGCATTGTCACCTGACATTGTCAATATTTTTATTGAGATATAATTGGCATATAACATTGTGTAAGTTTAAGATGTGCAACATGTTGATTTGATACATTTGCATGTTGTAGTATGATTACCATCTTAGCATTAGCTAACACCTCCATCGCAATCACATAATTATCATTTCTTTTATTGGTGAGAACATTTAAGATCTTGTCTCCTAGCAACTTTCAAGTATATAATACAGAGTTGTTAACTATAATTACAGCGCTGTGCATTAGATCCCCAGAATTTATTCATATTCTAACTGTAAGTGTAACCCTTTGACCAACATTGCCCCTATCCCCTTCCCCCTAGCCTCATAATCACCATTTTACTCTGTTTATGAATTCAGCTTTTTTAGATTTCACATACAGTGAACTCAGAAGGTCTCTGTGTTTCTCTGACTTATCTCACTTAGCATACTTCCCTCAAAGTCATCCATCCTGTCTCACTGTCAAACTGTGCCCTTTTTTACTTTCTTCTCTTTATCTTTTATTCATATGTTTATCATAAATTTTATTCCATTTTGCTTCCCTTTCCTTCTATTTTAGCAGTTCTCTAGCCTAATACCAGGAAGCAATATTGTCTCCCACAAGGTCTATTTTTAGGCTCCAGAACACAACTATAGAGGATCCAGACCCACAGAGTTGTGCCATTGTACATTTACCCACTCAAATGGATTAAGGTCACCAAGCAATTCAAAATGTTCCTGATATAAACAACAAACAAAAACCCAAACCAAACCAAACCAAAGAAACCGTCCCACCTCCCAAAAGGAAAGTAGGAGCAAATATTCCTATGTTCCTTATAGCACTATTCAATCATTTATTGCAATTCTTAGACTCTAGTCATACTTGTTCAATTTTAGCAGATAGCTGTGCCTATGACCTCATAGAAAAAGATAACTTTTGTGTGAATTTGCTTCTCCAGCTTGGAATTATAACTATAGTTTCTAGAGTGTAATGTTCTCTCAGGGACTATGCAGTATTCCTTTTCTCTTATCTGTGGTATCCTCAAATCTGCCTTCACCAACTCCCCTCATATAGCCTATAAACTCTAATTTCTCAACACGGTTTTCCCTTCATTTTTTCAAAGAATATTTATTAGAGAGCAACTCCAAGTCAGGTTCCTTATCATTCTAGGGTCTTGGTGTTTGGTATTGTACAGAGCCAAACTTTCTACTTTATAAGATATACCAAAGTATACACACACACACATACACCCCCACACACACACACACACACGGGAATCTTTTCATTTACCACTTCTTTATCTACAGTTCCAACAAGTTTCTAGGAAATCTTATGTTGCATTATTAAAGTAGTAAAAGTGCATTTTTAAACATAGAAATGGCCCTGGAAAAATAGTAAAATACCAATAAAAGTATCAATTATTAACAATTTAGTATAAAGTGTTTTCAGCAAAATTTTTTACAAGGTTGAATATAATTTTGGAGAGGTATCTGTGGGATGTTTAATTAGATTTAGGTTCCAGTGATCATTCTTAATTAGGAGAGACCCCCTTGGGGTACCTGGGTGGCTCAGTTGGGTAAGTATCCAACTCTTGGAACTGGTTTAGATCATGATCTCACAGTGCTGTGAGTTCAAGCCCCATGTCTGACTCTGCTCCGGCAACACGGAGCCTGCTTGAGATTCTCTGTCTCCCCCTCTTTCTCTGCCCTTCCCCTACTCGTACCATCTCTGTATCTCTCAAAATAAAGAAGTAAACTGGAAAAAAAAGGAGAGAACCCCTTGCCACGTACCTTGCTCAGTCCGGAACTGGTCCATGCAAGTACCATAAATAAGTGTACTGAAGGGGTGAACAAGAGAGAAATTGGAACCACAAGGATGTTGGTGATAGACTCCTTTTATTTTACAGATCTATCCAGAACAAGCTTAACCCTGAGTAGATTTTATACTCATTGTTTGTATCATTATCTTTGGAAACCCCAGATAATATTCAGATTTCTAGACCCAACATTGGGCCTCTGGAACTAAACTCATTAAGTGTAGGAATTGAGAAATTGTAATTTTAACCAGCTCCTGTGGGGTTTTTATGTACATAGGTTTTGATAGCCATTGTATTAAGTAGTTAACATAATAAATATAAGATAAGATATTTGGATTTAGTCACTGCTTTTGAGACTTTTGTCTGCCACTCACATTCTTAATATTTACTTCACCATTTTTCTAGTAATTATTTTTAATTCTGTCACAGTGATCAGCATTAGCTATTAATATATACTATTTTGAATGTTGGAAAAATAAATCAAATTATAAATGTGTGATTACTATTCATTTTATCAATCTTAAGTTTGATTTGGCATGTCATTAATATGCTAAAATTTTGTTTAAATGATAATGCTTACCTACCATTTATAATGGCATTAGTTCTGATTTTAGTAGACAGTGAGCAATAATGTTATAATGAAAACTAAGCAATTGTTGGTATTGCCAAAATAACATTCTGGAAAATGCAGATGATTACTATTTGTTGGGGTTTCAAATGATAAACAAAGAGAATATTTATACCATTTAAGCTATGTTTGAATAACCACATTTTGAAAGTTCACATATGACCATTAAAATGCATTTGGAAGCAAAGTTGTGAAATTTTATTTTCTACCAATAGCTTGGGAGAAAATAAATTGAATACAAATACCTGATATAAAATCACAGTTTCTATGTGAACATTTACATCTATGAAATACTAGGAAAAGGTGGTAGTATTGAAAACGATGCTGAAAAACAATACAAGATCCAAGAGGGGTAAAAAAAGTAAAACGCTGATCAATATAGGAAATTTTTCATAATTTGCTTAAAATAGTATAATTTATGGGAAACTGTTTTCAAGAACATTGGGTAAGAAAATATTTTATTTTTATTTTTTTAACATTTAAAGTTTATTTACTTTATTGACAGAGAGAGAGAGAGAGAGAGAGAGTGAGAGTGAGTTCAGGGGAAGGGCAGAGAGAGAGAGAGGGAGAGAAAATCCCAAGCAGGTTCTGCATTATGAGCACAGAGCCTGATGTGGGGCTTGAACTAAGGAACCATGAGATCATGACCTGAGCCTAAGTGAAGAGTCGGACACTCAACTGACTGAGTCACCCAGGTGCCCTGAAAATATTTTTAAATAGAACACAAAAATGTATGGACTGGAAAAGAGGTACATTGGAACTGTCATTTTGTGTTCATCAATTGACAACATTAAGAAGGTTGGTGAAATTACAAGCCACATAACAGGAAATATATTTGCAATATATATAAACAATAAAAATCTTAGAAAACATGAAGAACTTGTATAACTCAAAACATAAAAAGAAACCATCCCACCAAAAGTAGGCAAAAGAATTCAATTGTCACTTCGTGAAAAACAGATAGATACCAATAACCAATAAATACATGGAGATTTGTTCAACCCTTTAGCCATCAAAGAAATGCAAACTAAAACTACAGTGAACTATCACCACACACACAATTGAATGACTAAAATATGGACATATATGAATAAACACATGAAAGATTAGGCAATGGTGACTACTGGCAAGAATGTGAAACAGTAGGAAATCTCGCACACTAAAAGTAATAGTATAATCTGGTGTAAAATGTTACCAACTTGTGATAACGTAAACTTATTTGGAAAATTGTCACTATCTTCTAAAACTGAAAATATATATACATTATTATTAAAGCATTTCATTCCCACATATACCACAAAAGTATACACACATGTCACGTAACACATATGCAAGAGTGTCTGTAGCAGCTTTATTTATAACTTCATATTGGAAACCATCCAGATTTCCATCAACTATAAAGTAGTTATATGTTCATAGAATAAATACACAATAGCTATGAAAAAACATTTTTTAAAGAACAGATGAATCTCTCAAGTATAATATTGGGTAAAAGAAACAAACACAAAATAGTATAATATTGTATGATCCTACTTATTATATAAAATCTAAAAACAGACAAAATTTTTATTTTGAAAGAAGCCAGAATAATGATTTCCTTGAGAAAAGAGAACAAGTCTGGCAATTGGGACAGTGCAGAAGGGCCTCCTCTCAGATATTTGTTCCCATTTGTTTAACCAAGTAATGGTTTCATGGTTTTAT
Source organism: Felis catus (assembly GCF_018350175.1). Lineage (NCBI taxonomy): Eukaryota > Metazoa > Chordata > Mammalia > Carnivora > Felidae > Felis > Felis catus. Next base: position 89,023,985 of record NC_058373.1, on the reverse strand, counting down.
TCACTTTGTGATAATTCATTCAGCTGTAGACTTATTGTTTATGCACTTATGAAGACTATAAGTAAAAAGTTAAATAATTTAGAGTGCCTGGGTAGCTCAGTCAGTTAAGCATCTGACTTTGGCTCAGGTGATGTCTCACAGTTCGTGGGATCAAGCCCCAAGTTGGGTTCTGCACGGATAGTGCAGAGCCTGCTTGGAATCCTCTCTCTCCTTGATCTCTGCCCCTTCCTCTCTCATGCACACTTTCTCTGTCTCCATCAAAATAAATAAGTAAACGTTAAAAAGTTTAAAAAAATTTAGCTCAACTTACATTTGTTTTTGTGTAACTTAACAAATATAGCCCAGATGCAGAGAGTTTAATCAACAAACTGGACTGAACAAACTTTATTTATTTATTTGTTTGTTTGTTTGTTTGTTTATTTAAAATGTTTATTTATTTTGAGAGAGAGAGAGAGAGCATGCACACACAAGTGGGGGAGGCAGAGAGAGCAGGACAGAGAGAATCCCAAGCAGGCTCCATGCTGTCAGCACAGAGCCTGATGTGGGGCTTGATCTCACAAACTGTGAGATCATGACCTGAGCTGAAATTAAGAGTTGGATGCTTAACAAACTGAGCCACCCAGGTGCCCCAGACCAAACAAATTTTAAATTTGTGGTATTAATAAAAACAACTTTCTCACTGTCTGACATGGTCCTATGTACACTAGTTTGAAACAAAATAAAATAATGTTAAATTAAGTAAAAAAGATAAGGTGTAAAAAAAATCTCTACCTCTTGTCATTTAACTGAGAATGTAAAGTCCTCTCAGTGATAGTGTACGTGTATATTCTGCTTTAGTAAAATATGCTTCAATTCACAAAATGTTTATTGAATTCTTAATTGTGCAGGAGGCACTGTGATAGGAAGAACAACATACAGTACAGAACTAACACTTTTCTCAAGGAAGCAGCTATCTAAATCAATATTTAAGGAATATTTGCTTTTTTATATTTAATATATTTTCACACTTTAATATATAATTTCAATACAAGGCATAAAGTAATCACTGTTACAAGTTCCAATGTCTGTGTCCTTTATATGTTTAAATAAAAGGGGAAGCTCTTTAAAGGTCAAGTTCATGCTAGTAGTTTTAAAAAAATGTATCAGTGTGAAAGCAATTGAAAAGGATTTTAAAGGATTGGGGAATGGCTATACTTGTTACAGGAAATAATTAAGGGTAAGGGTGAGACAAGGGCACTCCAAGAAAAGATGATTACTTGAGCTGAAAAGGAACTGTTGAAAACTGTGGGATATTTCCAAATAACAGATGGTCATACTGTTTTCCAGCCTTGTAAAATAAAAATATGAGAGAAATATAAGACAAGGTTTGGAAGTTAGTGGGGCTACTTTATAAAGGATTTCTTCTTCCTCTTCTTCCTCTTCCCCCTCACCCTTCACTTCCCCTCCCCTGCCTCTCCCCTTCCCTTCCCCTTCCCCTTCTTCTTCACCCCCACCTGCCCCTCCTTCTCCTCTTCTTCCTCCTCCTCCTCCTCCTCCTCCACCTCCTCTTCCTCCTCCTCCTCCTCCTCCTTCTTCACTAGGGTGAAGATTACCTATTTAATTTGTTAGGCAATAAAGGAATCCCTTTGAAGGGCTTTGGTTTAAGATAATCTGTTTAGTAGTATTAAATTATTAACATTTTTTGGATTAGAAAGGAAGGCTTATAGCAAATTGACCTTTTATAAGGATATAATAATAATCCAGATGAGTGTAAATAATCAAATCACCCTGAATAGTTAAAGCAAATAAAAAAAAAAAAAAATCCAAGGACCATTGTAGATTTAAGGTCCTAGTGTTTCCTTTTGTTTTGTTCTTTTCTTTCTCTAAAATTAAGGCATATTGAACATAACATTATATTAATTTCAGGTGTACAACATAATGATTCATTACATGTATATTTTGCAAAATAATCATCAACATATATCTAGTTGACATTCATCACCACAGAAAGTTATAATTTTTTTCTTGTGATGAGGATTTGTAAGATCTACTCCATATGCAATAAAGCATTATTAACTATAGTCACCATGCTGTACATTACATCCCTCTGACATTTATTTTTTGTAACTTGAAGTTTGTGCCTTTGACCTCTTCCACCCATTTCACCCATCCCAGCAACTCCACCTTGTAACCACCAATCTGATTGTTCTCTATCTATGAACTTGTTTGTGTTTTGTTTTAATTAAAATATTTTTTATCCCATATATAAGAGAAATCATGCCATATTTGTTTTTCAGTCTTACATATTTAACTTAGGATAATACCTTCTAGGTCCATCCGTATTGTCACAAGTGACAAGATTTCATTCTTTTTTTATATGGCTGAGTAGTATTCCATTATATTTATATATACCACAATTTCTTTATCCATTCATCCATCAGTGGATGCTTAGGTTGTTTCCATATCTTGGCTATTATAAATAATGCTGCAGTGAACATAAGGGTCCACATATCTTTTTGAGTTGGTGTTTTATTTGCATGGGATAAATACCCAGAAGTGGAATTCCTACATCATATGGTAGTTGTATTTTTAATTTTTTGAGGATCCTCCATAGTGTTTTCCAGAGTGACTGCACCAATTTCCATTCCCACCTTCAGTGCACTAGAGTTCCCTTTTCTTTGCATCCTTGCCAACGCTTGTTTCTTACCTTTTTTATAATAGCCATTCTACAAAGTATGAGGTGATATCTCACTGTGCTTTTGATTTGTGTTTCCCTGATGATTAATGATGTTGAGCGTCTTTTTATGTACTTGTTAGCCATCTGTATATCTTCTTTGGAAAATGTTCAGATTTTCACTTTTTAATCGGATTGGTTTTTGCTATTGAGTTGTATGAGTTCTTTATATATTTTGGATATTAACCTCTTTCATAATTTGCAAATATATTCTCTTATTTATTAGGTTGCCTTTTAATTTCATTGGTGGTTTCCTTTGCTGTGCAGAAGCTTTTTAGTTTGATGTTGTCCTATGTGTTTATTTTTCATTTGTTGCTTTTACTTTTAGTGTCAGATTCAAAAAAAGTCATTGACAAGATATGTGTCACTGCCTAGGTTTTCTTTGAGGACTTTTATGGTTTCAGGTCTTACATTCAAGTCTTTAATCCATTTTGAATTTATTTTTGTGTATAGTGTAAGATAGTGATCCAGCTTTAGTCTTTTGCATGTGGCTACTCAATTTTTGCAGCACTTCAAAATTTTTTTTTTGTTGTTGTTTATTTATTTTTGAGAGAGACAGTGTGAGCAGGAAAGGGGTAGAGAGAAAGGGAGACACAGAATCTGAAGCAGGCTCCAGGCTCTGAGCTGTCAGCACAGAGCCTGATGTGGGGCTTGAACTCATGGACCATGAGATCATGACCTGAGCCGAAGTTGGCCACTTAACCAACTGAGTCACCCAGGCGCCCCTGCAGCACTGTCTTTTGACACTGTCTTTTGACCCTGCAGCACTGTTCTTTTCCAATATATGTTCTTGGTTCCTTTGTTGTAAATTAGTTGACCATGTATGTATGGATTTATTCCCAGGCAGTAGTCTGTTCTATTGGTCTATTTCTGTTTTTATGCCAACCATACTGTTTTAATTAGTATAACTTGTAATAGAGCTTGAAATCAGAAAGCATGATGTTTTCAGCTTTGTTTTTTCTGAATATTGCTTTGGCTATTTGGTGTGTCTTATTGTTCTGTACAAATTTGAGGCTTGTTTGTCCTATTTCTGTAAAAAATGCTAATGGAATTTTCATAGGAATTGTATTGAATCTTTATATTGTTTTGAGTAGTATGGACTTTTAAACAAGATTAGTTCTGATCCATGAGCACAGAATATCTTTACATTTATTAGTGTCTTCAATTACTCTCATTAATGTCATATGGTTTTCAATAAGCAAGTCTTTCATCTTCTTGGTTAAATTTATTCCTAGGCATTTTATTCTTTTTGATGCAGTTGTAAATGGGATTGTTTTCTTAATTTCTTTAAGAACTCTGATAGATGGGTGGCTCAGTCAGTTAAGCATCTGACTCTTGATTGCAGCTCAGGTCATGATCTCACAGTTATGAAATCAAGCCCCAACCTCCTTGTCAAGCAGTGTTGGGCTTTGTGCTGGGTGTGGAGCCTGCCTAAGATTCTCTCTCTCCCTCTCCCTTTGCCTGTCCTGACTCATGCTCTCACTCTCTCAAACAAATAAAACAAAAACAAAGAAAAAAAAAAAACCAAAACAAAAACCCCACCTCTGATAGTTCATTATTAGTGTATAGAAATGCAATAGATTTTTGTGTATTGGTTTTATTTCTTGATGTAGTCTTTAGGGTTTTCTATATATATCATCTGCAAATAGTGATAGTTTTACTTTTTTCTTTCAAGTTTAGATAGCTTTTTTTTTTCCCCTTGACTAATTGTTCTGGCTAGGACTTCTAATGCTATGTTGAATAAAAGTGGTGAGAGTGGGCCTCTGTCTTATTCCTGATCTTAGAGGAAAAGCTTTCAGCTTTTTATCTTTGAGTATGATAGCTGTGGGCTTAACATATATTGCCTTGTTAATAAGGAACATTCCCTCTATACCTGATTTTTGAGAGTTTTTTTTTTCCTATTTCATTTCTTTCTTTTTTTTTTTAAATTTTATTTAAATCCTAGTTAGTTAACATATAGTGTAATAATGGTTGAGGAGTAGAGTTTCGTGATTCATCACTTAAATATAACACCCAGTGCGCATCCAAACAAGTGCCCTCCTTTTTTTCTTTTTAATGTTTATTTATTTTTGAGGCGGTGGGGAGAGGCAGAGAGAGAGACACATACACAATCTGAAGCAGGCTCCAGGCTCTGAGCTGTCAGCACAGAGCCCCACGCAGGGCTTGACCCCATGAACCATGAGATCATGACCTGAGTCAAAGTTGGATTCTTAATTGACTGAACCACTCAGGTGCCCCCCCCCCTTTTTTTAATGTTTACAAGTGCCCTCCTTAATGCCCATCCCCCACCCAAATCCCCTCCAGTAACCTTCAGTTTGTTCTCTGTAATTAAGAGTCTCTTATGGTTTGCTTGCCTCTCTGTTTTTACCTTATTTTTACTTCACTTCCCCTATGTTCATCTTTTGTTTCTTAAATTCCACATGTGAGTAAAATCATATAATAAATCACATGACTTGTTTCACTTAGCTTAATACATTCTACTTCCATCCAGATTTCATTCTTTTTGATTGCCAAGTAATATTCCATTGTATGTATGTACCACATCTTCTTTATCCATTTGTCACTCAATGGCATTTGGGTTCTTTCCATAATTTGGCAATTGTCAGTAGTGCTGCAATAAACATTGGGGTGCCTGTGCCCCTTCAAATCAATATTTTTTGTATCATTTGGATAAATACCTAGTAGAGCAATTGCTGGGTCATGGAGTAGCTCTGTTTTTAATTTTGAGGAACCTCCATACTGTTTTCCAGAGGGGCTGCACCAGTTTGCATTCCCGCCAGCAGTGCAAAAGTGTTCCTCTTTTTCTGCATCCTTGTGAGCATCTGTTGTTTCCTGAGTTGTTAATGCCAGCCATTCTGACAGGTGTGAGGTGGTATCTCATTGTGGTTTTGATTTGTTTTTCCCTGATGATGAGTGATGTTGAACTTCTTTTCCTGTGTCTGTTAGCCATCTGGATGTATTCTTTGGAAAAGTATCTATTTATGTCTTTTACCCATTTCTTCATTGGATTATTTGTTTTTGAGTGTTGAGTTTGGTAAATTCTTTAGAGATTTTGGATACTAAGCCTTTATTTGATATGTCATTTGTGAATAACTTCTTCCATTCTGTCAGTTGCCTTTAAATTTTATTTTATATTTATTTTTTAATTTAAATCCAAGTTAGTTAACATATGTGTAATGATTTCAGGAATTGGATTTAGTGATTCATCACTCATATATAACATCAGGTGCTCATCCCAGCAAGTGCTCTTGTTAATGACCATCGCCCATTTAGCCCATCCCCCCCCCAAGACACCACCACCAACCCTTAATTTGTACTCTGTATTTAAGAATCTCTTATGGTTTATCTTCCTCTCTGTTTTTATCTTATTATTGCTTCCCTTCTCCTATGTTCATCTGTTTTCTTAAGTTCCACATATGACTGAAATTGTATGATACTTGTCTTTCTCTAAATGACTTATTTCGTTTAGCATAATACACTCTAGTTCCATCCACGTTGTTGCAAATGGCAAGATTTCATTCTTTGTGATCACCAAGTAATATTCCATTGTATATATAAAAGCATCTTCTTTATCCATTCATTAGTTGATGGACATTTGGGCTTTTTCGTGCTTTGGTTATTGTCGATAGTGCTGCTATAAACATTGGGGTGCATGTGCCCGTTTATCACCATTTTTGTATCCTTTGGATAAATACCTAGTAAAATTGCTGGGTCATAGGGTAGTTCTATATTTTTATTTATTTTTTAAAAATTTTTACTTCTTTATTCTATTTTAATTTGTATCTAAGTTAGTTAGCATATAGTGCTATAATGTTTTCAGGAGTAGATTCCAGTGATTCATCCCTTATGTAATAACACCCAAGTGCTCATCCTAACAAGTGTCCTCCCTTATGCCCCTTACCCATTTAGCCCATCTCCCCACCCACAACCCCTCCAGAAACTCTCAGTTTGTTCTCTGTATTTAAGAGTCTGTTTTTATATTATTTTTGCTTCCCTTTCCTTATGTTCATCTGTTTGCTTCCCTTCCCTTCCCCTCCCCTGTTCTCTTCTCTTTCCTTCCTCATTCCTCCTTCCCCTCCCCTCCCCTATTGTCTCCTCGCCTCTCCTCCCCTCCCTTCCCTTCCCATCCCCACCTCCAGTCCTCTCCTTTCCTCTTTTCTTTTCCTTTCTATGTTGTTGTTGTTGTTGTTAGTGTTGGCATCCTTGTCTGGTTTTGGTTTCAGGGTAATTCTGGCCTCCTAAAATGAGTTTGGAAGAGTTCCCTTCTCTTCTGACTTTTGAGAGTTTGAGAGGGTTGCTAATACTTTTTCTTTGAATTTTTGCTAGAGTTCACCAGTGAAGCCTCTGGTCCTGGACTTTTGTTTGTTGGAAGGTTTTTGATAATTGATTCACTATCCTTGAAAGTAGTCAGTGTTTTGGTTTTATTTTTCATCATGATTCAGTCATGGTAGGTGGTATGTTTCCAGAAGTTTATCCTTTTTTACTTTGTTATCTAATTTGTTGGTATATAATTGTTCCTAGTAGTGTCTTATATCCTTTGCATTTTTTTGATGGCATTTCTCTTTCATTTCCGAATTCATTTATTTGAGTCCTCCCCCCACCCTGCCTTTTTGTTTTTTTCTGGTGAAGCTGACTAACTGTCAATTTTGCTTATCTCTTCAAAGAACTACCTTTTATTTTCAGTGATCTTTTCTCTTGTCTTTTTGGCCTCTATTTCTGTTCATGTATTTCTTCTCTAATCTGTGTTATTTCCTTCTTTCACTAACTTGGGATTTGTTTGTTATTCTTTTTCTAGTTTTTTTTTTTTTGAGGTATAAAGTTAGATTAATTTATTTGAGACTTTTCTTTTTTCCTGAGGTAGGTATTTATCACTATGAATTTTCCCTCTTAGAACTGCTTTTGCTGCATCTCATAGATTTTGGTATGTTGTATTTCCATTTTTTCATGGTATTTTTTTATTTCTCTTTTGATTTCTTCTTTGACCCATTGGTTGTTCAATATGTTATTTAATTACTACCTATTTGTGAATTTTCCAGTTTTCTTTGTGTAGTTATTTTGTAATTTCCTACCATTGTAGTCATAAAAGTACTTGATATAACCTCAGTTCTCCTAAATTTATTAAGACTTTTTTTATGGCCTAACATATGATTAACTTGGAAAATGCTTCATGTGTGCTTGAAAATAATGCATTCTGTTGCTTTTAGATGTAATTTTCTATAAATATCTTTGAAATACCTCTGGCCTAATATGTCATTTAAGGCCAATTTTTCTTATTGATTTTCTGTTGCAATGATTTATCCATTCATGTAGGTGGGATATTAAATCTCATACTATTATCGTATTTCTATCTATATCTCCTTTTATTGTGTTAACATTTGATTTACATATTTAAGTGTTCCTGTTGTGGATTCATGAATATTTATAAATGTTATATCTTCTTGTTGGATTGACTCTTTTATCATTATGTAATTCTCCTCTTTGTTTCTTATTATCACCTTTTATTTTAAAGTCTGTTTTGTCTAAGTATAGCTACTTCAACTTACTTTTAGTTTCCATTTGCATGGAATGAATACCTTTTTTCATCCCTTCTCTCTCATTGTGTGTATGTTCTTACATCTGAAATGAGTCCTTGTAGGCAGTATATAGATGGGTCTTGCCTGTTTTCCTTCCCTTCCCTTCCCTTCCCTTCCCTTCCCTTCCCTTCCCTTCCCTTCCCTTCCCTTCCCTTCCCTCCCCTCCCCTCCCCTCCCCTCCCCTCCCCTCCCCTCCCCTCCCGTTTCTTCTTTAAGTCCATTCAGCCATTCTGTGTCTCTTAATTGGAGAATTTAGTCCACTTGCGTTTAATTTTAATTCTTTATATATGTATTTATTTTTGAGTGAGAGAGAGACAGAACACAAGGGAGGGGTAGTCAGAGGGAGAGGGAGACACACAATCCAAAGCTGGCTTCAGGCTCTGAGCTGTCAGCACAGAGCCCAACATGGGGCTCAAACTGAACAGCCATGAGATCATGACCTGAGCCGAAGTTGGATGCTTAACTGACTGAACCACCCTGCCACCCCATAGTCCACTTACATTTAAAGTAACTATTGATAGGTATTGATTATTGCCATTTTTTGTTAATTGCTTTCTGATTATTTGTGTAATACCTCTCAGTTTCTTACTTGTCTTGATCTCTGTCTTTGGGGTTTGATTATTTAGTAGTATGCTTATATTACTTTATCTTTTGTGTTTAATATAGTTTTTTTGCTTTGTGGTTACCATGAGCCTTACACATAACAACTTATACCTATTACAGTTTATTTTGATAACAACTTAAGCTTGACTCCATTGTAAAGCTCAACATTATTACTCTTTCTCCTGACATTTCATGCTTTTGATGTCATATCCCATCTTTTTATCTTGTGTATCCCATAACTAATTATTGTAATCACAGTTACTTTTGCTACTTTTATCTTTTATTCTTCGTACTAGCTTTATAAATGATTAATTAATCCACTATCTTTACTATATATTTACCTTTCCAGGGAGATTTATTATTTCATATGTGTTCTTTTTACCTATTAACACCCATTCTTTTAAGCCTAAAGGAGTCTCTTTAAAATTTCTGTTAAGGCTGTTATTATAATTGTAATTAAATTTTAATTATTTAATTATTTTAAAAAATTCTTCAAATATCAATGTGACCAAATGTGATTGCCCTAATTTTTTTTCTATCTAAGATCTTTTTTTTTTTTAATTTACTCTGTCTCCTTGGCATCTTACTTCAGAGAAAGTTGTATATCATCTCATTTTATGGTAAAGGTTTTTAGCTCATTTCTGTGTTGAGACCTACTCATTATCCACTTCTTGTAGGAGCATGGTCTGATGTGAACCAGGTCTGTTTCTTGAACTTTTGAGTTTCCCTCCATTTTAGATCCTCTCCCTTGTATGTCAAATAAGCATATTTACTTTCCAAAGTTTCAAAACTGCTCTGCTATTCCTTGGCTTGCCACATTTCTATTCATTCAGTGAAAAACTTTTCCAAAGACCAGAATTTATTTAAGTTTACCTTCTTGCCATCTTCTTACTCTTCAAAATTTTATAATATAAATTATGTTACTGTCACTCTAATGCAATTCCACTCTGAAATCATTAGTCATTGTAGTCTTCTAATGGAAGATCTTTTGTAATCCTTCCTTATTTGACTTTCTTTAATACATATGTCTGTTAATTACCCTCTCCCTCTTGAAAAACCAATTTTAGTTGGGCTTAGGCCTAGATGTCTTCCAGACTGTCTGATGGTTCTTTCTCTTATTTCAGATTCTATGTTGGGCCTTCTCTCTACGCTCTTCCACTGCTTGTTAATTAGGTCATATCAACTACCATTTTTTGTGACACTCTCATGCATTTTTTTTTCTATTAAATTCCATCATGAATGAAAATTTGCATTTGTATTAACAGCTTTATATAAATAATTTACTTTTCAAACAATAAATCTATAAACAAACTTTTTTTTCGTTTCAATATCTGATATTCCTCTAGCTTATTTATGTTCCCTAAATGACACCACTATTTGTCTTGCCTTTACTGTTCATTTTGTGTATTTTGAAACTGTTATGTCTCAAAGGATTAGTGAGAGAGACAGATAGGTAAATTCTAGAATAGGACGAAAGCAGATTAGAGTTGGAGTTGGGGACTGTGCCTATGTGATCACAGGGCTTTGAGAAACTTTATGGGATGTAGCTAAAAATCCATCAATTGGAAGAATAGATGGGATAATCATTTAGCCAACATCTTTAGTGCTTGTTGGATAAGAATTGTTCTCCTTGTTAACTCTTCCAGACCTCTGAGTTGTAAGCACCTGAGTGGCTGGGGATTCTGCAGTTACTGGGTTCCCATATCTCTGAGAAGCCTCAGGACACAAAGGCTCATAACAGGCAGCAAGGCAGTACACTTGAGTTACACTTACAAGAAATTGGCATATGCTGGCTAAAAACGCTTGGAGTTAGGTGGTTGCCAGAACAAGAGATGAATGCAAAGAATGTGAAGCAGTGCAAAAGAAATATTTGGCCCATTGCGATTATCCTACATTCTCACAGACCAGATTACTTTTCATTTCCCAAACCTGATCTCTCCTTTCCCACTTGCTTCTTTTCATCAAGCAAATCTGTTCTTTCAGGTGGCCTTCCCAGTTCTGCCTATTCTAATCCTGGCTATAATTTAATTCTCAGCTGAAATGATCCTTCCTTGACTTTGTTCCGTTAATAAGAAGCCATTTACTCCTATTAACTCTTATATCCCAGTAAGGGATCTCTGGTTGCCCTAATGAAATGATCCTGGTTAAAGACAAGAATTTTCTTTCTTTCCTTTTCGTGTGTGTGTGTGTGTGTATGTGTTTTGTAGCATTTGATTCAATCCCAACTTGTGAGTTTGGAAGGCCCCTATGCTCACCATTATATCACCAATACTCAATTTTGAGTTTGGAAGAATTTGTCATCTTGATATTATACTTGTAACCAGTCAGTAATTCTATTTCAGCCTCAACTATTTCATCTACATAATCTGGTTTAGTAATATCTATTTTGCTGGGTTATTTCAAGCTTTAAATAATAAACTATAAGTAATGTGCTTACACAGAATGAATGCCCTTTGCAAGTTCTCTTCCCATGTACAAGGCCACAAGGCAATTGATTTTTTTTTTAATGATCCTCTGAAGTAATTCATTACAAATGTAGTTGTTCACAGCTAAGCAATGTTTTGCTCTTCAGTGGGGATGACAGTTTATCTGATTCCCTGATTGCTACAGAGACCATATAGTAATGATTGTGGGGGGAGGGGGGTGCAGCCTTGGGATAAAGCTGATTTTGAGGCAGATAGCAGAGAGCAGAATAAAATCAACCATCCTGCTTCTAGAGTCTGCTCTACCTCCAAACTTGTAATTATTTTGTGAAATAATGCATCTCCTAATTTTTCAGGCCTGCTTGATTTGGGTTTCTGGTTCTCAGTGTTTAAAGTATTTAAAATGACACATACTTCAACTTAGCTCTACTGATGTTTAGTATTTTCATTTATCTCAGGCTCTCCTGTTGTCCCTTTTATAAGGTCAAGTGTTGACAAACTATTAAACTACAGGAAACACAAAAGCCTTAGAGAAATGGGACTCAACATGCAGGTTGGGACAACTCAGGGCCCCTCCACTGTGCACAGCATTTGTCTGCTTTCAAGGTTCCCCACAGCATCTGAAGCTTTACATCCCTGGAGGTGACTGCCCATATGTTCACCTTTATTACCAACCTGCAGTTTCCAGGCATCTGTTAATTACAATTTTCAGTCTCAATGGTGATTTCATTTCTGTAAAAAAAAAAAAAAAAAGACTTTTTGCTGCTTATTAATTTAGAATGGCTTGTACCACAGTGTAGAGCTTGCATATGGGTTTATTAAAAGAATCTGTATGGCCAACTAATCTTTGACAAAGCAGGAAAGAACATCCAATGGAAAAAAGACAGGCTCCCTAACAAATGGTGCTGGGAGAACTGGACAGCAACATGCAGAAGATTGAAACTAGACCACTTTCTCACACCATTCACAAAAATAAACTCAAAATGGATAAAGGACCTGAATGTGAGACAGGAAACTATCAAAACCCTAGAGGAGAAAGTAGGAAAAGACCTCTCTGACCTCAGTCATAGCAATTTCTTACTTGACACATCCCCAAAGGCAAGGGAATTAAGAGCAAAAATGAACTACTGGGACCTTATGAAGATAAAAAGCTTCTGCACAGCAAAGGAAACAACCAACAAAACTAAAAGGCAACCAACGGAATGGGAAAAGATATTTGCAAATATGACATATCAGACAAAGGGCTAGTATCCAAAATCTATAAAGAGCTCACCAAACTCCACACCTGAAAAACAAATAACCCAGTGAAGAAATGGGCAGAAAACATGAATAGACACTTCTCCTAGAAGACATCAGGATGGCCAACAGGCACATGAAAAGATGCTCAACGTCGCTCCTCATCAGGGAAATACAAATCAAAACCACCCTCAGATATCACCTCATGCCAGTCAGAGTGGCCAAAATGAACAAATCAGGAGACTATAGACGCTGGAGAGGATGTGGAGAAACGGGAACCCTCTTGCACTGTTGGTGGGAATGCAAATTGGTGCAGCCACTCTGGAAAACAGGGTGGAGATTCCTCAAAAAATTAAAAATAGACCTACCCTATGACCAAGCAGTAGCACTGCTAGGAATTTACCCAAGGGATACAGGAGTACTGATGCATAGAGGTATTGTACCCCGATGTTTATAGCAGCACTCTCAACAATAGCCAAATTATGGAAAGAGCCTAAATTTCCATCAACTGATGAATGGATAAAGAAATTGTGGTTTATATACACAATGGAATACTACGTGGCAATGAGAAAGAATGAAATATGGCCCTTTGTAGCAACGTGGATGGAACTCGAGAGTGTGATGCTAAGTGAAATAAGCCACACAGAGAAAGACAGATACCATATGTTTTCACTCTTATGTGGATCCTGAGAAACTTAACAGAAACCCATGGGGGAGGGGAAGGAAAAGGAAAAAAAGAGTTTAGAGTTGGAGAGAGCCAAAGCATAAGAGACTGTTAAAAACTGAGAACAAACTGAGGGTTGATGGGGGCTGGGAGGGAGAGGAGGGTGGGTGATGGGTATTGAGGAGGGCACCTTTTGGGATGAGCACTGGGTGTTGTATGGAAACCAATTTGACAATAAATTTCATATATTGAAAAAAAAAGAATCTGTAGAGCTAAGGGGATTGGAAGGTTATGTGTGCTCTTAAGAGGTCAGGAATCAGGTTGTGTTCATGTGTGCTTATTGTTCGTTCTCAGAACAATAAAGTAAACAGATTCTTCTGAGAGAAAAGGAAGTTTTTTTTTTTTTTTTTGAGAAAAGGAAGTTTAAATACTGTAGAATTAGCTTTGCTTCTATCTGGATCCCTTATGTCTTCTTAACCTCAAAGAACATGTCACGGAATTTGTAGGGGGATACTGGCAACATATAAAAGGCTAGAGGCCACAGAGCTACAGATGTTCCCCAATCTTATGCAAAATGATTCTTCATGGTGGTTTCCTTTTTGCAAAGCTTCCAGCTCATTCTGTAGCAACACCTGATCAGATAGCGGTGCCTGCAACATTCTTGGCTGTCCTTTCTTTCCTTGTTACCTTCTCTTGTCAGAGTAGTTGAGTTATCAAATGGTATAAGTGTTATGTCAATACCGTTTCCAATATAAAACACTAGCCATGCAAAGGCTAAGGGAAATTGTTTTCCAACTAACTGCTGGCAGCCTGCTCTTATAGATTAAGACCAGGTCTCTCCACAAAGCACTGAAGCAGCAAATTTAAAAGGAGGCAAATAGAACATAGACTATTTGGCATCAGAGATAAAACAGTTCATTACCTGGTTAATGTTTGCATTTTCCTGGTATAGAGCAAGCATAAAATTACAGATAACAAAGTGACATTTAATAGGCACTGGACATTTCAAGAGAAATGTGGCTTTTAAAGATGTTTCTCTTTCATTCCTGGAAAAATTAAGGAAAGGAGAAGGATTATTGTATCAGGTACAAACCTCAAAGGCAGAAAATGTAGGGGAAATAAAGTCTAGCTTCATGAATTATTAATTATAGAAATCTGGCCAAGCCACTTTCTTCCTTGCAGGGACTTAATTTTCAAGTTTATTATACACAAATTAAAATGCTTGTGTTCTCTACTACACAGGGCTGTGGCAAAAAATGAAATGAAATCACATATGTAAAAGTGCATTAAAAACTAAAGCACAACTCCAAAATTTAAGCCACTCTCTTATGTGCAGATCCACTACATTACACTAAATGTGTAACCTCAGTGTAATAACCTGAGAGCAACAAAAACACAGAACACGCAGCTGAGAGAGATTGTCATGATTCACAAAGACATTACGTTTAATCTAACCCAGACTTTCAGAGTGAAGAGGCACTTTAGAAACTATCTAGTCCATCCAAAGCTAGTCCTGTACGTCTTTGTCAAAGAACTTTTCTGCCTGTATTTGGACAAATCCCATAATAGGGAGTTCGGTATTTATTTGAGCCCATTCTATGCTCTCGATGTGAACGGTATCATTATGTGCATAAAGCACAGAGTTTTATTAGGAAGGGGTTCAAGCCATTGCTTTCCACTTATTGTTTTCCTAATACTGGGTAATTTAGTCTTAGATTCAACTATCTCATTAATACAAGTATAATAATAATGTTACACATGTCACATAGTTCTATGCCTACCTAAGTCCTTTCCACATGCTAGTGATTATGCTCAAGTGAGACATCATGCCATCTTACTAGGTATGTTGTCTTATTTATTGACTGAACATATGCAGTGATAATTTACCAAAGATGGTATGTGCCATTTATATCATCTTAAATAAACCTTTCAGTCATACAATTCATAAATTTTATCTTGAACAAAAAAGGTTACTCATTCCATTGAGAGAAAATGAAGGATTACATATGAACTATGAAATCCCCTTAACATAACTTAAATGCCACAGTGCATTTTCTTTAAAAGATAATGCAGGAAACAAGAAAAAAGAAAGTGTTTGGACATTGTTGATCTTAGAGGAGATCATTACTAGAGTATAGCCTAGTAATGTTACTTTCAAAAGGGGGATGCTAAAATTATTTGACATGACTAGTTACAGGCTGAAGTGAACTAAAATTGTAATGTAGACTATTTATCCTTGTCACTTTTTGGTCTCTTGCCTTCCTCTTGATTCTCTGTGACGGTCAGACTTCTCACTTGCCCACTCCCTTTCCATACCCTAAGCAAGGAACTTCTCTCATTCCATCATAGGAACCTCAGTTAAATTTATGTACATCAACAAATCGAACTAATTTCTTTTTTTAAGTTTATTATTTATTTTGAGAGAGAGAGAGTGCACACACAAGTGGGGGAAGAGCAGAGAGAAGGAGAGACGGAATCTCAAGCAGGCTCTGTACCATTGGCACTGAGCCCGATGCGGGGGGGGGGGGGGGCTCACATTCATGAACAGTAAGATCATGACCTAAGCTGAGATCAAGAGCTGGACGCTTAACCAACTGTGCCATCCAGGCACCCCAACAAATCAAACTCATTTCATTTGTGTGGTTAGGTAATTAACCTCCTAAAGTCTTCATTCAGTTACTTCATCTAAAAAACAGTGACAGTAATGTCACAGATTTAAGAATTAAATAAAGAAATCCATATAAAGCATTTAGCATATTTTCATACTCATAGCTTTCATGATTTCTAGATATAATTACAATATCATAATTTGGATACAGTTTTCTATTATGCTTTCAAAAGTTAGATCACCAAATGAAAAGAGCTTTAGAACCAGAATGACTGTATTTGAAACTTGGATTTATAAATTACTTGTATGGCATTAGACATTATTTCAATGCTGTAATTTTCAGCTCTTATATATTTGCAAAGCAGGGAGAATAGTATGTACCTCACAGTGTTAACTGTGACAGTTAGATGAGAAAATCCTTTTAAAGAGATTAGCACAGTAAATGCTCATAGTAAATAAATAAATACTATTTATTGTCACTGTAATAGTGTAAGAACAATTTTATATTGTGTTTTCTTAACAGTGAAGTGTGAAAATAGAAAATGCTGATTTTGTATTTTGCCTGCTACTAAAAAAAAATGACATCCATAGCTATAGGGAAAACAACAATAACAGCAAAACATTTGCACAGGAATTAGGAGAAAATTCATTTTTCTGAACTTCTTATTCATCGTCTATTTCTGCTTCCAGAAAATGTGACTTAGGTTAGTATTTCTGCATCATCTGTTTAGCTTATCAAGGAATGATAGAGATCTTACTGTATTTTTGTGGGGAGGAGATGATGGAGACAAAAACGTGTCTTGATGGAATGACCACACCTTCCAACTGCATTATTCCTTAACATATGGTGTTATTGTATTCTTATGAATCGTTTTCAGCTTGCCTCTGCCATCCTCTTTCTGAGTGATTCAGTACAAATGAGGTGATGTGAAGTATTTGCTCTTTTACTCTCCCTAGCTCTTATAGGTGCTATATAGCTGGGCAGAGTATAGGGATGATTTGCAAAGTTGAATTGAGTAGCTTAATAGTGATAATGCAAAAGAGTGAGTAGTAGACCACTCCGTCATTGAATATTTATCACAGTATCTCAAATTTCTTTTTTTTTTTTTGACTTTTTTTTTAACCTTTTATTTATTTTCGAGACAGGGAGAGACAGAGCATGAACAGGGGAGGGTCAGAGAGAGGGAGACACAGAATCTAAAACAGGCTCCAGGCTCTGAGCTGTCAGCACAGAGCCCGATGCGGGGCTTGAACTCACGGACCGCGAGATCGTGACCTAAGCCGAAGTCGGCCGCTTAACCGACTGAGCCACCCAGGCGCCCCAACACAGTATCTCAAATTTCTTAACTGCATTTTTATATTGTTTAAAATTCTCTATAATATTTTAAATTATTTAGGTAATTTGTATATTCACCTTTTATCATAACAAAATAGATATAAGAATTTTTTAACTATTTACACACAATAAAGATTTGAGACATTCCTACAATTGTTAGGGTATGAAGAGTTAATGTTTGATTGAGTTGCTTGTAATTAATAAAAAATTATATCAAATTAGTATAGATGCTGTATATTGAGATGTTACTTTATTCTTTTATCTATACTTAGTCATTGAGAGCTAGGAGTGATTTCTGGGAGAAGTTCCTATTTAAAAATTACAAATGATTGTATCCAACCCACTTTTTTTTTTTTGTCTGCTGAGCTAGGTGGGAAAGAAGTTATTGGGGTGGGAGTATATATAGATAAATGCAGAACAATCAAGAAGAATGCTTAATGTAGGAAAAAGGAACGTTGGAAACACTGTGTAAGAGTTGTCATTGTCTAGCTGCCTAGCATCTGAAAATCCTTAATATATTTAGGCATTTGCTGTCAATCATTCATTTACAAATTAATTTAACAAATATATGTAGTACTAACTATGTGAACATTGGACTGGATGTACAGTAGTGGCATGATAGGCAAAGTCACTACCTCCACTGACTCACATTCTGGAGGTTTATTTTAGAAAACGAGAGGCCACCACCTGTTACAAACAAAAGAAAGATGTTCTGATTGCAACTCCCCTCAGCCTTCACCATGCACACATACATGCACAGACCCTCTCCAGCATGGGCAAGAGCTTCAACCTAGCCTTGCCCAGTTAGAAACAATCATCCAGGATTTTGAATTAGCAGCTACCTATGCAAAGGAACAAGAACACTAGCAAATCCATTCTAGTCATGTTATTAATGAAGATCATAACACCCAACTATGTGTCTAAAAAATAGATCCCCTATTCTACCCATATAAGGGTTATCACCAAATATATGTATCATATACCCATGTTTAATGATTTATATATTTTTACCACATTCTAAATAATTATTTTTATTCAACCATAAGATTTCCTCTTTTATATATTTTTTACATATGAACATTTTTTTCACTTTTGTAAGTGTCTTTACAAATTTTCCATCTTGAAAAAAAAGTAAGCTTACTTCTACATACTTCCACAGTTTCCTCATCAATATTGACCTATTAATTAAAAATAATGGTTACCTAAGCATTTATGATAATCAAAAGGGTGCAAACTGGTGGAATAATTGGCCTTGTCTTACTGGGATCCCTAGTGGTGTTTCAGGACATTAAGGTCCCGTTTAATTCCTAACTTATGGAAAATAATGTGTCCTAAGTCATAATGCTTGAAATTTATGATTGTTCACTTGATTCTAAAACCTGAGTTTCTTTAGATTGATAGGCCTTGAAAGAGTGATCAGGTATTCTTGAAGAAAGTTTTTGCTATGACGTTATAGATACATGCTGTGAATCACTTTCTCCAAAGACTCCTATATAACCAACTTCTCAGTTTCTGAGTATATGACTGATATATAGGTGTGTGTGTATGTATATACATACACACACACATATATATTTATATATTTATGATACATACTTATAAATAACATATGGATATATAATAATGTGTATATATAATGTCATGGTGCACATATAATGTAATATTTAATGTAATGATATATATATACTTATATATGTATTTATGAGCATATGTATGCATATTTAAAATTAAATACAAAATGGAGAAAAGACTTAAAAATTCCCTGAGCAGACAAAACCATTTAAGCCACATAGGCAAATCTAAATCTAGATTATAGCCGCAAGTGGCTCTAAAGAAAAATGGAAAGAAAAAGCACTGCTGAAAGCTGAGTTCTGAGTATTACATCTCACTGTTCATCTTAGCTGGCTCTAAAGAATAACTTTAGGATTTTAACCACAAGTCAGGTGAATCAATGTGAGCTATCCAAAATTCAATATGAATATCATGATCCTTATACTTATTGATATAGATATATGAAAAAATATAGTATTTCATGACATCCAAAAGTCTTTGTCATTAGACTGAAAATAAACCTTAGGATTCCATTATTCCTATAAGGGTCATTAAAGATAAATGGGTAAATAAATACAGGCATACATTTTAAGAACAACAGATTATAAAATTCCATCCCACTGATCTACCTATGTAGGAATTATGTGCTTTGTAATTAGATAATCACCCTTTGACTGTTGTAGCTGAAGATACAATAATTATTTTTAAAATAGCCCATTGAGGATACTCAGTATGCATGTTTGCAGCTCCTGGTCTCACACTCAACTGGAACCTGATTGTGAGTAACTTCAGTTAATGAGGATGATGCCTCTGTGTTCTTCCTTGATGGGTGGGCAAACTCATTTAAATGGGATGTGTTGTGAAACACTTCAAGGGTGGTTTTGTTTTTGTTTTTGTTTTAAATATTGTAAAATGGAACTCCCTAGAAAGTGATTTTTAAAATATAGTGTACTTTTAAACAGAAGAAAAATAATTTTCTGGTTGAATTTAATAGCCTGAAGAACTTTTTAAAATCGTAACTTTAATAAATTGAGCATTAATTGTCTAAACCAAAAGCAAACTTCTAAAGATTCTGAAACAAAGCTAACCTGAGGTTAGTATTTGCATACCTAATGGTTTTGTTGGGTTGGTCACAGACTTGTGAAATACAAGATTGGAGCATTAATGACAGAAGTTTGGGCCTAAAGTGTGAGTATATTTGTATTTCATGAATTGCATTTAAAGTTCCTCTTATAGTGAGGGAGCTTAATGCTCTAAGCAGGTGTTGGCAATCCACAGTCTGCAAGTCAAATCTGGCCCATGTTGGTGTTTTTCCTCCACAGAAATGTTTCTAAAGTCCAATAATAAAGAAAATTATCTTGAAAACAAAAAGAATAATGAAAGATAGTAAGAATTTGAAGCATTTAATATTAATTATTTATACATTAGAAAAAATTGAAATTCTGTTCTGAGAATTGAAATTTACAACTGGTTAAATTAATGTATATATTAATATTGAGTTAATACCGATATTATTAATAAGTTATTGCCCATTGAGTAACATGGGACAAGTATATGACATTTTAAGTGAAAGTATTACAAATAGTGTGGTAACTAATTGGTTATATTTACACTGAGGAAAAACTAAAATCATTCAGTTTGGCAATATCTTTGGATATCTAGTTGATTATTTTTCTTCTTTATCCTTTGTGAATTATTCCTCTCCTATGATGAATATGTCTAATATTTAATATTTATAATGGTAATATGTATTTTTAAAGTGTACACAGTAGTGTTCCGAGTATGTATGTGTGAGATAGATTATATATATAATCTATCCATTCCCACTTTTTTGGTAACCTTTGTCAATGTCCATCAAAGACCAGTAGAAACAAATGTTAAAAGATGTTTCTTAAGTGTATACAGTAGTATTTCAAGTATATATGTGTTTGTGTGTGATATATAAATGTTATGTATATATATCCCATTCCCACTTTATTGGTAACCTTTGTCATTGTCCACTAAGACCAGCAGAAGCACACCTGTAGTCAAACAAATTTGGGTTTATTCCTTTTTCTAGGATAGGAGACTGGACACTGGGGTATCATGAGTGTTTCAGTCAGAGCATGTACAGTGGGGAGACTTGTTAAAGGTTTTGGGCTTATATTAGGAGTTTTTGCTGGATTGAGTCATGTATGAAAGTGAAGTTATTTCATATTGAATAATTCAGTAATTTTATAAAAGAGGCAGAAAAAAAAGAGGGGCTAAAGTTGTCTGGATAAAGAAACAGTCATTAATGTTAGGAGAGGAAGATGCTTGATCATTTTTGTGGTTTGCACTGAGTCCTAGTTTTTATTTGTTGAGACGCTATTATATGATGGTTTTGTTATTGTCTTGTTTATTATGGACAGGGTGATTCAAATTAGTAGGAATATTGTAGCCTAGCTGTTAGTACTAGTTGTCAAGGCTGTGTTTTTCTTTTTTACATTCTTTATTGTGGAGGAGTTGTTTTATTTTCTTTTTTTTAATATGAAATTTACTGTCAAATTGGTTTCCATACAACACCCAGTGCTCATCCCAAAAGGTGCCCTCCTCAATACCCATCACCCACCCTCTCCTCCCTCCCACCCCCCATCAACCCTCAGTTTGTTCTCAGTTTTTAAGAATAAACTTATGGTTTGGCTCCCTCCCTCTCTAACTTTTTTTTTCCTTCTCCTCCCCCAAGGTCTTCTGTTAAGTTTCTCAGGATCCACAAAAGAGGGAAAACATAGGGTATCTGTCTTTCTCTGTATGGCTTATTTCACTTAGCATCACACTCTCCAGTCCCATCCACGTTGCTACAAAGGGCCATATTTCATTCTTTCTCATTGCCATGTAGTACTCCATTGTATATATAAACCACAATTTCTTTATGCATTCATCAGTTGATGGACATTTAGGCTCTTCCCATAATTTGGCTATTGTTGAGAGTGCTGCTATAAACATTGGGGTACAAGTGCCCCTATGCATCAGCAGGAGGAGTTGTTTTCAAAGTGTAACATCAACATCAACTGTAAACTTGTTATAAATGTAAATTCTCAAACCCACCCAGATGCGCTGAATCAGAAACTGGAGGTGGAGCCAAACAATCTATGTGTTAACAAACCCTCCAATCCAGGTGATTCTAATGCTAGCTAACATTTGAGAACCCCTGGTGAGATGGTTTTCTGTCCTGACTTCACATTAGAATCACCTGGGAGATGGGGACTTTAAAATCCTACTGATGGCCAGGACCAACCTCTGCCCAATTACAATTAGAATCTCCAGTCTGGGCCTAGGGTTTGGTTATTTTTTTATTTTTTATTTCATTTCATTTTTAAATTTTTTAAGGTTTATTTTTGGGAGAGAGAGTGAGCACGTGCCCACGTGTGCGTGAGTGGGGGGCGGGGCAGAGAGAAGTGGAGACACAAAATCCAAAGCAGACCCCAGGCTCTGAGCTGTCAGCACAGAGCCCGATGAGAGGCTCGAACTCACAGAGCTGCAAGATCATGACCTGAGCCGAAGTCAGATGCTTAACAGACTGAGCCACCCAGGCGCCTCTGGTAATTTTTAAAAAGTTCTTTGCCTATTCAAATGTGCAGTTATATTGGAGAACCTCTGTTCTAGTGTATTTTGGAAATGGAAAGGTATTGTTTAACTTTGGAGAATAATTTTTAAATATCAGTTAAAGATAAAAATGCACATAACATAGAACCAAGCAATTCTTTTTTGAAATATAGCCCATGGAAAATACCTGACATGCACACAAAGTAATCTGAATAAGGAAGTTTATTTTATCACTGTGAGCAATAGGAGAGAGTATAAATATGATATAGTCTAAGCTGAGGGATGGATAAATTATATTTATAAAATGCTACACAACCTTGTATTTAAAATAAACCATATAAACTATATCAATGTGAGTGAATATAGTGATGAATAAATACTGCAACTTGAAAAATACTGCATTCAATTTTAGTAAATCTTAGAAATACACTGAATATTGCTTCATCTTATGTTGGGAACAATGTATTGGATGGTAAAAAATTTAAAGGCAACCATAGGAATGATTTGCACAATCTCAGCAGAGGAGCTACTCCTGTGGGAAGTAGGATGGGGATAGAATTCTGGGAGGTTTAGAAATATCGGTACTATTTCATTTGCCTAAGAAATACGTGAAGCAAATATAGCAAAGTGTGATATTTTTAAATTAGGCCAGAGGTTGCTACTTGGCGTTCTGAGACTACTCTCTTCCTTCAGTCCAGTGCTTGACACCGTCAAAATGGCCTTGTTTCCTTCAAAGCCTCATTTATTAATTCTGCCTAGACTGTGAAGCTGTGTGTTTAACAGTAACTTTGGGAACAACCAGATGGGATTTCAGGGAAAAAAGAAATACCAAATAAAACACAAATTAGAAACTGAATGTTACATATGACTATTTCTGGACTCCAAGATGAGAAAGAAAAAAAATGTCAGAAACCTCATTCAGGATCTCTTAATAGGTAACCCTCAGTGTCTCACCTAGATTGCCCCTTATTTTCCTTCTCTGAGAGCCTCCATCCTTACTCCACCCTCCTGTAGAACATCCTTGTACCCATAGGCGAGGTCTCACCTTGGGATTTGCATACAACTCTCTTCCAACCATGCCTACAGCCATACAACTAACTGCTGTAATCCACATAGCAGGATTGAAGTAGGGGTAGTGCTTCAGGTCAAGGGGGAAGCTTTCAACGAAGTGTTCTGAGTGGGCATTGCTATATTATGTTCAACAATATGGCTTTACTCCTACACCAGCATTCTGTGAAGATATATTTATTCATTTCTTCGTTGGATTTTTAGTTTCTTTTGGAAAACTGTTGAGGAACACATAGACAATCAATCATATACATATATACAAACCCACGTTAAAAAATAATTATTATCCTTGGTGATATTGTAGTCTAAATTTATGTTAAGGAAAATAAACATTTTTCCATGAGATAACAGAATCTTACAAAACTTACCCTGCCTAAGATGTGGATACCATTTTACATTATTATGCAGAGAAATTTCATTGATATTTTCGTAGTCTCCTTTCTCCCTTCATGCAGTGAAACCTAACTGGGCTAAAAGCAATGCGCCGTTACTGTACCATATATCCACAATTGCTCCCATTTATAATATAAAGACAAGAGGAATGTTTATACATACATACATATATATATATATATATATATATATATATATATATATATTCTCTTTAACTTCAACCAGAAAATATTTTTAGGGTGATTTTATTTCTAATATTTACTAATCTCTCGAATTGGTAGGAAACTAGAGTAAAAATTTATTTTTTTCATTTTCCAGTAATTACCTTACAACTTTAGAAAAAATACATATTTTAATAAATAAGAGGAAATATGTTAACATTATGGAAGAATTATTAATGATTTTTATTTTCTTTTTAAAAATCAGTATATTTTTCAATTTTTGTAACAATAATTACATATCTTGGATTATCAATGAAAATGTTACAAAAGTAATTCATAGGAGGCCCAATTATAGACATAAGTGTATTACTTATTTATTTAAAATTCATTTTGATCTCTATCTGTATAGCAGTCATCATGTCTGTAAAATAGAATGATAACCCATGGCCCTTTAAGGAGCTTACTGTCTGAAGGTAGACACATAAAAAGGACTAATCTTGGGTGCATAGGAAAATGTGTCTGTCTCTTTGTATTTGTAACCTCCTCTAGCACTATCTCTATTTATAAAGGAGTTGTTTTATAAAAAGGAGATAACTATCTTTTCTTGTAGACTTTTTAAAGACTGTTTTCTAGATTAGTGAATACCTTGGTGTGGCTTTTCAAGAATGAATAAGAACAAGCCAAAGCGTAGGAAACATAGGGATGACTAGAAAAGCATAAAGGAGACAGAATAATAGGGAGAAAAGAAGCACTTTAACCACTCAGTCAAATGAAGATTCTTTGCAGTGTCAAGATACCATAGCTTTCTATTCAGGTCCAGGAACTACCTCTTTGGGTTCTTTGTTGTCAAATGTGTTATTCCTGACAAGTTTTATTTCTCCTGCCATAAGTAAATAGTAGCAACATTTCTTACTTCAACATCATGGCTTTCTTTTTTTTTTTTTTTTTAACTGAAACAACATATATCTTGTCTCTGTCAATCCCTAAAATCTTTTATTTAGTGGAGGTTATATTATTAGTCATGACATTGTGACATTCATCATGCCACAAATGAATGCTGGTTTCCAAAGACTTGTGCTAATATTGTTACTCTGCTTAGTTGATGATGATTACAAATGCTAGTTTTTCACAGACCCTAGAGCAATATTTGAATAATAATTTGTTTTATGGCCATTTTGAATCCACTGTTCATTATTATGTAGCTTGAAGGTAGGACTATGTCTTCTCTTGAACACTTTAGGCTTTTATCACTGAATTCTTAGAATATGTTCTCTTTCAAAGTTGATCTTGTCCCTATATTTCCATATACTGCCACCAGTGGGGAAGACAGGAAAATGTCTGTGAGTAGAGTGAAAAGAATGGTGTCATTCATGTAGCATGGCTAATGACTGACATGGGAGGGAGAGCACGGGTTGGAAGGTAGGCATAGTGTACATGATTCTTGATGCCACTCCTCCCACTCTTATGTGCTATAGACTGGAGATGTTGCCAGGTTGGGAACATGAACAGGAGGGAGCTGATTTATGGGCCTACACACACAGTTAAGCTCAAGGATCATTTGTTGACTATCCATAGCATCTAAGCCCTAGGGCCCTGAACTGCTCTATGTCCAATGTGCAGAGAAAGAAATGCTAAAATCAGTATGTCAGCACCATTCTGGTTGCCTAATGTTATGCAATCCCATGAAAGATATATCACACCTATCAGTAGGAGCAATCTTTTGGGGCACTAGGGCTCCATATGATTCCAGAGGCATGACTTTAAAAGCTCTTTGGGGTATCTGATTGACCCTACATGCTGGTCAATATAGAAGGAGAGGAAGGAGCAAGTATAAAGCTGAAGGGGAGAAACAGACTGGGGCCTAGGTGGGCAGTAGGTCAGTTTCTGGGTACCTGATGGATGGCAATACTGGCCCTGGTTGGTCCCAACCATCAGAGGAAGGCCTAAAATTTTTGAAGAAAGACTTCAAAGCATAGAGCCCTTGAGGCATAAGACAAGAGCAGAGGCTTCACTTACCCATGTAAGGGTGACACTGAAGCACTGGAGTAGATCATACAAGTAGTGATATAGGCCCTAGGAAGATATAACATGTATCAATTTGTATAGTTTGTTACAATTTGTAATTTCCACATGAAATGAAGAGAGCTAGGGAAGTCTAAGATTAGACTTTGTTTTGTTTTCTTTGTTTTTGTTTTTGCTTTTGTTTTTTAGACACTGTTTTCTAACTTAGGCAAATTTTATTTGAGGAACCATTAGCCTGGATAGAAAGAACATTTTCATTTGGTGGAAAGATAAGTTCATATTCTATTAGGTAACTGTGTGATTTAATTTTGTCAGATCACTTATTATTATATGCAAGTGCAAACTAGTCACCCAGGGATCATGCTAAAATGCAGAATCTAATTTAGTAGGTCTTTGTGGGGTCTGAAATTCTGAATTTCTAACAAGTTTCCAGATGATGCTAATTTTGCCAATTGACAACTATATTTTGAGTAGCAATGTGCTAGACTATGGTTCTAAATTAACCATAGGTCTTGGGTCAAAGACCTCCTAATTCCTTTTAGAAGAACATAATCATGTAGGAGGATTTAACATACTGCATCCTTTCTCTGGGCTCTTTCCAAACTGTCTTCTTTCCTTCCTTGTCTCAGGGACTCAGTGACAGTAGAAGTAATCATCCTAAAAACCATGTGTAACAATGGCTTTTCCTTTAAGTATTTACTATGAAGTTGTTTTAGTTTTCTATTACTGTAAAACAAGCCATCCCAAAACTTAGTGTCTTAAAACAGCAATTTATTATCCCTCATGATTCTGTAGGTTGATTGGTTGGTTCTGCTCCATGTAGTGTCATCTGGGGTATTTTAGTGGCTGTAATCATCTGGAGACTCAACTGGTAGCTCAGATGGGGTCTTTGGTTAGGGTCAAGGTTTTCCTCTACATGGCTGCTTGGGCAGCCTCATATCATGGTGGTTGGATTTCAAGAAGCATTCTAGAGTTAGCATTCCAAAGAGGAGAACATACAAAGTTATCAGGCCATTTAAGGGCTAGGCTCAGAACTGGCAGAGTGTAACTTCTACTTTTTTTTTTTTTTTTTAATGGCTAAAATGAACAAATCAGGAGACTATAGATGCTGGAGAGGATGTAGAGAAACAGGAACCCTCTTGCACTGTTGGTGGGAATGCAAACTGGTGCAGCCACTCTGGAAAACAGGGTGGAGGTTCTTCAGAAAATTAAAAATAGATCTACCCTATGACCCAGCAATAGCACTTCTAGGAATTTACCCAAGGGTTACAGGAGTGATGATGCATAGGGGCACTTGTACCCCAATGTTTATAGCAGCACTTTCAACAACAGCCAAATTATGTAAAGAACCTAAATGTCCATCAACTGACAAGTGGATAAAGAAATTGTGGTTTATGTATACAACGGAATACTACTTGGCAATGAGAAAGAATGAAATATGGCCTTTTGTAGCGACGTAGATGGAACTGGAGAGTGTTATGCTAAGTGGAATAAGTCACACAGAGAAAGACAGTTACCATATGTTTTCCCTCTTTTGTGGATCCTGAGAAACTTAACAGAAGACCATAGGGTAGGGGAACGGGAAAAAAAAGAAAAAGTTAGAGAGGGAGGGAGGCAAACCATAAGAGACTCTTAAAAACTGAGAATAAACTGAGAGTTGATGGGGGGTGGGAGGGAGGGGAAAGTGGGTGATGGGCATTGAGGAGGGCACCTGTTGGGATGAACACTGGGTGTTGTATGGAAACCAATTTGACAATAAATTTCATATTAAAAAAAAAGAATCTGAAAAAAATGTCACAGTAGTGAGAGGGGGGTTACATAAGACTTGAAATCTCAGAAGTATGTTTCATTGAGGAATTACCAAAGTAACAGTCCTCCGCAGATGTTTAGAGAAATGAATGTAGTTACTGAGAAATTGATTGAGTTTAACATCTATTCTTCTAACATTTATTTTCTTTTTATCTATCAACTATTTGCTCATTAGGAAACAAATATGATTCTCTTATTTGAAAATAGAGTTAGAAAAAACAGTAGAAGAAAGGGGCATCTGGGTGGCTCAGTCAGTTGCACATCCAAGTGTTGATATCAGCTCAGGTCATGATCCTAGTGTGGTGGGATCGAGCCCTGTTCAGGGTCTGTGGTGAGCATGGAGCCTGCTTAAGATTCTCTCTCCCTCTGCCCCTCTTCCCATCTTGTGCGCATTCTCTTTCTCTGTAAAATAAAAAGTAAAAAAAAGAAGGCAGAAGAGAATGAATGTAAATAAAAAGAATATTATAGAGCTGGGAGATATAAAAATAAAAACTAGGACTGTCCTTACTCTATTCCATTTGTGAAACAAGGTGTTCTACATATAATACTATTATTAAAATTTAATTTACTGTAATTAAATGGATATGTGAAATTCCATAGTTATAGTATCCTATTGCTTTAAATTATTGAAGAGCACATTCAGTTGCCTTTTTAGATCCAGATCTTGACTAGCTGAAGCCTTACATTTTGTGCAGCAGTCTTACACAAACTTTAGGCCCCCTGTGATTTTAGCAGAGTTAAAACATAAATAAACTTGGGGCACCTGGGTGGCTTAGTCGGTTAAGCATCCAACTCTTGATTTCAGCTCAGGTCTTGATCTCACAGTTCATGACTGTGAGCCCTGTGCAGGACTGTATGCTATATCAGCATGGAGCCTGCTTAGAATTCTCTCTCCCTCTCTCTCTCTGCCTCTACCCCACTCATGCGCTCACGCTCACTCTCGCTCTCTCTCTCTCTCAAAATAAAGAAATAAACTTAAAAAATAAAAACAAACTTAAAGTTGAAATGTAATTTCTGGAACATTGGCTAACCCAGGTAGGTTCTAAGACCTAAATAAAATTCCATAGAAACAATATATCCTGAAGCTGTAACAGTATTAAACTAATCTCTTTCTAAATAAATAATATTGAAGATGAGCACTGGGTGTTGTATGGAAACCAATTTGACAATAAATTATATTTTTTTAAAAAATGAAATAACATTGCAAAATTGAAATCAGTTTCAAGAGTTGAGAGAAATAAAATTCCATCTAATAAATCTGTGGTAAGACAAAGAATTTAGGAAACTGATTTTTTCCTTTTGCTTAAATGCACTTAGACTCTTAGATACACATAATAGTGTGTGTGTGTTGGGGGGAGGAAAGCTCTGAAGGAACATTTATCTAAATGGGTTTTAAGTTTCAATGCTCATTTTATACCCAGAATAAGCATAGTACATGACCTTAAGTAGCTGCCTTGGGAATAGTATAAAATACAATTTTACTTATTGTGGAATAGTAATTTAGGTTTTAATGGCTATCACATTTCCTTCTTTTTGAAATATGCTCTTTAATTGCAGAAAGAGAAGAAATCTCTGTGGTACCTGTAATAGTTAAATGTATTTATCCAAGTTCTTATTCTGAGAGGAATATCTTTCGAATTACATAGTTTTTTTTTTTTTTAACGTTTATTTATTTTTGAGACAGAGAGAGACAGAGCATGAAAGGGGGAGGGGCAGAGAGAGAGGGAGACACAGAACCGGAAGCAGGCTCCAGGCTCTGAGCCATCAGCCCAGAGCCCGACGCGGGGCTCGAACTCACGGACCTCGAAATCGTGACCTGAGCTGAAGTCAGACACTTAACCAACTGAGCCACCCAGGCGCCCCTACATAGTTATTTTTTTAATGAACTTTTATTTTGGAATAATTTTTGGTTTTCAGAAAAATTGCAAAGATAATACAGAGAGGTCCTATATACCCCTTGTCTAATTTTCCCCATTGTTCACATCTTACATTGTTATACTACATTTTTCAAAACTGAGAAATGGACCTTGGTACTATGGTTTTAGTTTTCAGTTTCACCAATTTTGCTCTTCATGTTCTCTTTTTGTTCTGGGACCCAATCCAGAGTACCACATTGCATTTAGTTCTCGGGTCTCCTTCAAGGTCTCCTCTGGTCAGTGACACTTTCTTACTCTTTCCTTGTCTTTTTATGACCTTGAATGACAGGAAGTACTGACTGAGTATCCTATGGAACATCCTCCAGTCTGATTTTTGTAACGTTTTTCTGATGATTAGACTGAGTTTATGGGTTTATGAGAATACTACAGAGTTAAAATGCTCTTCTTATCACATCATATAAGGGGGTACATGAAATGCACCAGACATCACTGGGGATATTATCACTTGGTTAAGGCATTGTTTGCTAAGTTTCTCCAGAGTAAAGTTATCCTTTCCCCTCTTACCTATTCTGTTCTTTGAAAACAAACTACTAACTCAAGCCCTCTCTAAAGTGTGTGCGCGTGCATGTGTGTGTGTGTTACAAGCTTTTCCCCTGGAAGTGGGAATATCTACATATATTAAATGGATTCTTTTGTAAGAAAGATTCATCTGTTCTCTACCATTTATTTACTCAGTCATTTATGTCAGTCTGGACTCATGTATATTTATTTTATACTTTGGGTTATAATTTAATACTGTGTTCTTTCTTTTGCTGCTGAAATTGTTCCACCTTTGGCCACTGGGAGTTCTTTATAGTTAGATCCTTTGTCCCTATATTGTGTCCCCATTCCTTTGTATTTTGAGTACTTCCTTACTTTCGGGTACTATACGATTTTCAAAACTCACCTTGTATCTTGCCTGCCCAGCATTAGAACCATCAATTTTTCCAAGGTACCTGGTTATTTTTATTAAAGAATGGTATTAAGAAACTAAGTTCTGGTCACTGGGTGTACTTTTTGCTGGAGTGTCATTGTTTTTAGGCCTTTTCTGCAAACAGACTATAAATATATGTAGGTGTAATAACCTACATGAAGAATGTGTGTATAACTGTTTTGATATCTATCAAGCTTACTAAGCTAAATATTAGTTCATTCTTACGACCTTGACTCTAATTTAGTACCACATGGTTTATTCTAATCTTTTTTGTTTATGTATAACTTCTGTCTCTGAAAGTGAGAAAGTTAACTAAATGTACCTTATTTAAAAGAGTCATTCATTAATAAGATACATTTTTCCTTTGAATATAGGTTAATTTGAAAAATTTTACATTAATGTGAGTACCAGCTGTGCTTCACATGCAAGGGAGTAGTATAGCAAGAGTCTAAAAATAATGTTGAGTGAATAATCAGACTTAATAAAATGATCCTTATGTGAACTGAAGTTATTTGAAGCTGTATATCAGTGCCCCTCAGTCTCATCTGAACATAGGAATCACCTGGGAATTTAAAAAATGTGGATGTGTGGTTCTCAACCTGCATTGATTCTGATTTAATTTGTCTGGGGTTAAGAATGAGGATCGGGACTTTAAAAACTCCCCAGGTGAATTTGATATGCAGTCAAGGTGAGCCAAGGTTCAGAACCTCTGCTTGCACATTCTAAGTTAATGCTGATTGCAGTATCTTCTGACCTGTCTTGTTTTCTGAATGGCTATATTTCAAACAAGGCAAACTGTGAAACAGTAGCATATGTTTGAGTTTGGACAGTGGGGCATATTCTGTTGTATCCTTAGGTGAGGTCACTGAGGCACAGTTGTAGCTGTTATGGTAGGGCTATCAAATGTATATGGTGATGTATGTGCAGTAGTGTGACAGGTTGCTTTTTTATTTTCAGTTCTAAAACACAGCGCAGACACTAAAAAGCTTCAAAATGAGGTCCTGAAGAAATTATATTTCCATAAAACTATGAACTGCAGATATAAGAGTCTATGCCCACCACAATCCAAAAAGCTCCCAAGTAATTCCAAAATATCCCCTTTTCACCAGCAACATAGACATCATACAGTAACTGAAAGCCTATATCGCCCACTAGCCTTCACCCATTTTGCCCTTTCCCCAACCCCCATCCCTCTGGTAAGCTCTGGTAACAGAGAATTTTGTTCTCTGTATTCATGTCTCATTCTGCTTTTTTGTTTGTCTATTCATTTGTTTTGTATTTTAGATTGCACATATGAGTGAAATCATATGGTATTTGTCATCTCAGTCTGACTTATTTCATTTAGCATAATACCCTCTAGGTGCATCCATGTTGTCACAAGTGGCAAGATCTCTTATGGCTGTGTAATATTCATATATAAGTGTGTATGACACACACCACATCTTCTTTATCCATTCATCTATTGGATACTTGGGTTGCTTCCATATTTTTGCTATTGTAAATAGAAGAATAAAAATGATTTCATATACACAATAGCATAGTGTCATGTTTACATAAATACTATCCAGTGAATGCTGCTTTATAATATTATCAGTTTAAATATTAAAGAAGCCAGTGGCATATATATTATAAACTAAATTTCTAGGCACACTTTTCAATATTTAACAGT
The DNA here is from genome assembly GCF_018350175.1 of Felis catus. NCBI lineage: Eukaryota > Metazoa > Chordata > Mammalia > Carnivora > Felidae > Felis > Felis catus. The sequence continues at coordinate 88,991,742 of NC_058373.1, read as the reverse complement.
AACTAAAAGAATTATAGCAGAAACAGAATTTATTTATTTGACCCAACTCTTAGTTTTTAACGGGTTCCAAGTTCACTCCAAGCAATCTATAAATGTTCTTAGAGTTGGGTTTTTCTCTCTTACTTTTTAGTGCCCCGTGGATAGCCAATGTCCTTCTTAGTATTTAGAAAACTTTTGGATTAATATGATCTATTCACACCAGTATAGAAGTCAGATATATAATATAATGGTATGTATCTATTAAGGTCAGGAAAATAGGAAAACCAAAACTACACTCCTTTTTTGGCAGTGAGTTTTATGTAAGGAAATGCTTAAACAGACACTCAAGGACTAACTATGGGAGCTCACACCTCTAATGTAGAGAGAATAAAGGGAAGACGTTGGACTTATTAGAACATAGTAGTGCATCTGTCTTTTTGAACTAGTGTTTTCATTTTCTTTCAAATTGTTGGATCATATATTTTTTCTGTTTTTAATTTTTTGAGGAACTTCCCTCCTGTTTTCCATAGTGGCTATACCAGTTCTAACCAACAGCACACAAGTGTTCCTTTTCCTCCATATCCTTGCCTTTGCTTGTTATTTCTTGTCTTTTTAATTTTAGCCATTTGACTGGTATACAGTGATATCTCATTTAAAAGGTACAGCAGAGAGAATATAGTCAGTGATACTGCAATAGCATTGTATGGCGACAGATGGTAGCTACCCTTGTGGTGAACATAACATAATGCTTGGAGATGTTGAATTACTGTGTTGTATACCTGAAGCTAATGTAACATTGTGTGTCAACTATACTCAAATAAAAAGCAAAAATAAATAAATAAATAAAAGTTCTATGTTCAATAGGATATGAGTAGAGGAGATGTGACAGGTACATATAATTATAAAACAAGGCCAACTGTAATAAATAAACAACAAAGGCCTGGCTTCAAAGGATATGGGACAAATCTATGAGAAGATGGTACTTTTAAAGATTAAATTTATAGTACATGAATTATATCTCAATAAATCTAATATTAAAAATACATAGTTGGACAACAATCCCACTTGCGGGTATATATCCAAAATAATTGTAATCAAGATTTCAAAGAGATCTTTGAACTCCTATGTTCATTGTAATACTATTTACAATAGCCAAGCTATGGAAATAACCAAAATATCCATCAATAGAGGAATGTTGATGTTCATATGTTCGTACAACAGAATATTATTCTGTCTTGAAAAAGAGGAAATTTGTTATTATATGTGACAATATAAATAAACCTGGAGGATATTATGCTAAGTGATATAAGCCAGAAGGACAAATGATTCCACTTATGTGAGGTATCTAAAAGAATCAAATTCATTGGGGCAGAAAATTGGACAGGGGTTGCCAGGAGTGGGAGAAAGGGGAAAATGGGGAGTTTAATTAGTATAAAATTTCAGTTATGCAAGATGAATAAGTTGTAGAGATCTGTTCAACTTTATGCCTATAGTTAATAATACTTTATTGTTCACTTAAACATTTATTGAGGATAGATCTCATGTTAAGTGTTCTTTAAAAATTTTTTTAAATGTTTTTATTTTTGAGAGAGAGACATAGTGCAAGTGGGGGAAGGGAAGAGAGAGAGAGAGAGAGAGAGAGAGACAGAATCCGAAGTAGGCTCCAGGCTCTGAGCTGTCAGCCCAGAGCCCCACGTGGGGCTCAAACCCATGAACAGCAGGATCATGACCTGAGCCGAAGTTGGACGCTTAACTGAGTGAGCCACCAGGTGCCCCAAGTGGTTTTAAAACAACAACAAGAGCAAAGAGACACAAGAACACCTTTGGAGTTGATAGATACATCTAATACTTTAATTGCAGTGATGGTTTCATGAGTGTATGCATATGTCTGACTTCATCAAGTTGTATACATTAAATATGTGCAGTTTTTGTATGTCAATTATACCTCAATAAAACTGTTAAAATGCATATTTGGAAAAGTAAAGAAAAAAAAAACAAAACTCAAAACACAGAAAGCAAAAACACAGATACCATGCCCCAGCATTATGGACTGAAATGTGTTCCCCTCAAATTCATATGTTGAAGTACTAACCCCCAGTACAACCGTATTTGAAAGTAGGGTCTATTAGGAGGTATTTATGGCTAACTGAGATCATAAGGGTGAGGCCCTAATCAATAGGACTGGTGTTTTTATAAGAAGAGGAAGAGATACCTTGAGTGCCCACACACAGAGGAAAGGCCATATTAAGACATGATAAGAAGGTGGACGTCCATAGGTCAAAGAGAGAGCCCTTAACAGAAACCAACTCTGCCAACACCTTCATCTTAGACTTCTAACCCACAGAACTGTGAAAAAATAAATTTCTGTTCTTTAGGTTACCCAGCCTGTAACATCCTGTTATGGCAGTCTTATCAGACTAATACACCAAGCAATTTCACTTGTCCGTATATAATCAATAGGTATGTATGCACATATTTCAAAAAATGTTCAAAGATATTCATGATAGCTTTATTCAAAATAGACCCAAACCAGAAACATCCCGCATATGTAGCCTTAAGGGTACAATTCAATGAGTTTGATATATACACACACACAG